>NC_089728.1:5870000-6619896 GCF_035083965.1 Branchiostoma lanceolatum
TGCTGTAAGCGTGAATTTTAGTGTTGTTCTTGACCAAATGCTTGACTGTCGTGACAGGAAAGGACGCCCAGGACCGCCCTACCATCTCTGTCGGCTCCTGCTCGGCACACATCGGTGACGTCAGCGTCAAGTTCCACGGCGGGGCAAGGTAAGAATATCTATTTCCAAGCACATGTTGGGAGGCAAGATCGTAGCATTTTCCTGTCCACCATAATACCTACCCAGCCCCCCCCCCCCCCCAAAAAAAACCTTTGCTTGAGATGGTGGAATTTGACAGTATTGCCGTAGTTTAAGTTTTTTTCGGTGCAAGCTGCGTCGGGAAGTGACAAGTTTTGACTAGTGATCGCCGGGGTACATACTTACTTTCTCGTGTACATACCACTAAGCTAGTAAATGACATGGTAATAATGATAAACCCTGATTGAACACTCATGCCCTGTAATCTCCAAGCAGATGTTAAAAGGCAAGACTAAGATCGTGACTGCTGAAAAGCTCATATATGCCAGCGCTGTCTTACTTTATAAGTTGGTACAAACTACGTTGGGAAATGATATGTGTTGACTAGCACTCATTGGGGCATAACGTTAACGTTACACCCAGTCTTATCTATCGAGAAGCGAGCGGGCTGAAGGGAAATTAATCATTTCATTTGCCACATCACGATAATAAAGTAAAGTAACCTTAACCAGTATAGCCTGGAGTCCAGCCTTATTAGCCAATTGGCGAGGAGCGGAGCTCGTGTAACGGACGGAAGCTAATAAGGCTGGACTCCAGGCTGAGCCTTTAGCCATCTAACATAGCGGATGCTAAATTACATCATAGTCATGTGATTTCAAACACTACTGAAACGCTGTTGTTGTTTTATCTTCCTCCGTCCACCCAGCTGGTTGTACAACCTGTTCAAGGGAGCGATCGAAAACACGATCAAAAATCAGCTGAACAGCGAGGTGTGTATGCGGTTTCATATGGCGGACGGACTCTTCAATACATGTATAGCGATAGCGTTAGTATTACTGATATCAGGCACAATGAAAATAATACACCTGTTGCGTGATCCATAACTACAATGTGTGTACGTACTATTTAAGGCAAAATTGTAATTTTTTCATTTGAGCGAATTTCATTTTCAACTCAGGACCAATCAGTTGAAAGAAGCTTGAATAACTACTGAAGCTCTATTTGATAATTGAAATAATCATAAGTTATTAAAATGAGTTTGAAATTATTGAAATAAGTCATACCTACTTCTCAAACATAGTTTCATACGTTTGGCGATATCACAGAAAATACTGTGTGAATTTGCATTGTTGTTTTTTGTTCAGCTCTGCAAATCCGTGTCGAAGGCCATCAACGAAGATGTGGAGAAATCGTTCGCGCAAATCAGGGGTAAGGCTAGATCATGCTTATCTATGTAACTGTTAATAAAGTGTTATATTTGCTTGTTGTTCTGTTCAAGTTTGCTGAAAAGAAATAGCAAACAAATAAAGGGTTGATATACTAGTAGCCTTGTAGGATGTCCCTGTAGCTCAGTTGGTAGCGACTTACAGTTGAACTCATTGTTCCAATTAGTTGGTATAACCCTTTGCCCCTGAAGGGGCTATTTGGGGGTACCAGCAATGTAGATGTAGATGTAGATGTAGATAGCTGGTTGTCCCTTGTTCGAATCCAGTAAAGGGCATCCCTGCATTCGTCTTTCGAAAGGAACGTAAAATGGGTGGTCCCGTGTTTGAGGAGGTGCCTCGAGCACGTTACAATACCACCATTACTCAGATGGGCCTACTGGCTGTAATAATACAACAATGTGAATTGATATACCTGTTCGTTCTACCTCCAGTGCTGGAGCCAGTTGGGAAGTTTGCCGACCTTGACCTTGGACTGTTGGAGGCTCCAAGTTTCCAGACGAACTTCATGGAACTCCCGCTGAAGGTCAGTGTTGAAGGTGTTGTTGCTGTTGTAATAGTGTTGATTTTTAACGAGTTTGCTCAGCAGCGTAGTGACTTGAACTGGAACAGCATCTCATCTCCCTGAGTCAGAAACATCATGGCTGAGACAAATGTACAGGACTGATCTCGACAGACTCATTCATCCACTTCTAATTGTTTACAGATGTTGATGTTGTCTATATAAAACACTAGCACAAGTGGTAAAGAGCGAGGACTAAGTGACCCAAAATTCCGTACCCTATCAAGGTTTTGATCCACTCACACATGGCAGGACCCCTGCGCTTTTTTTCTTATGATCCGATTGTAAAATTCACGTTGTACTTTGATATGTGTAAATCTAATATAAAACGTACACCATGTCTATCTTGATGATGTCATCAACATAGATATGCCTTTCTGTCACTGACGTCACTGACGAAAGACAGCGAATGCTATCTGAAACGTTCTATCAAGATTCAAAATTCTATCAAGTTGCCTGAGTAACTGTTATTTGGCGTATCTTATTACCTGGATGTCTGACCTTCATCAACGTATGTGTATGCCTTTGTCCTCTCCTACAGGGAGCCGTTGTGCCGCGGGATAGCAGCATCACCGTGCCGGTGTCGCCCGGACCCATCCCCGAGGTGCCCGAGACGTCCCGCATGATCTACCTGTACGGGTCCGAGTACGTGGGCAACGCCATCGCCAACATCTACCACAAGGTGAACTGCCATACTTCAAGTTTGCCGATCTAGAATATACTATGATCCTAAATTCATCATTCTCCTACGCACACCCGAACCCCGACGTCCTACAAGGAGAAGAATGACATACATATTCATGGCACATATATAACATATAATATATAGCATTTGTTGTTCTTCAATCATGGTAGTAAAGAACAACTCTCCTACATATTAACGAAGACTAAGAAAGAAGTCTCACTGCCCCTTGGACCGCAGTCTTCGTCATGTTCCAATGACCAAACACTTATGTCACATGACCTAGGAATCCTATATAGGGCAATATGTACGGCTGGTGTAGAAAAAGGAAGGAACAAATGTACAGGACTGATCTCGACAGACTCATTCATTCACTTCTAATTGTTAACATATGTTGATGTTGTCTATATAAAACACTATTACATGTGGTAAATGATGGCAATACCATAGAGAAAGAAACGACAGAATATACTGAAACCCATTCATATTTTTATCTACCACCAGGCCGGGCAACTCAGGCATGTTCTCAAGCCTAAGGACGTGCGTATCATCAAGTCTCCTTATTTTTGGCCACGCCTCAGTGGCGGAGGCATTTCTTGTAGTATCAATTTCAATTCAATTTCAATCACGATCGCTATTTATCACGGGAATCGATTTTGTTGTTTATGTTGTTACTCGATAATTGTTAATGTGTAAATGTGAAGTATTTGGTTACCTATATATTTAACTTTCACATTTATCAGATATTCCTAGCTTCTGATGTCTTCCTTCCCCTATGAATATGTTTTCTCATTTATCATAGATTCCCAAAGACCTGCCCTTCAAGCTGAACACTACGTACCTGGCGGGTCTGGTGCCGAAGGTAGGGATAATACTACTTAAAACGCATTAACAAGCACCTTTGATTCTAGTATCCGGATGAAACGTTATTGATGCCTTTATTAAGTCGATATCAATCACGGACGTAAAATAACGTCCGCTCTCCACACACACACACACACACACACACACACACACACTCAGACACACTCAGTCACTGATGAATGATAGAAAATCTAACCAATTGCTTGATTTATCTATGTTGTATTACGACTAATGTTCTTCAGGATGTCTAACCTTCATCTACACACACACACACACAAACACACACACACACGCTCAAACACACACACAAACACACACACACACGCTCAACCACACAGCTATCTCTAGCCAATACAACTTGCAACCCTTTTCTACTACATATACTTTTAGTACATCAGCTTGGCTAACTGTCCGATTCCACCCACCCATGTTTTCAGATGATATTAAACCCATGTTCTTCGTTGTTCCACACACCCAGGTGGGTGAGTTGTACCCGGACATGGGTGTAGCGCTGGTGTTGAACACCTTCCTGCCGCCCCACCTGTCCATCCGCCCGGATCACTCCACGCAAACTCTTCATCCACCCACGCATGTTTTCATTTGCTAACCCATGTACCTTGTTGCACACCCAGGTGGGTGAGTTGTACCCGGACATGGGTATAGAGCTGGTGCTGAACACCTCCCTGCCGCCCCACCTCTCCATCCGCCCGGGCCACGCCACGCTGACCGGCTACGGGAACGTCCACGTGTACGCCACGCCTCAAAACAAACCCGCGATCTACCTCTTCAGCATCAACGTGGTATGTATCTTCATTGTTAAATGACATTACGAGCAGCACGTAACAGAAATTTCGTTCTAACCACCCACTAGATTAGGCGTGATTCTTACACTTTTCCATAGAGCTGAAGTATGTTATGTGTTGGTCATTTAAAGTTCAATCCTCAGTCATAGTAGTACGCACTTGATAAAGAATTATACGCTAATCCCGTACACAAAGTAATTTAGTATTCCATTCCAATTACGACCGCCATTTTGAAAGGTGCTCCCGCGAAAGCGCAGCGTGGCGAGAATGCACGAGGTCGCGACGAAAATCTTTATCCGCACACGAGATGTTTTAAAGGTTCGGAATCACTGTGAGATAAAAGGAATGTTGCACTGTAAGTGGTTCGGACTCCTACTTCTTTCTTTTGCTTCTTATGGTGCAGTGTTGTATTTGTTGTCCCCACAGACCATGGATCTGGGTGCTGAAGTGAAGCTGATTGGAGAGCTGCTGTACGGGAACGTGTCGATGGATCCTAACAAGTGAGTAACGTTACATCATTATCTTCTTCAGATCTTACACACGCTTGATAACACGACGTTTAACATCTGATGTAGTCTGGGTGCCATCCGATTACTACCTGAGCTCCAACACTCGCTACCCAGGCTACATCTGATGTTGATGAAAGAAGAAGCTCGGTCTCTAAGAGTCACTCAATTGAATACTAGTTTGTTTTCAGTTTATTCAAAAGATAGAGCCTGTTCGTCTCACCATTGTAACACTGGTGTCAGCGGGATCCGAACTACGCCAACAACGACTAGTTCAAACTTCTAAGTTACTAACTCTAGATCTTGCATTGATGTAGAATGTATGATGTACCACTATACGATGCTTGTTAAATGTAATTCCTTTAATTTGATCGTGTGCATTTTTACATCTTTATCTTTAAGGATCAAGATCACCACATTCGGCTCGACTGTAGGTCCTGTACCGGTGAGTAGACTTGCCTATGACTACTTTCGTGACTTGTTTTCAACAAATTCTGATGAATTCTGTGCGATTTTATGTTGCAGGAAACTGTAATGTGCGTCTTTATTTGAAAGTAGCAACTTTCCATTGACATGATAAATAGAGTAAAACTGAATATGGAAAAGTAGAATGGGGAATGTGAGGACGCAATAGTGGTTCTGGGAAGCATTTCATTCATGGAGAGCTGGATACTAATTTGGACCAACAAGCTGCCCAGCATACTTCAGAGATACATGTATCTATGAACGGAACAAAACGGTAACAGGGAAGAATCAGATATCAAAAATACACGTTACACGTTGCACAAGTTTTCCAGCCTTAATTTCTTTGATGAAAAACTCACTAACCTTTACTTTATCATTCTCTAGACATTCGGTCTGGACTTTGCGATCCGTGCTCTGTGCCAGGCGACTGTGCCATGGATTAACAGTAAGGGAGACTTTTTTTACCTTTGAAGAAGGCGAAATCAGACGATGTCACAGTAGATGACTTTAAGAAAAATAATCCATTGAAATCTTCCACTAAGTAAACGACATCATACTTTTCAACGCCATGCTCGCTGTCTTTTGCTGGTTATATCAGTTGCTCTCATGATTTTTACTGGTTCTGTTACTTTTTTTCTTTCGCATTGTCACAGTTGCGAGAAGTTTTGCGATTTGCCAAAGTTTCTCTCATTTTACTCGCCATTGCATCTACATCTTACTTTCGCACAATACAAAAGTTACTTTTTTCGTGAGCGACTGTCACTGACATCCATCACTGACCAAAGATGCTTGTGGAACTTTTGTATTGTGCATCTTATTGCCTGAATGTGTAACCTCCGTTTGCACCAACGAACGTATCAAGCATCTTACATTTGGTTCTGGATACGTTGGTGAGCAGTTCCTGCCTCTCTAGACTTTACTTCATTCCCGGCACCTCTTGCTCACCTTCTCCTATCAGCCTTTGCGCTGGACAGCAGGTTTGAGGGTATGCTCACGGTCTGGACGTCACGTGACTTCTGCAGACAGGGGGCGGTGCCTGCTATACGTACGTCATAAGCCATCTCACAGTTCCGAGTGCGCATGTGCAGTCGTGACTCGTGATACATTGTGGTCCAAGTTCAAAAGTTTAAGGTCCCTCATTCGTAAACAATTCTTCGTCTGGATCCGGACGTGTTTGACACACTTCCACGGGGATGTTTGTTTACTTCTGAGGGGCCTTAAACCTCTGAACCTACCCACAATCCCATGTGGCATTGGAATTTTAAGATGGCTTATTGTGGTGGCTCCAACTGACATTTTTTTACCTGAGCCATATGCGCGCTCCTTATCCATAGTCTGCATGTTTCAGCCTCTCCTGATTCATCTACACTTGTCTTTTAAATTGCTGCATGGTTTCATCTTTATGTGAACACTATATAACATATATAGTAGGCAACTAGTTGTGGACAAGCTCAAGGCCCATTGGGAGAGTTCAGTAAGCAAATAGTAGTGGACAACCTACTTGCCTACATATAACATATATAGTACATGTATTACCCATTCGCCTTACTTTTTTGTCCGAACAGAGACGCCGATGTATCGTTTGGAAAAAGGTTAAAGGATGGAAAATAACATGCGGATGTATGAATTGAATGTAAGGTTCTATTTGGACTTAAACCTCTCCATGTCTTTAACAGACTACCTGGCTCAGGGAATCCCCTTCCACCTGAAGGATGTTCTGTTTGAGAACGCCCAGGTGGTCATGCACCAGGTGAGTCCCAAGGAGGATACTGGAACCATCCCAACATTTACTACAACACACATTACATGAAGACATTGTAATCTAAATAGGATAGAGAATGAGCAACAATTTTTAGTAGAACGTAGTTTATACAACGAAGAGAGAGCTGCGCTTTATAAATTAATACAATGTAGGTTTCCCCATTTCATACATCTTGGCAACGTGGAAAAATTAATATTTCTAAAAAATAATCATAATGATAATAATTGCTTTAGATAAACCCTTGATTATTAAACACAACTGTACTTATATCTACACTATTACTAAGAAGTAAAAAGAGGCCAAATTAACGTAATCGTTAGACTAGTACTAGCTTATCATTGTATATGTATATATGTATTTGCAAACTGTGATGTTTTCTGTTGTGACCTGTGCTGCACCCAGTGGGTATGTGTGTGCAATAAAGATCTTCGTTCATTACACATCCCAGATCAAGATCCTAGATGGCTAATTGTGATGAGCAACAAGCATATCATATAGACTTCATGTTGCGTTTGGCAGTACAACAACTGTACAATTTGATCAGTAAATGATCTTTTCTTGAGTTTTCAAAAGAGTAAAGTGGCCCGCGAGACTGTCTGATTTTGTAACTTATGTGTAACTTTTTAAATTGTGTGATAAACACTTGTGAACGATTGATGCAAATATGTTGCCAAAACGTAACCAACCTACAGTGCTTTTCTGAAAGGTTTCTAAATGTTTCGCTTTGTTTTCTTTTCAGGGTTTCATTTCCATCGGCACAGATCTCAAGTACACTGGGCAGTTCTGATTCCAATAGTCAACAACGCTGCTTAGCAGCTGCAACAAGTTCATGTTTCGATGCACTGTTTACTTGGTGTTTTAAATGAGACCTGTTTTAGAAAAGCAGGCGCCGTTATCATGGTCTCATTTGTGTGTATACGGAATAAATCTAAATGTTTAAAGTTGTATAAGAATATGCAATAGAGCTATATCAATGTGATAATCAGTGCGCTGCACATATCATTCGCTGCGAAGTGTAAACTGGAATTGATTTTGACTGTTGAAGAAGTATTTAATCAAACGTGTGCGGTGATGCTATTGATTGGTTGATCAAGCTCCCCCAAGGCTTGAACAGTGGCACATCGAACTTGATTGGCTGACCTTTAAGGTTCCCTGATTGGTCAACAAAGCTTGTCCTCCCCATTGGCTAAAACATTCAAATCCGTGACGTCCTTGGTATCCTAGTAGATTTTTAAATGACGCACAGGATAGATAAATAAAAGAAACCTGCAGTGCCTTAAAATATTTTTGGTGTGTGTTCATTTCGAAGCTCTGGTGATCTGTTATGATTTTCAGGTTCATGTAGAAAATAGACTAGAAAAGGGTGAAAACGTGGAGAGTCATGCAGATTCTCTTGTAAGCTTTGAAACCAGTTTTAAGGTTGACCCCTTTTGATTTCATCAGCTATATATATATATCTGTCCACATCAAGCATTTAGAGCGTGTAAATCGACGGTTTTCTACAGTTGTTTGTATCTTTTATATGTGTATAATATCTTTGATGAACTCTTGGAATTAAGAGCGACCATATTTAAAGGTAAAGGTAAACGATCGAAATACAACTGAGCTGAAAACTTAAATGTGGTTCTTGTCCTGCTTGATTTTTTTTTATATTTCCTCTATTGTGTTATTCTATTCCTACACTCTCTGTAGAAGGGTAGCCATTGTAATTATACGACAATCAGCTGAGCGATTAAATCAGGTTTACGATGTGGCCCTTGATTGTATGATTAATAGTTCTATTGCACACGAGTCAAAATTATGATTTAACCCTATCCAGACTGGGGGGGGGGGGGGCTAAAAGTGCCCGCGCCAACTTTGACATCGTATTTCTGCCGAACGATGTATGCTAAGACAACCAAACTTGGTGAATTTTCCTAAAATTTTGTTGGCAACAATTTTATGATAATGTTTTAAGTTTATCATTTTTTCATGTTGCCATGGCAACGGGTTTCTGACTGGCATTTTATGCAAAAATCATTAATTTTCTGAAAACAATGATATTTCTCGGGTTTTCTTGCACAACTACACTAGTTTTCCTACATGTATAACATTACATGTAATTAAATGCAACTTTCCTGATTTAATATTCATAATTTATGCTAATTTGATGACGTAATCAGCCAAAATCCAAGATGGCGGACCTTATCACTATTTCAGGTATCAGCAGGCTTTTTCGCCCTTAAAATCGTCAATACCTGACATTTTCTTTATCAGAAACATTTAGATTAACGTTTTTAGTCTATTTTCAGTGTCTTTTGGGGTCAAAAGTGGAAAAAAAGGATTTTTAAAAATTTCAAAATGGCCGATCCAAGATGGCGGATCCCAAGGGATCGCTAACAACACATGACGCCATTTTATGACGTCATTTTGACGTCAACGTACTTACCATTGACGTTGTAGGCCTTTGCATACCTTAAAATGAATAATACAAACCGTTTTGTTTAATTCCTTTAGATATTACGGGAATTCCCTATTTAGCCAATAAAATCACATCGATGACGTCATAATTACGTCATATTAAGTCATAACGTCACCAAAATTACAGCTATTATAAAACTTGACGTGAATATCACTCCCTGAAAATTTGGTGATGATACATCATACCGTTCGGAAATTATGAGGGGGGCCGAATCAGCCCCCCCCAGTCCCAGAAATACCAAAAAAGCCCAGTCTGGATAGGGTTAAAGGGCAAAAAAAGTAGAAAATTTCATTTTTGGTCTTTGGAATCCGTTGAATGATCTGTCAAACATTTGTTGCTCAGCGATCGCAGCCTCTAATGGAAAGTGTGTGCTACCATAGTAAAAGACCCGTTCAGAAGTCTTCTGTCTTGATGCAACACCTGATTCGTATCATAAGGGTAATGCCAATCTGACAACAGTATTTGAAAAAAAAAATACAATAAGATTATAATGTCAGTCTTCGAGAATAAAGAAAATTTTTACTTTTTTACAATTGTTGGCCTCTAATCCTGCGGCATCACTTGGATGTAAATTGCCCCATGTGATTGTTAAGATAACCTCTGCACTTTGGACGACCCAAGTAGAAAAATAAAACAATTGTAAGAACATCTAGGGCAATCAGATTGGGGTTAGATAAACACCTTGCACGTTTTGTGCATAGTTTTTTGCGACCCTACACAGAGGAGTCTTAGATATATATTTGCTTCGTGTGTTTACCTGAGATAAGCGTGTTGCAATGAGTCAGTGATTACTGGTTCAGAAGAGGGTAGATTGATCGTTTTAGCGATCACGTCCTATGTTTCTGTGAAGTAGCTCTGAATTGCGTGAACCGTAATCTCGTACATTGTCACAATGGTATCCTGGGAAAGAGTTCTACAGGTCGGCCTCCTGTTGGCCAGTTGTTCTTCGTGCTTGGCGGGAAATTCTACAGCGGCGAATGCAACCTTCACCAAAGCTGCTATGGAATATGGTAACGTTATCCAACTAAACTCAGCCTTATATAACTCTTTATCGCACATTTCTTAGTGTCTCTCTCCAATGTTTGAAGAAAAGCAGAGTTAATGTATCGCACGGGAAAATACACTCAATCTAATCTATTCCAGATCCGCCTTGCGAAAGAGGCAAAGCAAGTAATTTTTCGTTAATATTTGAATCAATCCTTCTGACATGGTACATTCAATGCTCTTAATTGGAACATAAAGGTTAACCTCGACACCGTGGCGTAAGAACCGTCCTGTAAAAAGGACATGGATTATGTCGGGATTTGATAGTGGATTGCCACAAGCCTATACGAAAGGTTTATTCTCATCGGGCGTTTAAAACGTATGCTACAAAGTCAGAAAGAAAAAACCTGTGATGATAGAGGGGGGGGCAGTTTTTCTAGTACCTTTCCCGTCATGCTCTCCTGACTGTGCAGGTACCCGGATGTTCACCTGGATGATCCAACAGAAAATGAACAACGTCCACATCCCGGCCTCCAAGGGGGAAATGGACCTCCCTTTCGGGACCATGGAGCACTACACCAAGAAGTGAGTTATGGTCGACTTCCCGTCGGATGCTGTCTAAGCTCTTAATCATGAGGGCTAGAATTCTATAGGCCTTCACACGAACTACCCCTGCTCTTCTAGCCTGGGCACCATCCTCCGTAGTAACCGCTGTCTCAATCTTTTAGCTTGCTACCTCCGTGGTTGGCAACTGGAAATATTGAGCCAGCGGTTACTACAGAGGATGGTACCCAGGTTACCGCTCCTGTAGATACGTGTATGTAGACACGCTATTAGTCAATATGTTTATATTCCACTAAAGCCCTTTGTGTTGCGCGTCTCATCATCATCACCATCATCATCCACTTGTTTCTGCATCTGCAGTCGTGGAAACGTCCTGCAGCTGCATTCAGTCTTTCTTCACTGTGTCTTGGATCTTGCAAGGCCCCTTGGAGTAGTTTTTTTCTGTCTCTTTTCTGCTGCACGTCTACAATATGACAAATATATACAATGGTTTTATTGAAGTAATCCTTGTCCAACAGCTTGCAGCCATACATGGCTGAATTGATGTACAGACATCACAACAGCTCTGTTCCACATTAATGATGCGGTACATACGTTAAAAATTATGAAATACAAACACATTAACATAATCTAAGTGTAGCTTAACTATATAATCTTAAGTTTGAAGCGATTAACAACTATAATTGTACTTAAGCGTTCGCACTGAGTACGGGTAGTGAGTAACTTTCGCAGTGTGATCAAAGTGCACAGGGTGATGAGGTATATATACCAGGTTTATCACCTGTCCTCCTGTCCTGCACTCTCTCATCCCCAGTCCCTACGCGCCTCCTCCAAACACGGCACGTTTCGCACACTATACTACTTCCATTCACCTCAACACGTACCAAGGAGGTCCTTGCATGTACTGATAACAGGACCTTTGACGCATCTCTTCCCCAGTGTGTATCTGTCAGATTTCGCGATTGGACACACCAGCATGGACGCTGACCCGGATGTAGGGCTCAGAATGATCATCTCTGCGGAGTCCGCTGGAATCAACGGGGACTGGGGATACAGGATGACTAGCGGGTTGTAAGTACGAAGGCCCAAAACAACAAAGCAGCCCGTGTTCTCAAGACACATTCTTCGGAAGCTGCGGAGAGTTTGTTGTGTTGGTCCTTTTTATCTATAAGTATTCAGTAAACAAAAATGTGTACGTAGATATAGAGCATCATAGCTTTACTTTTGGGCGTGAATGAGCAAGGCTACATTTAAATTGGATGAAAATTAGGGCTGAATCCGATACCAAGTCCGTGATTCAAGCTGTAAATTTATTGTTTAAGTTGACATGGGGTAGTTTGATGCGACCATGCTTCCTCCATTTATCAAACGATGGGAACTCCGGATCTCATTCTTAACGGAATTGGAAGGACATTTCAATAATAATGAGCAATATCTTTACATTCATCTATATTTTGACAGTGTTGTGGCGAGTGACGTAGGACGGTTCGAGGTCAGCGTTTCCTCGGCGCACATCGATGTCGTGGTCGCCATGGGTAAGATACCAGTGTCTGCAACAATAGCACCCCTGCAGTTCCCATACAAGATGCTAGGAGGCCCAAACTTTCACCATTTCTTCCCGGGCCATAAACCTGTCATTTTCACTGACGACCATGGCTTGTTCAGAGCAGTAAATGCGCAATAAAGCCCTACTAGAAATACTTCGTTCCTATCATGAGCTATACATGACATAAAATTTTGGAAAACTTCAGATTACACAATACTTCCGTGTGTCCATACACAGATGAAAACGCTGCCAGCGAGGCGACATTGTCCCTGTTGAGCTGTGACGCAGGGGTGGGTAGCATGGAGCTAGTCTTCCACGGAGGCGCAAGGTAATATATCTAAATATTTACGACATGAGGCCGACGTACAGATTTGCTTGCGTAGGTCTTTATATCTCCAAATTCAAATTTACCCGACAATATCCGGGTTTGATCATTCAATATGGCCGACAATACGTACGTCACAGTCACGTGAGTGCAAATTAGATTCATGTGTGCAAAAACAGACCCAGCCGATAACGAAGTTATCTTTTTTAAAATTGACGTCATCAGACAGAACTCGTACTGTAGCAATGTTTTCCCATTTACCATTGACCCTCAGCTGGATCTACAACTTCATTTCCCCGATCATGGTTGAAGGACTGAAGGAACAACTTGGCGAGATGGTAACTTTATTTATCAACTTTTTTCACAAATGATAGAGGGACATATAACGACCAATAACGTTAACTGGCAGCTAATTCTGATTACTGATAAAGCATGTGAAAGGCTCTGATATAAACATTTCACAGAAAAAGATAAGATTTTTTTATATAGTTATGTTTGCATCGATAACTAGTCATTGATAACTATACATGTTTATAATGTATATGTATAGAGAGAGAGAGAGAGAGAGAACTTCAGATAATGATGAATTATCATTGATATCCCGTCGATAACCGACGATAACCGGTACTAACCGTTGATAACCAATACAGATGTGTGAGTCGGTGGAGAAGACTATGTCTCCGGGCGGATGGATGGGGAAAACTCCCCATACCTGCTGAACGTGGCCCCGTTGAACGGTCCGTCGGCTTGTCGCTGTTCGCAGTTGATGAAGATGATTTGTATTCGCCGGAGAGAGGGCCTGGTTTTATTGAAAACGCAATTAATGATTTAAGTAAAACATCAAATTTGATCTATGCTATTGCATGGCTACTTTTGTCTTTGGTCTATCATCGTTTCTCTGTTTGTAACTGCTGTATCTTTAACACCGAAAGCAGTTTCTACCGGTAGGCTGTTTGCAGTACACCAGAATGTTATAATTAGTTCTCATGATTATGAGTATTCAAAGTGTGGAGGAAATCATGATTACATCTTACTGGTGTCAGTTAAGATGACGTCGTTGATTAAAGTTTTTTTGTGACTTCCCTATTTCTCTTAAAGTTCTCTTTCACTACCTCCATGAGAAATGTATTTTTGGGTGTGCCTGTATGTGTGTGTGTGTGTGTCTGTCTGTCTGTCTGTGTTTCCACAAATTTGTGGTCAGCAGCAACTCATTTCGAAGGATTGCAGTTATATTTGGCATGTGGGTAGGTGTTGGCAAGACAAAGGTCAAAGTCGATTTGGGGCCCCCTAGTGTATGATCTTGTTTCAAAGTAGGATGTCGTTGTGCGGCTTTCAAAAAAACTGTCGCGAAATGAGAGAATACGTCGTAATTATTGTCACATCAACTGCCAGTAGTCGCAAACATACGGGTAGTATTTTGACAGGTACGCTTATCTTATTGTTTGTTGACACGACAAGCTTTGGGTAAATAGCATCGATCGCCCTTTGTCCCTCTCCTCCGCCCAAACACCGGTACAAAGTAACAGAACCACCGCAGGTACAGTAGGGACGCGGGGAGTTGTGTTCCACAAACGCGCTTAGGATAATCAGAGGTAAGACTAGGCTTTTTACCAACACATATCCATCAAGTTGTAGCGTTCTTTTTTTTTTAAAATCAATCTCAGTGCTGTTGTATTTATCATAGATTGGCATGTCAATATCCAATCTCACGAACACACTGTTGCTCTCCACGTCGGCCTTTTTCTTATATTTGCACGTTTACCTAACTCTTACTCCAAATCATTGCGGATTGTGGTACATGGTATATAAGAACGCTTTAATACTTATGTACAATGTCAATTGTGCATCATGCTATTCAATGGACCGGTATTAAGAAAGGTACACGTTGGCATGCGCAGTATGCAGGTAGTTGCGGCGACCACACATGCACTTTGAACCTTGAACAGTTCTTCGGGTCATACTTTGTAGCATAGAATAAAAAATGCGACGATGACTTAAAAAAACAACAACTTAAAAACACTCTGCAACCTGGGTTAAAGTTGACTCAGGGCACATATGTATAACTTTATTGCACAACAATTGTATAAGGTACAAAGTATGGCATCTACTGGTACTTAACTACAGTTCTATAAGGCTAATC
The DNA here is from genome assembly GCF_035083965.1 of Branchiostoma lanceolatum. Lineage (NCBI taxonomy): Eukaryota > Metazoa > Chordata > Leptocardii > Amphioxiformes > Branchiostomatidae > Branchiostoma > Branchiostoma lanceolatum. The sequence continues at coordinate 5,885,065 of NC_089728.1, forward strand.
TGCTAAACAAGAGTGTATAGTATGGGATGTACATGAGCACCGTGGAATTTTGGCCCAAGGCTACTTAAACAGGTAGCCTATTTGATTGCGCTTGTTGCCTGGTACTGTGTAAACGAGTTTACGTATGCGCTGTTTAACTGTTGTTTAACAAATTTGATTGACTGATTTCCTGATCAGTGTGATCACTAATCAAAGCAACACAGTAAAACGTGCCATCTTTAAAAATCTCGTCCCCAGCCCCACGATGTCCTGTGACAGAGCCTTGCAGCTCAGCCTCCTATTGGTCAGCTGTGCCGCCGTCTTGGCGGGAAAGTCGCCAGGCGTAAGGAGCATCTTCACGCAATCCTGTCTTGACTATGGTAAGTCGTCTTGAGTTTAGTTCGCCTTAAAGTCTTGGCTTCTTCACTAGAAGAATCTTCAGATTCAAAATACGACGGTAGATATACGTTTTGAATACTCTTGATAATCAACAGTCCGTTTTAGGTAAAATAGCTCCAAAATGTTAAGTACTGGTTATATTGGACGACCTTGTCTTGACACCGTGAAATAAATGTCTTCACCTCACCTACTTGTCAATTCATAGTTTGGATTAGATACCTGCTCAGATACTGACGAAAGACAGCGGATGCTATCTGAAACGTCTGGCCGTTTACAAAACTTACCCAGTTGCTTGAGTAACTATTGCGCGCGCGTTGTGCACTAGTTGATACGAATCCGAGGAAGGGCATTCAGATTGTAGCTGCATTCGTCTTTCGGAAGGGACGTAAATGGGGGTCCCGTGATCGATCGAGGAGGTGCCTCGAACACGTTATAAAAGGCACTACAACAGCCTCCTATCTCAGATTGGTACCTACAGCTGGCTGTACTTCTAATGAATATATTGTCTTCATGTCATGACGCAGGCGCACGAGTGTTCAGCAGGATGATCCAGACGAACGTGGACAACATCCGCATCCCGCCCTCCAGCGGGGAAATAGCGTCACCTATCGGAACTGTGGAGTACTTCATCAAAAAGTGAGTTTGTCTTTGATTGCAGTCTTCTCAATAAAGGGGAAGGGCTAGCAACCCCTTCTTGTAAAGATATACCCTGCTACAGAAACAGCAAGGAAACTTCCTGACCTATGTGTCGCTAGGCACTACGAGGTGAACAACAACAAACCATCCATCCATCCATCTTTACATCCATCCATCCACTAATCCATCCACCAATCCATCCTTCCATCCATCAATGAACCAATCGACCGATCAACCTATTAACCAAACAATTGTATACATCTGAACAAAACAAATAGAATTAGAAGAAAAGTAAAAAATGTTTTCTCCCTTGGCATCCATCCAATCTCAAACTCATATCTAATTTTTGAACCCCCTCCCCACCTCCCCCCTCCCCATACAGCATGGAGCTGACAGATTTTGACATGGGCCACTCGCGCATGGGCGTGGTGCCTGAGGTCGGGGCCAGTATGAGCATCTCCGTGGATACTGCGGGCGTGAAGGGGGACTGGGGATACCAGCTGAAGAGCATGTAAGTGCATAGCCGCGTTTCAAAGTTTCAAAGCTTCGAAATATATCAATCAATCAATGACCTTTATTTAGACTGGAATGCCTTGGCCGCTCTTCCCAGAGGACTAGTTTGAGGGGGAGGTCACGGGAGCACAGATATAAAATAAATAGATAATAACAAAAATGAATTATTACAATAATATTAATACATAAACAAATACTTAACAAATTGTTCGATATCCCAGACCTTCGTCAACATTCCAAACAACGTACAACATATACGCTGCATCTCACTGACATTCAAAAATGGCTTGCTTTTCAGTTTTCCTATGGCCGACAGCGGGTCATTTGACGTCACCGTTGAAGCAGCTTATATCGATGTCGTCATTGCCATCAGTAAGTCACACTCTTTAATGATTTATTGATGTTCACGTTCAGCCTGAGTGTCATCCTAGTTAGTTCCAAGGGGCTCTCATACTCTCCTTTCACCAACCAGATGTGTCGGTGAAGGGAGGAGATTATGGGAGCCTCCTTGAACTAACTAGGATGACACTCAGGCTAGTTAACGTTGGCCAAAATTACAAACATCTCGTGGGAGAGTCACAAAGGTTTTCAACTGAACTTCATGTTAACGTTGATCATTGGTGTTGGTGGCCATACAATTCAATAGGCTGAACGTGTGTTTTTTGTAAGAACTACTGCACAGGGCCAAAGCGTGTCAACTCATAGGGCTCGAACCTACAACCCAAGATATCATTACATCACAGTATGTTAATATAATTTGATGCACTTTCAACATGATTTTCTTATTTCCTCCCAGTGGAACACAAAACGGGCCGACCTACGGCGTCCCTGGCGTCCTGTGACGCAGGCATCGGGAACATGGATCTCACCTTCCATGGAGGCGCAAGGTCAGGTGACATACAAGAAATTGAACAAACAAAATACTCTACAACCAGATGTAGCAAGGCACATGTTTTTTTTCTTTTTCTTAAACTTGAAGAAAGGCTCACGGAACCGGGAGCTTGGAAAACGTTAACATTTTTTCTTTCTATATCTGCTTGAAGATGATAAACAAAGCTCTTCACTAGAACTGTTTCTAGATGTAATCGAATATATAATACAACAACTTTATTTTTTTCTCCTCAAATATTCAGAGTGCAAAAAGTGAACAAAATGGTGTTTCATTATTTACTGTTTCAATTATACGGTAGCAATAACAATGACAATAACAATTAACTTCTTTTGCATATTCATGCCCAACATGGGCTAAATGCATTTGGTTCCATAATTGAAGCACAAGAAAAGGAACCTTGCGTTATATTCCATCTATATCTGCAGAAGCTCTAACAATTAGAATGTTCGTTGATTTCCAGCTGGCTGTATAACTTATTCTCACCCGTGATCGTCCAACAACTGAAGACTGAACTGGACGAGATGGTAACATAGCAAGTTGTTTTTCTTTTTGCTCTGAAGAGGTTTAAAGGGAAAATGTTATTTGCTGCTTTATACAGTTACGTTGACGGCTTTATACAGCATTGAATAGGACATAATGAATTGACTTCTAAGTAGGTGCGGCATGCAATGCTTGATGAAATGGTCCATGTAAACAACGAAAGTACAATTTAGATAAAGACATGGGGAGGGGGGCTTACCTTAGACCTTAGATCCTCCCGCAACTTTGTTGCATAGGTCGACTTGGCGGCGAACTTTCTCTCTCCAAAGGTTTCGGTTTTGTGCCGCTGCTGTCATTTCCGCAAGTGAATTTAATCCATGTTTCCTTGTATAATTTTGTATATTTTGGAGAAGGGGGCACTCGCAAAAATAACGCCGATGTCTCTTTGTCCTTCACAGTTGTGTGACGCCGTAAACAAGTCTGTTCAGAATAAAATGGACGGGGGTATGGCGAGCACACCAGGTACGTTCCATGTGCGAGTATAAGTCATCTCACAGTTCCGACTGCGCATGAGCTCTCGCAATGTATTGTGGTCTAGGTCAAAGTTCAATTTCCCTTTGCTAGCAAACAATTCCCCCTTGTCTAATCGTTTTCGCAACATTCTGCTACCAAACATAGTACCAAACTCGTTTTCAGTGACTCGGAAAAAATGAAATGACTTGTTGTTTACTATTTACTGGCTAATTGCCATATGAAATAATCGTTGAACTGCGATTGAACACCAAATCAGCACCAAGGACAGGAATAGATATGTTTGTGTTCGTTTGTAAACAACATAAACCAAAATGATGTGGATTGATTTTGATTTTGATATCTGCTTGTTTTCAGGGAGGTATTGGCTGATAACATAAGTGATTACGCCTAGCAATTTCCTTTGCATCTACCGTGTTTTGCGCTTTGGGGCTGACATCTAAAATCTTTGTTGAACTTCCATGTTTGTCGTTATATGTAATATTGCATTAAAAAGTGAGGTGCCCTCTATAACGAGACAACGGCTAGATGTATAAGGAATGGTTTGTTTTTCAGTTATCGTCCCGCTGATTGGAGATATCTATCTGGACATGACGCTGGTCGATGACGTAGTGTTCGGCATTGGTAATTGCCAGGCTCTAGTGAAGGTACGAATGAGTTTATATCAAGTAGAAATTATAGATCAATTGGAATTTAGGGAGCACAGAGCCTAAGATTACTCAACGATTACTTATAAGTCGAAACTAGACTGTCTACGAAATCATTGGCAAAGCATCGAGACCATCCTAAAAATCGAACACTGAGAAAAGCTACCGCAACTATAAAAAAAGAAACACGGTAAGCTGAATGTCCCAAGATAGATTAGTCAACAAAAGGACACAAATCATGTTGGCAATTTTTGTCCGAAACATTAACGTTGCCCTTCAAGCTTTGCTACCCAACTGCATGCGGTATCTTTCCAAATCACAATCAAATCTTATCAATCTTCATACCGTTAACCGTTGTTCCCAGGGTGCTGCTCGGCAGAACGGGACCAATCCCGACGCAGCTCTCCAACCACGTGACCTCCCCAACACAAACTACACCCGCGCTCCACGCATGTTGTACTATGACATCACGGAATATTTCTTCGACAGCATCGGACAGGCTTTTTTCCAGTCGGGGAGACTGTCTGCAGTAATCAGGCCTTCAGATGTGAGACCATCTTTTCTTTTGGGTTAAAAACAAACTTCTATGTTTGATATAGTAGAGTGCATTCATTCCTCAGCTAACTGACATCTTTCGCATCACGGTCATTCGTTAGTTTTATGACAAGCTGAATAAAAGTTTTAAACGGAAACTGTGCGGCTCCAGATGTCTTACTGGGGATGACTGCGGTGCGAAAGATGTTGGTTAGCTGAGGAATGAATTCACTTTACAAAACAAACTCTTATGTTTGTTTGTCGACCATACTCTAGCACTGAAAATCATTTTAGACAATTCCGAGGCACCATGTTAATCCTCGTACATTTTAGTCTGCTACTGTCAACAAAATAAGACAAATTTCTTGTGATCCCTATGAAAGGAATGTCACAAAGAATCAGCCCCCCCTTTCTTAATAATTACACTGTTCCCCACTAGGTTCCTGCCGACAGTCCGATTCAGCTCAGACCATCCGACAAAGTCATCAACACAGTCTTGCCTGAGGTAAGGTTTCTTACTTACAATATTCTTCTATCTAAACTTATAATTCATCATTCTTGGTTCGGCTACGCATCCATTTCTTCTTTGTATGAATGATATTTGTGCACACTTCGACATTGACCTGTTTGATAACTAACAAATAGAATGCTCATTATTATTATTCATGATTTCATACTTAACAGCCTAGCACAAACTTTCTATGCAGATGTCAAAATTGTCAAAATTTTTCCGCCACCATTTTGTGTTCTCCTTTCTTCTTTTCAGATCCAGGAGAAGTACCCGGATGCTACCCTGCAGGTGCATCTGAACGCGTCGGCTCCGCCCAAAGTGTCAATCACCGAGGAAGGAGCTGTCCTCTCATTGGCTGGACGGGCCGTGACGTATGCCTCTGAACAAGAAGGAAGATTAACACGATTATTTGGTGTGAAACTTGTGAGTATCTATCATCGGTTTAGATGTAGGAAAGAGGGTAAACAGTGGGTAGAGTAGGTCTTTTGTTACGCGATTTGCTGATCAATATAGTCAATTTTCATCTGTATCTACATGTATATAGATGGTATAGTCTCACTGCAGCCTAGCACATCAGCCTCGCAGGCACGCGGCGCGGTAGCAGCTGTTTATATTACACTTGTCGACCTGTCACACCTAAAGTTTGCACATCTAGCTGTAAGCTTTGTTTAAATCTATCTAATATTAATAAGCTTCTTGGTTGGAATTTCACTCTACGATAGTTCTGGAAAAAAATTTTGGATTGACAACTCGGGTACTTGAAGGCATAGCCATTTTTTGTTCTTTTCCGAGCATATATAAGATACTTGAATACGTATTCTTGGATTCGTGTTGAAGCTTTGTAATTTGTTTTTGCCTAGGCTATGGACGTACCCGTCAGTTTCCGCGTATCGGGGATAAATCTCACTGCCAACGCTTCGGCAAGTTCAGCCAGGTCAGTTCGAATTCAGGGCGACGAATGTGGTGCTGGTTTCCGATATGGGGCGTAAAATCGTCTATTTTAATGTAGTGTCACTTTTCTGCTCTACAATAGTATAATGCTTCCGCCGTTACAAAAATTGGAAAAGGTTTTAAATGTTGATATCACTTATCGTAACTTACAGTAAGCTATATCAACTTATTAACTTTACTTCTCTTTCTCTTACTCTTTCTCCGGTAGAGTTGAAATACAACCTCTCAAGTCGTCCAAGGTTGGAGAAATTGGGGTAAGGTTTTACTTGTTTTTGAGCTATTGTACATCTAATGGCGTATTTAGTAACTGCTATAGGATGGAGAAGGTAAATATTATGGTGTTTAGCTGTATGGAAGAAATGCTATCTTGACACTAAAACTGTGGTTAGAAATCACATGATATAGAACCGCATGAAAAAAGTTCCGAATCGAAAAAAAAACACCCTCTCTATATCTCCTGATGCGCTCCTAGGCGGACGCGATTTGAATTGCAGCTTTCTGTCGTAGCTCTTGACAAGTGAATGACATTTTGATTGATGTATAGCGACTGACGTCATTTCTTATCGTTGCTGCACAGCCTGACGCAGAGAAGCTAATAGAACAGTACCTGTGCCGGCAAGTGGTGATACCGTGGTTTAACAGTACGTATTCTATAGAGTTTATTTATAGCCCACATGGGCAAGCAGGCACACATGGTTTCGTCTCTATTCATATGTTATAGATAAGAAATTTCATATAGAAAGTTATGAGTTTTCTTTTTAAACGCGATGTAATAGTATTCTTTGCAAAATGTTACCTGCTTTCCATTGCACAAAGGGATATAACGGTCACCAACGGAAAGGGGCGTCAACAATACTTTACATTTTTGCGAAGTTGGAGGCGTTTCCACAAGAATGGGCCACGTTTCTATCTGTTATAAATAGGCCACGTTCCCATAAAGTGGACAGTAGCAGGCGCTGTTTGAGAGTGGTGGTATAGAATAGCAATAAGCATGGCACGCAGTAGCATATATATCAACCGCTTTTATACGACATGTAACGGCGTGCGAAATACATCTATCATGTCAAAGGAACCGAAGGTGGGATATGAATCTAGATGAAATGAGAATTGGAAGAAAACTGATTCGGACATTTGGTGTTTCGGCACAACTACTAATCATTTTGAAAATAAAGTGTCAATCATATTGATTCTGACAGAGTTTTGTACTCTTGGACATCACAATATCGCGACTTGAATTCTAGGCATAAACTAGTGAAGAAGTAAACATACATATGTGATTAATCCATTTATTAAAAGCAATGAATGAATGAATGATTGATTGATTGATTGATTGATTTTGAATTGGATCGATTACAATTTATCTCCACGTAAATACTGTAGTATTGTAAAAATCATCCTCCTGTATGGGCCATAATTTCTCCTGGACACAATATGACCAGGCACGCATCAGGAAATTCTATTTTGGGAACATGCTTGCCATCGTTCCGACGATAGCTCAGTTGGTAGAGCGGAGGACTGTAGTGGGGCGTGCTGGCATCCTTAGGTCGGTGGTTCAAATCCGCCTCGTCGGAAATATTTTGATTGAGGAAGAGCAATTTCTTTGGTACTTAATTTTCTTCAAAGCCATATGCACAAAATTCTATCAATTCGCTTATATGCGAACTTTAAACCTTTTAGTTTATTGCCTTGTTTTTTAACCTTTCCCTTGCTGACTAACTTTGTAACCAACAGGGAATCGGATGCCAAACAACTCTCCAATCTGAGGTTGGGCTGGCTGGTTTTGACGTGTTTTTAGACGTTTTTGTGGGACTTTCTATTTTGTCCCGTTTTCTTTTTGTCATTCGCCTACAGAAAAACAAAACGGGACAATATGGACAAAAACGTCTAAAAACACGTCAGAACCAGCCAGCCCAACCTCTGCTTGGAGTGTATGCCGAACGGCTACTTCAGAGTGCTAATGTTTAAAGTGATCGATAAATAGTTGTCTCACCTAATGTACATGTATTTTGTTTTCTAAAGGGTTCCTACAAGTTGGCGTTCCATTCAAGTTAAACAAGGTGAAGTACGTCAATCCGGAGGTTCTTTTACATAAGGTAAGTTAATGAGATACTAATATCATTTTCCTTTCACCAAAAAAGATACGACCAAAAGATAATATTTCACATGCGATATCACTTTGCTCAGACTTATAGGGCACAGAGAGAACGAAATCTACATTTTTTTATTATCTATATATTATTGAGGGATCATAAATACACAAATAGAAGGGAGATCATCGTTTTAGAACGACTAGATACATTTGGAAATGCTAATTAGTGTGAAAATGATCGATGAAAACAAACAATTTCTTACGTTCTCTCCACCTAGCACTATGTCACGATAGAGACGGACATTGTCATCGTTTCGCGCAGTGGTGGTCACGTGACATCATCGCACATGCGCACTGATAGGCCGTCCAGTACTTCACCGTCTCCTGCGACCCGGCTACAGACTCACCACACGCCCAGCTGATTTTAACATCCCTTTAGGCCCGATTTACACACAAGTTTTCGGAGTCGACTCGGGACTTGAGTGGCCTAGGGTTCTCCTTGTGCAGTCCCGAGTCGACTCAAAAAGCTTGTGTAAGCCGGGTACAACATGAAAAAAGCACGTCGTAATTTTCATAAGAATTGTTGAACAATGAGCACAAATTGAGCGTCTTTTCTCCACACTATGATCTCTCTACATTTGCGGAGAGGATCTGCCAAACCGATTTTGTGTGTCCTTGACTGGACAAAATTATGAAATAGGATGTTTTAAATGTGAATACTGATATCGCACTATAAGGAACGAATGACTAACGTATGATTTACCAACCTAAACTATTGTCACCTCAAGTTTTTATGTACGACGTAATGAGTCGTCGATGATTCCGAATTCCTGACCTTAAGCTTGTAAAATCAAGTGGCCGACTAAATTATTCATCAACTTATCAGTTTTTCATTGTTGTCGTGTTCGACATAATTCATCATCATCACTTTAGTTCTTTGTGTTTGGCATCGTGGACGTATGGCAGGAATGATTAAGAGACGTTAATTAAAGAGACGTAAAGTACATCAAGAGAACCTAATGTAAGAGATCCTGATGCTGTAGCGAGGCAGGATAATAAAAACAAGAGAGTAATCGATTGCATTTTATCTATATAATTTGTTTTGTTTTTTAATTTTATCTATAGGTTTGTCTGTTCAGCACACACAACCATGGCTGCCCAACTAGCCTGTGGCTATTACAAAGGGCTAGCCCTGCTGACAAAGACAAGACATTACAATGGCATTTTGATATGGACAGCATAACGAGCTATAACTACGTGTATATCATAAATACATGTACATAAAAACTATTGTATCTAAATGATTAAAATTAACGTCTATAATGGTATATACATTGAGAGGTCAGGATTGTTTCTTATTGTGTACAGTATGTAAGAATTACGTTGATGAAGGTTAGACATCCAGGTAATAAGATAAGCCAAAAATGATTATTCAAGCAACTGGATAAAATTTTCAAAATTAGCAATTAGCTTATATCTTCAACAACTGTAGCGATGTGTACATTTCCATTTCAAAGACACAAAACATTTTGTATCTGACTCAACATTTCATGAACCATACAGGCGTATTTGAGGGGTCTGGCTACTAAATGTTTCTGTGAGATATCTTCTCCACGGCGTCATAATGTCCGTAACTGAGCCAAGACAACCAGACAGTTTTATTACACTGGGCATCGCCTTCCTCCCGGACCCTGTGCACGCTTGACGTCACATCCGGTTGACCTGGAGTACCCCCGGTTGTCAGCCTCACGTCCACGTTGAGGAGATGCATCAGGGCCACCATTTCGGTGTACCCCGCCCACTCACAGTCTTCACCAGCTTTCGCAAAGTACGAGTCGGCGTCGCAGTCCAGAAAGGGCGCGAAGTCGTCCACATGGTCGCGCATGTACTGTACAGTGCGCCTGCGCAGGTCTGTATGCAGGCCCTGGTTACCGTAAACAGCGTGAGCTACAGATCGGTACAGACAGTTACCGTCCCCGGCGATAGGGCAGCGGCGGGCCCCTGCCTTTGCCAGGCTCTTATCCTGCAGGCTCACCTCTGACAGAATAGCGTCAAGCCTCGAATCTGAAAGCCTTTCCGTGTTTTGTTCGATGGAACAGTCTACTCGCTCCTCGCCTGTTTCTTTTTCTCTCGCCCTTTCCAACGACGCATTACTACCCTGGCGAGTAGATGCACGTACACCTGTACCCGCTTCTGACGATATCTTTCTGTTTCTAGCAGAAGCGATCTTCGACTTTTTGCTCAGTCTGTCCTCTTCATTCGGAGCCCGCGAAACGTCACTACGCTCTCGTTCCCAGCAAAACACCTCGTCCCCAACGTCATCAATGTCAGAATCGATGACAGAACCGTTACCCGTACTACCAGACACTCCAACCTCTCTACGTCTTCTTCCTTCTTCTGGTCTTTCGTAGCTGTTCCTTAAGAGTTCTGTGATACTTTTTCCTCCCACTCCCCACATACCTTCGCCGTCAGTGCTTCTAGGCGACAGATCTTTCTCAAAATCATAATCCCACGAGAACACGTCCTTTTCTCTTTCAAAAGGGCGGGGCATTCGAACTTCGTGTTTAACAGCAATCGGTACCCTTCTAGACGTCAACTTATCGTCCGCGTCTTCTTCACACGCCACCTTGCGGGCTCCTGGAGTCTTGCACATGTTTGAACGCCGATTGAATGTAATTTCAGTAAATGCAGGTTCCGGGGACGGTGACGGCTCGCCCTCCTGTCCTCCCTTCTTGATTAGCCTGATCGGCACGTTTCTTACTCTTGGGACGCCCCTTGGTGATTTCTGAGGCTGCTGATTTTCGTCATCGGCGACGTTGGTATCGCGTTGGAATCCTGCAAAACATGATGCAACAATCTATCAGTACATGTCCTTAATCTTACATCTATCCGTTTATACTGGTATCGGCAAAGCCAAACACTTTATCAAAGATACACATCTCGGAAAGAGGGTTTGCTGAAGGAAACATGGCTTGTTCATATATACAATAATGCCTACGCTACTAATATTCCGAGGCTACATCTAGGTGGTGAATGACAAGAAAAAATTGCAATCTCATCGGATCCATCCTGTGGCGTCGCCAAAAACTATGTACACATATCCCACAATGTGCATGACAATACAACTACACCTACACAACGTTGTAGTTGGAAAATCCCGATCACGATTCAAAACAGGGGTATCAAGTTTCTCTCGGTTACTTTTAGGCCTGTCCTACATGCCCTGTTGATATATGCGCTATGAGTGACTCAGTGACGTACTTAAAAATAGCTCGGGTCAGATCGACATCATAACCTGCAAATAACAGCGAAGGGGGATGTGTGTCTGTAACGCTGATGTTGAAACCAAAGGCTTGTAGCTTAAAGTAGAACTAAACCTAGCTAATGCAGGGTCGAATGTTCTTTTAAATGATCTTTTCATAGTCGATACAACGTTCAATCAAACATACTAACGTTCGATTGATCAAGACAAAACTATACGGTGTCGAAGACATTGATTTTGTAAGTGGAAGTACATCCATACACTTGACGGGATTTGCATTAAACCTAATCTTTCTGTTCATTTAGATAAAGTGTAGCTAGACATCACAATTTCATTCGTTTACAGACAAAAGACAACGCGAAACATTAATTTTCCGGCTTATATAGCTTCACAATGTACCCACCGTTACTGTTGGAAACTTGCTGAACTGTACCACCGGCGTTCTCGCCAACATTGATAAAAATCGTCATCCTTTTCTGAGTACAGAGGCTGCCTCCTCTTGTCATGCAACCGATTATTTTGTAACTAAAACTATCGCCTGTCAAGCTACGTTTTATACAGGGTAGCGGGTACACCCTACACTGGCAATTGCGCCAAGATAAACCTTGTAATAACCCGGCACCGTTATATCAACCAATCAGGACCTATTATTCCGATGACGTCTCAAGGCGAGCGATCTGATTGGACAACGAGGAGGCGTGTTCAATCAACAAGTGACAGATATAGGAATAGACGAATTCGTACGGCACAAACTGATTGCGTCATATGGGGTACCCGGTAAGCATTTAAACAGTAACCGCCACGTCAACGCGCTCTTTCGAGGGCGTTCGAACGGGGAATGTTGTTCGAACGCCTTCGAAATCGCGCAATGACGTGGCGGTTACTGTTTAAATGCTTGCCGGGTACCCCATATGACGCAATCAGTTTGTGCCGTACGAATTCGTCTATTGACAGTTGACGACGTCATACTGTCCTTTAAAGACCAACGGCTCATCAGCCACGAAGAATGAGCTAGCAACAGCAATAAGTCATGCCAGCCAAAACGTAAACAGTATCAATAATTCAAAATTAGGCGTGTTGGATTTCCTGTATACAATGAAAGAAACGCTTATAAGGAGCAATATCAACAAAGGTTGTCGATAATAATAAATGTTATATGCAGTTTTACATCTGTTTCATATACCAGTATGCGTATGGGTGAACGTGACTTTCCTATGCAATTGTATTATCAGGGATACATTTTGATAAAGTACAGCAAGCAGAGAACATGTTGTAAGACAATTTCTATCGTGTCGTATACGCTGGTAAATAAAAAAAGATGAATAAATATTATAACACATTACAACGCATCGTGTCAGATCCTAAAGGATTAATGTACAAACCTGTGGTCTCACTTTTATGATTTGGAAGTCTTGCGCGCGATATTTAGTGTCATCACACAAGTGTGAGCCTTCAACAAACGTGTAAACAATCACATAACTTACTAGCCTGAGTACCATCCTCCGTAGTGACCGCTGGCTCTCCGTGATTGGTAAGCGATTTTTTTTTTTTTGAGCCAGCGCGGTCACTACGGAGGATGGTACTCAGGCTAATTACTTACCCTTCTGAGAATAGATATAGTCCTGGGCCTTAGGCGGTCGAACGGTCCGTCCAAAAACTGCGTGTGTCACAGCCGGCGGCATGTCGTCTTGACTTGAAAAATAAAGACCCTACCTGTTCTCAAACTGAATTTACCTGTGCCAAAACAATGTTCAGGAATCGATTGGTTTTCTATTGCGTAGTGACCACTGCACCCAGAACATTCCGGCAGCCTCGCGAACCCGGAAGTTCGGCAACACAGCCAATCAGAGTCGGTCTGGGGCAGTGACGTAACCGGCATTGGATTGGTTCGTTGTGGACCCGCGCGACATGCAAATCTTATTTCTATCAAGAATAAATTCTAGAAACTTCTAGAAGAAACAAAACAATACAGAACCACGAGGATGGGTGTACAAGGCATCAATTTGCAGGAAAAAAAATTAAAAAACGATTTTACAACAAAGGCCATGTTGAAGACATCCTCTGAGTCCGCTGTTCATTGCAATTGTGCTTGTCGAAAAGGGCTGGGGAAATTTTTATTTTCCCGGTACAATGAGCCTGTAAACAATGTACATAACGTCTGTCTTCTCTGTCACGACCAGTGGAAAATTAGCTCTTATGTGAGCTAAACTGGATCGAGATCACTTTCACCGTTTCCTTCACTTTCTAAAAACGTTCTTGCTCGACGGCTAATTGAAATATTTAACAGTGTTTGCAAAAAGTATACATACAGTGAGTATAAAGGATAACGATAGCAAGAACTGGACAAGAACTGATATGAACTGCTACGGAAAGTAGTCTATACCTCATAATTTTTTGGGTTTGACTTCTTTGTTTGAAAGCAGTGGAAGATGAAGTTCCCCACCTTTTTTTGCAATAAGTGGGTTTTGTGAAATTTTAAAAGAAGGTTGTAGTTTTCTTTTCGTCAGTAAGCGCTTGGACATTGTGATGAGTTTTACTAGCTTCTTTTCATAGCTCTTTGTAAGTTATGTTTGGAATGTCCCTGTAACTCAACTGGTAGCAGCTCCTGGGAGTCCCCGGTTTGAATCCGGGAGAGGGTACTCTGGTTGGAGCTGCATTCGTCTTTTCGGAGGGGACGAAAAATGGTGGTCCCATGACCGAGGAGGTGCCTCGAGCTCGTTAAAAGGCACTGGAATAGCTTCATTGCTCAGATAGGTACCAACTGGCTGTACCTCAGATGAATAAACTTCAGTCGTGACTCGTGAATAAAACTAAACATGACGTCATGGGCACAGGTGGCTGTGACCTCTGACCTTCCTCTCAGCTGTTTGCAGCAACATGGCGGAAGAAGGAGTGCACGTCCTGGCCGGCCAGGCAGAAATCGGCGCGGAGCTCGGCGCCCTGATCGCCGCCAAGGCCAAGGAGGCGATCGACAGTCGGGGGGTCTTCACCATCGCCGTGTCCGGGGGCAGCACGACCAAGATCTTCTGCCAGGAGATGGTGAAACGGGCCGACGTCGGCTGGGAAAAGTGGCGGGTGTTCATGGCGGACGAAAGACTGGTGCCCCTTGACCAAGAGGACTGCAATTACAAAGGTTACAAGGTACAGTCGGTACTTCTGCTGTTAGGGAACTGGGGGGAAAGAATGCTCTTATTTAATGTGTCAAACGGATCCGGTGCGGTAGCTGTCAAAATTCGTAGCCACGCCCCCTAACGTTACAAACTTACATGTCAATTTGAGCAAGCCCGGATGTTTTTGACATATTTTTCACATTCGGTAATCAAATTAATGATTGACGTGAGGGTTAGGAACAAACGGCATTCAACGTTGAATGGCACTAGACATAGAAGTCAATATTGAATTTTTTATGTAGCAATTTCTTTTTTGTTACTAATTGTAGCATATCATTTTATGTGTATAGTTTTCAATCTGAAAGATATACGTTATTCACATTATATAGTAATTATAGTTAGGAACAGACGGTATGATATTCAGTGTAAAATTGCAGTTGATATGCGCAGATGTAGAAGTCAACATTGCAGTTTTTATGTAATTACTAATTGTCATAGTAAACTGCATAATATTTAGGTGTATAATTTTTTTATATTTTTTATTCTAAAAGAAAAACATTATTCACACAAAGTACCAATAGAAAACCCAGAGTTTTGATATAATGTTACATGTATGTTTAGTTTGTTGAACGTCAGTGTTTGGACAACCACTTTAAAGTATACTTAAGTGCATTAGAGATAGAGATTGCTTAATAGTTATGTCACCATGGATGTTGGTCTGAGTGTTTTATATTGGATTTCATAACATCATCTGTATCTGAGCAACATTAATATCCATATAAATGAGCCATTGTGACCTCTTTTGTAACAGGAAACAAAGCAGAAAGAATTAATGCACTCTGGAGATGCAAATGATTAACCTGGCAATGTATGTATTGTATTGACATGACTCAGTTTCTAGGAAATTACAGTAGGTTTTGATTTGGCTGCTTGAAAAACTTACAAACTTAATTTAGCAGTAGGAGGGTGTAGTGAGGCATTTGCAGTGTTTTAAATTTGTAATTGAAACAACAATAGTAACACAGAACAATACATATACTGTAAATGCAGAAATGTTCATGGAGGTTTTATGTTTGCGATTTTCACGGCAACCGTTTCACCGCGAACTTAGAACCACCGCAAATATTTTTGTCCAATACTGTAGTAGTGTGTGAATATAGCGCTGCCACAATCTTAAAACCACCGCAAACACTCCATTTTCGCCTTAGTGGGAAATAAAGACCATGTGAACTTAAATGCATTTACAGTACTAGACGGAACAATTGCTTTTGGTGCCATAAGCTCACAGTGAGGCCACCATAAAAAATGCAATATAATATAAAACCACAGCAAATATTTCATGACTTACAGTACCCTGGAAGCCAGACTGTAGCCAGGCCCTACCCAGTCCAGCCTGGATACCTGACAATAACCCCTTCTGGCCAGGGGAGGCCACATATGAGGAATAGAGTTGGCACTTGGCACCCGGTCTCTCTTGGCACCCAATCTCTAATATAAAGCGCAAGAGATAATAAGGGCCATGTGCTAACTGGTGGCAGGCCAATTTGCTGAAGTATTAGCGACTGTGGTGTAGGGGACTGGTGCCGAGGCTACCAGCTCCTGGGCTAACAGGATGCCAGGAACTACATGTATATCTGATTGTGCCTCTGTGCAGGCCCTGACAAGGATGGCTTCTAGGGCAATTTAGATTTAGGTAAATGCATTGCAGAAAACACACACACACAAAATATGCAGAATAAGGCAATCTGATTACGAATTATGTAAAACTGAAAGAGCTGATTATGCTTAGAAAAATGTGCTAAATGAAACAATAAAATGGCTAAGGGCAGTTTGGACATATCGTTGTAACTTACCTAAGATGAAATTTGCTGATCTTAGAATTGACCCTCCTATATATTTTTACACCATCCTTGTGGATTGTGTTGATAGTTGGTACATCATTCCATACGTATGCTTCTATACTGCATATGAATTTTGAACCTTGGAGTAAAGGTTCCCAATTTTAGAGATTATAGGTTTACTCTTTTGTGACCCTGAGGTTTTGGGGCTGTGTTGTGTGGTTGGACTGGAGTACTAGTATATATACCCGGTAGAAGGTGCACAAGCAGATGACTTTTGTGTAAAACGGGTCTTTTTGTATAGCCGACAGGTAAATTTGAAGATTTCTGCTTGTGTAGATTTGAAATCGCATCATTCAGTACTTCAGGCCATGTTGCACTGAGTTGATTTTCAGGTGACATCCACGGTGATCCACCTGTGTATTAGTTTTGCCTGTTTTAAAGAAAACAGAGTCCTAGTACTAGTTCTATGAACAGATGCGCATCACTACAAGAACATTATAATGTTCTTGTAGTGATGCGCATCTGTTCATATGCTTGCACAATTGTAACCATTGGCTAGTGTTGCAATCAGTGTATTTCTCCTCTTACGAATGAACTGTTAAAACTATTGATTTAAATGCTGACCTTTGACCTTACAGGACGCCCTTGTTGGGAGCGTGCCATTGGCTGCGGAGCACATCTATCCCATCAACCCCAGCCTGAGTGTGGAGGCGGCAGCCGAAGATTACACACAGAAACTCAAACAGGTCAGGGTAGTACTGTAGTACTAGTAGTCATTAGTTGTAGTAGTTTATCGTGATACCCTTAGCCCATGAGGGCTAATTAATCTTCCAGGGTTCATCTATATATACACCAACATAGATATATATAATAAAAAGGTTAATGATACATACAAATTACAGTATATTTATTTAGCTTTCACAATTTTGGTCTCTCTCCGTAAACTGTCTGACACTGGTTTTCAGAGTTTTTATATCAGTCGGCACTCGGCAGGTCATTCCAAAGCGTCACAGCTCCGTACACAGACTTTTTCTTTCTGTTTCAGGGTCTGATTTTCTCTTCCTACAGATTCAACACTACATGGACTCTTACATGTTCCCATCCTTTTTCACAGAATCTCCTGCTATCCTTGATCTTCCTCAATTTTTGGATTGGAGAAATCCACTTTTCATATCTACAGCTGCATACCATTTACAGTTGACAACAAAATTATTCATAACCATTGTAATTATAGTTGCCTTGGCAAGAGTATCAATGATTTTCTTGTCAACAGCATCAAAAAGGCTCCTCAACACTAAGCAATCCTTTCATCTCTTCTATATTTGGAACGTAAAACAATAACTACTAGTCAAAGATATATTCAGCATCATGTAGTTTTCAGTGCTGATCAGATGTTTTGTCGCTCTCCACAAAATCTCTTACAAATAAATCTTTGGGAATGGAACAGGTGCTTCTGGCAGAGTAGCCCTTGTGCAAGCAGACATAAACAAGCACATTAGAGTGCAGCATTGTCACCCAGACAAGCATGAGTCAGCCTAACGTATTGCTTTGTTTATTTTGCAAAAAGATTGATGACATAAAGTCAAAGTGAAGAAATAAACATCCAAACAGATTGTGGTAAAGATTTAATCCCCCACTGCTTTTGAGTGTACATGTATCAACATTCCTGACAGTACCTGTTATCATAATTGCAACTTAAATTTCTGGCTTTCTATGATCTTTATATATCAAAGCAGCACAGAGAAATAACAATAAAAATTAAAACAGTATCATTTTAATTGGCTCTACAGCTAATCTAGGTTAAAGACACAAGACAACTGTAACAAAAGTTGATTACTGCAGATATAATCTTGTAGTATCTTACCTCAGTTATGCATTGAGGTGATGTGAAGCATGATGCTTTTTCAAGTAGCTAGTGGTGGTGCGGTGCGGCTTCGCTAAGGCTCACGTTTTTGACCAAGCACACCGGGTCACCCCTACTCTTAGAATAAGTGTGTTGGGTTCTTTTAGTACAGAGGTTTGATATAAGATAATACAAGTGTATACCAGTGATAAGTACCCTGGTATGATGGTTTTATGAATGAATGTTTTCTGAAAAGTATTTAGAAGATAATTGTAGATATCAACCTGGTGCCTTGCCTATGCATATTGTACCTACTACAGTGATAGATACTTGTACCCCGGTGTGATGGTTTCATTTTCCTGTTGTAGGTGTTCAGCGAGGACACCCCTGTGTTTGATGTGGTACTGCTGGGGATGGGTCCTGATGGTCACACAGCTTCCCTGTTTCCCGGACACAAGCTACTGCAGGTGGGTTCTCCTGATTTGAAAAGTCATCTGTGTTCGTGAAAGCCAGACACACACATACCCACACAAACAAACACACAGACCTGAAAACGTAACCTTCTTAGTGAAGTTGATGATGACTGATGATTCCAAATTTCCAATGTTGCCTGTTTTACAGGAGAAAACCCTCCTGGTCGCCCCAATCAGCGACTCCCCCAAGCCACCGCCCAACCGTGTGACCTTGACCTTCAAGGTACTGAACAATGCCCGCTGTGCCGTCTTCGTCTGTACCGGGGAGGGCAAGGCAGCCAATGTTAAGGTAAGACTTCAAATTTGCAATTTTGCTGGATGAGAAAAAAATATTTTAGTTAAAGTCCTTGATGCACCAGATGGTGCATAGGTCGGCGCCCATCTCCATTTCAATACCCCCTGGGCCACACATACAACTTATACTCTTTCCCAAATGCTGAGTACTAAGCAGAGTAAGCAGTACATGTACATGTATGTACCATTTTTTAAAGTCTTTGGTATGACTCGGCCAGGGATCAACCTCACAACCTAACGTGTGCTAGGCAAGCACTCTACCAACTAGGACATTGCACGCAGGAAGAAAATCAGGGTTGAAAGTATTCTGAATCAATTCAGTCAAGTAGCTATGTTTTAAAAACACGCATTACTGGTTTTATCTACTAACATGATTCCACCAGGGTACATAATTCCGCCACCCTAAAATGATACGTCCAAACAGATCTCCAACCCAACATCCCCAGTATAATGCACTCCTGTACATTCAAGCTGCATACCTGGAGGGTGCTGCACTAGAGATCTCTCAAACCCAGTGTTTCTCAAGGTGGCGGATTTATGTAACCCTGCAGATTAATGTTAATGGTGGTTAGCTGGTAGTGATTTTCACTGCGCTGTGAAACTTACTGGTCACTAAGGTCCGGTAAACCGAAAGGAATTTTTTAATAGTATATATAGCCGTCATAACCACCATTTGGCATAACACACCAGTATTGCAGGCACACAGCGCGGAAGCAGCTGGCTATATTACACTGAACGGCCTGTCACACCTAGTCTTTGCACATCTGACTGCAACCGTGAGGATGCTCCTACTGTACTCGATGACAACAAGTTCCATTCTACTATGTTTCTCGGAAAATACAAATTTTTAAACACATCAATCCTTGGTTGATAACTCTGATACATGAAGGCATGACTACATGTATTTCTTGTCCTTTTAGTATGTTTTAGTATGTTTCTCATCATAACATGTATCTTCCCACAGAATGTACTTGAGGGCAATGAGGAGAACCTCCTACCGGCGGCGTTGGTCCAGCCCCTGGACGGGGAGCTTCACTGGTACCTGGACACTGCCGCTGCCAGCCAGCTGTCCTCACAATGACTGCCGGCCAAACTCTGACCAAACCTGACCAAGTCCAGGTCCCACCTAGTCTCTACCAGAATCCGTGGGTAGCTGGAATACTGTAAATGCAGAAATGTTCGTAGTGGTTTTATGTTTGCATTTTTTGCGGCGACCGTTTCACCGCGAACTTAAAACCACCGCGAACTTAAAGCCGCCGCAAACATCCAATACTGTAGCAGTTTGTGACTATACTAAAACCACCGCAAACACTCCATTTTTGCCTTAGCGCGAAATAAAAACCATGCAAACTTAAATTTTGCAGTGGTTTTAAGTTGTGTCCAGACCACTGCAGAAGCGGAATACAGTGGACTACAGTAGGCTACAGTACTACTTTATGTTAGCAGTTTTCATGATTGTCTCTTCACCGCAAACTTAAAACAACTGCGAAAATGTTTGTTCTGTCTCCTGCCTGCCTTCCCCCTCCAAGCACTTCAGACTGTACTTTGTACAGTATTGTGATGTATTAGAGGTATATTAGTATTACGGTGAATATGCCATTGGTTCAACTGCAAACTTAAAACCACTGTGAACACTCCAATTTCTCCCTACTGTGAAATCAAATCACAGCAAACTTGAAGCAATTTGCACTATGCTGAATAATTTTCCAGTGAAGTATGATGACTCTCTGGCTAGCTGAATGCTCTGGCAAACTATTAAACTTTTTCTATGTTTTGGCCAATTTCTACTTTTGCAGCCGCCTACGGAGTCTGGTAGAGATTAGATCCCATCTGCTAACACATTGAGGGATGACAAGGCTTAGAGAGAACCAAAAGAGTTGTTGTGTAATGTTTGTGCATCATCAAAAGATAATATACACTACTGGTATACTTTTTTGCTTCTATAGTAATATAGATTTTAGTTTGAATGCTACAAAAATCATGGTCATCGTCACAGTTTACATGTTTATGAACTGAGATAGTTTTTGTGTTGAATCTGCAAAGACATAAACTTGATTGTCTTAGTTTAAGATGCCAGTTGGATACCATGAAAGTGTTTGTTTTAGAACTTTGAAGTATATCGTACTAATGGATAATGATATGGTTACTTTAATACAGTTAATAGTGTAAATGAATGACCAAACATTGTAATAGTAGAGGGATCTGGACTTGAGCAACGTTTGCTTTAAATCTGCTGTTGTCACGACCAAATCTACAGCCTCGATGTGATGTTTCAATACTGCTGCCAGTCAGCCAATCAGGTGTCTTGTAAAGGGCTAATTTACGTAGCAAAACTTTGCTGGAATCATGTGGAAGATCGTCTCTGATTGGCGGAAAATGTGGAGAGCAAAGGTCGAACTGAAAGACTTTATTGGTAACAAACAGAGTCCAAAGTTCATCACAAAATACGAACTCAGACATGATCTGATGTAACACAGTCGAGTGTTAGTGACTATTAAAGTGTTGTAGTGTAAGTGCAGTTCGTGTATGAACCACAAGAGGTCGCTTCTGCACCAACACTTTGATTGATCTGGAGGTTCCATGTACTTGTGGACACACATGATAGAGGTACCAAAGAAAACCCACCATTGCTGCATGGGTAAGAGAACAAAAGGGATACGATTCTAAGCCCAGAATAACCTGTGTTACATTCTAGCAGCTATGTGATGGCTGCTTTGTTCGTATTTGGTTGAAAGAGTCGAGAGCCTTACGATGCTCGCAGATGAAATGTCTGCTGCTTTACTGATATATTGTTAAACTGCACGCTTTAAGAATAAAATGTGTAACGTTAGAAATATAACGTGTCTTTATGTGCGTATGGTCAGTGTATGAAATACACAATGATTCAATATTTCGTATTCTTAAAAATGATTAATCATCATATAGCCGGATGATGTTGGCCAATAAGAAGGCTCCATTTTGCAACAACCACCAGTAGTTCCCGGGGTGGAGTGCTATTAATGAATGTTGATGAATAATGCTCATATTTGCAGGATTTACCTAAATTGATTCCAATTTCATTTGCTTTTTGTCGTCTTTAGAAAAAATGTCTTCGGCATATGTGTGCTAGGGGTGGGCCTGTGACTTTTAATCATGTGATTATGGCTATTCAATGATAATGTTGATGACCTGCTGTGTGTAAAAGGTATTATAAGGCATAGTCAGTTGATATGGCCACCTCATAAACCACTGAGTTAGCGATGCGAACGAGGTGGTTATAGGAACCGACCATGCTTTATGGAACTGCATACACCTCAGGATGGGTCATTAACCCTATATTACTAACACAAAGGAATTAGACCTAACTAAATTTCTGAATGTACGACACCAGCCTTAGTCAATGAATGAATCCATTGCTTCTGTGACGTTACTTTATGCAGAGTACAGACATGTGAATAGGTGAGCTCTAGATCACACGTAACGTGACGATTCTTACTTTCTCCAGAGAGAGGGAACATCAACGTTTGTTTGTTTGTATTACATACCCGGTAAACCACCAGGTTTGTACTAAAGGCTGCATATCCGGACAGATGTATATGATCCACTCACACCGGGAAGAACCCCTACCCTTTTCGATGAGCGTGGTGGGGTCTTTTTATGTGCTCGAGGTGTAGCTCTCCTCAAACACGGGACCTCCATTTAATGTCCTATCCGAGGGACGTCCCTAACCAAAGCTAGGTACTCATTTTCGCCTAAGTGAAGTGGGAAAGTCGTTTCAAGTTCCTTTCCCAAGGGCACAACGTCAAAGAGACAAATCAGGGGACCCAGGATATGAACCCAGGACCTCTGGGTTCTAGGCCAAACACCCTGCCACTGCACCACCGCGACGCCACATGTTCTACAAGTGCGTGCTGTGGCACCTTGAAGGTTGTAGAACTAGGTCGAACCTGGCCCTGGGGTATAACTTATCTCTTGGATGGAGAAAGAAGAAAAGTTTTGCATTAGCATGTTTTGTAATTAGGTCAGCTACCAAAAAGTGCTTTGATGTAGTCTTGCAACCGCCCCCATAAAATGTCATGAAATATCAATGCCAGTGGGTTTGCAAGCGAATTAGAGAAGAAACAGAACCCGTACGTCTTTCGTGTGTGTGTGTCTGATGACTTGCTCGATGGTTATTCTCGTTCAAAGATGATTTGAAAGGACGGAAATTAGTTCAACGTTCAAAGCATGACTTTTGGAAATTTTGTTTATTGATTGAGTATGAAACTGGGACGCAGAAGCTCTGATGTTGATGTTTCGGAAGATCGGGTGTTTCTGGTCGACTTTATCCCGCGAATTGATTCATTAGCGATTGACAGCTGAACGCCTGCGCACGCGATGTGCGGCGGGGGCACGTGTTGTTTCCGTCAGAGATGAAAGAACTTCAACAAAGATCAAATAAAATCCGTAAAAGACGACAGGCATGAGACGCGACCTAGATTTGCGCGTGCTTTCGATTCTCTCTGTAAGAAACAGGAGAGAGAGAGGCGCTTTAATGGACAGTGAAGACAGACTCCAGTTGTCGTGGCCAATGGAGGCGATCTTTTATTCCAGCAAACTCATGTCCTCTCTATTCCTATTCCCAGTCTGTCCTGACTAACATATGATGTGATGGCTCATTCCCCGTCGTCGAGGATTAGTGGGACGGGGTTGAACAGGCCCTCTGGTGGCTGAACAGTCCTATCCTATAGTAGCATGCTCGTCCGCATCTATTGACTGTGTTCCTTATTCTATATTCGATAGTGGATGTTGTCTGTTTGCATAGTTTGTATTGCCATACCCGGTAACCCGCTTCACGGCGTAACACACCAGGTTTGTACTGAACAGTACAAGCTGCATATCCTGACAGATTTATTTGATCCACACACACCGGGAAGGACCCCTACTCTTTTCGATAAGATAAAGCGGTCGAACCTCAGACTGAGGACGAAGCATGACGCTTTTTCGTTCGCTAGTAGTGCAATGCGGCTTCGCTACGGCTCGCGTTTTTTGCCAAGCACACCGTGTCACCCCTACTCTTCTCGATGTGTGTTGGGTTCTTTTACGTGCAGAGGTTTGACGCTTGAGGTTTATGCCTGAAGATCCCTCATACACGGGGCCGTCGGCTTTACGTCACCATCCGAAATGACGAATGCAATCCCTTACAATATGTCCGAGCTGGAGTCGACCCCTAGGATCGAACTCGGGCCCTAGGATCCACGGCATTTGTGGTTGTGTCCTTGGGAAAGGCACTTTACACGACTTTCTCCACGTCACTCAGGTGAAAATGAGTACCTGGCTTTGGTTAGGGACATCCCTCGGATAGGACGTTAAATGTTGGTCCCGTGTTTGAGGAGAGCCACACCCCGCGCACGTAAAAGAACCCACCACACCTTTCGAAAAAGAGTAGGGGCATGCCCCGGTGTGAGTAGTTCAAAACCTACAGTCCTATAACCGCACATGGGTTCTCCTTTAGTCTAGTTGGGCAACCCTGGCATGTACATGCTGAACCAATAAATTTGGTTAAAAAAATACTTTTTTGCACGTCCAGACTTGGTTCCTGACGTTTAGCTAGATTTTTTTTAACTTGATCATGAACCTACTCGTATTTGCAAGCCCAGTTTAGGTCCGGAGTTTAGGTACGCATCACTAGACCGCGTATCCATGTATGAAGCTTGCTAGATTGTCGCATATCTTCTGCATCAAAGTTTCATGTCTCATTCTTTACATGATGATTTTCTTCTGTATGGTTAAACGGGTATAATAACCAGCCTTTGGCAAAACACGTAAGCCACCTTCTTCACAAGAAGCCGACAATATTGCATAAGTCGTTTTGATATAACCCCCGCTATTTTTCAATTAGTTTCCAAATTGTTATCGCTGCGCATCTTGATGTGATATGGCTTCTAACAGACCGTTACCTGGATACAGCTGATAGTTTCTTTCATTTTGATAGGCACAAAGTCTTGCCTGGTGTTTTGTGATATTTTGCTCCTAGTCTTGTGATATTTTGCCGCTATATATTTTTCCTCGTGTTCACTACGGCATTTTCTTAGTACATTTAGACGTTTAAAATCTTTGCATGTTTTGAACCAGATTTTTAATGCGGCTTACAATAATTCAAACATTGTGATAACCTGTCATATTAATATAAATATTACTAGCGGCGTCACTGTGTTGTGGATGATGATATCATTAAAAATGGGTGAAAGCAAAGCGTACAAGATGCGCCCATCATAAATTTCCGTCTCGTGCACGGTGGTTGCCTTCCAGAAAGGTCGTTGCCAGCCTAAACGCTAACACCCCGTTCATACTAGGCTTCGCTGATCCGGATCATATCCGGATCAGCACTGATCCGGATCCGCGAAGCCTAGTATGAACGGTCCTGATCCGGATATGATCTGGATATATCCGGATACGATTGTATCCACATCTGGAGGTGGATTTATCCGGATCAGCTGCGGAGTGAACCCTGGTATGAACGCAATCCGGCCCGCGTATCCGGATACGTTGCCGGGTTTGACGTCGTACTTAACACTAACACCTATTAAATGTACTAATATAACGTTAGCTAAGGATGGCACAACGCGCCGCGACACGGGTATTCCCACCTGACATGTTTAAAGAAAGACGCGCTGTTCTAAGAACGTTCCAAACTTTTAGACGTTTTACAACTGTTCTAAAGGACTCCTACCTGGCCGAAACAATCTTCTCTACTCTACTACTATACTTTTGTTACTTTTTTACTTTACCCTACTGTAGTAAACTTTACCCTTTGACCTGTCTGACTTAACCAAGCGGCTATATCCGGATCTGTTTTTGGACAGGATTATGCAGATCCGGATTCGCCTAACCCTGGTATGAACGCAAAGGGATATATCCGGATCAGCGCTGATCCGGATATGATCCGGATCAGCGAAGCCTAGTATGAACGGGGTCTAAACGCTCGATGCCAAATCCGAGCAGCCGATCTTGAATTCCGAATGCTCGGGGCGTGTTCGGGAACTTCTCGTAATTTCCCGGATTTCTGAGAATTGTGGGTAATGACACTTGGCAATGGCATTTAATAATGTCCTTGGGAAAACATAGCAAGGGTTGGGCTAATATACATGTACTAGTAAGCTTGCTATGGTAATGTAGTACCCTGGCACAGAAAGGGAGATTTGTGCCTGTAGCATTGGTAAAAATTGATTGTAACCCATTTCCAAGATACGGGATAACAAGTTCATATGCAATCCTTTCGTCTGTCTGCAGGCAACTTTTAGCACATTTTCCCAACTACTGTAGAGACTTGTCTAATTTGCGCCCCCTCTCCAAGTTCAGCCATAACATCTGGCTGTGGAATAATGCAAACAAATGAAAGACTGCTAGTATAACAATTGTCACTGCTGATTATGGAAAAGTGAATCTTACAAAAAGGCTGTTAACACCCCGGGAGAATATTAGGGTGA
Source organism: Branchiostoma lanceolatum (assembly GCF_035083965.1). NCBI lineage: Eukaryota > Metazoa > Chordata > Leptocardii > Amphioxiformes > Branchiostomatidae > Branchiostoma > Branchiostoma lanceolatum. Next base: position 5,911,498 of record NC_089728.1, read on the forward strand.
GAAAGGAGGACCTGGGTAGGTATGCAAATTGTTCCTGTGTGGATTGAGGGGTGAATCATGATCAAATTTAAACTCAAATCTCATCCCTGTTCTTCATTCTACTGTACAAGGGTAACCAAGGTAGTAAAACATGGTGAAAACTTATTTTGACACATTGGGCCAGAACAACATTGATTGCCATACATGCTATACTTCAAAGTCAAATCAAGGATTGGTCAACGACAATATATGTGCCCTCAATTCATATCCATATTCTTGTGTCAATGTTTACTTTTCTAGAGCATAATTGGGGAAATATCAAAAAGTGAAACCCAGCAGCAAGTGACCACCCCTAGCGAAATAACAGACGGTCCTGGCTGTGCTTCTTCCGCAAGTTCTGGCGCGCGTGGCTCTTCTTCTGTCGCCATGTTTACTATGATCTTGAAGTGTCATTAACTACAATTCTCAGAAATCCGGGTTACGAGAAGTTCCCGAACACGCCACGAGCATTCGGAATTCAAGATCGGTCGCTCGGATTTGGCATCGACCGTTTAGGATGTCAACGACCGTTCTGAGACGGAAATTTGCGTCGCCTCCCCGCAATCTTAGCTTACGCTTAACACGTTAAAGTGTGACGTTGTAAAGATAAAAGAGTCGCCGACATCAATCTAAAACAGTATAAAAATCTACTACTGACAACCAGTCAACGCTTCAAGTGTTTTCCGTAAGCCTACGTGTTATGAATAGAGTGCTTAGAAATAAATTTTAGAACAGCCGATTGTAGCTATTAACTGTTATTCCAATGACTGATATTGTCTTTTAGCATATCTTATGTCATAACACGACTTGTAAACAAAATCAATCCTTGTTGGCACAATAAAAGTACAGTGACTTTCTTAAGGTCTTCTGCAACTGCACATGCAAACAAACAAACGACTGGATGGATATAAAACCAAGACATCTTGACAAAGTCAAGCAACCTTACAGTAGCAGTCTTCCGCCCACTTGTTGCCTTTAGCGCGCTAATGCTTTCAGCACCGTGGACAGGGCTAGTTCTAACGTTAACTGGCGGGGGGTAGAGGCTGAGAAAAAGTTGTGCAGTAGCATGACGCACGATCTACGCGATACCACCTACAACTTTTCTATTAACTGGTTATTTATCAAACTCCTCCATTTACAAAAAAACATACGCATATAGATTATAACATATGTACAGAACAATAATACAAAGTAATGACAAAAAACCAGGGCGTACTTATCGCGGCCTTGTGGCCATGCAGGTAGAACAGTTACAGGTAGAACAGATGTCCACGTACATGGAGCGTCGGTGGTGTAAGCCACTCTAAACCTAGTATGTAAGTGATTCAACAACTGCCGTTTGAAGGCGAGCATGTGTTTTGGCTGAGAGACACTGTGGCCCAAGGCTCTCAGGTTGACATCCAGACTTTACAACACTTCTGAAAAAACTAACACTACTTTATGTCCCTGAAGTTTAAAAAATACTTGCTGTTGTGTTTGGTACAATTCTTGCCAGTTTGATTAGCGACGGGTGGAGAGTGAGAAACAACTATAGCTTTTACAGTATTTTTGTCACAGCTAACGCTACTTTATGTCCCCGAACTTAAACTATTGGTCCTGTGTTGGTAAATATGACATTTGCTGCAGTACAGTGCATTATTCCGGCTATGTAGCTGGTGCGTTCTGCTGAATGGCAGTGAAATCGGCAGGCCAATTCAGATGCAAATGTAGATTTACAGTACTCATAAAGTACTGTTTTTTCGGGATCGGGTTCGGTTGTAAAATTCATATCATAAAGCTTTAACGTTAAAGAATTTATAGCCGCCGAATTTGCGAGGACGTCAACAACAACACCGACAACACCATTTAACAGGGGAAGCCCTGAATTCAAACTATCCACTTCTCAGAGACTAGAAGCTATTCTACCAGCAAATAATTTATCAATATTTCCTGCAGGTAGGGTCAGATAGAGTTAAAGCTAGCTCATCTTTTACCAGCGTGGGCCTTGAACCAAGAATGTTCCACTCAAAAGCGACATGCGCAGTACAGACACGCATGCTGCCCAATCCGCGTCTTCCCACAAGGTGCAGTTCTGCTCCTTTATCCTTTGGCTGAGCGCCAGAGGCTTTTAGTTAGTCGATCGAAGGGGAATCCACAGTAGCAGACGTAGCACTGATGCGCTTCATTCCTGCGTCTGTGTCCGCTGGCTGATTTCAACCAGTCGATCGAAGAAAAACACTCCAGAAACAGGTCTAGTAGTAACATTCTTCAGTCCTCTCTGCGACTGAGTGTTTTGATTGAACGTAGGGAAAATCTATTGCATCTTTCTGGTCTTTTCAGGCCTCCTCGACGCGTCGTTGATGTTGTTATAGAAAAAGCTGTTTTTTTAGGACGTTTTTACCTCGACCTTCTTCCTAAATTGAAACTCTGTATCCGGCGCGATGAACGCCACTCACTGTGGCGTCAATGACACGGGCAACGACCCGCTCAACTCGACCGACCTGGGGCCCGATCTGCCTCGGGTCTGCCTCGCCCTGCTGCCGCCGGCTACCCCGTACAGCCCGATCGTGACCACGCTCCTGGTGGCCATCATGTCCCCGGTGATCTGCATCATCGTGGTGGGCAACAGCCTGGTGATCTACGCCTGCGTGACTGACAGCAAGCTGCGGCGGCCGCACCACTGGTTCCTCATCTCCCTGGCCGTCAGCGACCTGACCGTGGGACTGCTGGTCATGCCGTTCGCACTCGTCAACGAGGTAGGACAGACTTTCGCACTTTACCCCACTCGACCTTGTTGAAAAGCGGCCAAAACTAATCTCCAAGCAGACCTCCACGGGGGCAAAATTATATTAGCCCCCAGACAGGGGCTTGCTAAAGATTCTGGCTGGCTGATACGATTTTGCCCCCATGGAGATCTTGGAGATTAGGCCCAAACAGCTAGGTTATCGAGTAGAAGTACTGTCTTTGACTTGACTTTATTTTCATAATATGGTATGTATTTGATCACCTTGCAGCTGCTTTGTATGATTTACTGTATAGTCACCAGAAACCAGGAGGAGAAGAGGCCGTCCATACTTGACATTAATCACCCTATCGAGTCGGAAACCTGTTTGAATGAAAAAGACTTTATCGAAATGATGTACAACAGAGAATACTGGAGACTAAACTTTGTTTATGCTCCAAATTAAGAGTATTATTATGTATTATGTATGTACTGTATAGTCGCCCAGATTTTTGGGAAGCGGACGGTAGTAGCCTGGTCCCAGTCTCTAGGGGTCGGCTTTAGGGTGTTTTACCGGGCCAAGTCTGCTTTATTGAACCGTTTCTAATAGCCTTTCTACTTCGGCTGCCACCCTACTTCCGCCCCCACCCTACTACCGCTGCCACCCTACTTTCACCGCCGCCCTTGGTGGCGAGCTAAATTTAATCCAAGCAAGGAGGTTTGATTAAACCTCCTTGCTCCAAGGCCGTAAACCAACACCCCGAGCGGGCAAATCTGTCTGGGCGGGCGGGGGTCACTCCCAACGCCGTAGAGATATCGGGGAGCCACCGAGGGTATGGTTTCCAGGCTAGGACGGTAGCTGATGCGCGAGCGGATGTCAACACCACCTTTTAGGTGGGAAAGTGGTCTCGTGGTCAGGGTTGTTGAAGGCAGGTTCTGGCTTCAAATCTTCAGCAGGCCCCGACATACTGTTCCCTTGGGAAAGGCACTTAACACTTATTTCCTCACTCGAATCAGGTGAAAATGAGCATCCACCGAGTTTCGGTTAGGGACGTCCTCTCAGATGGGACGTAAAGCCGTAAGCACGCTAAGGATCCCACCACACTTATCAAAAAGAGCAGGGGTCCATCCAGGTGTAAGTGTGGACCAAGCCTACTGACATAACGCAGCAGCTCTGTGCTTAGATCTGACAGATTCAGTTGTAAGCAAGAGTTGATGACTACGATGTGTATGAGGTACTGCTTTGCTTGAGTCATAGCTTGCCAGTGCCCTGATTCTGTCCGTAACTATAAGTATAACGGATTCTTTAACGTGCCTTTGTTTTGTTTGTCTGGCATAATCGGTAAACGGCTGTCACGTCCTAGGTGGAAACACATCTTGTCTCTAAATCCACTTCTTTTCCCCCTTGCATCCCATGGCAACACTAGCTTTCCGCAAACCTTCTCCTTTCAATCGATTCAGGGATCCCAACGTCATTTGTTCGAACTGAAGCATAGCACTACGTAACTTGTTTAGGCCTTGGTAAAGCCTTATACCCGTAGGGTGTGTTCATAGTTCTGCAATTTCAAGATAATAGAGTCCCCAAGGCCAAAGGAGATTGATTGGTAATGTTTGGGTCTTTTTTTATTACGAACACGTTCGTATCAATGAATGTACCTTCTGCCTTAAGGGCCATAAGTAGTGATGGTCGAAGCAGACCAACGCACTGAATGCAACTTGCATGTAAAGGCTAATTTCGCGTATTTCACAGTTGATAATAGAGTCTCAAAGGCCACGGAAAATTGATTATTTTGAAATCATTTTTTTGTCAGCTAACACGTTCGTACATGTCGATGAATACATCTTCTAGTTTAAAAACCATGTGTAGCGATGGTCAGGACGGACCAATTCACCGAGTGCAGGTGCGTGGAAAGGTAATAATAGAGTCTCAACGGCCAAAGGAGATTGGTTATGTTTGAAGTCATTTCTTTTCATCACGTTCGTCTCAAAGAATGCACCTTCTAAATTTAGTTTGAGAGCCTGAGAGTCACGGATGGATCTGTTCAGTAACAGCGTAAGGCCATGTTGAATTGATTATATGTACGACATCATGCGGGGACCCGAAAACTGATGCGAGAGTGCGAATAAAAAAAGGTTTGGCAAAAAAAAAGTTGCCTTTTTTTTTTTTTTTTTTTTTTTTAGTATTGTTTTATTTCTTGTTGCGATAATTTTTTTCGTCTGGGAATTAAGGCAAAATAGTGCCAACCATTCCATATTTAATGGTCAAATTAAATGAGTGAATTATTAGGGAAGATTTTTTCACCACTTTATTCACCTCCACCAATTTTTACAGCCAAGAACAAAATCACAACATCATACTGAAGTTGGAACAATAAGTGAAAGTAGCATTAAAGAAGTGATACAATATTGTATACAAAAACTAACTATCTGTGACAGAAAGGTGCATAAATAAGAAACATGGCATCTTTACATACAAAACAGAACTTAAAATAGTAAGTAAAAATTACATACAATTTGCCGGGGGGTCAGGAAGAATCAGGAAGGATCAACAAAATTAAACACAGAGAATGGTATACCGAATAATAGATTCTTCATTTTTGTTCTTTCACATCTTCTTCTTTGACTTTGGAACCGGCTTTGGCATTCTACTATATCAATATCCGTTTTCCAAAATATTTTTTTTTGCAATTTACAGCTTATATTTTCTCATTTTGCAGCTGCTTTATATGATTCACAGTATGGTCGAAAACTTTTTGTTTTGGAAACGGACGAAATTGATGCGCGCGCGCGGAAGTCATCCGTATAATCAGATCAACATGGCCTTATTACCGATTCACCGACGCAGCAACGCTGGAACATACAGGCAGTTTCCAGCGCGGTAGTGGTGTATTACCTGTATGTATGTATGTGGCCCACTGCCAGGAAAACACTGCAGTGACCTGTAACTTTATCTTCTCATGTTTCTCCACCTTTACCTGAATATGTCGGTGATTACCCGGCATGAGTCTGACCTGGGGCAGTTGAGTCTGAATATGAAACACCGAACCGACTAAAAAAGAAGAAGGCTTCATCTGCTGTGCGCATTGTGAGGGACGTGCCTTTAGCACTGTGCATCAGGCCTTTCTTGTGCAATGAATAATTCCGGAGAGCACTCTGAGATCTTGTTTCCGCTCAGGGCGTTACGAAGCGTCGTTTTGAACCGCGGTAACTATTCCCAGCATCCCTAATGGAGGCAACGCGAGTTTGTTTTCACACACAACTCCCACATACCCAATCGAGGCCCACGACCAAAACTTTGTCACCCGAGGCCCTGACGTCGTCTGCTATTGGGAACCCGAAAGCTGTACAAACCTTAATGATCTGGACCAGATGAGGCGCCAGGCCAGGGGCAGCAGCCTCTACAGTTGTGATTGTCTGAGGGAGTCTAGAAAGAAAAGGGGGAGTAGTGTAACAGTGGGGATCAACCTCCACTAACTGACCAGTCTAACGGGTCCCGACCTTTTAGCCTAGTGGTTAGCGCGTTGAATTCCCAAGCCGTGAGGATCGGGATTGGCGCGGGTTCTAATCCCGGGAGCGGCGTACTCGCCCCTTTGGGTTTTTACGCCCACTGCGGGTGGCTGAACGTCCGAGCTGGATACGAGGTGGCCAAACTTCAATTAGAACCTGAATACAACCCCTGCGGCTTTCGTCTGCCTGCGCACGTAGCGACGCGGGTAGCTTGTATAGATATAAGGATTTGTATGGTAGAAAATCCTGTACAATGATGTAGATGACATCCACTGAAATGTCAAAGGATGAGAAGCAGGCTTCGATGGTGATTACCATCAACTCCGGCAACTGTAGGAGGGCACCCCATTGTGTCCAGTTCTGTTGAACATATTCGTAGAAGAATGTCGTTAAGCTTTGGGAAAAAATACCTACACAGATTCATTTTTCGGTAAGAACGGAACAAGTCTTCTCTCCAAGGAGAGTTGTGTTTCCGGCTGGTTTTTGACGTCTTGTTCTATGCGTTTTGTCGGGCTTTCTATTTTGTCTGGTGTTCTTTATTGCGACATATTGGACATAGAATGGAATGCAGCACATACTTCTCTTGCCTAACTTCGACACATGCTGTTTGTACCTAACAACACGCACGTACACAGCAAACGCCGCAAACAAAAGAGAAGCCACTAATACATCCGGGTGGCCGTAGACAGCGCTGGTTTAGTCTCTACTAGACTAACTACGCCGGCAATAGGGAAATATTTACCAGGGAAGTTTGGCCACCATAAGGTTTCATTCGCAAGAGGGGGAAACATTAATCTTACCGTGAGCTGACTCTAATGGCCAATTGTTCCTTTTTTTTCCGAATTCTACGATCCATACCCCCGCAGGAAGGCCTGGTGGAGGCTAGCGCAGGCCTGTCTGGGGTGTTCTTTATGCTTCGGTCCCTTTTCTGATCCGGGGACAGGCCTGGCAGATTGTGGGGACGAAGAATATGATATAAAAGACAACAAAAGACACAACACGTCAAAAAATGACTCTTAACCATATGATGTGTATTCTATTGATATGTATTTCTTTCTTATTCTTCGTTGATGAAGGTTAGACATCCAGGTACATGTAGTTAAAATACGCCAAAAATACGCCAAAAATAGCTAAAAAATCTTATCCAGTTGCTTGAGTAACTATTTTGGGTGTTTCGTATTCTTCGTTTTCACAAACAAGCCAGGCCGGGCCGGGCGCCGGATTGGAAATGGGACCGAAGCATTAGACAGGAGTCCCACCGACAACTTCAATGTCAAGGTTTACCCTTAGCGGGCCACTATCGATTTTTCCCACCAGAGTGACGCAGGAATGTACATCTAGTTCCGGTAGGCACTTAGCCAGTTCTACGGCTCAGTAGACTTTGACGATGACCGGCAGGAAACGACGAGGAAAACGTGAAAAAAGGAACACGGACGAAGTAAAGTGACATGAAGCACTGTTGTGTGACGTACCTTACGTAAGGCAGGCGTAATCTGCAATTCAGTCCGTGGTTTCAAGGTCTAAAAGATAGTACAATAGCTTCAGAAAACATTGACATGGTGGAATGAATATGGTAGATACGTCCGAACTGTTGTTAAAACAATTATGTGATAGAATTCTACTGATTCTAGTGTGTAAGAGGGTGGACTACCACTGCATTCCGTCATATTTCCCCTTACATTCAGAGGTTCTGATACACATCATCATCATCATCATCATCTTTCGTCCGGATTTTTTTTTTACTCAATAAAATTTTTCCAGTTCGGTTTATCCTTCGTGGAGGACAACAATGCAGAACCTGTGAATCCAGTGTCTCTTTCAATCAATACACATAATGACCACTTTCCCTTCAGCTCTCCAAACATTGTGACCCATGTGATTGGTTCTCAACAGGGGGACATATTGTCCACCGCTGACCAGCTCATGATCACTACATTCCCATATTTGGAATAGGGGCTGATTAGTATTTTTCACGTCCAGAAAGATACAATGAAGGCACATTAACTGATTTCTGTGCCTGCATATTGGTCGTCCTATCGAGGACCTGGTCGCTGCAAGTTGTACACAATTGCTTTTGCAATTGCAACGTTCTTTTTAGTCATATCCTTATCAACGCCGTTTGGTATGATATGATATGATATGATATGATATTATTTGATTTGACTTGGTTTGATTTGATTTGAATCAGGCTGTATAAAATGCATACAGCCAGGGGCTGCCCAATCAGCCGAATGCTATTATAAAGGGTACGTTAGCCATGGTAGCCGGATAATATACACATACGATACACAATACGCACGGTTACCATGCACAATCAAATACCTTCACAAAGAGATTATAAAGGGCTAGCCATGATAACTGGACAATATACAAATAGAAAACACAATACAATCGATTACCAGGCACATGTTTTGCAAAATGGCTTACCACATATCAAGCAACCAGTATAGTGTTAGTTAAAGAAACGATATTGATTGTTTCAATGGTTTCAATGGTTATTTTTCAGTATCTCTGTCTCGGGCAGCACACCGACTTTCATCCTTACTACGTACGGAGAGTTTACAGCATAGACCACAGAAAACAATGCTTTTGTACATCTTTTGCTTAATGGATCTCCTTTGTTATCTTCAAATTTCAATGCGCAGATTTTATTTGTAACTCAATTGTATATATCAGATACTAAGCGTTTTCATTATCAAGCTAATGTTTGTTCTTTCTTATATGTACCATTGTTTCTTTCGCACATCAGTTACTGTAATGTTTCCGTCATTTGTTAGTGCTTCATACTTTGTTACATGTTTTTGGCGACGCCTCAGGGGCGAGCCAAATTTTTACTATATTGTGTGCAGATTGCAAGAATTCTAGGAATTGTACAGGAATGTGAAAGTCCATGGGACGATAACTCAAGAATGCCTGGACGTATTGTCTTCATATTTTGTAGGTGGGTAGGTCTGTGGGAGACCTTGTAATGATTGGGTTTTTGGCCCCCTAGCGACTCTCTATGGTACTGCAGGGGAACTTTCACTTTTCAAATCTCGTCTTCTGAACATGCTATAGTCATGATTTTTAAGTGGTGGATAGCTCTTTGTTAGGAAAATATGTCCTGTAGATTTGGACCCCCTAGCGGCTTTTTTTGGAACTGCAGGAGCTGATTTTGACTCAAACTTTGAAAGAGAATAACGCAAGAAGGGGATGACGGATCATCATAATTTTTGGTGTGTATATAGCTTAAGTGATGATTTACATAATCATATGCTAATGATGCAAATCAATGTCTGATTTGCATAATTAATGAGGACAGTTAATAAATCAGCTGCATTCCATTATAGGACTCTCAAACACGTGACATATATAACTGAGGAAGAGATAAATATTGATAGATATCAATTATGCAAATTGATACTTAATTTGCATAATTAATGACAAAATACTATAAATCCATAGTGGTAAATGATGGGGATTTAATTTTTGCACCATTTGGAAGTTAAGTAAATGTGGCCACTATTAGACTCAAATCTTGCATAGAGGGCCTCATTTACATTTTATTGTACGATATCTTTTTTTGTGAAAACAAGATTTTCATTGGACAACTTGTGTTATTTTGGTAGAGAAGGTGATCGACTGATATGACTAATTATGCGAGGTCCTTATTTGCATGTGGGCTAAAAACGAAAACGTTAACAGAGACCACCGTCGCCATGGCAACATCTTTTTATGTTGCCAATCTTGTTGTTTCTTGTGTTTAGTGATGCTGTAGGGCTGTTGTACTCTCCAAGCAGAGCTAGGGTTTCGGCTGGTTTTTAACGTGTTTTTAGGCGTTTTTGTCATGCCTTCTACTTTGTCATCGTTTTTGTTGTGTCGCCAACCCGAGCTCTGCCGGCACTGACCTCGGGGCGGGGCAAACCTATTTACTTCCATTGAAGAAAGGTGACAGTACTCCTCCCCGAGAACCATTAGATTATCATTAGCGGTAACAATTTTACTGCCCCGGATTATCACACATCCGGCAAGTGTAGAGCGGCATTCACCAGGCCGCGCAGGTCCCCCGCTGACCGCCCTATTCATGCGACAGGCTGGTGTCCACGATCCCACGCCGGTATGATCATTGATAGCATCATAACGTTCATTTCCATTGGATACCTCACAAGAAAAATACAATGATGCATGAATAAGACGTATGAAATAAATGTGTATTACGTATAAACTGCATTACTAGAAATTATTATTATCATTATCTAAGGCATCGTATGGATTATGAACGGGAACACGTACCTTGTTTATGTTACATGCGGTTACCAATGCCACCGCTTGCTGTTTTCAGATTGGACGGAACTTTTCAACAACAACAGCGAAATGGGCGACGGAGTTCTACCAACAGAGACTTAAAAATCCCCCAATGACACCAGAGGATTGTACAGATTTTTGTGTGATTCGTTCTTTGATGGTTTTTGGGTGGTGTAAATCAAGGAGTCACGATAGGCAAGTCATTTGTTGACGGACATTGAAGCGACTTTCCAACATGGCGTCCTGACTGTTTTGTATGTAACGTTATTTGTGGGTAACGTTAGTAGTTTAGAGACTTTTTGAGATTCTACGATATCCTCCCACTATACAGCATTGCATTTTCGCAGTGGGGATTAAAAATGAGAGAATCTATGGCTATTTCGGGCTGTATATCGTCTTCTGGTACGACGGCCCAAATGGCCTGGATCGTAGTTGAGTATCGCATAATGTCCTTGAGTATCGCGGAGACTTTGTAAACTCCAGATGTCTTTGGCTGCACGTTGAGCTGTTATTTTCATACTAAAGTAATTGCAGTTAGCCAACGAGTAGGGGAAGCGTAAGAACATGGCATGAAAACATGGCCACGACCGATAGACCGAGGATTATGTCCATGGTGAGACTGGGCCGGAAGTTCTGTGGCGCGTGGGGAGGGAATCCCGTGCCTGGCCGGGCACGCTTCGCACTTTCTTGTGAAACGCTTGTAATGTGTTGGAGAGATTAGGTTTATTAGGCATTGAAGCTTCCGTCTGCCGGCAGAGCTCGGGTTGGCGACACAACAAAAACGATGACAAAGTAGAAGGCATGACAAAAACGCCTAAAAACACGTTAAAAACCAGCCGAAACCCTAGCTCTGCTTGGAGAGTAGGGCTGTTGTGAATTAGGATTTTACCATGGTCAATTCTGACCGACGGAGGCCATATATATATAGAGAGAGAGATATGTTTAGTGATGGCGTTTAAATAGTTTGAGTACGGCATCACTATGTGATGTTTTAATGTTGCAATAAAAAAGATAGATTGTTTTGTTGTTCAGGTGCAGGGCTCGTGGCCGTTCGGCTCGTTGTGGTGTGAGATCCATGTGTGTTGTTTTGTTGTTCAGGGGCAGGGCTCGTGGCCGTTCGGCTCGGTGTGGTGTGAGATTCATGTGTGTTGTTTTGTTGTCCGGGTGCAGGGCTTGTGGCCGCTCGGCTCGGTGTGGCGTGAGATCCATGTGTGTTGTTTTGTTGTTCAGGGGCAGGGCTCGTGTCCGTTCGGCTCGTTGTGGTGTGAGATCCATGTGTGTTGTTTTGTTTTGTTTATCAGGTGCAGGGCTCGTGGCCGTTCGGCTCGGTGTGGTGCGAGATCCATGTGTGTTGTTTTGTTCTTCAGGTGCAGGGCTCGTGGCCGTTCGGCTCGGTGTGGTGTGAGATCCACGTTACGGTAGACGTGCTCGCCTGCACCGCTTCCATCTACAACTTGTGCGCCATCGCCTTGGACCGATACTGGTGCTCCACGAGGTATTTATGATCATTAATATGGATAATAACAATATTGACTGTTCTTGGTTCTGAATTGAAAGGATTATAGTTAGACTGCAATTTACAACCAAATCAGTGTACGTCTTTGTACATCCTGACCCATTGTCGTTTGTTTTCTCTATCATTACATACGCCAGAAGGATATGTTTTCGGTTTTTCTATGGTGGAGTGGCCGTGGATGCATGTGTGTTTGATGTAAACAGCAAAACTCGAGAGGTTGTGGATGGATGTTCATGATGTATGGTAGGTTGGTAGGGGTCGGGAAAACGAAGGTCAATTTTAAAAGTTCGATAATGGACCTCCTAGCGGATTTCTATGGTACTGCAGCGGAACATCATAGTTTGAGGTCGATTCTATGGAAGTGCTATGTTTGTGATTTGTGAGCCGTGGATAGCTCTTGTTAGAAATACGTAAACCACTATAACCGCTTTTTGGCGGCTACTGGTGTCCCAAAGGGTACTCATTTGAATGGCAGTCAACTATCAAAATATTTTCTTGATTTGTTTCCTGTTCCACTGAAAGTATACATTTCAATCTTAGTTCATCGTTTCCTTGCCGGTGCGCCATCGCCTTTGACCGGTACTGGTGTATAATACAAGATATTCATTTGAATTATAGTGTCACAACCTTTTATTGACTCTGTTCAGCAATGTCTTAATCCTAATTATAGTCAGTCGTTATATAATCGCATTTTGATCGGTATTGTTATACTAGTATATTGGCATCCAACAAGGTATTTATTTGAATTTTAGTCAACGTTGTATAACCGTCTGTTGGTCGGCACGGGCGCTCTGCACAGTTTTCATTAGAACTATCAACGACGGTCGACAGTTATATAGCCGTATTTTGACACGTACCTGTGGTACATTGTCATTTGAATCATAGTCAATCATTTTGCTCAGCAGTGCGGTCAAACCATTGGCTTTGCCAGTGCGCTCATCAATTTCCTTTAGTATTGGATCATGTCGGCTTCATGACGGATTCAGCAAAATTACCGGTGTAAATATTTGTGTCATGTACGCCCACCATATATACACACATATTGCCAGACTGATTAAATACGGTCCGAAACTATTTCTTGTGCATGTATCTATATCAACTGCCTTGACATTTGTTCGAATGTGTGAACTTTAAACTGAGTAGAAATGGCGATTATAGAATTGGGGCATTGAAGCTGGGGGCACGGAAAAGTCGACGACGCACTAAAAATAACCACAAATGGTGCGGCATTCAGCCACCCCACCTGGAGTCATTTGGCCTGGATGGCACTGTATCCAGAGCTAGCGAATATGGCCATCGAAGGGGACAGCAGACAGTACCCAGACACCACAGGACGGGATCACAGTAGTCCTGACAACGTGTGGGCGTCTTTGTGCGTCAGGACTTGGTCTGAGAAGCCACGCGAGGCCCCACCACGTGTGATGTGAACACAGTCATATCCGGCTACAAAGGTCTACAAAGATGGCAAAAGTCTGACATAATTCTGGCGGCTAAGTAATCAAGATAATGCACACATGTATCATTACCTTATACTAGTATATGTATACTCATCACAGTTTATTGTTTAAAAGAGCTCCATCAGTGACAGTACATGATACTTCACTACTCTTCCTGGAGTCCTAAAATATGACATTCGAGACACCCCACCCCGCAAGTACGCCGCGCATTCTGTATGCTCATCGTTAAAGGCACCCAGAGCATTTTATGAGACTTGAAAACTGGAAATATTCTAGTTGGTGTAATCTTTATAAAATTGACAATTAAGACAATGTTTACCACATTTGCGTTCGGATTTCTTTTCAAACGTGCGCAGAACGGCACAGAAATAATCTACATGGTAATATTTTAGTTTAACGCGCCTTCTGTAAATACTGTAGATACCATAGCCCCGCCCACCTCCGTCAAAACGTAGAAATGCAAAATCAAAACGTTCAAATGCAAATGTTTGACGGACATCCAGTCACTATCTCATTGGTCAAACCGCTAATTGTGATGGACAGTCAGGATCAGTCTATTACGGCTTGGATTTTCTATCAGTTCTCACCACACAACGACATAGTATATTTGCTCCTTTAATGTCGATATGTAATTGTATTGTGTTGTTGAAACTTACTATGTGTAGGAATGACTCGAAACTTGAGTTTTTTAATTCAAGTTTCAAGCCTCATAAAATGCTATGGATGCCTTTAAGTTTCTTGGAATCCATCAAAATCTCCAGATCCTCAAGACTCTCCACCTCCTCAAGTACTGTATCCATTAATCTTAATGCAGATTTGCCTCTTCTTCTTTGACGCTGGCGTGGTTCCTCAGACTGGGGTAACTGGGGGATAAGGACTTTGTTTTCCCCTCAATCATCTTGAGACGGACTTTTCCCTATCGATGTTGCCTCGTACTTCCTGGAAAATCTCTTTCGACAGCGGTCTTTCGTAGAAGCAAGGGTCTTGAACTGGACCTTGACTATGTGGAGTCAAGAAATAAGGGCCATGTCGAACAATGGCTAGTCTTTAACTCGAACCCGATAACGCGGAAAAATTGAAAGGTGGAGTGAGTGAGTGAGTGAGTGACAAAGCGTACACTAACCAGGAAAAGACTATGTTGCACTGTGAATTCAAATTGTATCTATCTAATCTGTTGAACTTCCACTTATGTGTTGTTTTATATTTCAAATTTTAATGGTACTTATGCTCTCCTGAAAGGAGGAACAAAGAAAGAAGAAGATGAATGACCTTTATTGTACGTTTATGCTCTTACTCATCGAGAAGTTGGGCTTGGCTAAAAACACGATCCGTAGCGAATCCCCATTGCAGTACCACTAGCTACTTAAAAAGCACCATGCTTCACCTCAATTGAGAATGACTGCTTTACCTTTTTATGAGTTAACTGATGACATATTGTATAATCTACGTAATGTGAACCTAAGCTTTGGCTTTGTTAATGATTTCATGTACTCGTATAGCTTAGTCTCGTGCACTTTTTCCATATGCGCTTCAGTTTTGTCTGTTTTTGTTAATTTTGTTTCTCCTATGAATTTTAGTCTTGTGTTTTGTGTACGCCTTTTGAATATTGTTCACAGGGCTAACCCTTTGTAATAGCCTTCGGCTAGTTGGGTAGTCCCGGCTATACTTTCTTACAGCCAAATACTAGTAAATCAATCAAATCAAACTGATCTATCTCGCTCGCAGGTTGAACCACGCGCGCGTGCAGAGCGGGACTCGGGTGAGCGCGCTGATCCTGGCGGTGTGGGTGCTGGCGCTGACTGTCTGCCTGCCTCCGATCATGGGCTGGGGAACGGAGCTCAACATGGGGGAGGGGATGTGCGGACTCAGCTCATTCTTCCCGTATGTGGTTCTGTCGAGGTGGGACTAACACTTATACAGAACGCATCTTTTCTTTCTTTTTTCTTTCTTTCTTTCTTTCTTTATTTGAGTTTTTCACAGATAATGTGAAGGAAGGGTAAAACGGGTTTAAGCACCTTGACAACAACACACCCTCCCACACACAAGACTTCGTCATCAACTGTTACAATATATTACAGCGCAAATCAACTTGACATGTCAAAGCATATCTATATTACAATAAGCATAATCCAAATATTATACAATAAGGTAAGAACTAAAGTTGACCAATGGTAACGTTAGATCGATTCAAATTCAAACTGACCAATGGTAGATCGATTCAAATTCAAACTGACCAATGGTAGATCTATTCAAATTCAAACTGACCAATGGTAGATCGATTCGTCCGCCTCCTTTTTCAGCACGCTGTCCTTCTTCATCCCCA
Source organism: Branchiostoma lanceolatum (assembly GCF_035083965.1). Lineage (NCBI taxonomy): Eukaryota > Metazoa > Chordata > Leptocardii > Amphioxiformes > Branchiostomatidae > Branchiostoma > Branchiostoma lanceolatum. The sequence goes on from NC_089728.1 coordinate 5,927,304, forward strand.
TGGTTGTCATGGTGACGCTGTACGCCATGATTCTGAACTCCCACCGTTCCCGGAACAACTGGAGGAGGAAGCTGGGGAAGGGGTTCTCCTGCTCCACTGCCACAAGCAACACCCTGAAGAGCCGCAACCAGTCCAGAGAGGAGGGCGAAATGAGCCCCTCTAAAAAAGAGGTAATTTTCTTAAACATTTTCTTTATCCTCTATTTCAGCATCATTTCAAGGCAGATCAAAAGAACTGATGTGCATAAAAAATTTGATTGGTCATTGACCACCTCAGTAGATGGCTGAATTGTATTACAGAAAAATGTAACCATACTTTTTACCATTTCTACTACAGCATTCTTCACGTTGGATTGACCATTTGCTTATGCCATGTGTCTATAGGAACACGTGCCTATAAGGTCACCTGTCTATAAGGTCACGTGTCTATAAAGTTACATGTCTAAAGGTCATGTGTCTATAAGGTCACGTGTCTATAAAGTTACATGTCTAAAGGTCATGTGTCTATAAGGTCACTTATCTTTGAAGTTACGTGTTTAAAGTCATTGGTCATTCCAACCTGAAGAAAGCTGAAGTAGAGACGACTTGAAATAAGGCAAGTTATAATGCTTCGACAATGAAATAAATGCACAATTCCATGTGTGTGTGTGTGTGTGTGTGTGCGTGTGTGTGTGTGTGTGTGTGTGTGAACATTGTGTGTGTGTGTGCGCGCGCGTGTGTATGTGTACATATATACATATGTGTGTGTGTGTGTGTGAATATGTGCATGTGTGTACATGTGTGTGTGTGCATACGTGTGCGTGCGTGTATGTATGTGTGTTTGTGTGTGTGTGTGTGTGTGTGTGTGTTTGCGTGTGTGTGTACATGTATGTGTGTGTGTGTGCTTGTGTATGTGTGTGGTGTATGATGCACTGTTAAGATTGTATTTACTTCCTATGTTGTCTGTACTACTCTGTAGACTGAATAAAAATCCTTTCTATGTGTCATCCGAACTTTTTGCGTAACAGCAAGAAGAGTAGTCCCATAGGGAACCTTTGCGAGCAGTTGCATCTCTAGGGTTCAATTATATCACATCTGCGCCCGCAGTGCAGGATTTAACCATAAAGGTATCGCGTAGGAGACTAATTAATGTAATCAAACTTTGAATGCACTTCCCGCGTGCGTCCTTTGGCAAGGTCCCAACAATACACGCTCCGCCTCTCGGGAGGCAGCTGAGTTGCGTCATCACACAGAACCGAACGGTAATGACCAGCATACATGCTTCTCTGGACAACAGCCTGGCATCTACTTCAATGGATAGACAGGATGTTCCATTGGTGCCTTTACTCCTTTGTAAGGGACAATGAACAAACTTTCATCCATCTGAAGCCGTGCAGCACTGTTTTTCTGGGACAAGGCAGAAACCTTGACCTATCAAAAGGTCAAAGTTGAAAAGGTGATCACACTAGTTTAGCACTGGTAAGGATTGCTAACTTAAAACGGTACTTATAAAATGGGGAACTGTTTGAATTGCGGCTTTCTGACGAGAAACAGAGCTAGAAGGAATGGTAGGTAATAACTACATATGCACAAAACAAGGAGCTTTTCATAATTGAATCTTTTTCTTGAAAAATCAAAGTTTCCCAAGAGAGTAAAGTACAGGTTTTATAAGATGGCCAGCACTCAGCAGAAGTTTTCTAGATTTCCACGTTCAAGGTTAGAGCGGAGGGTTTTTTTTCAGTTCCAGAGCTAGAAGGAATGGTAGTTAATAGCTACATATGCACAAAACAAGGAGCTTTTCATAAATGATTTTTTTGTCAAGTTTCCATAGAAAGTTAAGTACAGGTTTTATAAGATGGCAAGCACTTAGCAGAAGTTTTCTAGATGCCCACGTTCAAGGTTAGAGCGGAGGTTTTTTGCAGTTCCAGAGCTAGAAGGAATGGTAGGTAATAGCCACATATGCACAAAATAAGGAGCTTTTCATAAATGATTTTTTGTTAAGTTTCCCTAGAAAGTAAAGTACAGGTTTTACATGATGGCCAGCAGAAGTCTTTTTTCAGTTTCTGCCCCTGCTAGATAAATGCCCTAACACTGCTAGGGGGTTTCCAGTATGCCTGAGGTCTGTCACACTATTGTGGCGTGGTAATGTTCAACACAAGTCTGATCGGAATTCGAGGTCACGCTGTGGAGGCTAACCCAAACCCAAGCTCGACCCTAACCTCAACCCTAATCGCTAGCCCTAACCCTAAACATATCCAGAAACCTTACCCTTACTCCTTGCACTACCCCGCAAAGTAGAAACCTTGCGGGGCAGAAATTTGGCGTCACACCTGGCCCAATAGTCGCTCATCAGTCCTCATGAAAAAAGAATCCACTCATGACAGAAGAAAGCGTGGGAGTGGCTGCGTTGTTTGAAGCTCTTCGGTTCAAAGCTACCGACTCCGTGAGTGTGTAATTGCCCACCTGCACACTCTGTTTTCATTAGGAGTAAAGGGTTACTCTCCAAGCAGAGGTTGGCGGAGAAGACTGTGACCCTTTTAATCATATGCCTCGTCTTCTGTCGGCACTCTCCACGTAGAGTGGAGGCAGAAAACTGGTAGGGTACATGATAAAAAGGTCAAAATCTTCTCCACCAGATTGGAAAGTAGTAAAGGGTCACCTACTTGTGGGGTCCACGCACACTTCAAGCTGGTAGACGATGGACATCCTGTTACTTTGGGGCTTGAAGACTATATATACAGCTGATAAGAAGAAGACTTTGGCTGATGGGGTTCTATATGTGAGGCCCTGGTCCCTTGACCTGCAGCTATTTATAGATAACGCAATAGTGAAAGCGAAGTTTTCAAACAGCCTCATGCATGCTTCGTTCTCGCCAGTTGCCATATGGATTGAAGAATACAGAAGAGGAATGCCGATTTGAAAGTGTGTGTGCGCGCGTGTGTATGTGTGTGTGTATGTATGTCTGTGTGTGTCTGTGTGCGTGTGCGTGTGTGTGTGTGTGTGTACGTGTGTGGGTGCGTGCGTGCGTGTGTCAGTGTGTGTGTGCGTGCGTGTGTGTGTGTGTGTGTGAGTGTGTGTGTGTGTGTGAGTGAGTGTGTGTGTCAGTGTGTGTGTGTGTGTGTGTGTGTGTGTGTGTGTGTGTGTGTGTGTGTGTGTGTGTGTGTGTGTGTGTGTGCGTGTGTGTGCGTGTGTGTGTGTCCAGTGCAAATAACTTTACCAATGATATCTTTTTTTGTTCATCAGCTGTTCGACTGTTTTCACGATCAGGTTGATCGTATGGGAGAAAGTGAGGCAAATGTGATGCCTCTGCCAATACGCAATCTCATTCTGTTGTCAAGTTATCCAATAAGTCAATCGATCGATCGACCAATCAATCGATACATTCATCTATCAATCAATCCCTTCTTATAGGCGCCGGTCATCCCAGATGAGGACTCAGACTCGAGCTCCGTCCCCGCCCGTGATCCCGACACGCCCAACTCCAGCCCGAAAGATTGCCCGACCGTCCCGGCCCAGCCGACAGTAGATGTGAGCTGCAGCAGCGGCGAAGCAGCAGACCCACCAGAGACCGAACAGGAGACCGAGTTCAACGGTACAAGACCCCTCACCCAGAACGGGACCATCCGCCGTGGTGCTTCTATAGAGAGATGCGCATCGGGCCCGCTCTCCCCTCTATCTATCCGCCTGGAAGCCGATCGCCATACCGAAGCCCCCAAAACGTCCCCGATGCGGCGACGGCGCAAGGACCAGCCGCTACAAGCACGGCCTCTGAACCTCGTGCTGTGCCCCGCGCTCCTCACGGCCAAGTGGCACGCCCAGGCACCGCGGAACGGCGACGCCCCGCAGGTGAACATGCCGTCCATGCGGAACCTGCTCGACGTGGGCTCGCCGCGGCGTCAGTGTTCGGCCCAGCGGCGGGAGCGGCGCTTCGTCTTCATCATCGGCGTGGTGATGGTGACCTTCACGCTGTGCTGGCTGCCCTTCTTCAGCTTCTACCTGGTGTGCGTGCTGTGGTGGGAGTGTCTCCCGCGCTGGCTCTTCGTGCTGTCCGTGTGGCTGGGCTACTGCAACAGCGCCCTCAACCCCGCCATCTACGCCATCTGGAACGACACCATCCGCGAGGCGTTTAAGAAGGCGCTGTGCAGCAAGGCTCCGGGGCACGCAACACCTTAAAATTACCCTCTTATTCCAACAAACTACCAAATTCACCCAAAGGTGGCGAGGTGGTCCTATGGTTAGGAAGCTTTCCTTGAAAAAGGCACATGTTTGCTTGTATTGCATACCCGGTAAACCGCCTCATGGCGTTTGTACTGAAGAGTACAATATCCGGACAGATCTATTTGATCCACTCACACCGGGAAGGACTCTTTTCGATAATTGTGGTGGGTTCTTTCACGGGCTAGAGATGTGGCTCTCCTCAAACATGGGACCTCTATTTAACGTCCTATCCGAAAGACGAAACTTAACAACTATTTTCTCACTCGGCTCAGGTGAAAATGAGTATCTTGCTTCGGTTAGAGATGTCCTCTCGGATGGACGTGCTTGAGGAGAGCGCCACACCTCGAGCACACTTATCTATGAGAGTAGGGGTCAAAGCTTACAGTCAGGTATCCAGTGATAGTCACCAATTATGTGCATTACATCTTTCTAGAACATATGTCCCGAGAATCGCTTGAATGCTTATATATGTATAACCAGTGAAAGAAATGCACATTGGGTTATCGGCTTAACTACCTTTATACCTCATTCGACCTTTGAATGAAAGCGTGAGGCACTCTGGATATGAGTTTAATATCTAGCAGACAAACAATGTGCATTGAAAAATGATTGACAGCTGGCCTGATATGTGCTTTTCAAGTGGTCCATCACAAACGTTACTCCCTGGCTTCGTAGGCCTGATTATGCTGAGTGTGCACTTTTGACATGTGAATGGTATAAAGTGCGCCTTGGATTCGGATTTGAACACTTGAAAAGAGCGTATTCTAATGGAAGACCAATGTCTGTATGTGCACTCAAGATAATCAATGCCTTTTAGGCTCTGTCTATTTGGTTATCTGGCTCTCCCAGCTAGGCAAGAATAGTGAAGTTTAGTATCAGTCCAGCAGAGAAGAAGAGAATCATCTTTTACATTTCACTGCAGCATTGATTTAGCAGCAACAGGAGTTATTTACCTTAGCTATATGACCCTATTGTAATATCAGCTGAAGGCAGCAGCAGGTTTAACAGGAACGGATTGAAGGCATCTCACACAGCGGGAAAAGGTGGTTTAACTTTAACCTTCTCCCTGCTGCATATTGCACGCGTGTGTGTGTCCAGTGTATGTGCGTGCGCGCGTGTGTGTGTGTTTGTGTGTGTGTGTGTGTGTGTGTGTGGTTGTGTGTGTGTGTGTGTGTGTGTGTGTGTGTGTCAGTGTGTGTCAGTGTGTGTGTGTTAGTGTGTGTATATCCAGTGTGTGTGTGACCAGTGTGACCAGTGTTGCCATGCGTGACTGCACGTGTGGTGTGTCTGAGAGGTATTCTAGGGGGCGAGGACAAGGCAAACCACGAATACCATACACTTTAGGACACGACAAGACGGTAATGCGTTACCGGCACATTCTTCATTGAAAAACTAACTCGTTGAAAGCCCTGCCCTTAGATCAGGAGTGCACTTATCCCACACTCCTTCCGGGGATTGCCAATTTAAAGCTAATAACGCGGAGTTGCATTTTGGTTTGCCTGCTCACCTGGGGATAAGAGTGAGTAGGCAAAATGAGGGTAACAAGAAATTAGGAAAAAAGGAAACTCGAATCTTCTCAAGCAGATGATTAGGGGTGAGTGACTACAACAGAGGATTGGGGAGAAGAATTGGTCGTCAAATTTGGCCGTCGGCTCGTATGATCCAACGTTAGGCCATGTTGATTTGATTATATCGAAGACATCCGCGCGCTCATCAATTTTCGTCCATTTCCAAACAAACAAAAAGTTTTTGACCAAACTGTAAAATACTATTTTGAAAAACGGATACTAATGTCGTAGAATGCCAAAGTCAATTCCACATTAAAGTCATAGAAGAAGATGTGAAAGAACAAGAAAGAAGAATCTATTATTTGGTACACCATACCCTCATCCTTCCTGACCACGCAGACTTCATAATGAAAGCAACTTTCTTCTTTTTTTCCAATTTTTATTTTATTCGCACGCTTGCATCAGTTTTGGGATTCCCAGAGGATGTCATCCAAATAATCAAATCAACATGGCGTGGTTTTTGGTAGTGCACGTCGAAATCAGCTAATCTGGCTTTGGCCTTGATGGAATGTCCCTTACTAGTTCGTTAGTATAACCGCTGACGTTAGAGATGTACGCACAAACCCAGGCAGACAGAAATGAAGTAAAGACGCAGGAGTCGTGAAACATTTGAAGACGTGGATTTGCATTCTGTCTCTGACTCCTTAAGTCAAGACACTGATGAGGGAGACTGAGTTCCGTGACATGTTCTACGCCACAAGAGTGTGACACGCTTCTTTCACCTCAGGTATACTGGAAACCCCCTAGCAGTGTTGGAGCATTTATTTGGCAGGGGCAGACATTTGGCTTGACATTGTACCATAGATATACATATATATGTATTGCGAAATTTGTTACAGTAGCTATCCCGTCATGATTTAGGATTGTATTCGTACTGTTCATGAAAATATGTAATTTTGCGCTGTAAATAGCACTGTATACTTCATGGCGCCGATGGCTGAGTTATTAGGCCGGAAATTCCCGTCACTCTAGTAAAGGTCTAGAGGTTGTGTCCATAGGATAGGCACTTAATACGACTTTCCTCACCCCGCACAGGTGTGTAAATGGGTACTTGACTTGGGCAGGAAGGGGATGTATGTGATGACCAAGACACATTAATAGGATTAACAATCTACTGCCGAAAAAGGTGCTATGGGACCTTTACTTGGGACCTAAACATGTAAATCACCACCATTCTACCCAGCCATATTCGCCATTTTTAAGAATTGTGTATAGAGTAAAGACTATTTTTGAATTGCAATGTGCACCCTCATGGTTGAGCTCCTGGTTCCAGCTGGTAACTGGGAGATCGCGGCTCGATACTGGGTCAGTAACGCGGTTCAATAACATCTCGGTTGGGGCTGCTTTCGGAAGGGAAGATGGGGGTCCCATATTTGAGGAGTTATCTCCATCACGTTAAAGCTATATATGGGGAAGGGATAGAAACCCCTTGAAACAGCAAGGAAACTGGGCACTACAAGGTGAAAAATAACAACAACGTTAACATGAATCCCTTTCATGTTGGCGGTTGGAGTTGGAGTATTTTATAGAAGCTAGAGTTTTTTCAGAGTTTGGGTATAAAACCTGGCTTCCCAGTCCTATCGTTAGTCACTGCTATCTGAAACGCCTGACTGTTTCAAAGTTTTATCCAGTTGCTTGAGTAACTATTTTTGGCGTAAGCTAGCGAAAACATTTTTGATGAAGCTTTTGGGAAAAGAGAAGACCTTAATTTGAGATGGGCACAGTGCACGTACGTTATGACGTGGGAGTGACGTCATTCTAATTGTCAGATAATGATTTTTCTGAGCCCCAGCCCCGGATAATGGTAACCCCATTGTGAGTAATTAACCTTCTCTCCGCCAGCCTGTGTGAAATGTAAATGAGTTGCGCAAAGGTATTCTCCAAGCAGAGGTTTTGGTCGGGTGGGGTAGTAGTGGCCGTTTTTTTTTTACGTTGGCTTCCCGTTCACTACTACCCCACCCGACCAAAACCTCTGCTTGGAGAATAGCGCAAAAGATCATTAGTACTACAACCGTAAGCACTGACGTTCCTTTGGTACCTGAGGAAAAAGAAAGAATCACTAATTTCCCTTGTTGACCAACTTGTGACTCCTGCGTATTCAGAGACTGTATTTTCACAGTTGCCAACTTGGAACACAATTAAAAGATGCACTTGACATTTGATTTGATTTGATTTATCAACATGTATACAAAGACTTGCAGCCAGGGCTACCAAACTACCTGGAGGCTATTATAAAGCGCTAACCCTGGTAACTGGACAACAAACAATAAACAAAACAAACGGTGAGAATGCACAGTTAAATACAGGAGTCGTTTGAGATATTTTTGGATCGCAAAACAAGGCACTCAAGAATTTGATGGTAGAGCTGTGTGTACAATGTATGTTTTGATGCTTCTGTACGTGTACGAGTACGAGTATTATGATTGTGGTCATTGCTTTGTTATTGTAATTAAGTCAAACCCAACTGACGAAGATCTAGATCTCAGTACTTCACTGTGTTAATATCTTATCATATGTATAATCTCTTGATATCATTTTACTTATTTGCTTTGGTCATTACATGGCTTTGTGATTAGCCTTCCGGGTATGTACGCACGGCAATTATTATCAATGATACAAAGAAACGAGAAGTTGACTCTACTGGATTAGCTTAGCTCATCACTTTCTTCTACCATGTACGTTTAAACCATGTACTATATATATTTCACTGTTTATGTCACTTACATGTTAGTTAGTTTATGTTAAACGACTTGTATCTAGCCCCTCGGGGCACGAATGTACAATAAAGGTCTTCATTCATTCATTCATTAATATACTTTTCAATATTTCCAGCGACTTTCTTGTTGTAAATATTGTTTCAGGATTTTCTTCTAATGATTGTTTTATCCACTTTGCAATGACGTAATCTAGAGTTATTTTTGTCGAGTGCACACAGTTGTTATGGTCTCAATCAGACTTCTTCAGTTGTCGGAAAATACTAGAAATCTGCCATATAAGATTTCAGAGGAGTTAGCCCATCCTAGAGTTACACAAAGACAACGCAGTTACATGTACTAACAAGAACAGTTGTTCAAAGTCAACCAGTTACCAAACCAACCAACCAACCAATTAAACAGTTACCAAACCAACCAAAACAGCTCTAAACCTTTTCACCAACAGCCCAAGGAATCTGGTAGAGGCTATCGTTGATGTGTACTTTTCTTATTGAATAATTACCATGTCAATACCAATTGTTTGACGATCTATGTTGTTGTTATTGCCATATTGGTATTGTATGCAGAGTGTGTAAAAAATATTAAAAAGCTACACATGGCAATTTTTGTATGTTTTATTACTGCTTGCATCTCAGTCATTACTTGTGTAGATATAAATCAATGCGCATCTGCCCTTGCAAATTGTCTCACTACAATGTACTTCGATATGGATGTTTCGTGGCGGTCAAAGTCAATTACTTTAAGCCTTACTACTACGTTTTTTTTTCAAAATGTCGTTCAGATTGGACCACCCAATATTTTCCTTCTAGACTCAATATCCCAACGACGTACACTATTTATCGATCTTACAAAAACTGACGGCCTTGGTCGGATCCACCCACGGTTGGGCTGCTGCCCTGGGTGATATGGAATACACCGTGTTATAGTCTCTACTTCCCTACTTATCGATATAAGTAGGCCCTAGGGGCATACCCCAGTGTGGGTGGATCAAACATATCAATCCGCTCTTATGCAGCCTGTACTTAATGTATAAAGTTGTACAGGCCTGTTATGCCTTGAAGCAGTGTCAGAACTAAACATAATCATCACCTTTCACTGAATAAAAAGAAGAAAAAAACATCTGGAACAAATATTGATAGTTGACTTTATTACTATGAGAAGCTGTTTATGACTATGTAGTTACATAATAATGATGTTACTCTGAGCCAAGAGAGACATCAAAACCAGTTAAATATCAGAATGTTCAATGAGGCTTGGAGAAAGACACTCAGTTGACCCAATAAACACAACTTATCAAATCCTGGATAAGGTTTCACAGGACTACAGCCTTTCATATAAAATGGTAGGACCTTCCCCCCCATTCCATTAGACAGCAACCATGCTGCCACCTCACTGAGAGCTGAAATGGATCTCTCATTTTCTGTAACCTTGACTTCATAATTGGAATATCATGCAAAATTTAAAAGTATGGCTGAAAAGACAACAAAACACACAAAGTGCTAAAAGATTTGTTTTTCACCAGTAAGATTCGTTGAGGTCTTGGTCGTAGCGAGGTCTACGCCATAGTGGAATGGAGGTGTAAGTGCGTTTTTTGTTGTTGCAGATATGACAATTCTGTTCTGACTCACAGGAAACTCACCTTGCCAATACAATGAAGAGACACGCTGTCTTGTCTAAGAAATTATGTCTTGTAAAAAAAATGTCCTGCTCTCTAAAAGGTACACCTACTGAATCAAATCATTTTACAGTACATTCTTTATTATATTACTAAAGTACCTCCCTATATTTCCAGTGGTACCTATCCTCCTCACCATATTTCTCCTTCTTTCTCATAAAGTACCTATCATTCTCATCATCCTCATCAGTTTCATCTATCTCCTCCATCACTTGTTGACTGCTGATGACAGTGGTACCCATGTCTCTCCTCCTCACTACCTCCCTCCTCCTATCTACTACTATAATGATAGTGCCTATCATTCTCCTCATCATCATTGTTATCATGTCTCCTCCATTGCTTGTTGTTTGCTGATGACAGTGGTACCCATCTCTCTCCCCCTCACTACGTGTCTTTAGCCTTCTATCTAGTATAGTGTCTATCATCCTCCTTCTCATCATCATCATTTGTTTCCTCTGTCTCCTGTGGATTGCTAGCAGCAGTGGTACCCATCTCTCTCTCTCCTAAAGTGCCTATCATCTTCCTCATCCTTGTCATTTTCATCCTGTTTCCTCTATCTCTGTATCTATGTGGATTGCTAACAGCAGTGGTACCCATCTCTCTCTTCCTCCTATCTCCTATAGTGCCTATCATCTTCCTCATCCTCCTCATCTTCTTCGTCATCTTCTGTTTCCTCCTCCTCATCCTCATCTGTCTCCTCCTGTTCCTGAGGTTTGCTAAAGGCAGTGGAACGGCGTTCCGCAACTGGCGTCTGCCGCGCTGTCGAGCTGGGAGCAAAAACGGCATAAAACAAGGTCACATACCAGCAGGCCCAACATTGACCTTGACCTTCATCAAGTTCCCAACACCTGCCAACATACCAAATATCATCTTAATCCATCCAGAGGTTCTTGAGTTACGCTGACAACAAAAATCCAGAAACACAAACACACAGACACACCCAAAACAATATCTTCATTTTTCATTAAGATGATAACTTCCTTTGCAGTAGATAAGTTATCAGGAGATAAGACATTTGTGGCAAAGAATTTGCAACCTAAGTCCCATAATGCAGCTTTGAACAGTATAGGCTGCATGTGAGGGACGATGTAAAGATTGCAAAGTCTGGAAAACCCTAGCACAGCTAGCATATGGAAGTATTGTATACTGTAGCTATAGGCCAATTCTTCAATTTGTTTTTCAATTTTTTGTCTCTGTGACAAGGTAGTCAGTCATGCACAAGAGCATGCTGGAGTGACCAGACAATGTGCCAGAAAGTAGTTATCTGTAATTCTTGATTTGTTAACTGTAACTTAATTTTAGCTGATTTAACGGTCACTAGTCAACAGCTAAAATTTCATCATCGCTAATATTTGATCATTAATATTTGAGACAGTAAGTTTTGTTCCCACCGTTAAAATGAAGTCCCGTGACCTACTTCATTTTCCCCAAACCGCCATATTTTCCTGCCGCTTTATTAAAGTGATTTACAGTATCAAGTTTCACAGTCACAGCCACAGGATTTGGTGTTGTCAAAACTAACACAAACCCAACACTAGTCAGTACCTTAGGGATGTCTTGGAGTTGGCCCGGACCAGGTCTAGTCGAGCTGGGGCACTGGGAGGGCGCATGGAATTCCTGAACTCCTGTAGGAATGTAGCAAAGGGGGATGAAGCAGAAGCACAAAATATTCACAAAATATAAATCATTCTTTTACTGGATACAGTCAAACCTGCCCAAGGCGACCACCCGGCGGACCGAGCAAAAACGGTCGCGATGGACAGGTGGTCGCCATGAAGAGGATTCCACTCACATGTTTCCAGGTCGAGGTTTTCAATACAGTACGTAAATGGATGGAATATTATGTGAATTTAGACAGCATGAGCCCCACCAGGTTCAATTTCTCATTGACAGAAAGAGGCTACAAAAATTGCATTTTCCGTTATCGTTGTAATAATTGTACACCGCTACATCGTGTACACATTTTCGTAATAATTTTGACCACAAAACAATGGTTGCCTCGATGATCTCGCAGCACCATCCCGCATTCACACGTTACATTAAATAGTACACACACACGCACATCATCGAAGTTTTAAGGCCTTAGACAAATCCCTAGAAAACACTATTTTGGGGCGCCGACCGCTGGAAAAAAGGGTCAGAAATTTTCGATCTGACAACTAAAGATGAAAACGGAACGGTGATTTCGTCACGCCGTGCCGCCAAGCTCTGTGCGACCGCATCAAAAGGTAAGTCAGTGTAGCAGAACGCCCAGCGTCCAATAAAGGTTTGTGAGATTCATGGAAATAAAAAGAATATCAATTTTCGTCAATCACTAGAGTATTCGTAAATGTTCATACACAAAAGCATCGTGTTTTAGAAAGGTCAGCGGTACGCCAAATCCGGGCAGCGCCAAATCCAAGATGGCGTCGGGACCGAGGAACAACATTTCTCGCCCGATGTTTTGCCCGCCGCGAAGTCATTTTTCGGCGGAATTTAGTAAGACACAGACACATTTTTGTTGAAAATACAAGATATAGATAGTAATTTCTGTGAAATCTGACTTTTTGACGCCATGCACTACGTATTCGTTTTGAAAATTGAGTTTAAACTGAACTGAGTTTGCGGTAAACTATAAGATTACGATAGGCACAACAACATCACAAACGTTTGTCTTTACAGTGTTTATAGGGGGAACGTTTTATTAAACACTTCATGGAGTAATCGATGATGCTATAACATTACTATTCCATATATTTTTGTCCTTATTTTGTCCTTCAAAATCTTGAAAACATTTCCGTGAAATCCGACAGCAAAATGATCCGATGTCACCACAAGCTTGAAAATTAGGCGGCCGCCATGGGCAGGGATTGTGCTCTGTGCGGTCCCAATTCGTGGCGGTCGCGGTCGCGTTGGACAGGTGGTCGCCTTGGGCAGGCAGCTTAATGCTTGTGCCTATGGGGAAAATTTTCGGGACCGAGAAAAAGCAGTCGCCATGGCCAGGTGGTCGCGTTGAAAAGGTGGTCGCCTAGGCAGGTTTGACTGTACCTGTATGATTTCTTTATGCAGAGCAGTGCATGTATCACACACTCCCCCTTGCAGAACTGGAGAAAACTGCACTATATTTTTTGAAGGTAAAATTTCACTTTCTACACAACAGCCCCAGGCTGCAAGGAGAGCAGTGCCCCTTATTTTGCCGCTGTCAATGTAATACACAGTCCACAAGTTTATGAATGAAAATTGTCATAATACTGGTATGGAACTTGAATTTGAAGGGGGAGGGGGCAGATACATGGATTACAAGACTTTATTTCCTGATAGATATTTTTACTGTGTCTTAAGTTGCAGTTGAAACGATTCTATAATACAGCTTGGTAATACCAAGGACGTTTAAACCTCCTTGGTAATACAATGGAGTTGAAGTTTGTATTGACATTTTGTTGACATTCTAGTACCTATTCCTGGTGTCAAGATTTCGAGGCAGAGAGGTCGCCACAAATGACCAACATGAAAAGAAAACCACAAGATCTACAGTATGTTACTTGAAACAGAAACCCGTGAGTGAGGAGAGCCACACTTTGGGTACGTCAAAGAACCCACCACACTTATCGAAAAGAGCAGGGGTCCTTCCCTGGTGTGAGTTGATCAGATAAATCAGTCCGGACATGCTGCTTGTACTGTTCAGTACAAACCTGGTGTGGTATGCCAAGAGGGGGTTTGCAATACAAGCAAACATACAAACAAACTGACCTCTATGTCATCTTCATCGTTGATCCCCTGGAGATACTGGTGTGCCACGGTGTACAGCTCCAGGGCCTTGCAGTGGAACACCATCTCAACATGCACAAAGTCTGACAGGATCTTCTGCAGGAGACGAACAGATACAAGACGTTGTACATTCACTGCTGCAGCAATACAAAAATTCACTAGTCACTGCTAGTGGAGTTGTAGGCTAGATTGTTTTGTTGTCCATGTCAAAACCAATAGACCGATCCTGTCGAACACCATATCGAACGAATAGAAGACCCATAGAACCCCCTGTTCTATTCAGAACACCTCCGTCAAAAACAGCGTTGGTGGGGCAGAAATGGCACGTTTAAAGCAGCAGGGTTCGTAAATCTGGGACAGGTTTTCCACTGTATTGGTTGAATGCATGATCAGAACAAAAACGAATTTAAAAGATAATAGATCGGGTACTCAAGGAGAGGAAGCTTGTACCACATGCTGACTACTACAAAGTCCGCAAGCGCAGAGTTTCGTCTCTTCCGTTACTGGTGTGTGAAACTGGTTAAATTGAAAGTGAACAGGGAAGTAAAAGGATGCATTCTAATTCTTAGTTACTAAATACCATGCAGCTGTTATGCATGCAGTCAATACAGTGGGAACACTGTCACAGATATATGAACCCGTGCATCAGCTGTTTGTCAGAAACTGGGCGCTGATGCCCACCGACAAGGGAAAGCTATGCGGCGCATACCGCTTTTACATTGACCGAAAACATTGTTTGGTCAAACCCTGTTTTTGACGGAGGCGTTCGAAATCGAACAGGGGGCGTGGCTTTGGGATCGGTCTATTGTGATACTTGTCTTTGACAGCAGGGCTAGCCCTTCATAATAGCCACTGTAGGCTTGTTGGGCAGCCCTGAACAGCCAAACCAATAGATGAAAATAAATCGGCTATCCAGTGTCTGAACCAGAAGACATGGAGTTTGAATAGCAGGTTTTCATGAACTTTCCATATCAGTGATGCAGGCAGGTGCTGTCAATGTCCTTGATCAGTGGGCCATACCTCAAGTGTACACAGCATTTTGGCCTTTAACTGGCAATTCTTTAAGTCTTCTATCTAGTATTCCCTCCTGTGAACGACACACACTTAAATGTCTGAAAATGCTTGAGCTACAACTGACTGAAATGCAAATAGCTGCATCTGCCTCCATGTTGGTGTTCCTGTGACATCACATGAAAATGCTCTATACTGACTACACGTTGTATTCTCTTCATTTCTATTCATGTAAGTTTTGGTAAAAGATGTATTCATGTATGTATTGAGCCAGCTGGTAAACTGCTCCTATGGTCTCCAGAACCCAAAAGAAGAATTGGCCGCCCATACCTCACATTAAAGAAAAAGACCTGATTCCCAAGATGTACGAAATGAAATACTGGAAACTGAACTTTATGAATGCTTCAACTCTTGAATAGAGTAAGAAATGTGATGATGGTTATTGGTAAATGAATAAATATCTATAGAATCAAGCATAAGAACCTTAATGTCTTCCATCTTCTGCCTTTCAAAGTTGTCCATCTGTTCCTCGAGGGCCCTGTCAGACCTCGTGGCATCCACGGCTGCCCGCTGCAGCTCAGATTCTGCCTGAAAATTTCAGACAATCACAATTTGTCAATTGAATAGGGAGTTAACAACTGCACTTAAAATCATATATAAAGCACCGAGGTTTAAGACAAGTTACATTTCATGTGGACAGGGAGATCATTATAGCAACACTTAACGATAATTTCTTAACTCACTGCACTAGATTTTGGTATCTTAATTGGTAAAACAAGGCTTCAAACAGAGACCGAGCCTTCTGCTATGACTTTTGGGCAATCTTGCGTTCGACTCGGAGGATTTGTTGAAAACACTAAACAATGAATTCTGGATGACAAATAACGTGCTACATAAGTCTATGAAGGTTAGACATCCAGGTAAACAATATATTAAGACAATTCAAACTCTACAACTGGATATAATTTGGAGATTTACTTTTAGATGTTTCGAGCGACATCCATCACTCTTCTTCAGCGTCACTAGAATGAACTTACATGTTTAACTGTTTTTTTCCATTAAGATGTACTAGTCTAGTATTGATTCCTTCTGCCAGTTCATTCTGGTCACTTGAATTTCGTTGAAACGTCCAGAAGTGAATCTCTAAATCTTATCCAGTTGTAGAGTTTGAATTGTCTTTATAATGTGCTACATGGAATGAAAACAACCAAATACGTTTCACAAATGATTTATCGACAACACTTAATGTTGAATTAGAGGATAACGGCTATGATTACCGGTAAATTAAAATAGCTTGTTATGCCTCAGGACAAAGGCATGCAGACCCTTGATAAAGACAGTTAATGCACCAACCTTGCTGTTCCCGTGACATGCAGTGTTTTATCAACATGCATGTGTTAACTTATCAACCAGATCACCTGAAGGTTCATCTGTGTTGGTGGAAATCATTCTGAATCAGAGTTGAACTGCAAATTGCCAACATGAAAATTGGACAAACCCAAATTTTGGACTGATGAGCTCGAGGGACTTAAAACCAGGTTCCTTGAGCCACAAAGTTCAACGACCTCGAAAGTTTCACTACACATACATATAGAGTCAGGCAGTGGACTGGTCATTCCTTGACAAAGACTGGAGCTTGTGGGGTCGTATGGGGTAACGGTAAGGGTGTTCGGCCGAGAACCCAGTGGTCCCGGGTTCGAATCCCCTGATGCCAACGATGCTGTGCCCTTGGGTAAGGCACTTTACACGACTTGCCTCACTCCACCCTGGTGTAAAAATGAGTATATTGTTCTGTGTACGTGGCACTGTTAGAATAATTTATAAAAAACTTCATTGCTGTGCCACGTCCTCCTTGTCTGTCCAAAAGAAAGTAAAATTTGGGTAAGTCCAATTTTTTGTTGGCAGTTCAACTTTGATTCAGAATCATTAACCAGTTAGTAAGTGATGTGCACATGATTGGAGGTTCACCAATGGCTCAGCAAGTGATCCACTACTGCCTGACGCTAGCCACATGTTCGGGTTATTTACCTGTGACTGGAGAAAACTGTTAAAGAAAAAAACTTCTTGAGAGAATAATAAGCTAGGTTTACAAACTCAAATTCTGAGAGACAGTTTCTATTTTCAAGAGCTTTTATGTCGAAAGAAATTATTGGTACTCCATCTAACATCAATTAACATTAATCTGCCGGGTTACTTAAATTCACCACTTTGAAAAACCGTGTGCTTGAGAGATCTCTAGTGCAGCACCCCCCAGGTATGCACAGTTTAGATATACAGGAGTGCAATATACTAGACGTTGGGTTGGAGACCATTCTGCAAGGGAGAGTAGCCGGAGGGAGGAAACGGGGAAGGCCAAAGAAGACCTGGCTGGATAATATCAAGGCGTGGACTGGCCTGAACACAGCACAACTGATCAGAGAGGCCCAGGACAGAACGGGCACAGATCATTGCTGCTGGCTGTCATGACGCCCCTACGACCACTGTCATGAGTGATTGAGTGATTGAGTGAGTGAGTGAGTGAGTGAGTGAGTGATTGATTGATTGATTGAGTGAGTGAGTGAGTGAGTGAGTGAGTGAGTGAGTGAGTGAGTGAGTGAGTGAGTGAGTGAGTGAGTGAGTGAGTGAGTGAGTGGGTTGGAGATCTGTTTGGACGTATCTTTTCAGGTTGGCGCCTTGGCGGAATTATGTACCCTGGTGGAATTACGTTAGTACATGTTAGATGAAAATCCATACCATCCCCCAATCCTTCGTGCCCCCATGCAATTTTTTTCTAAAACCCCCTGGGAAGGATACAATGGTGTGCCTGTCGCTCGGGTTCTTCTGTCGTGCCTTCTCCAGTCTCTGCTGCTGCTGCTGCTCCTTCCCTCGAGCCGTCTGACTCTTCTTCAGATCCTCCTGCAGGCCAGAGAGGTGGTCTTGTGGTTAACTTTGAATCTAAAGGTCAGGGTTCTCCCCAAACTGTGCCCAAAACGGCACGGCACCGCTTCACTGCTTTTGAAACTTTTCGGTGTTTCTTCTCTAAATCTATGAAATATTTTGCTTAAGTTTGCACAGGATGCCATGCACACGTTTACAATAGGTGCACCACTATACTCTCAATTTCTGGGGAGAACCCTGAAACTAGAAAGGTTCTGGGTTCCCTAGCAGGCCCCATGCAGTGCTGCGGCCTTCAGATAGGCACTTTTCTCCCTCAACTCAGGTGAAAATGAGTAACTAGCTTCGGTTTGGATGCACTTGTAATTTTTCATGCAACCTGGTGCGGTTATGCAGATAAAACATAATACATTTGAGCTTTGATTTTTCACACTTATCTTAAAAAACTACTACTATGTAACTGTATACCTTGCCATGCTATGTATGAAGCTGTCCACTTACCTTTGCGTGCTTACAGGTGTTGCCATACATGGTCAACGGCTGTACAACTTTGGCCTCTAACCTTTGAACCTGTATAAAACACGGAGTGAAAAGACATTGTGCTTAAAACCATCACCCTGCCAAGGTCAATTAGCGGCTAGCGCACACCGGGGAATTTTTATGGTGTTGGTTTCAATGACTTGCTCTACAAGACGGCAATAATAAAAAAACTGTTGGCTGGAAAGACAGGCAGTCAGAAAAGGCCTACTAAAGTACATTGTACTAGTAAGCACAACTCGGGCCAAAAAAACAACTGTATGTCAGCTGTGGAAATGGTTATCAGGCTATAGTTTGTAGTCTGCAGTTTGAAAAGAAGTCACTAGGCGGATTGACACATCTCACAATGGTGAAGGTTCCCTCAGAATATCTAGGATAATTCTGGAATTTTCAGTTTTCAATCATCGGTTCCTTAGGCCAACCCACTGGGTAGCATCACTAAATTAAAAGTTTTTAGATATTTTGCTTTTTAAGGGTTACTTTCAACTAACAAACTGACCAACAATAAGCAACCCTTACCTCTGCTTGCCTGTAGTCTTGTATGGCTGAGATCGTCTCCGCGAATCCCGTGACACCGGATTTCAACGACTGCCCCTCAGCCTCCGCGTACGTTAGCAGAGCCTTCGCCAACTCATCGCCTTTGTCGCGCAGTTTGGCCGTCTTCCGCGAGAAACCGGCAAACTCCTGGCACAGAGTTCCGAAGTGCTGCTCAGCTTTGGCGATTCTGTCCTGTATGAACTTCATCTGGTTCTCTCTGAAAGTTTTGTTGTTCAATTCTTTGAGTTACTTACCAGCTATACCTACAATATTGATGATAGATAAGTCTATGTCATACCTGGGCCATGATAATGTTCAATATAGCAAGGAGGTTGAATACAGGTGTTCCAAACCAGTTGGTGTTTTAGTATCCCACAGGCTTGTCTCACACGGGCCCAGAAGTTGAGAAAAGTTTGCAGAAAAGTTGGTGTCCTCGAACAAAAATTGTAACAGCCGCACATTCCAACGATCGAATCCAGTATTCGAATTTTCGATAGCGGCCAGCGGCGCACTCGAAATACATAATATTTCTAAATTTGGAAGCCCGTGTGACAACCCAAAGTTACCACCCGGTCCGGAACACCCGTATCGAACGTTTTTGCCGCCCAGGTATGACATAGATTTAACTATCGGTTATTTTATATCCATCTTTTTTTTACTTTTCGGTGTACTTTTTACCAAAAAAATCCAACAGTTAATTCCGGTATCATTCGAAGAAACGGAGCAAGCTAGGGGGAGGGGGGCAGACAAGACTCGTTACCAAATTTACAGATCATACAAGGCACACCGCTGTATAATAAACAAACTTGAAGATAAGCCTTAGATAAGGAAAACACATACTTTGCTCTAGCCTCCGGGTTTTTCGCCATGTCCGAGTCTGTGAAATGAAATCGTTGGTTCGAGATTCGCGATGTTAGTAAACAAACACTGTCTGCGCGTTCGGGTTTGAACTGACTCCGGAATGTCTCGCCAAATCACGCGAGAGTTCATTCTAGTGGTGCCCGAAGGTTGATGAGTGTTGTGGTTCTTGGGTAACTTGACACTGTCACTGTAGCCAGTGTAGGTTCATTTCAGGACAAGGGCGTTCAGGCCAATAGCATGCATGCCTGTTTGCTGGGCATGTGGAAGTTTGCGTTTTGGTAGGCGTCAAAAGACAGTGTAAAACTCGCGACACTGAAGAGACAGACAGAGACAGGGCCTAGCAGAGACAGGAACTGACAGACAGACAGAGAGAAATGTTGTTAAATTTGGTAATTGCGGGACTCAATGTGAATATCTCTAGTCTAACCTTGTAACTTAAAACGAGTAACGTTATATTAATATGAAAGTTGTCGCCTGCTGCAAACAAATTTAGTAGGCCTCTTTAAGAGGCCGACTTTACTCTTTTTTGAAGGACTTGAAGTTATGATGTCGCAGCCTCACTGTGACCTTTGTTGTGTCGCTAGATTTCATCGTGTGCATTCTTTTTGTGGGTATTAAAGGAGGTATGGCCAATTGCATTGCCCTACTCTACTACAGAGTATATAACGTTGGGTAACATAAATTCGCGGGGTACTTAAATTCGGGATTTTTCGAAAACGGGGTATTTAGGGATATGTGCTAGATGCAACATCAGTAATACCGCTAGAAATGCAAACTTGACAGATTAACGTATTCAGAACACTGTCTGAAAAGCTTCGATAACCATGCATTAGAAGTTGGCTACGTCAAAAACTCTCCGCCCCTTATTGTCACAGTCTGAGGGCTTCGTGGGAGAATTACACAACATGGTTGTCGGCTGGTTTATAAGAAAAATGTCACATCCGCTTCCTGCTAAACACAATTATTTACAAGACAACTTATTACAATCTCTTTTGCTAACCTGCAACTGGATTCTAAGTGTGATCAATCATCAAAACTCCTCTCTGTTGCTACAACCTACGGCACGTGTATTTTCCCGCCGCCATATTGTTAACCAGAATCCTGTTGTCAAGCAGACGACAAAGGTTTGTGAGGAACACTTTTTTGTCTAAATGCTGCGTGTGATAGTGGACTGAGGAAGATATTTTCCTCAAAGTTTGCTCCTAACACAACAAGGAACACATGGGCATAGTAGTATTACCATTGCTACGGCATCCGGCTAACTTTCCATGAATAATGTAACGTTACACGTTGCCCGATGATGACGCCATGATGGGCCGACTTTGAGTGAAGTTCTACCGACTCAACACACGGGTTGTTCCCGAACTGGCCTGATGTGTGCGGTACGGCCGTTTTTTCGTGTATTTTTTTTACTTGGACACGTCTATATCCATAACACTCTCCTCAAGCCAAGGATGGAACGAATAGCTGCTGTATAAAATGTGATTAGCGGTAAGATATTCAAGACGAATCTTCTCTCCCGAATTAATGTGCCCCCCTGTCCGACAGCACCGTCATTGTGCGTGCGGCGGACGATAGTTTCAAGTTGAAATATTATGGTGTCAGCACGACTAGAGACAAAATCTACCATATATATGATTAGTGCAAACTAAGATAGTACATGATACTGACAGAATTATAGATAAAAAGAATGGTTTATTGTTCTGCTAGATTGATTTCAGTCAACCATTATCGGAAAAATCCCGAATTTATGTTACCCAACGTTACATGGCTATGCCCTGTTTCAGTAGTGCCATAGTTCAGGGCTGCAGTCGCTGTATTTTAATCGTTGGTAACGCGTTATCTCAGGTCGGAGGACAAGGTTGATTATATATAGGGCAGGCGGACAGGGTACCCACACAACGCCCTAACTGTGACGGTTTAGCTCTCTCGTTCCAACTATCTGGTAAAAATAAAAGCAACAACAGCAGCAACCGATCACGTTATGTACTCGGTGTTGAAGAATTCTCCGCGCTGCTTGGCTGCACTCAGAGTTAACGGACAGAAACGTTGGCAGAGGTAGGTCATGTTTTTATCAGCCCATTAAAAGTTACTCACCTTCGCTTCAACAACCCTACATTCCGATACCCACATGTTCTGACATGCTATGTTCTGACACCCCCTTCACGCTCCTAGCCTCCATGGCAGGCTCATATCTCGGCTGCACAACTTGACGACTCAGTAGAAAAAGAAGTCTTCAGCAAAAAGTGTAAAGCCAACAAGATTGGCACGTAAAAAGCCGCTGCCATGGCGACGGAGGTCTCTGTTAACCCTCAAACCACCGTATGGGGTCAAAACTGACCCCAGGCGTATATCAACATGTGCCATTTTAACATTTCGAGTCGAAAACAAAATTCCTTCTGTGAGTTTGTTTGTATATATGTCTTATAACTTCTCACAAGTTTTTACCGAGATTGGCTCATTGTTGATTAAGTTATCCTAGAAAGTTTACGCATGCTCCGGTGGGGTCAAAACTGACCCCAGCAAAATCTGCACTCATATTCCCTATTGTTTGATACTTGTCATCTAGTGACATGTACGATAAGGGTTATTATGATGACATTTACAAAATATAGTTTTTTAGAAACGTGAAAAAAACAATTTCTTTTTGATGAACGTAAAGATTAATGACGTTGCGACGTATTATGACGTCATCTATGTGATTTTATTGACGAAAACCAACAAATTGGGTATTTTCATATAACTCAAAGGTACACGATAAAACTGAAATGGAAATTATGTATGATAAATCATAATATATCCAAGACGTTATATGTAGATGGCAACAGGAACGACGTCAAAATGACGTAATTAAAATTATACTTATATAAGGTTACATAAGCGAATTCCACCATCTTGGTTCCGCCATCTCGAATTATCTTAGATGCATTTTTTCATCATATAACCTAATAACACATTAAAAAATTGACCAAAACGTTATATTACGATTGGTTCTGTTTGAATAAACATGGTAATGATTTAATTTGAGGTTGAAATAGCCGTTTATAGCTAATCAAATTATATCGTCCGCCATCTTAGATTTTGACCGATTACGTAATCAAATATGCATAAATCATGAATATTAAATCATATAAGTGATATTGAATTACATTGGTTGGTATTGATATAAGAAAATAAGTGCAGTTTAAAAAGACAGCAATAGAATTACATTGTAAAATCCAAAATTAGCGACTTTTTTCCAATATGGCTCTCAGGAACCGGTTGCCATAGCAACATGAAAGCATTAATTAGTTATTTCATTATATTCAAATTGTTGCCAACGAAATTTTAGCAAAGGTGACCAAGTTTGGTTGTTCTAGGGTAAGACATTCAGGTGCTATATGACATCAAGTGTTGGCGCAGGCCTCAAAAGAGCCCGCTTGTCTGAATAGCGTAAGTTGCAAATGACGATGTTCCCTATATTTGCATAAATTATGATAAAAAGCAGAAATTATTCACACCTAATCATGTCAAACTGTCTCTTACAGATTGCTTAAACTATACATATACATGTATACAAACCACAAGAATAGTCACCAATAAAGCTGTATTTGTAGAAAACATCGTGGGGTCAGTTTTCACCCCATACGGTAAGATTAGTCGTAAAAAAGCTACGGTGGTTTGAGGGTTAATGTTTGCGTTTTTTAGCCCACATGCAGATAAGGACCCCACTTGCATAAATTATATCAGTTGATCACCTTCTCTACCCAAACAGCACAAGTTGTGCAATATATGAACGTCTTCACGAAAAAGACTATTGTACCATTTCCTCATAAATGATGTAAATGAGGCCCTCATCTGCAAGATTTATGTCTAGTAATGGCCATTACATTTACTTAACTTCCAAATATTGCAAGAATGAATTCGCCATTATTTTACCACTATGGATTTCAAATATTTTGTCATTAATCATTCAAATTAGGCATTAATTTTCATAATTGATATCCATCGATATTCGTCTCTGTCTCAGTTACATATGGCATGTGTTTGAGAGCCCTATAATGGCATGCAACTGATTTATAAACGTTCCTCATTAATTATGGAAGTTAGATGTTGATTTGCGTAATTGGCATATTATTATGTAAATCATCACTTATGCTATCTACAGACCAAAAATTATGTCGATCCGTCAGCCCCTTCTTGAGTAATTCTCTTTCAAAGTTTGAGACCAAATCAGCTCCTGTAGTTCCCCCAAAAGCCGCTAGGGGGTCCAAATCTACAGGACACATTTTTCTTCCTAAGATCTATCTACCACTAAAAAATCATGACCATAGTATGTCCAGAACACGAGATTTCAAAAGGAAAGGTCCCCTGCAGTACCATAGAAAATTGCTAGGGGGCCCAAAATTCAATCATTTCGAAGTCTCACAAAGACCTATATAGCCACCTACCAAATATGAAGACAAGGCATTTTTGAGTAATGGTCTTGAATTCCTGTAGAGGCATTCCTGTGCAATTCCTAGAATATTTGCAAACTGCAAACTTACTATTATTTGGCTCACCACTAAGGCGTCGCCAAAAAAGGCATAGAGAGCCTGCTGTGGAGGCTATGATGATCTTATATGATTTTTCTAATGAATTTCATATCGCTCAGTCCAGGAACATCTCCATCCAGCAGTGTGCGAGCAAAGGAGGGCGGTGCACGTGGCAAAGATGACCAACCTTCAAAGGGGTCGGATAAAACGGAACATTATCACGTCAGATTGATGACTTCTCCGTCTGAATTGTCGCTGTTGTTGGAGTGGGCAGTAGCGGAGGGGTGGAACCCAGGCGTGTACGATGCAGAGAGTTACTTCCGGCAGGACCCTACCGGTTTCTACTTAGCTGAACTGGACGGTGTCCCAATCGGAGGGCTTGGGTCCGTCAAATGTGGAGAAGATCTTGGCTCAATGTGCCTTTACGTCATCAAACCGCCCTTCCGAGGAAAAGGATATGGCTATAGGATGTGGAAGGAAGTCATCAAGAAGACTGGAAACAGAAACATGTTTCTAGAGAGTGTTGCCGCTCAGCAAAGTAATTATGAGAAATCCGGTTTCGTGCCCGGATTATGGCAAACAACCCGGTTCCGCGGAGTTGGTCGTGACGATGTCCACAACGTCGACTATGCTGGAAACCATGTGACGCTGGTCTCGGTTGACGAAGTGGACCTTGAAGACCTCTGTGCCTTTGACCAAAGGGTTTTTGGTGCTCCACGGCCAGCCTTTCTGAAGAGTTGGATCAACCAACCTGGTATGGTCGGTCTCGTTGCCATCGAGAGTCTTATCAACATTGATGACCATCATCAGAACAGAGAGTCCACGATCGTGGGCTACGGATGCATTCGGCTGTGTTATGAAGGGTACCAGAGCGCCACCTTTTCCCGGAAAATCGGCCCCATCTTCGCCGAGTCTTCTACAGTTGGTTCACAGCTCTTCAAAGGTCTAGTCGCAACCGTTCCACTAGGAATTCCCTTTTACATTGATGTCATCAACACAAACAAAGGTGCTATGCGAATGGTGGAGGAATTTGGGGTAGAGAGTATGTTTCAGACAACACGCATGTTCACAAAAGGGAACTGGGGAGTTCAGACAAGCTTGACCTATGGTCAAACCACTTTGGAGATGGGGTGAAGGGTTCAAAATGTTGTGGTGCTTTTACCTTCGCCTAGAAGGTTATGTTTTCGTCAGCGTTCGTGTGTGTGTGTCTGTCCGTGTGTCTCATGATAACTCGAGAATGCCTTGATTGATTGTCATGATTTGGTAGGTCTTCTTGAGACTTTGAAATGATTAGATTTTGGCCCCCCCTAGTGGCTTGCTCTGGTACTGCAGCGGAACTTCCGGGTTCGATATCTCGTGTTCTGGACATGCTATGGTGATGATGTTTGAGTGGTAGATAGCTTTTGGGAGGGAGAGTAAGTTGTGTAGGTTTGGGCCCCTAGCGGCTTTTTTGGAACTGCAGGAGCCGATTTCGTTCCAAACTTTGAATAGGAATAACTCAACAAGGGGTTGACAGATCGTCAAGTTTTATAGCTTAATGATGATTGACAATATCGTATGCTAATTATGCAAATCAGAAGCTAATCTGCATTATCAATGAGGAACGTTTATAAATTCATTATAGAACTCATAAACATGTGTCATATGTAACTGAGAAAGAGAGGAATATCAATATATATCAATTATGAGGGCCTCATCTGCATAATTTATGAGGAAAAGCTACAAAAACCTTAGCTAAGATAAGACTTTCATACTTTGAACAACTTGTGGATTTCAGTCTTGCAGCATTTGGAAGTTAAGTAGATGTAGACATAATCAGACATAAATTATGCAAATGAGTGCCCCATCTACATAATTTGTGAGGACATACTACTAAAACCTTTCCTAAGATCAGACTTTCATACTTTGAACAACTAATGTGTTATTTGGGTAGAGAAGATGATCAACTGACATTATTCATACAAATGAGGTCCTTATTTGCATAATAAATGGAAACAATCTTTATAGACACTCTCAAGAAAGACACCGGACTTGAAGTAGATAGTATGCTCCAGGCGATGAAGGACCGAAACACTTGGGCTGCCATCTCGACTCGTGACTGGAAGGTCTCGACATAAGCAAGTAAGCATCATAATATACATGTATGCTTCCCGATAAGGCTAACATCATTCGGCAAAGGTATGGGGTCGTGGAACTCTAGGAGGTATGAGGACTCGATATATAGCAATTTTGGAAATAAGGATTAACGGTAACACCAGTGTTATATAATGGGAATTTCATACTTATGTAGCTAAAATGATATTGAAAATAAACACGATAAGACAACACATTTTGCGAGTTTGCATGTTATTTACACACGAGATGACCAGAATGCTACGATTAGTCCTGACAAAGGATAGAGGTTCCATCATGTAATGCGTTATTTTTTACCATACTTGCATGATAACTGAAAACATGCAGTGGTGAATTAGAGGTAGTATTAAAATATAAAAAATTTAGAAAATTTTTTGCACATTTGAAATAAGATGGTGAAGATATGGTGAAGATATGACCTTCCTATGACCTCACAGTTCTGTTTTAAGCTTATAGGTTTCAGTTGCAGTAAACCTATTATCTATACCAGTCCTGATATTTGAATGTCGGGGCCAATCTACATATAAGTAAAGGGCCTAACTACATATAACTTAACACGATATAGTTTAAAGAATAGATGACACAGATGGATCATTTTGTAATGTGCCGGGAAGAGTTTATTATCACGCATGAACAACATAAAGAGTGATGTAATGTGGGGTTGTCAATGATCAGTTCCTACTTGATAAAGACTCACTTCTCGATTACATAGAACTATATGCAGTTTTCTTCTGTCTTAGGTAGGCAGGTGATGTCATTAAGTTACACATCATAACGGATACAAATTGTGATAAATTGCAATAGATCCCCTCGGATGGTACAAGTTTAAGCCGATCACGGATCTTTTAAGTTTAACTTAAGTTCTTTTTTAGCAAAAAATGTGTAATTTCTCATTGCTTACTGCTCTCATACAAATGTTCGTGAAAGGGGGGAATAGGTAAGATACAAAACAGATTATTAATAGAGTTAGCAGGGTTGCAAGCCAAGCTCTTAATTGTATATGTCTGTATTAAGTGGAAGCCCAGACAAAGGTCCTCTCGAAAAAAACATGGCATTACCTTTTTTAATTGATTTCTTTGGATTTGAATGTCTTCAATGGATATAATTTTGCTTTCAATTCTATTTTTAAGATATACAGGAACCAGACTTCAGGTCACCAATCCAATGAAGAATTAGTGAAATACGTATCAATACATCAAAGTTCTAGATAATTCTAATAATAAAGTCTATAAGAAGTTGGCTTCCGATTTTTTCCATTCATAGTAAATATTGACTTGATGATACTGAGCTCGCGTCCGTGTTTGAAGCAAATAGGGCCCATTTGAACAGTGGGGTGTTTCCTTTCCCGTTAACAATCATTGTGTACATGTACAGTTACACAGTGCTATAAACACAATACTAATACAACAAGAGTCCGAAGACCCAAAATCTCCATGAAATTTGTTTTTATATGAGATGTGTTTATTTTCCCTAGTTATTTGTTGTTGCCGCTGGTTGTTTTGTTTTGTGTGCCAGAGGGTATCCACGTAATAGAACCTAGAAAGGCAACATTTTCGGGAAAATGCAGGATATTCCCCTCCCGTTACCTACACCTCAAATATGACGCCCTTAGCATTTACTGTAGTGTAAGGGAATCCTGAAGTTTCTGCATAAATTATGCAAACAAGGTCTGTATTAGCATGGTCAGGTGTGTTCAGCTTTCCTAAAGGTACCTACATCTGAAATATATCATCAGTAGCTTTTAAAGTAAGGGTTATGCATATATTATGCAAAAACTCCTCATTAGCATAATTTACAGTAAGGGAAATACAAGGTTATACCTAAATTATACAAATGAGGTCCGCATCAGCATATTTTATGGACAGGTGTATTCACCTTCCCTAAAAGTACCTACATCTAAAATATGACATCCGTAGCTTTAACGGTAAGGAAAATACACATTTATGAATAAATTATGCAAATGATATTCATTAGCATAATTTATGGCCATGTGTGTTCACCTTTCCTAAAATTACCTACATCTGAAATATGACATCCGTAGCCTTTACGGCAAGGGATATGCCTAAATTATGCAAATGATGCCCTCATTAGCATAATTAATGGCCAGGCTTTTTTACCTTTCCTAATGGTACCAACATCTCAAATATGACATCCATAGCCTTTACGGTAGGAGATATACACATTTACGCATAAAATATGCAAATGAGGTCCTCATTAGCATAATTCATGGACAAGTGTGTTAACCTTTCCTGAAGGAACCTACATCTCAAATATGATATCTGCAGCTATTATGGTAAGGGAAATACAAGTTTCTGCATACATTATGCAAATGAGGTCCTCATTAGCATAATTTATGTCCAGGTGTATTCACCTTTCCTAGTGGTACCTACATCTCACATATGACAGCCACAGCTTTTACGGTTAGGGAAATACATGATTATGCATAAATTATGTGAATTAGGTCCTCATTAGCATAAATTATTGTCAGGTGTATTGACCTGTTCTAAAGGTACCTACATTTCAGATATAACATCCGTACTATGAAACAAAAGATACATATAACTTTCTGCAACACCATTAGTAGACTTACCACCCTTACATCTGCTTGGTTTTGGGCAGCGGAACCACCAGCTGTTGGGAATTAGGGAATACTCGCCCTAGATAAGAGACCAATGGATTCAACAGATGTGACCTCAAAGCCCATACCCACAATGGAGAAGTAGATATTCCTCATTACTTATGCAAATTCAGTCCAAATTTGCATAATTACCACTTCAGTTTGTACATCTCTGCCCAACCCACTTGCGTATCAAATAACATGAAAATCTGTCGCTCCTTTCTTCAGTTATTCTCCTTTGAAAATATTTACAAACACGCCATTGCAGTTCCAGTGACACATACCAGGGGGCCCAAAATCGACTTTGACCTTTCTCCTCCCAGCACCTACCCACATACCAAATATCATTTCAATCCATCCACACGTTCTTCAGTTATGCTGATTTTAAGCGTCCGGTGACACATACATACAAACACGGTGACACAAACATACACACACGCGCACACACACACAAACATAATAACTTCGCATGATTTGCACTTCAGTGTGTACATCTCCGTCCAACCTACCAGCGTGCCAAATAACATGAAAATCTGTTGTTCCTCTCTTCAGTTAAACCCCTTTAGAACATTTTTACAAATAGGCCATTGCAGTTCCAGGGACACAAACCAGGGGGCCCAAAATCGACCTTGACCATTCTCCTCCCAGCGCATACCCACATACCAAATATCATTACAATCCATCTACACGTTCTACAGTTATGCTGACTTTAAGCATCCGACGACACACATGCAAACGATTTACCTCCTAACTTATGCGAATTCGGTCTCATTTGCATAGTTTGCACTTAAGTGTGTACCACTTGGTCTAACCTACCTGTGTACCAAAGAACATGACGATCTGTCCATCCACTCTTCAGTTCTTCTACATTTAAGATTTTAACAAATACGCCATTGCAGTTCCAGTCACACATGCCAGGAAGCCCAAAATCGACCTTGACCTTCCTCCACCTGACACCCACCCACATACCAAAAATCATTTCAATCCATGTACAGGTTCTACAGTTATGGCGACTTTAAGCGTCCGGTGACACAAACATACACACAGACACCAAACGCAAGCAAAACAGTATCTCATGAAAAAGCCTTTTTTCATGGAGATAATTAGGTCCTCTTGTAATTATGATCTGTACACAAAGAAAAAACTATTCAGATACACTGCCAAGAAGACAATTATAGTGCAATTCATAATTTACTTTTACGAAAACAGGACACGGTGATCTGAACTAACATGGCACTTCTAGATTTAGCATTGACAGAAATATTACACAAACTTATTTGATCACATCACGTAAAAGGTATGGCCTTCAACATCTGCATAAGCTTGTATAAACATTGTCTGATTTTCACAACAACTTATTGTACCTACAAGATATTTGATATATTTTAGAGCCTGATGAATTCTCCGGCAACAGTTCAATTATAGTGCGCATCTGTAACTTACTTTTACGAAAACAGACCATGATGTTCTGCACTACCATGTCACTATTGTCTTCTAGATTGTGACATGATAGTGACATATTAACATTGTCTGATTTTCACGAGCTTGGGTTTACGTAAAAAAATTCTCCCCACACAAATCTACTGCAACAGTGAAAACTTGCTTCTATTTAAAGTAACGTTACATTTGTTCATGTTCCTTGTGGGGATTTTTCTATCCATTATAGTCAGAAGTAGAAAAGCTCTACACTGCAGTTTAATACTTATGTACACACATTAAGGTCGGCAAAGTGCTACAGTTAACCATCCCCATCACACAAAGATCAGATTCCTTCAACATTGTCAGTAGCGGGGGAAGACAGTGATTGTGCGACTGCTGGTCACAACCAACTGTCCCCCCGGCCCCACTGCAACCCCTTTCGGGTTTTCAGCGACAGCGATGTGGCGGATAAACCTGCCCCCGCTGGTGAACATCACTACGCGCTGGTTGTATGAGTTCGCCACGATGATGTGACCGGAGTTGTCCACGCAGATGCCCTCGGGATAACTCAGGTGCCTACCTCCGAACTTCGACACGTACTATCCGGTCTCGTCATACTTGTATATGGAGTGGGTGAAGGAGTCCGAGACGAAGATGTTCCCTTCCCCGTTGACGGCGACGTTCATCGGCGACCTCATCTGCTGCTGCGGACCAACACCCAACTGGAGTTTCCCGTCAGGGTTGAAGGCTTGCATCCCACCACGGTAACCGTCAGACCGTGTGACGAAAACGTGGTTATTGCACAGGTCCACGGCCATTCCGCGGAGCGCCCTCCGTGGTACGCCAGGCAGGTCAAAGTTGGCTTTGAGATGACCATCCCGCCTGACCTGTACCACGGAGTCAGGGCTGGCAGGATACCCAATCATCAAGACCCACAGATGGCCATCCTTGTCGATGGACACATCAGATGGCCTCTTTGATGGGTGCCCTAGCCCTGGTGCATCTTGTGGGAACTGGTGCAGGTAGACTCCCTCCATGCTGTACACATGGAGGTGCGCTGTGGACCGATCAGCCACCCATATCATGCTGTCGGGGGAAACTGCAACACCACGTGCACTGCGCAGTTTTCCAGCCCCCGACTCATCACCAAAGGTGATGACGTGTTCCCTGCTGCCTTGGTCAGACGTTTCTGCTGAAACAAACAAAAATGTTAACATATCTGAGGCAGCTAATTCATCTGGGTTGTTAAAACAATAAACCCGGGGAAGATACCGATCCCATTGCCCTTCCCACAGTCCACGTTTACGTTTCTTTTTATCAATCTGCGTTTCGATGCCATATAATGTATTTAACAGAAAAGGTTAATTATGACTACACCAATAATAGAAGCAGCCAATTGTTTTCATACTGCCGAACTATCTTGTATTAGCACAGTACAACCCCCTCCCCCGCATATGCTACTTTAGTATGATAGGTGTACTAAAACACTAACTTTTGATGTGTGGTTGTTATAGGAGCAACAGAAGACAGAAAGTACTTTTGAACACATTAGATATAAGAAAAAAAAATCCTGTTTTTTTCTACTTTGAAAACAAATTTTAAATAAATTACCAAAGACTAAAAAAAAGCGAAAATGAAAAAGTACTGTTCCCACAAACCTTGAGTGTTCGTGGAGACCGACGTGTTGATTGGTGTAGGTCCTGCCGCCGTGATGCCGTGTGAAGGACAACGGCTATGGACCGGACTGACCTAAACGGTTAGAATGGTCATATTATGAACATACCATCTTTGGTGCAATAAACAAAATTTCTAACTTGTTCCTATCACGCCTGATTTCTATTTTGTAAAAAAAAAAGTATATCTGGAAATATGGTGACAAAAAGTTTCCCAATGACACAAAGGACAAATTTATAATGTAGCAATTGTAAGGTTTATCTGTCATATACATAAAGTTATCATTGTTGTTTACTGGCACATCGTTGATGCAGCTAAGAAGTCGACAATAGTCATGTGTTGCTCTGTATTCTCCAAGGTTGCAGTGAAGCTGAATCCATCCATCCCAAACACAAGGAACGCTGAGAGTACTGACCTTGGTGACGTCAGCAGATGTCACTTCGTCAGTCCTCATCAGCACAGCAGAACTTTGCCAGGCAGCACGGCCAGTGGTGTTGGGTCCTGCTGTGGTTGTAGCCGGCTGTCAAGGGGTAAATGAACAATGTTGGCTGTGTCATATTTAAGGCTGACGCACTTTAATCATTTATCATAAGCAGATCTACAATGAGAAGTGGTTTCTATATAGTTTATATCATATATGTTTGTTTTGGTTTACTTTTTATCAGTTGTTTAAATTTGTTTCCCAGTCTTTTAAGCGTAATCAGCATCAATCAGCAAACTTACAGAGTCCTGGTCCCCAGGTCGGGAGTGGAGGTGCGTCAGAAGTACAGGTACCACGATCAGCAGTGTTACCAAGGTAACGGACGATATGGCAGCGCATATCAGTTGGCGTCGTGACAGGCGATGACGTAATTGTCCCCAAACGGTACGACTTTCTTGGGCTGACCCTGCGAGGCGGACAACAAAAAAACATCAATCGTGTTGGATCTACTTCAAATCCTTTACCAACACAAATCAACTTTCATGAGAAGAAATACAGCGCTATGATTTTTCTAATGTTTGAATTGCACATCAGTTTATTTAGTGCCATACAGAAGCTCTGCTTTGAAAAGTTTCTTTGTCTGTAAACTACTTGATTGTGAACAATAGAACCCTATCGGTGTCAACAGGTTTCAATCCGTTAAAAAGAGGAACATATTCTGTTTCACTAACCTGGAGGCTGGTTTGAGTTGTACATCGGGTTTGGTCGAAGCTGGCTGAGGACGGCCTGCGGATTCAGTAACGGATTTGGACCAGCCGGCCCTTGTTGGACACCACCTGTTGGTCTTTCAGGCCTCGGGGTGGAGGGGACAAGGGGTGCGTTGAGGACATCGCTGTTCAGAGCTGGCCCGAGACGCATCCCGAATGATTCTCCATCTTCATACACGTGTGTGGCGGCCGCCACAGGTTGGGCCCCATCGGTGCTTCTTCCTGGCACCGGGGTGGAGGGGACAGTCGGGGCGCTGCGAGCATCTTGGTTCAGAGGTGGTCCGAGACGCATCCCGAACGTGTCTCCATCCTCGTACGTGTGTGTGGTCGGACCAGACGGTTGCCCATCTTCCGAACCTCGAGCTTGAGCTGCATCTTGACCTTGGCCTTGGCCATCTGCTGATGGACTATCGTCCGCCGATCCTACGCAGAAGGGGAGATGGTATATTACGTAGATTAGAATAAGTGTATTAGGAAAACGTGGTATGAAGTATAGTTTGTACAATAGATTGCTGTATATATACTATCTAAACTATGACTATCAGAATCAATATGTAGGTGTACATATAATCTATATCCCTTGTAATATTCAGAACCCCATGAGTTGAATGAATGAATGAATGAATGAATATTTCATTTTCGTGTCCTGCGACTCGATAAAGTCGCCCAGCCCATACGGACTTACAGGACACCAATTGAATACATAAACTTGACATAGGAGTGTTGGTGGAGGTACAGTAATAAAAAGTAATAATCAGAAATAAATCATAATAATGGCAGTAATAAGTAACACAAAATAATATGAACATAATATTGAGTTTGTATTCTGACTGTTTATCTGTCATTGGCCTCCTCGGAAATCAGCCCTCAGCTATCTATCTGCAGGAGCTCGCCATATGTACTCCAGATTGATTCAAACGAAATTCCGCGCGCGACCTCACACCTTCACCAAATGATGCCAATCCTCACAACTGACATAATGTAAAGGTTTCTCATTAATTAGGCAAAGATGTTCCTCATTTGACTGAATTATGTTAGAAAATGATCTTTTCTACCCCGAAACACAAGTTGTAAAAAGTATGAAAGTATTATCTAAGCAGAGGTTATTATAACATTTTCTGATTAACTATGGCAAAAATACCCTATTTTGTTTGATTCATATTTCATGGTATTCACCTTTAGTTAATTTCTAAACGCCACAAGTGTGATATTATAGCATTTTGTTATCAATTATGCAAATTAGGTCTTAATTTTCATGATTTTTATTTGTTGATATTCCTCTCTTTTTCCGTTACACATGCCAAGTGTTTGGATAGTCCTATTATGTAACGCAGCGTATTTACAAGATTTTCTAGTCAATAATGCACATCGTATCTTTAGAAGCATCTAATTATGTCAACCATCATTGAATCTACATGTATATACAAACTAAAGGTCATGACAACCCGTCAACGCCTTAATTTAATTATTCCCCTTCAAAATTGTCCCCTGCAGTTCAAAAAAAAGTTCCGAGATATCAAAACCGGAAGAGCCTACACCTACCAACATACAAAATATCATAAAGACCCATCCGCAAGTTGTCGAGTTTTGCTGTTGTAAATCATGATATTTTTCGTCACCAAAGATGATGTTAGGTCTGCCATCAATAAAAACAGTTACCTAACAAATAGGTACGGAGGCAGAGCATTTTCATCGAAATAACGCGTTGCTTACTTATACATGCACAACACATTCCTCACGCAGGTATACTATAGGAATAACGCCTCAAACACATATTTCTACAGGAAAAAGCAGCCTTTCTAGTGCAAGTGAGATAATAAAGATGGAGAATAATAGATATCACAAAACTTCCTGCATTTTTCTTACATTGCGTCGCAAGACTATTTAACTATTCAACTGCTTATGTCTTTTATTAACTAAAATGTCCAGTTTGGCTCGAACAATGTAAATAATTTGCTGGCTAAATGTTTCTGTTGCCCACTGTACCAAACTGTACACAATTCAGGGAGGGGCAAGAATTGCCCTGCGCATGTAAATTTGCAGGTTTGAATTGATAAATAAATGAATACCATCATGAAGGTTGATGTAAGATTCCCATCGTCTACGCTTACGTTTTACTTCTGGTCTCACAAACGTTCCTGAATATATATATATATAAATATATATCACATACTTATTAAACAACAGAACGTTTTACCATTGGCATACAACATTATGCAAATATTCATTTCAGAAATAATCAGTCTTGGGGGACTTTACATGCACCCTAATATACCCTTATGCCCTGTTATGTTTTTAAATAAGCGCTAGTACAACTGCCACTACATAGCATAGACTCCCGCGCGGCGGTAATTAGATTCAAATATGTCGAAAGGGAATGTTTCTACAGCGTTTGGGTTAACCACAGTTCCACAACAATTGTAACTAAGTCTTATAAGATATCATGACAATTTAGCCAACTTTCTGCAGACCTGTTTTGCCTCTAATGTTAAGCAGCGATCATGGGTCTTGTTGTAGGACCGAATGTGAATTTTAGGCTGTTGTCATATAAAGCAGTTTTCATAGTGCTATGACTGAATTTCTGATGCATATTCAAAGTTCGGCACATATACTCACGTTATACTCCATGTGCCTTGTACAAGTATTACACACGGGTCTAGCTACAGCGTACATTTTCCCATTCACAGCGGATCAATACTTTATCAGATGCTTTATTAGAAAGTACCGACAAGTCTACTAGACTAAACTCGACAACAATTGTACGACATTTTTAGATTACTTGGAAACTATGGAAACTATGGAATGCTCTGAATATGATGTTTTACGTAGCAAGTTATTTACATTTCTCAAATCAAGTACAAAAGATTTTAAGAGTCTCAATGCTACAGACAGATTTGAAGATATATTTAGATGCGCACAGCCGCTCTAAATCCCTAAGGTCCGGGTACTTAATGTGCACATGCGCACTGGTCTAACACGCCCAGCCACGCCTGGCCACGCGAGAGATCATGGTGTCACGTAGCACTGCTATGGTAACAAGATATAAAATATATAAAATATAAAAAATATGGAAACTAATGATTAGCCCCATGCACACGATTGTAACACTATATCATAGACTTATGTTATAATAGCCCTTATTGCATTAGTGATTAGGATGTGACTAATTGATAGTAACGAGGATGTAACTGTACATGTATCATTAGAGAAATGGAAGATAGAGGGAAACATGGCGTAGTGGTTTGCTTCTTGTGTCTTCTTAAGAAATCTCAAATGTCTCGCTTGAAAAGTTGAGCCTCTGAGCTGAGCTGATTGCAGGGTGTAAGTGCTTTGAACTAAGCTCAGAGGCTCAACTTTTCAAGCAAGAAGACACTTGAAACTTCTTACAAAGTCCTTGGGTCATTAAGAAATGGTAGAAAATGGCAAAATAGTGTGAAAAATTTATCAGTGGGGCGCCGCTATAGATACCACATGGGCTGGCTAACTCTTTTAACAGATTATTCTTCCTATTTGGCCAATTTCTTCTATTTTTCAGCAATCTAAAGGGAACTGTGGAAGGAAAAGTTGTATGGATTCTGCTGTCAACACAAGATTTACAGAATTCATCATGACTGGAATATACCTATTCAATATTTTGCAGCTTCAGAAGCTAGTCTTGAAATTTCTACTTGTCTTTGCGGGACAATATTAATTAGTTTCCCCAAAACAGGTGTCTCAGTCGTCATGACAACTGATTAGGTAATATCAAGCTTGCCACAAGACTCAAGAGTCATTGAGAATTTTGAATCCTGCGACGGAGATCGTTACAAATTCAGACCGCGGGGTGCGTTCGACGCTATCCGGCCGTTGGAATCATTAAAAAAAACGAAAGGCTCCAAAAGTATCGCCTCCCCTAAGTACACCATTTATCTACAAGTTTGTTTCTTATTTGATTTGATATTGGGGTAAAGAGTAGATCTAGACACGAGGAACTGTTGAGTGTTTCGATTCTTTAAAGTTAATGCTATGTTGTTGATTTTTCCACGATAATAGACATTAGTGCATGCTGTGTTTTTTTCCTCATTTTTTATCGGCCCACAATATAAACTACAAGGCCCATGGCAACAAGTTAAAACAAATATATATATTTACATACTTTGTGTTCTTATCTAGCTATATAGTCTATTTTCATTTTGTTCTAAAGTTACAATATATGAGTTTGCATTTTGTCTATTGTGCCTGAACTGTGGGAAAAACAGTGAGAAAAACGTGTTACCATGGTTTGGATCTCTGTATAAGTTTAATCTATCTTCACAATGTTACAATTGGAACTGACCTGACGGCAGATCCGCACCGTACATCGGATTCAGCGGCAGGTTGACGAGGTCTTCCTCCCGCAGCCTGTGCCGGTGTTCTATGAAATATGGTCCGGCGTGAGAATCTGTCCGGGGCGTGGCCTAAAAACTACGAAGGCCCACAAGTACAAAGTACGCCAACGAAGACTAATGTATCGCCCTACCTTACTGTCTTACAGTAACAGTAACAAAGCACTGACAACGAATTATATTATATAACGTAAGTAGATACATCAAATCAGATATCCTATAATAGCAAGAGGTTCATTTCCTCATATATGGCGTCGTAGCAATTGGAAGAGTGTGAGGGGGGGGGGCATTTTCCACGCCGGGCGGACCAAATGTCATAGAAGGTCGTGAGAATCTGTCCATCCTAATGAAATCGCGGTATCTTTCCTCGAACCACTTCTCAAACATGTTTTATCGCAATATTAAGACTCAAGTACATATGTCCGACTTAATAAGACTGGTCGTAATGCCCTGAGCCACTCCATATGGAAGGTGAGAGGGGGGGACCACTTTCCACGGGCGGACCAAATGTCATAGAAGGTCGTGAGAATCTGTCCGCCCTACTGAAAATCGCGGTATCGTTCAATAAACACTTCTTAAACAAGTTTTATCGCAATGTTAAGACTCAAAAACATGTGTCCGACTTAATAAGACTGATTGGAATGACCCAACTCACTCCATTTGGAAGAGTGTGAGGGGGGACCATTTTCCACGGGCGGACCAAATGTCATAGAAGGTCGTGAGAATCTGTCCGCCCTGCTGAAAATTGCGCAATCGTTCCTCAAACCACTTCTCAAACATGTTTTATCGCAATATTAAGACTCAAGTACATATGTCCGACTTTATAAGACTGGTTGTAATGACCTGAGCCACTCCAAATGGAAAGTGAGAGGGGGGGACCACTTTCCACGGGCGGACCAAATGTCATAGAAAGTCGTGAGAATCTGTCCGCCCTGCTGAAAATTGCGGTATCGTTCCTCAAACCACTTCTCAAACATGTTTCATCGCAATATTAAGACTCAAATACATGTGTCCGACTTTATAAGACTGGTTGTAATGACCTAACTCACTCCATTTGGAAGAGTGTGAGGGGGGACCATTTTCCATGGGCCCAAATGTCATAGAAGGTCGTGAGAATCTGTCCGCCCTAGTGAAAATCGCGGTATCGTTCCTCAAACCACTTCTCAAACATGTTTTTTTTTCAACGCTAACATTCAAGTACACATGACCGAGTTAAAAAGATTGATTGGAATACCCCAAGTCCATGATTTGGAAGAGTGTGAGGGGGGACCATTTTCCACGGGCGGACCAAATGTGATAGAAGGTCGTGAGAATCGGTCCGCCCTAATGAAAATCGCCGTATCGTTCCTCAAACGACTTCTCAAACATGTTTTATCGCAATGTTAAGACTCAAATACATGTGTCCGAGTTAATAAGACTGATTGGAATAACCCAACTCACTCCATTTGGAAAGTGAGAGGGGGGGACGACTTTCCACGGGCGGACCAAATGTCATAGAAGGTCGTGAGAATCTGTCCGCCCTACTGAAAATCGCGGCATCGTTAAACAAAACACCTCTCAAACATGTTTTTTCGCAATGTTAAGACTCAAGTACATATATCCGAGTTAATATGACTGATTGAAATAACCCAACTCACTCCATTTGGGAGAGTGTGAGGGGGGATCATTTTCCACGTGCGGACAAAATGTGATAGAAGGTCGTGAGAATCTGTCCGCCCTAATAAAAATCGTCGTATCGTTCCTCAAACCACTTCTCAAACATGTTTTATCGCAATATTACGACTCAAGTACATGTGTCCGAGTTAATAAGACTGATTGGAATAACCCAACTCACTCCATATTGAAAATGAGAGGGGGGGAACACTTTCCACGGGCGAACTCCAATGTCATAGAAGGTCGTGAGAATCTGTCCGCCCTACTGAAAATCGCGGCATCGTTAAACAAAACACTTCTCAAACATGTTTTATCGCAATGTTAAGACTCAAAAACATGTGTCCGACTTAATAAGACTGATTGGAATGACCCAACTCACTCCATTTGGAAGAGTGTGAGGGGGGACCATTTTCCACGGGCGGACCAAATGTCATAGAAGGTCGTGAGAATCTGTCCGCCCTGCTGAAAATTGCGCAATCGTTCCTCAAACCACTTCTCAAACATGTTTTATCGCAATATTAAGACTCAAGTACATATGTCCGACTTTATAAGACTGGTTGTAATGACCTGAGCCACTCCATATGGAAAGTGAGAGGGGGGGACCACTTTCCACGGGCGGACCAAATGTCATAGAAGGTCGTGAGAATCTGTCCGCCCTGCTGAAAATTGCGGTATCGTTCCTCAAACCACTTCTCAAACATGTTTTATCGCAATATTAAGACTCAAATACATGTGTCCGACTTTATAAGACTGGTTGTAATGACCTAACTCACTCCATTTGGAAGAGTGTGAGGGGGGACCATTTTCCATGGGCCCAAATGTCATAGAAGGTCGTGAGAATCTGTCCGCCCTAGTGAAAATCGCGGTATCGTTCCTCAAACCACTTCTCAAACATGTTTTTTTTTCAACGCTAACATTCAAGTACACATGACCGAGTTAAAAAGATTGATTGGAATACCCCAAGTCCATGATTTGGAAGAGTGTGAGGGGGGACCATTTTCCACGGGCGGACCAAATGTGATAGAAGGTCGTGAGAATCGGTCCGCCCTAATGAAAATCGCCGTATCGTTCCTCAAACGACTTCTCAAACATGTTTTATCGCAATGTTAAGACTCAAATACATGTGTCCGAGTTAATAAGACTGATTGGAATAACCCAACTCACTCCATTTGGAAAGTGAGAGGGGAGGACGACTTTCCACGGGCGGACCAAATGTCATAGAAGGTCGTGAGAATCTGTCCGCCCTACTGAAAATCGCGGCATCGTTAAACAAAACACCTCTCAAACATGTTTTTTCGCAATGTTAAGACTCAAGTACATATATCCGAGTTAATATGACTGATTGAAATAACCCAACTCACTCCATTTGGGAGAGTGTGAGGGGGGATCATTTTCCACGTGCGGACAAAATGTGATAGAAGGTCGTGAGAATCTGTCCGCCCTAATAAAAATCGTCGTATCGTTCCTCAAACCACTTCTCAAACATGTTTTATCGCAATATTACGACTCAAGTACATGTGTCCGAGTTAATAAGACTGATTGGAATAACCCAACTCACTCCATATGGAAAATGAGAGGGGGGGACCACTTTCCACGGGCGGACCCAATGTCATAGAAGGTCGTGAGAATCTGTCCGCCCTATTGAAAATCGCGGCATCGTTAAACAAAACACTTCTCAAACATGTTTTTTTCGCAATGTTAAGACTCAAATACATATGTCCGAGTTAATAAGACTGATTGGATTAACCCAACTCACTCAATTTGGAAAGTGAGAGGGGGGGACGACTTTCCACGGGCGGACCAAATGTCATAGAAGGTCGTGAGAATCTGTCCGCTCTAATGAAAATCGCCGTATCGTTCCTGAAACCACTTCTCAAACATGTTTTATCGCAATGTTAAGACTCAAATACATGTGTCCGACTTAATAAGACTGATTGGAATGACCTAACTCACTCAATTTGGAAGAGTATGAGGGGGGACCATTTTCCACGGGCGGACCCAATGTCATAGAAGGTCGTCAGAATCTGTCCGCCCTGCTGAAAATTGCGGTATCGTTCCTCAAACCACTTCTCAAACATGTTTTATCGCAATATTAAGACTCAAGTACATATGTCCGACTTTATAAGACTGGTTGTAATGACCTGAGCCACTCCATATGGAAAGTGAGAGGGGGGGACCACTTTCCACGGGCGGACCAAATGTCATAGAAGGTCGTGAGAATCTGTCCGTCCTACTGAAAATCGCGGTATCGTTCCTCAAACCACTTCTCAAACATGTTTTATCGCAATATTAAGACTCAAATACATGTGTCCGACTTTATAAGACTGGTTGTAATGACCTAACTCACTCCATTTGGAAGAGAGTGAGGGGGGCCCATTTTCCATGGGCCCAAATGTCATAGAAGGTCGTGAGAATCGGTCCGCCCTGCTGAAAATCGCGGTATCGTTCCTCAAACCACTTCTCAAACATGTTTTATCGCAATATTAAAACTCAAATACATGTGTCCGACTTTATAAGACTGGTTGTAATGACCTAACTCACTCCATTTGGAAGAGAGTAAGGGGGGACCATTTTCCTTGGGCCCAAATGTCATAGAAGGTCGTGAGAATCGGTACGCCCTGCTGAAAATCGCGGTATCGTTCCTCAAACCACTTCTCAAACATGTTTTATCGCAATATTAAGACTCAAATACATGTGTCCGACTTAATAAGACTGATTGGAATGACCTAACTCACTCCATTTGGAAGAGAGTGAGGGGGGACCATTTTCCTTGGGCCCAAATGTCATAGAAGGTCGTGAGAATCGGTCCGCCCTGCTGAAAATCGCGGTATCGTTCCTCAAACCACTACTCAAACATGTTTTATCGCAATGTTAAGACCCAAGTACATATGTCCGAGTTAATAAGACTGATTGGAATAACCCAACTCACTCCATTTGGAAAGTGAGAGGGGGGACCAGTTTCCACGGGCGGACCAAATGTCATAGCAGGTCGTGAGAATCTGTCCGCCCTGCTGAAAATCGCGGTATCGTTCCTCAATCTACTTCTCAAACATCATTTATCGCAATGTTAAGACTCCAATACATGTGTCCGAGTTAATAAGACTGATTGGATTAACCCAACTCACTCCATTTGGAAAGTAAGAGGGGGGGACGACTTTCCACGGGCGCACCAAATGTCATAGAAGGTCGTGAGAATCTGTCCGCTCTAATGAAAATCGCGGCATCGTTCCTGAAACCACTTCTCAAACATGTTATATTGCAATATTAAGACTCAAATACATGTGTCCGACTTAATAAGACTGATTGGAATGACCTAACTCACTCCATTTGGAAGAGTATGAGGGGGGACCATTTTCCACGGGCGGACCCAATGTCATAGAAGGTCGTCAGAATCTGTCCGCCCTGCTGAAAATTGCGGTATCGTTCCTCAAACCACTTCTCAAACATGTTTTATCGCAATATTAAGACTCAAGTACATATGTCCGACTTTATAAGACTGGTTGTAATGACCTGAGCCACTCCATATGGAAAGTGAGAGGGGGGGACCACTTTCCACGGGCGGACCAAATGTCATAGAAGGTCGTGAGAATCTGTCCGTCCTATTGAAAATCGCGGTATCGTTCCTCAAACCACTTCTCAAACATGTTTTATCGCATTATTAAGACTCAAGTACATATGTCCGACTTAATAACACTGGTTGTAATGACCTGAGCCACTCCATATGGAAAGTGAGAGGGGGGGGGGGACCACTTTCCACGGGCGGACCATATGTCATAGAAGGTCGTGTGAATCTGTCCGCTCTAATGAAAATTGCGGTATCGTTCCTCAAACCACTTCTCAAACATGTTTTATCGCAATATCAAGACTCAAATACATGTGTCCGACTTTATAAGACTGGTTGTAATGACCTAACTCACTCCATTTGGAAGAGAGTGAGGGGGACCATTTTCCTTGGGCCCAAATGTCATAGAAGGTCGTGAGAATCGGTCCGCCCTGCTGAAAATCGCGGTATCGTTCCTCAAACCACTTTTCAAACATGTTTTATCGCAATATTAAGACTCAAGTACATATGTCCGACTTAATAAGACTGATTGTAATGACATTAGCCACTCCATTTGGAAAGTGAGAGGGGGGACGAGTTTCCAAGGGCGGACCAAATGTCATAGAAGGTCGTGAGAATCTGTCCGCCCTAATAAAAATTGCGGTATCGTTCCTCAAACCACTTCTCAAACATGTTTTATCGCAATATTAAGACTCAAATACATGTGTCCGACTTAATAAGACTGATTGGAATGACCTAACTCACTCACTCAATTTGGAAGAGTGTGTGGGGGGGGGGACCACTTTCCACGGGCGGACCAAATGTCATAGAAGGTCGTGAGAATCTGTCCGACCTTCTGAAAATCGCGGTATCGTTCCTCAAACCACTTCTCAAACATGTTTTTTTCGCAATGTTATGACTCAAGTACATGTGTCCGAGTTAATAAGACTGATTGGAATGACCTAAGTCAAGTGGTCCCCCCTCTTACTTTCCAAATGGAGTGGCTTAGGTCATTACAACCACTCTTATTAACTCGGACATATATGTACTTGAGTCTTAACGTTGCGAAAAAACATGCCTGAGAAGTGGTTTGAGGAACGATACCGCGATTTTCAGTAGGGCGGACAGATTCTCACGACCTTCTATGACATTTGGTCCGCCCGTGGAAAGTGGTCCCCCCTCACACTCTTCCAAATTGAGTGAGTTGGGTTATTCCAATCAGTCTTATTAACTCGGACACATGTACTTGGGTCTTAACATTGCGATAAAACATGATTGAGAAGTGTTTTGTTTAACGATGCCGCGATTTTCATTAGGGCGGACAGATTCTCACGACCTTCTATGACATTTAGTCCGCCCGTGGAAAGTGGTCCCCCCTCTCACTTTCCAAATGGAGTGGCTAAGGTCATTACAATCAGTCTTATTAACTCGGACATATGTACTTGAGTCTTAACATTGCGAAAAAACATGTTTGAGAAGTGTTTTGAGGAACGATTGCGCGATTTTCAGTAGGGCGGACAGATTCTCACGACCTTCTATGACATTTGGTCCGCCCGTGGAAAGTGGTCCCCCCTCTCACTTTCCAAATGGAGTGAGTTAGGTTATGCCAATCA
The DNA here is from genome assembly GCF_035083965.1 of Branchiostoma lanceolatum. NCBI lineage: Eukaryota > Metazoa > Chordata > Leptocardii > Amphioxiformes > Branchiostomatidae > Branchiostoma > Branchiostoma lanceolatum. The sequence goes on from NC_089728.1 coordinate 5,971,740, forward strand.
GTCTTATTAACTCGGACATATGTACTTGACTCTTAACATTGCGAAAAAAACATGTTTGAGAAGTGTTTTGTTTAACGATACCGCGATTTTCAGTAGGGCGGACAGTTTCTCACGACCTTCTATGACATTTGGTCCGCCCGTGGAAAGTGGTCCCCTCTCTTACTTTCCAAATGGAGTGGCTTAGGTCATTACAACCACACTTATTAACTCGGATATATGTACTTGAGACTTAACGTTGCGAAAAAACATGCCTGAGAAGTGTTTTGAGGAACCATACCGCGATTTTCAGTAGGGCGGACAGATTCTCACGACCTTCTATGACATTTGGTCCGCCCGTGGAAAGTCGTCCCCCTCACACTCTTCCAAATTGAGTGAGTTGGGTTTTTCCAATCAGTCTTATTAACTCGGACACATGTACTTGGGTCTTAACATTGCGATAAAACATGATTGAGAAGTGTTTTGTTTAACGATGCCGCGATTTTCATTAGGGCGGACAGATTCTCACGACCTTCTATGACATTTAGTCCGCCCGTGGAAAGTAGTCCCCCCTCTCACTTTCCAAATGGAGTGGCTAAGGTCATTACAATCAGTCTTATTAACTCGGACATATGTACTTGAGTCTTAACATTGCGATAAAACATGTTTGAGAAGTGTTTTGAGGAACGATTGCGCGATTTTCAGTAGGGCGGACAGATTCACACGACCTTCTATGACATTTGGTCCGCCCGTGGAAAGTGGTCCCCCCTCTCACTTTCCAAATGGAGTGAGTTAGGTTATGCCAATCAGTCTTATTAACTCGGACATATGTACTTGAGTCTTAACATTGCGAAAAAAACATGTTTGAGAAGTGTTTTGTTTAACGATGCCGCGATTTTCAGTAGGGCGGACAGATTCTCACGACCTTCTATGACATTTGGTCCGCCCGTGGAAAGTGGTCCCCCCCTCTCACTTTCCATATGGAGTGGCTCAGGTCATTACAAGCAGTCTTATAAAGTCGGACATATGTACTTGAGTCTTAATATTGCGATAAAACATGTTTGAGAAGTGGTTTGAGGAACGATACCGCAATTTTCAGCAGGGCGGACAGATTCTCACGACCTTCTATGACATTTAGTCCGCCCGTGGAAAGTGGTCCCCCCTCTCACTTTCCAAATGGAGTGGATAAGGTCATTACAATCAGTCTTATTAACTCGGACATATGTACTTGAGTCTTAACATTGCGAAAAAAACATGTTTGAGAAGTGTTTTGAGGAACGATTGCGCGATTTTCAGTAGGGCGAACAGATTCTCACGACCTTCTATGACATTTGGTCCGCCCGTGGAAAGTGGTCCCCCCTCTCACTTTCCAAATGGAGTGAGTTAGGTTATGCCAATCAGTCTTATTAACTCGGACATATGTACTTGAGTCTTAACATTGCGAAAAAAACATGTTTGAGAAGTGTTTTGTTTAACGATACGGCCATTTTCAGTAGGGCGGACAGATTCTCACGACCTTCTATGACATTTGGTCCGCCCGTGGAAAGTCGTCCCCCTCACACTCTTCCAAATTGAGTGAGTTGGGTTTTTCCAATCAGTCTTATTAACTCGGACACATGTACTTGGGTCTTAACATTGCGATAAAACATGATTTAGAAGTGTTTTGTTTAACGATGCCGCGATTTTCATTAGGGCGGACAGATTCTCACGACCTTCTATGACATTTGGTCCGCCCGTGGAAAGTCGTCCCCCTCACACTCTTCCAAATTGAGTGAGTTGGGTTTTTCCAATCAGTCTTATTAACTCGGACACATGTACTTGGGTCTTAACATTGCGAAAAAACATGATTGAGAAGTGTTTTGTTTAACGATGCCGCAATTTTCATTAGGGCGGACAGATTCTCACGACCTTCTATGACATTTAGTCCGCCCGTGGAAAGTAGTCCCCCCTCTCACTTTCCAAATGGAGTGGCTAAGGTCATTACAATCAGTCTTATTAACTCGGACATATGTACTTGAGTCTTAACATTGCGAAAAAACATGTTTGAGAAGTGTTTTGAGGAACGATTGCGCGTTTTTCAGTAGGGCGGACATATTCTCACGACCTTCTATGACATTTGGTCCGCCCGTGGAAAGTGGTCCCCCCTCTCACTTTCCAAATGGAGTGAGTTAGGTTATGCCAATCAGTCTTATTAACTCGGACATATGTACTTGAGTCTTAACATTGCGAAAAAAACATGTTTGAGAAGTGTTTTGTTTAACGATGCCGCGATTTTCAGTAGGGCGGACAGATTCTCACGACCTTCTATGACATTTGGTCCGCCCGTGGAAAGTGGTCCCCCCCTCTCACTTTCCATATGGAGTGGCTCAGGTCATTACAACCAGTCTTATAAAGTCGGACATATGTACTTGAGTCTTAATATTGCGATAAAACATGTTTGAGAAGTGGTTTGAGGAACGATTGCGCGATTTTCAGTAGGGCGGACATATTCTCACGACCTTCTATGACATTTGGTCCCCCCGTGGAAAGTGGTCCCCCCTCTCACTTTCCAAATGGAGTGAGTTAGGTTATGCCAATCAGTCTTATTAACTCGGACATATGTACTTGAGTCTTAACATTGCGAAAAAAACATGTTTGAGAAGTGTTTTGTTTAACGATGCCGCGATTTTCAGTAGGGCGGACAGATTCTCACGACCTTCTATGACATTTGGTCCGCCCGTGGAAAGTCGTCCCCCCCTCTCACTTTCCATATGGAGTGGCTCAGGTCATTACAACCAGTCTTATAAAGTCGGACATATGTACTTGAGTCTTAATATTGCGATAAAACATGTTTGAGAAGTGGTTTGAGGAACGATACCGCAATTTTCAGCAGGGCGGACAGATTCTCACGACCTTCTATGACATTGGGTCCGCCCGTGGAAAATGGCCCCCCCCTCATACTCTTCCAAATGGAGTGAGTTAGGTCATTCCAATCAGTCTTATTAAGTCGGACACATGTATTTGAGTCTTAACATTGCGATAAAACATGTTTGAGAAGTGGTTTGGGGAACGATACGGCGATTTTCATTAGAGCGGACAGATTCTCACGACCTTCTATGACATTTGGTCCGCCCGTGGAAAGTCGTCCCCCCTCTCACTTTCCAAATGGAGTGAGTTGGGTTAATCCAATCAGTCTTATTAACTCGGACACATGTATTTGAGTCTTAACATTGCGATAAAACATGTTTGAGAAGTGGTTTGAGGAACGATACGGCCATTTTCAGTAGGGCGGACAGATTCTCACGACCTGCTATGACATTTGGTCCGCCCGTGGAAACTGGTCCCCCCTCTCACTTTCCAAATGGAGTGGCTAATGTCATTACAATCATTTTTATAAAGTCGGACATATGTACTTGAGTCTTAATATTGCGATAAAACATGTTTGAGAAGTGGTTTGAGGAACTATACCGCGATTTTCAGCAGGGCGGACCGATTCTCACGACCTTCTATGACATTTGGGCCCATGGAAAATGGTCCCCCCTCACTCTCTTCCAAATGGTGTGAGTTAGGTCATTACAACCAGTCTTATAAAGTCGGACACATGTATTTGAGTCTTAATATTGCGATAAAACATGTTTGAGAAGTGGTTTGAGGAACGATACCGCGATTTTCAGCAGGGCGGACCGATTCTCACGACCTTCTATGACATTTGGTCCGCCCGTGGAAAGTCGTCCCCCCCTCTCACTTTCCATATGGAGTGGCTCAGGTCATTACAACCAGTCTTATAAAGTCGGACATATGTACTTGAGTCTTAATATTGCGATAAAACATGTTTGAGAAGTGGTTTGAGGAACGATACCGCAATTTTCAGCAGGGCGGACAGATTCTCACGACCTTCTATGACATTGGGTCCGCCCGTGGAAAATGCCCCCCCCCCCTCATACTCTTCCAAATGGAGTGAGTTAGGTCATTCCAATCAGTCTTATTAAGTCGGACACATGTATTTGAGTCTTAACATTGCGATAAAACATGTTTGAGAAGTGGTTTGGGGAACGATACGGCGATTTTCATTAGAGCGGACAGATTCTCACGACCTTCTATGACATTTGGTCCGCCCGTGGAAAGTCGTCCCCCCTCTCACTTTCCAAATGGAGTGAGTTGGGTTAATCCAATCAGTCTTATTAACTCGGACACATGTATTTGAGTCTTAACATTGCGATAAAACATGTTTGAGAAGTGGTTTGAGGAACGATACGGCCATTTTCAGTAGGGCGGACAGATTCTCACGACCTGCTATGACATTTGGTCCGCCCGTGGAAACTGGTCCCCCCTCTCACTTTCCAAATGGAGTGGCTAATGTCATTACAATCATTTTTATAAAGTCGGACATATGTACTTGAGTCTTAATATTGCGATAAAACATGTTTGAGAAGTGGTTTGAGGAACTATACCGCGATTTTCAGCAGGGCGGACCGATTCTCACGACCTTCTATGACATTTGGGCCCATGGAAAATGGTCCCCCCTCACTCTCTTCCAAATGGTGTGAGTTAGGTCATTACAACCAGTCTTATAAAGTCGGACACATGTATTTGAGTCTTAATATTGCGATAAAACATGTTTGAGAAGTGGTTTGAGGAACGATACCGCGATTTTCAGCAGGGCGGACCGATTCTCTCGACCTTCTATGACATTTGGTCCGCCCGTGGAAAGTGGTCCCCCCCTCTCACTTTCCATATGGAGTGGCTCAGGTCATTACAACCAGTCTTATTAAGTCGGACATATGTACTTGAGTCTTAATATTGCGATAAAACATGTTTGAGAAGTGGTTTGAGGAACGATACCGCAATTTTCAGCAGGGCGGACAGATTCTCACGACCTTCTATGACATTGGGTCCGCCCGTGGAAAATGGTCCCCCCTCACACTCTTTCAAATGGAGTGAGTTAGGTCATTCCAATCAGTCTTATTAAGTCGGACACATGTATTTGAGTCTTAACATTGCGATAAAACATGTTTGAGAAGTGGTTTCAGGAACGATACGGCGATTTTCAGTAGGGCGGACAGATTCTCACGACCTGCTATGACATTTGGTCCGCCCGTGGAAAGTCGTCCCTTCCTCAAACTCTTCTAAATTATGGACTTGGGGTCTTACACTCAGTCTTATTAACTCGGACATATGAACTTGAGTCGTAACGTTGCGATAAAATATGTTTGAGAAGTGGTTTGAGCAATGATACCGCGACTTTCGTAGGGCGGACAGATTCTCACGACCTTCTATCACATTTTGTTCGCCCGTGAAAAATGGTCCCCCTCACACTCTTCCAAATGGAGTGACTTAGGTTATTCCAATCAGTCTTATTAACTCGGCCATATGCACTTGAGTCTTAACGTTGCGACAAAACATGTTTGATAAGTGTTTTTTAACGATACCGCGATTTTCAGTAGGGCGGACAGATTCTCACGGCCTTATATCACATTTGGTCCTCCCGTGGAAAGTGGTCCTCCCTTACACTCTTCCAAATACAGTAGTTTAGTTATTACAATTAGGTTCGTTAACTAGGTGAATAATTCTAAATTGTCATAATGGTAGGCCTCTTTTTTTTTTTCTTCTGGGACTGTAGTTTGGTATGTAGTACAGAAAAACACTATTTGTACTACTACTGTAGCTTTTATAGGTAAACGAACACCTCATCTTGTGTGGTTTTTGATTTGATATCTTTTAACTATGCTAAACCTTACTCCAATGTAAACAGAACTCCGTGATTAATAGTGCTTCATGCACGATAATACATTGTATGTGTGGGCCTTCGTAGTTCTAAGACCACGCCCACTTCCTGTGTCAGCGCACCAAATATGGTACCCGGACCGATTCTCACGCCCGGACAGAATCTCATAGAACACCGGTACACACCCGCTCTTTTTGCATCTCGCTGTTTGGGAAGAGGAAACCGCGCCGCCGGGGTCTGTGCGGGGGGACGGGATGGTTCGCGTGCCGCCGGGGTCTGTGCGGGGGGACGGGATGGTTCGCGTGCCGCCGGGGTCTGTGCGGGGGGACGGGATGGTTCGCGTGCCGCCGGGGTCTGTGCGGGGGGACGGGATGGTTCGCGTGCCGCCGGGGTCTGTGCGGGGGGACGGGATGGTTCGCGTGCCGCCGGGGTCTGTGCGGGGGGACGGGATGGTTCGCGTGGGATCCGTTCAGGGTGACGAGACGGTTCCCCAGGAGTCTGTCCGCAGGGACGAGACCACTGGACAAACTCCTCTTCGGGGCGACGAGACCGTGCCTTCCGAGCCTGTTTTGAGGGGAGAGGTGTTTTTTATATCTTTTTTTTTTAATTGCCACATAACTTCAGTACTATTTATTTTTTTACTTAATTCTTCCCCAAATGTACATAGGCAGGGAGAGCACAATTCCCTGAATGAGTACAATTTGTTACATTGTTCATTAAAATACATCTGCAAAACAAGGACAAATACAAAGTTATCAAAATATTCACCGGAGTCTGTCCGGAGGAACCGGGCTGTGTCCCCGTAATCTGCTCGTGTCGACGTCGGGACTTTTTCGGGGGAAGAGGCGGCGGTGCCTCCGAATCTTCTTGGGGAGATGACATCGGAGTTTCTCCGTTTTCCTGACGTGTGGACCCACCTGGGTCAATCAAATCTGCTGCTATCTGGCTGTTTGCTGTTTGTGTGTGCTGCACTTCGTCTGCCGGGGCCTCCGCCATCTCGCCCTCGGGCCGCACCCGATCTGGTGCCGATCGCAAAATGCGCTTTCTCCGCTGTGTCGTGTTGGAAAAAGCCAACCCCGCTAATTGTCTAGAGATTAGACGTGGCATTTCATAAGCACGCAATATCCACAACAGCTACTTTCTGTATGTTTAGGAGGAATTTTCCAATTTGCCATGAGTTATTTTCCTCTTTGATGCCAGAGACCTTTGAAGTCATGATATACATGTGCATAGTACACTCTGGCACAACATGTTGTTGTACGTATTCTTTCTGTCGTTGCAACGTTAAGTTGCCAATTTGAAAAAAAAATGTTTTAAGAGAACTAGGAAGTGAAAAGGGTAAAGATGTAAGCAAACTCAAGTAACCTAACCAGAAGATGCAGATCATGTTTATGGTGAAAGGCGTCGCTTCTGTTTTGTTTTGTTGAGAGCTGCAGATCCTTATACCGTGTATCATCACCGTTTTACCTTTTCAAAAATAACTGGTAACGTTACAATGTGTAACATGGCCAAGTTGTGACCCTACAGGAGGGAAACTTCGTGCTTTCGGTAGCGCCATACGTACTTGTGGGGACAGTCCCCCATGTTTAAGGGTTAGGGGTTGGGGTAGCCTGTATTTACACAAGCTCTCAGCCGGAGGTTACTGACCCCCACCCATCTAGGGTTAAAGGCGGTTACGGAAACCGGCTGGACACTAGGAGCGCGATTCGTCAGGCTAGGGGTTGGGGGTGTCCGAACATAAGGGTGTGTCCGAACACTGGGGGGTGTCGGAACATAGGGGTGCGTTCGAACATAGGGCGCGGATGTCTGAACATGGGGGTGCCTGCTGAACATGGAGGTGCCAGAACATAGGGGTGCCAGAACATAGGGGTGCCAGAACATAGGGGTACCAGAACAGAGGGGTGCCAGAACATAGGGGTGCCAGAACATAGGGGTGCCAGAACATATGGGTGCCAGAACATAGGGGTACCAGAACAGAGGGGTGCCAGAACAGAGGGGTGCCAGAACAAAGGGGTGCCAGAACAGAGGGGTGCCAGAACAAAGGGGTGCCAGAACACAGGGGTGTCGGAACTTAGGGGTGTCGGAACTTATGGCTCTCGGGACATGAGGCTGTCGGAACAAATTAAAGGGGTGTCGGAATATGGTACTCTAGGCAGATCTTTCTGACCGTATCCAACTGGCAAAGGGAGTTTTGGTTTTGATGGCGACGAAAACTCCCTTTGCCAGTTGGATACGGTCTTTATAGCCACCAAAAGATCTGCTTGGAGATTAGAACAGACAAGGGGGGTTTGGGAACATAGGGGTGTCGGAATATACATGTAGGGATGTCGGAGCACTGTCGTCTCCAGCAGACGTCTTGCGTTTTTTTGCAGCATTTCAGAAGTTTGTTTCTTCTGCTAGTATTACCAGAGTTCTGTCTATCCATCTATCTATTTTATCTATTTATTCAGATTTTCCACATTTGTTTAAGATATCAGCCCAGATATGCGACCAGAGTGCGACCACACAGCGGTTACAGGATCCCAAGCAGATATGGGGCCTCAAGCAGATACGGTCCCCAAGCAGAATTTGGCCCCGATAAGTTGCAAAAATCGCCGTGGGGAAGCCTGCAACGGAGGCTAATTGACTCACTCCGGGAAGGACCCCTATACTTTTCGCCTTGAAAGTGGTGTGGGTTCATTAGCGTGTGTGGCTCCCCTCAAACACGGGACCTCCGGCTTTACGTCCCATCTGAGAGGACGTCCCTAACCGAATCTAGGTACGCATCTTTTATTTATCCGAGCCCAGTCACTTTGAGGAAAGTGTTTTCCCAAGGGCACAACCCTGGGGCCTGCCAGCCATGCCACACCCCACCTCCAAGCATGTTGGTATCGGCTTGTATGTTACCGCCTTGTTATCAGAAAGTTAGTCTCTACCAGACTAACTACGCCGGCTATATGGAGAATATTTGCCAGGGTTTCATTTGCAGGCTCCGTTACGCGGGCTAAATGTGATCTTCACCGTGGACTGGTTCTACTGGCTAATCATTCCCTTTTCTGCCCAATTCTACGATCCATACGCCCGTGGGAGGGCCTGGTGGAGGCTATCAGAAAGTTACGACAAAGAGACAGAGAAGCTGAGAAGGTATGATCACATTTGACAGCTTTATTGCCTTCATTGACACGTTACAAATACAAGAACTTCCCCTCGCAAGCAAATAAAAAAAAATCAGAGATTCCTCATTAAAAATAAACAGGAACCGACTTAAATACAAGGGGCGCCGAACGCGTATGTCGTGTCTATACCATAACGATACATTTCAGTCACAGGTCGCAAAGTCCGATCACACTTTTTACATCCATCTAGATATAGGGCTCAAACTGGTATAACCAGTCAACCGCATTTCTACATGTACAAAAATTACTTCTATTATTATACCAACGTCGTCATTGTCGTGGATTTTACGACATCTACTATATTGAGGTCACATATAAAGATTGGACAGCCAGTGCGCAACTATCAACATTGAACTGTGGAGATTGGTTCGGACGAAAATATCGGACAACATTTCTGTATCAAACCGAAGAATCAGAATGGCTCACATTCATCTTATAGTTTTACATTCTACAAATTTTACAAGTCGGAACGTTTCCGACTGGCATGACAATGACTCCATACAATGTCTATCAGTAGGCACGGACAATTCTTACGTTATCGGGTCTGAGCTGTGTTAGCGCTGTCAAAGCAATGGGAGGAAAATCACTCGAACCTATAATGATGGGCATTAGTGGAATATATAAAATCACAATGGACTAGGATATAATAGAAATGTTAAGTTAGAAATGAGTCGGATGCATATAAGAGTGACTTAAAGATGACACATCTTGGTACAGCATTTCGTCACTAGCTGAGACATTCATCCAGAATGGTTCTGTCAAGAAATTTACATTTCATATCTACACTTCAATACTCGTCTTAAATTAAAGATTCCTTCCCTATCTTGTGAACCATCATATCTATCTTTTCAATAGGAAAAAAAATTCCACTGTCTGCGTAACCAAACCTCGGAGGTAACCACAGGAGGAACTTCAAAAGAGGGCTCAGAATAGTGTTGTAAGAAATTAAAAAAAAGGAGAATCCCTACCTACAACTCTAATTCTGTAAGGTCCGTAATTGTATCAGAAGAATACGGAGTACTTTTACCTGTAAATTTCATGTAGGACTTCTCTCAATCCAATGGTAACACCTTTAGCTTCTGTAAAGTCATCTTAAAAATTTACGATTCTTTAAACGCCAATCGTATTTGCATATCATTCTGATGCAGATTTGTGCAAAAGTTCAGATTCAAATTTGTACACAAAAAGCAAAATTATTTGAATTAACTCCAAGCAAAGACATCCATTTGCGTGACCATTTTGAGCCCTGAATTGACTAGTTTTGCCAAACAGCATTTCTATACAATATGCAGTACTTGTACCATGATGATAAAAAAAGTACAAATATACAAAATGGGAAAAAAATCATCGCAATAGCAAAATATCTACACTTTTCGGGTAACTTTTCAAGTCAATAGATTTCCTGAATAAAAAAACATAAGTCTTAATATGTATGTTGGATCTTGTTGCAGAGAAGACTTATTCCACTTTTACATTTCTCCATTCCATTTGGCATGATTATGACAGTCATTCAAGGCATTAGATCATTACAAACTTTCTCAAATACAATGTATAATTACAGCCAAAACAATAGAAGGCCAGACCATTTTTATTACACTTACTTTTTCACAGCAATTTTTATGCCGATCTATGATATTTTCAATATACATGTAGAAACAATACAATATTGTTTTCCCAATATTGTACCTCTCTGTATTTCTATTATGCAAAACCATCTTTTATGAGTCACATAATGATTTGAAACTGTAAAAAAAAAGCACAATTAGCTTTTCAAACCATACATGTACATACTGTATGTTTCCTCATGTGCTTTCTAGCCATAGATACAAAGTGTTAGGAACAGAAGTGGACTGGCCATATATATTGGAATACATTTTAGGGAAGCAATGACTAAATAGTTGCACAACATATAGTCTGATTCTTTTCTGACTGTCATTTGTCACAAAATATATAATCGACAATGGATGTCACAGTTTACAACAATCATATTACTGTAGCCAGTTATCAAAGACTATCTCAAGCTTGAGCCATCTAAGTATTGCCCTTCAATACAGAGGAACAAGTTAATTGTAAAGACTTTGTACAGCATTTTACACATGGAAAATTTCAAAAGGTTTTCATGTAGGTAGATTCTGAACACTGAATTGTGGCATCAACAACATAAGGAGTGAAGACATGCAAAATCAGCTGTAATACCGGTAAAGACTGTGTTTTTTTAATGCTTACAGTCTTTAAGTATTAGATATAAGGTCTTTACAATAAGAGTCTGGGCGACTTGCACGAAATAATGATGATAATGACAACAGGAGGTGAGTGAAGCTGATATTAACCATTTTCAATATTCCAACATTTAGTTTTCACATACCCCACAACAAATATCATTTACAATCAAAACGTATACATTGTATATTGTACAGTGCTGTATCTAGAAGTCAAAAGATGCAACAGCGAATGGATACAGCAGCTTGTTACAAGCAAAGTAAAGGATTACTCTATGATGTCCTCTGAAAGAGTGGTTTTGATTGGTTGACAGCGGTCATGTGATCGTAATTAACATAACAGACATCACAACATGTTTTAAAATGCAGAGTGTTTCTGTTTGGCTGTTTCAGTACAAAATTAAGTCCTCTCTTAATCTTATAGCTCAGACAAAGTAATGATTTTTTCAGCTCTACATAAAAGAGTGATTGTGTTCCTCCTAAGTTTGATGAAAACTGTAGTAATTTCTGGGGGGAGGGAGTCTTTTCACTTGACGGAAGTAGACAACCCCTGATTTCTTGATGCCACCCAGGCAGTAAACACATCTCTGAAGCAAACAAAACAAATATGGTTAATTAAAACATTTGATACCAAAGCAACATATTCTTGAATGATTTTAATTGTGATACTACATGTACGTTAAGCGCCTTGCTACGACTCATAATGTAAGGATAACATTACTGCATACCGAAATATCATCTTATTTTTAAAATATTTTTATTCCGTCATGTTTACCCAGGGTAGCCCTACTCAGTGATAACACTGCTTCACAGAGGGGCCCTGCGTTACATAAAATAATGTACGTACAGTGATAATCTAACATTTTGCAGATAGCACTCATGATCAAATATCCATTGTTGATGACAACCAATGGATTTGTCACAAAATTACCTTCTACACTATGCTAAGATTAGAAAAAAAATTTCTAAACTGTGCTAGATATACACAATACAAGGTATTCATAGTAAAATAAAACAAAGTTATTGGGTTCGATTTAAAAAAACAAACATTTTGATAATAGCCTTCTTGTTACCTGGAGTGACTGACGACGCACTTGTTGCTGCAGCACCCATTGTCCCAGTCAGGACTCTCAAATGTGAATATCGCTAAACTAATTTTGATGAGAAGTAAAGAAAGGACCATAACATAGACTCTTTGACCCTTCTGATCCTACGATAGAGGCCTTTAACAAGTTATGATTATTACCTGCAGTGACTGACGACGCACTCGTTGCTGCAGTACTCGTTGTCCCAGTCAGGACTCTCGATGGCAAGGTTCTCGCAGCCCTGCCGCAGACACTGCTGTCTCGACATGTGCATCTGGGTCTGAAGGGGCGCCATCTAGAGACAAAACAGTGAAGTGCACCTTTACTATAAAGAGACTATCATTTCTCTGACACAAAGACAGTTACATGCATGTCATTGAATCCTCCTACAACATAACAGTTACTTAAATCACACTTTTGCTGACTGTCAATAATTCATGCCTAATCTCCAAGCAGATGAGTCAGTTGGGGTTATCTATTTTTTTGCAGCCTATTCTGTGTCATACGTCTATCTCTGTTGGTTGGAGCTTTCTTGGGGCAACCCTTCCGTGTAAGAGACGCCGGGATCTTGACGCAGGCCACTTGACCCAACGTTGAGGAGACCTTATCAAGTATCAAGTAAGTAATACAATGAATACATTTACCAGTATCTCAAATGCAATTGAAAAATGACCAACTACAGATTCTACTACATGTACAAAGAGCGTACCTGTGTGTACGCGGGATGAGAGTGTGGGGGGGACTGCTGCATGATGTGTCTCGGCGGAGACGTTCTCACGACAGTGGTGTTGGCCGGCGGAGACATGTTGGGTTTGGGCGCGATGTTTCTCAGCGCCGAGTGAGACAGGGAGATGTTGTTCTGCTTCTTGCTCTCCTCGGACTCTGCCTGGTCCACCGCAGCCTGGAAAAATTTCAGAATGGTTAGATCCAATGTACTGTTAACAATCAGATGTGTAGAGGAGGTTACGCCCATATGTTCTGACACCCCTATGTCCCTGTATGTTCCGACGCCCCTTTGTTTCAACACTTGCCTATGTCCTGATACCCCTATGTTCCAAAGCCCCTATGTTCTAACAGCCCTATACTCTGTCACCCTATGTTCTGACACCCCTATATTTTCCAACACCCATGTTCTGATGCCCCTATATATGTCCTGACACCCCTATATTTTCCGACCCTGATGTTCTGACGCCCCTATATCTGTTCTGACACCCCTATATTTTCTGACACCCCTATGTTCTGACACCCTTATGTTCCGACACCCCTATGTTTGGGCACCCCTATGTTCCAACACCCCTATGTTTTGATTTACTGTTATAATGACTTATAATTAAAAGTAATCTAAAATTAATAAAGATACATACATTAGATAAATATTACAAACCTTACAATACTGACTTTTAAAATGTATGACACTCGTCTAAATGCCTCTTTGGGGCACTAACACTTTGTCGTTGAGTCCCCCCAAACCTGAGCCTGCGATAACAAGAGCTACAATCTCACCAGACTGACCTGCGAGACGAGGCTCGCTCTGTAAGCAGCCAGCTGTTTCAGGTACTCCTTCTTAGCTGCTTCCGTCTTCTTCTTGTAGACCTGCTTCTGTTCCTCTCCAAGACTGTCCCACATCGAAGCTACGATCTTAGACACCTCGCCAAACGTCGCGTTTGGGTTCTGACCCTTGATGGCAGCCTGTCGGGATAAAAAAACCCCGCTTAACACCCAAAATACTTCATCTCAATTTGACACCAAATCTACAAAGGGTTTTAATATTTTTCCAACAAAGAATAACACTACACAACTCATGAATTCTACACAACTCAGAAGCACACTCTTCAATTGCATTGTTTCAAAAGCAACAATGATTTTTTACAAAGATTAGATTGATTTGAATTGAATTGAGTTGAGTTGAAACTACTACTGTCTGGAAGTTTTATGAATACTAATCAATCCTAACTCTCAGACTAGATATTGTATAAGGAAAGAAGGATCGAATGAAAGGATGAATCAGTGAGTGACTGGATGGATGAGTGGAATGAAGGAATTAACAATTAACGTGGACAATAGAACAAATGAATAAATTAATAAATTAATCAATGAATGAACCAAAGAATAAAAAGCACAATATGTACAATGTACATACCTGTGTATCTCTAAAGAAAAGGGCGTAGGCTGACACCGGTTTCTGTGGCTCGTTGGGGTCCTTCTTCCTTCTCTTCTTGGGTGTTCTCTTCTTGGGCGCTGGCGCAGCGGGCGTCGGCTCCTGTGTCGCTGCTGCCGCCGCTGCTCTCTTCAGACCCTGCGCTAGAAACTGGACACACGGGATACAGTGTTAACTTTTTCATTGCCATCCGTGGGTGAGTATCATCAATTATCAAGTGTACTGACTAGAGTGCAAGCCAGGTGGGGAAGTGTTAAGCAAGAAGTGTACTCATATCTATCTAGTACATGTAGTTTTCGTTGGTTTAAGCAGTTGGAATGCTTGTTAACATTACCTGTTTGTTTGTTTTTTGTTTGTTTGTTTGTGTCTGTAGCAGTTGCACTTAAAGCATTATCCAACTGTTTATCACATATTCTGTAACTGACAGGAATGAGATACAATGATTTCATTACAATTGCACTAAAGTCTACACTTAACCTTACCAGTACTACCTCACACAAATGACTGTCCATGTCAAATTTTCTCGTAATATGCACACAGCCATTTTGTTCGGAAATGTTTGCTATGATCCTTGTTGAATTCACAGAAAAAGTTACAATACATTAAAGTTACATTTTAATATAAAATGCAAGAGTTTCTACTCTTAGATGTTGATCCTTGTGATGACAAAAAATGTCTTTATTACCTTTAGTGGCACGTTATCATCGCTTTCGTCCTGACCGTCTCCTGAGTTCGGGGACCCCGATGGTGACGTGGACTTTGACCCGGGGGATGGCGCCCCCAACCCAAATGACGAGCCCTGGTCTAGACCCAGCTGCAGAGGAAAGTGATATCTCAATGAAGGTTAGACATCCAGGTAATAAAATGTCACTGACAAAAAGTAGTGGATACTACTTGAAACGTCTGACTGTTTCCAAAATCATATCCAGTTGCTTGAGTAACTGCTATTTAGTGAAACTAATATCAAGCTGAGTTCCACTGATCGAGAAGACAGATGATATGATTGTACAGTTTTTACAGGTTTATTGTACCGGATGAATTCCCCAGCTCTTTTCAACAAACGCAATGAACAAACTATTGCTTGGACTATATATGGCTTAGCATCTAGTCCTAAGGACCGCAACCCTTTCCGGTAGCGTGCAGGATGGGTGTCAGCGACACAGCTGGGATAGAACTCACGACTTCTAGTTCCGGAGGCAAAGCTGCTAACAAAGAAATGGACTTGATACCTTATGTTGGGTTTTGCCCAGTATATTACATAATAAGATATAAGACTATGCTCGATACCTACCTGCTCGCTCAATGTTGATTGGCTAATCGTGGTCAGTGGAGAGTTCCCGTATGCCGATTGGCTGCTGGAGGTCATGTGACCCATGTGGTCGGAGTTGAATGTTGATTGGCTGGAGGAAGAGGCCTGGTCGAAGGCCATGTCCATGGGGGAGTGTCTGGTTGTCATGGATACCACGGAGCTGTCAGGCACGTGTGTGGACCCCATGCAGGTGGCCGGGAAGGATCGGGACGTGGTGTTCATGCCTGGATAAACAACACGCGCAAAGGGCAATCAGAGACGGCAGACTTCGCCCCCTTACCCATGCTGCTTGGTGACCCTTCCAGTGCCATAAACAAATGTCATAAAAGAAGGTTAAAGGGGTTGACAGTCTATAATGAGTGTTTATAGACTGAGTCGTAACACACCGGGTCCAGTTTTGTGCAAGCCGCCTAAGACCAGACTGTAAGGTTTGATCCACTCACACCGGAATGGCCCCTGTCGTACTCTTTTCAATAAGTGTGATGGGTTCTTTACATATCATCATCATCATCATCATCAATACAGCATGTCAGTGAATACGACTGAGGCGGATGTCCCAGACCAAAGCTAGATACTCATTTTCAACTGTCGAGTGAGGAAATTTGTGTTAAGTGTCTTTCCCAAAGGTTCAACATTGGGTGGGGTCTGCTGGGGATTCGAACCCAGAACCTTTACTTAAGATACATTATGTAAATCTACATGTAAATTAGGGCCCAGTCACATTCATACAATTACAAACTGAGGGAATTCTTGGGAAAGTCCTGCATGTATCGTGCAAAATTTGCCTGTCTTGTTACCTAAAAGACTGTCTATTAAAGATCCTTGTCATAGGATGGATCTGCCACAGCGACCAATGACAAATAAGACCACACTGTCAAGAACCATTGGAAGGGTGTTAAAGTTTATCATACCTATACAGTATCAGTAGAATACATAATCACGACAAGGAGGGGAAGACAAGAGAAACACTTTCTAGTTGGTAAATGTAACACTCTATGTTATACATTTTGTACTCTATGATGTCTTAAGATTGATTTGCTGGATGGTGCTTTATGTACAGTTATATAATTTTGACTAATAAAAAAAAAAACTTTATCATACCTTCTTCCATGTGCAGCGCGTCAGCGAGTGTGATGGGCGGGATGTCCAGGTTCTGAGGAGGGAACTGCGGCGTGGGCTCGTTGTAGGTCCTGACCGTCCCGACCATGTCGGACTCGCACGCCGGCGGCGGCGTGATGGGCGGGATCTGGAACTCTTCATCGCCGAAACTCGGCGTGTGGAATGTCTGGAGCAAAAAGAGAGAAGAGAAACTGATTAAGAAAAACATTCATTTCGATGACGTTTGATTTCTAAGTACCATTCTCTGTATAACAGTTACTAATTAAGTATCAATGAACCATCTTGAAGTGTTTAAACTATGACATGTCAATACTACCTTCAATAAGTTTGAAAACTGCATACTAGTATTTCATAATTTGAACCTTGGCGAATGTAATGTCTGGAGCAAAAAAAGAGAAACGGATTGAGAAAAACATTCGTTTTTGCTGATAAATACATTAAATTTTGATACCTTTGAATCTGCTAAGCGAGGGAAGACCTCAACGGAATAGGACCGCTGTGGTCAAAAAGAAAACTATGGGAGCTAAGGAAGCACGCACTAAACAGGATGCAGTGGAGAGAGTTGAAGAAAGACTGATTGCAGCTGCAGGGTGTCCAGACCACTGCAGCAGCAGAGCACAGTGTACTACTACCACTGATACATTTTATAACAATTCTGTTAATCAATTAAGGGTTAATGACCCTCCCTAAAGCGTTTACGGTGAAATAATGCCTGGCCAGTGAGCTATGAAAGACAAATAAACCACTGAGTGAGCGAAGCGAGGGATTCATCCACACAGCCTGGCTATATGATGCTGCTGAATAAATGACACTAATAGTCAGACACTTGTAACTGTCAAGCCTATTCAGAACTGGCTTCAAACCTTATTGTAGATACTAAACCAGTATGGAAATAATCTTTATTGGAAACTATTCCCCAGTTAGCATTTTACTTATTTCCCAAACATATAACATCGTATACCTTCCATCCCACAATGAAATTCATAAATTTTACCTCTCCCAAAGGAAAATAAAAGATTACTTCACATGACATCTTGAACAAATCAGAGAATATTTCGTGGCACAAGAATATAAAAAGAAGTGACAGAGGAAAAGAAAACAATTTCAGAACGTGACAATCTATTTGGAAAAACTGGACCCAAACTAAAGAGTCACTGCAGTCCCGTAGACCACTTTGAAAATCATAATTAAACGTGTCCCGACCCACTTCAAATGTAATGTCCCCTTGCCAATGTAATGGCCCTCTTTTATGTACGTTTCGCACTTTGACATTCAGACTCCCTTTTACAGCAAACCCCACCCCCTTCACAGCGGTTTAACATCCAGGTCATGTACATGTACAATAACAAAAATATCTTATTTCATAAAGCGACCCGCCATATGGCAACAATATGGCAATCGCAGGAGAATATTGCCTTTTCGGCCATAAATGTAGAACGTTATCCCTAAAGTATGTCTCTACGCTCCACTTGGTCCATTTAGGAGACTCACAACCCTTCAGGGTCACATCCAAACGGCTCTTTATAGTAGAAAGTGAAAGATATGTTTAAATGGCATTATTTCATGTTGCACATAGTGACTATATCCCCGGGCAATATGGTCCGAGAGTGTTATACGGCTTTCCGGACACACTGCCAAATATAGTTGCTTGTTCCAACGGTAAAACGTCCGTCGTAAAAAACGTTGAAGCTATATCGAGAGGTCAATTCTCTCTTGTCCTTCTATCTAGAACAAGTCTGTCATCCTTTCAAAGAATGAAAGAAAAAAAATCTTGCCTTGGCAACACAAACGCTTTATCTTTTATGATTCAACTCACCAAACAGTTACATACAATGTAATTGATCTTAATTGCTTGCATAATGTTTGTCTCTGGTATACTCAACATTGTGTGTGCAAGGAGATTTCGGTATGGACTGTAATGCACGAGTACATAAAAATTAGGGCGGACTAAATGCCTTGTCGTGGAATAATGGTAACAAATCGTAGTGATCCCGGCTGTTCTTTATAGAGCCACAACCCGCAAGTCTGGCTTTAATGAGCCTAAGGTGGGGTAATCCGAACGAGATATCATCGCAGAGCGAAGGTTCGGGAGAGCCCGAGTAGATCAGAACACAGCACCCCGCTTAAATCATACATTCTTCAAAACAGCAATATGGACGTGTTATAGGTCCCTCGTGGACGCCAACTCAGAGTTACAAGGCAATATTCCCAATCTCATTTTGCCATATTCCTACTGTTCATTATTAATATCTCACCCAGGGGAGGGAGACATTCGTCTTCAAAGAACCCATTTGATGCGATTCTGCTTCAACTTCTGCTCCATAAAGTTTGGTGTTATTTCACCCGGGCCGCTTGTTATTTTAGACTTACACAGTGTCTAACTTAGTTCTCAGTGAGGTGTTTACCAGGAAGTAATGACAACCGTGAAGAGAAATACCAGGCCGTAAAATGTTTTCGTAAATGGGCGTCGTAAATAACCCGTTCCAATCATTTTGGTAATATGACATTTGAATCAAGTAATTTAATTTCGGATGACAGTTTGACGTGTGGCGTGTCACATTTCGCACGACAAGCGCCACAAATCACGTCCACTCTTTTATAGGTTATGTCTTATTAAACTTTTATGCGGAGCAAACTTTTACCGGAGTCGTTCACAAGCATCATTTTTTTGTAGAGTAGTTCCCTTTATGATGAGTACAGCCCTTAAAACTGAGGATAACTCATTTCCGTTTCGGTGGGGTTGTACAAAACCCAGGTTTCCCTTAAAACCGCCTCATCAAATTACCGACATCCAACAAAGTGATGGAAAATAACAGGCACCATTTGGCCAATTGAACAGGAATTTAATAAGCCAATAAGAACACGTAATTAGATTGCAAAACAAGCAACAAAGTGGGCTGCTTGGCTACATAAAAACACCATAATGAGCTGCGCACAGTTTTCAAGGTGAAAACAAGAACGTTCGAGTCTCCTCAATATCACCGGACAAAATTTCCCATCAGCGTAGAGGAATGGTATATAACGACCTCTCCCACGTCTGATTTTAGCAGCGACAAATACAAATCACCACTCAGCCACAAAGGAAAACGGGCGGGATTACGATCTAAGGAACTACCCAGCGAGGAGATTATCTGGGAAATTGAACTCAAAATGGAAAGGAAAAATAATCAAATCCTTATCATTACTCATTATTATACAATGAGTGCTATCATTTTATACAGGGTTTTTACCCCTGGAGGGAGTTTCGGAGATGTTTGGCCGTTCTTTTCCGGTGCTCACAGACTCGAAATAAAACCAGCGTGATAATAGACCACATCTTGATAGCTGTCACGGTCGTATTTTCTTTGACTAACCCAAATTTGCAGAATTTACCGGCTTAATGGTTCAGGTGCTATTCACAGTATCGTTTGTAATTATTTCTCTTAATGTCGCTGAATTATCTTTCTAATTCCAACTAATTAATTTGTTCACTCAAATTCATAAGATCAAACTTATGATGGATTTTGATATCAAGGCTGCTTGTAAAACAGGCACAATGATATCCAAGAGCTTGTTTTGCTTTTACCAAATAAAAGGTTTTGTTAGTAAGGAACACCTTCATTAGACTAACTATGTGAATCATAATTTTGGATAATTATCAATATTATGAGTACTATCTATCATGATTGCTATATAATGGTATGTATAAGTAGTTCAATACACAATGATAATCATTAGTAATTGCGGTCAATCTTTTGGACAAAATCTCTGAACAGCACCACCCGACTGAGCTTTAATGAAACAGCCCTTATCATTCTGGCCCCAGTACAAGTGGATAATGGAAGGTCCCCTGAAAGAGCTGATGCTATATACATGTACTTGATAGGCCTTCCCTTGGCTAAGACTGAGCCTAGCCGAACATCTGTATTTTGCCAAGTAGAAGCACTTACCACTAATCCCAAAGCAATCTGTTTCGTAAGCAACGAAGGTATCATTTTACGAGCGTCGCAACCTTTCGAATGTTTACATTAGACAGTTTCTCTGTTGCGAAGTGTAAGATTATGTACAAATCCTGGGTCAACTTTGACAAAATTTGAATTACTATTTGGATTTTAGTGAAACAGCGATCCGTTTCGTAAGCAGTGAAGGTATCAACATTTGCATTATTTCAAAATGTTTGCCCAAGCAAGATTATAATATTATGGTATACAAATCCTAGGTCGCCATTGACGAAATTCAAAACTAGTTACCGGCACTGGCGCTAGTTATAGTCTGACCCGCGTCCATCACGCCTCACAAATAGGACACTGATCGCTCGTGATTTACTACTTCTAGCCCTAGAAAATTGGAGTGCTTCCATTCATCATATGGTCATAATGCAGCAATACATTATAGACGCACAAACATGTATATTTTTCTGACAAAGGTTGCGTGGAGAAAGAGAGAGCCCCCAAATTTGTCCGGTGTGTTACAGATGTATTTGGCCATGTAGGTATTTATTACCTATCCCTACTCCATCATCCAGTTCTTAATAGGGATGCAATTATTCGCCCCCATCTGTCAAATCTAAATGGCAGTTCATTATAGGATCCCAACAGTCCATCCCATAACCCTCCTAAAAGGGCAGCCCTAATAAAAATCACTGCCCGGCTCCGGATTTTACTGTCGCCTCGCAATATGGTTCCCGTCACCATAACTCCTCGTTTTTCTTCTTCTTGCTTTAACGGTAACGTCGCGAGATACTCCGTTATTGTCGTAGCGGCTCAATGGAATGTCAGGACAAATTTTGTTCATGAGCTAGGATCAAATACAAGCGCTATATATAGAGCGGTTTTATGACATGAGTTTTGCATGTTGCACTACGTTTAAACGACTTTTCCAAGGGCAAGGTGTCCTGAGATGGCTTGCTCAGAATGCAAATGGGAACTTATGTATCTTTATGGTCTCTTACTATATAGTGCTTTTTGCCATTTCTCTAACACTCCGAGAAACTGAAGGACCATACAGGGAATATTTCGGCTTGAGGAACATTATGGTAATTTATTTTCTATTTTCAGTCTGAGATTTGAAATAAAAAGAAGACTGAAGGAGATTGGTAAGAATAACCCAAGACTAGCATCAATTATATTCTATTACCAAATCCAATTTCACCTTGCCTGTATAATGCACTCCTGACATTGAAATCATTCATGACTGAACTAAAACCTAAAAATAGGAACAGTAGACAGGGCTCTAAAAGGGGATAGAATATGCAATTTCATATCGCTGTATGAATTGTACATTGATGAATATAATATCGTAGTCCTAAAATTACCATGTTACAAACTGCTAACAATTACTGTTGTACATTAATTAGTTCCCAAATCTTGACAGTCTACCTGTATGTGACCTTTTGTGATAAATTGCAGTCTACGGTTGTTTAAAATTTCTTTTACAAAACCCTCAATTGTTCGTCTTGCACATCAAAGAAAAGGATTCCTTTCATTGGCTTTAATCAATGTCTTTATTTTACTCTTAATATCATTATATTGACACAGTGAATGCAAAAACAGTTCGAACCATGGCAGTTTTTCCTTCCATTTAGAGAAAAAATAGTTCTCAGCTTGGCCTATATATTTACCATTAACTCATTTGATGTCCATTTTGAATGACCGACTTTGACACGAGAATTCGGCAATCAATCTTTCAATTACATTAAGTGCTATGATTCAGCCTGGGCCATCTGTTATATGTGTGGTGGGTGTAAAATGCAAATAGAAGTGAAAGTAACCAAATATGAGATCAACACTTTTATCACTTAACGTAATTGAATACTCCAACACATGTAAACAACCCTTTTTAGTCATTTCAGGAGATATTATCCAGAGAAACAAATTTATGACAGGTTTTTTGTCTTGTTTGTGTGGTACACGAATAATCGTCAAGTAATATTAGCAGAAGAAACAATAATTGATTATGAATATGTTGTAACTGTGCTTTTCAATGTGATAAAATAGTAAAACCAAACATATTTGACATTCAACAAAAAAGGAAAATGATCCTTTTTGTATCCTGATTTGCTATGACTGTTTTATATCCAGATTTGTTATGATTTTGTAAGGGCTCCCTTGGAAATCAGTCACTCAGTTAACTGAAGGGACCACCCTAAAGATCTATTGATAAATAAATATTTCATAGACAAAATGCAAAAAAGTAATTTGTCCTTTTCAACAAATTTTAAAGCTTTGAAAAACCAAGTGTCGCTTTTGAGCGTCCTTATTTGTGAGTCCCATAATGCAGCAGCTTTCCACGCGGGACGTTAACCCACAAAGTTTCGTGAATATCTGGATGGGCCATTTTTTACAATTATGCAGCAACGTCAAACCGAGTATGAAAACACATTTGTCCGGCTTAGCGGACAACTCCTTTCTATTATACGATATGCACAATGTGCTTTTATCTACTGTTGTGAGCGCTTTGATGAATGGCGTAAGAAATCACTTTGATGTCGTGCCAATCGGGATGGAAACAGCAAGGTCAATAGATTTCAGCTCGAGTTATCTCGCATTAGCAAAAAATCCCGCGTAGGATATGGAAAATAACTTCCAGTCATATCCATAGATGATATATAAGTGTGTTATGATTCAATCCAGCCGTCGAATTCGTTCATTTGTACAACCTGCAATAACCTCAGTCTGCAAGTAATACTAGGTGATTCTATAACAGAACAAAATGTCATACATGAAAACAGGTGGCTTTTGGGGCAAGCTACATTATCTAGCATTAAAGCAGGACTGGGAGAAATCTATCTGTGTCTGTCTGACTTTCAGAAAGGTTTCTAATTACACAAGTTACAACATTGTGAAGGTCATGAGATTTACTGACAACAAAGGTCATACTACTACTAGACAAAATCTGATTTGATTGACCCTCTCGGAAATTACACGTTACATAAAGTCTGTGATATTGAATCTCTCCATGGATGCAAGCTTTTAAAATCAAATATAGAAATGTCACGAGCCTTATATTACTTATATAACTGTCCTCCTCTAAAGGTCTTTTTCTAAAATTACACACTGGCTTTACTTAAGCCAACAATTATCTGTGATGGCTGGTTGCGAGAATATGAGTGCTTTCAAACTGCCTCTGCTAAAATAGAAGTACTGAAGTTCAAGGGCAATATCAGATCTAGAGGACAGAACAGAATTACTTGTCCTATTTGCTCTCTACCTTTGATCTAAGAATGATTGAACTGTTCAATATTCAAATACATTGAATGCCTAATCATTAATCTATATTCAAAGACGAAGAAAACCATATAAATGGCAATTGATGTTTAAACCATACTCTTTCTGTTTTTCTATTTTTGCATTGACATTTTTCGACCATTGACAATGTTGTCACTGAGATCATTATCTGCACGCAAATTGCTCAAACAGAGTTGTTCGCACTGACTGTGTTTTCTTCAATTACCGCCACAGTGTTTCAAGCGCAGCATTTTATTTTATGTTGGGCTTCACGTCACCAACACCTGATCTTCTTAATTGCCAACATGCATTGAAAACTCTGTATTTAAGTCAATCACGTTGGCGAAATGATACATTTGAAATTTCAGACAGGCGCCAGCATTGACACTAAAGTCAGTGGTTTATGAAGGACGTTGGAGGTCCTATTCTCATTAATAATAAAAGCTCGCAGTAACTTTGCTGCTGTGAAAGGCTAATGCACTTTTAGCTTTCAGACGTCTGTTACTATAGAATACACCATCATTTACAGCATCATTAATGGCATTGGCCTGCTGTTGAAGGTGTCTCAATATAAGGACTTTGCACACATCTGTACTCATCCCCTTATTACAATTATTACATCAAGACAGTGCAGCTAAGAAAAAAACTAAACTTGGCATGAAAAGTTTGGAAACTTAAATCAGATCAACCATTTCTCCCTAAGGCTTCTTACTTTAACAACAGTTACTGTAACGTATAGAATTATGTACATGTACCTGGAAAGCCTGTTCATTAGCCTTCACAATGACACCAAATTGTCATGATCCTTCATTTACAAGTTAAACACCAGCTGGGCTGCCTATGCAACTGATCATGAGTCTCATGAGCCACAAGACAAAAGTATCAACATTTCCCCATACATTTTGTGGCAAGCTTATTTCTTCATACTATACAAAGGAGCCTGCCACATTTTCTGCAATCAATCGAGTGTGCACTTTAAAAAACTTTTAAAGTTCTAAGCGAGTGTCAAGGACCCAGTGCTCTAAAGAATACAGCTTCTTACCCAGTTATTGTAAGTCCTTCCAGGCCAATTTCTATTCTAAGAAAACAAATTTATCATCAAAATTGATGACAAATCTCTGTGTACTTCACAGATCAACATTACAAGAGTATCGCCATTCCGACCGTAATACACTTACAATTCAACTAGGCGTGATAAACTTTCTTTATGGCTATCCGGATCATGCCCTTTTCACTTAGAGAAGCTTGCTGTCATTTTTCACAAAGCTTTCAGCTGGGCACGTGCCACGCATTACGGCCGAGAGACAAGTATTAACGACATCACAAAAAGCCTGGCCCTGTACTGGAACTTTCCTAACCTTTCCATCAGAAGCAACAGGGGGACACACAATTAGATTTTGATTTAAAGAGAGGGCAATCAATATGAAGTGCTTTTGCTGGGGTAAGAGGAGATGCAAATTGCTGTAAGTTGAGATCAACAGACTTTGCAGCTTTCAAAAAGTTTTAGCTGCATCTTGATTAGTTGACAGTGAAGATGACATACGTGTAGTTGTGACCTTCCATATTGCTGAATCAAAGAACATATTTGTCTTTACATTTTACGGTCTCAACTAACTTGGGAAAGGAACTAAACTTTGGATAGTAGCAGTACTATCTCCAGCGCCCGGGGGAAGGAAATTTACTTGTTGGGATGTCACGAACAAAGATAGCACCCCGTCTGTCAAAAAAATCTGAACTTTGTGACATGAAATTGATGAAAATCTATTTTTGTGAGCTAGACTTTTAACAATGAAAATTGAACAAACTTGCTTTTAAAAATGTGCTAAAAAAGTGTTTCAGAGGGTTGGAATTTCCAAAAGTTTCCCGGACCCTCCCTAGTTTTTGTTAAAACAATGAGTTTGATGGACAGAAATCTAAAGCAGGACACGGCCCTGGAAGGTGGCCAGACTGCCCTCTGTACCAGGGGTGGACCACAAAGAGCACTTCTCTGGGAAGAATAAGAAAGAAATGAAGCATCAACTTCCGCGCACTTTCCCCGCCGACCCATCTGCGATGCTGAGATACGCGCCCCATTATTGGATTACGTTCAAAGGCACAGAACGAACACTATCTTCTTCCCATCAACACGCTCTAATGGATTATTGGGCCAAGATTTATCTTGTTTATAGCCCTGCCTTTGAAGCCGAAATTTATTAGTGTCTCCATTATAAGGGGAGAAGATTTACCGCTTCGCCAGGATATTCACATTAACTGCACAAATGCATGCCTTAAATTCCGAACCCACTTAGACTCTCTTTCGACCTCTGGGGAATGGTCCTGGCTTGGAGTTAAAACATGTACTCATTTCATACTGTGTTTAAAATATGGGGGGATCAGGTTATACACATGGCGCCTGAATCACACCTTATGTTAGATATGTCATTAAGATTACTACAGTTCCCTGGGAGAGTGCGGATGGTAAAACAGTGCTCAGCAGGGATGCAATTAGAGACAGAGTCTCCGTGCGACACTTTCAATCATCGCGATGCGTCTGTGTCACGGGAGCCTTTTTGTTTCAATCTGTTTCTAAACTTAACACACATCATGTTTCTTAAAGGAGCCAGTTAAACGTTAAAACTTGAAATATTTTGGATGTGGCAATCTAAATGATATCAACATTATTTTACTTGCTCATATTAGCACATTTCTATCAGAGTCTCAGTGTGAGATATTCAATCAACGGGATGCGTCTGCATCATGGGAGACTTTGTGTTTCAACCTGTTACTATTTTAAAACTCTCACACATCATGTTTCTCAAACTACATGACTGTATTAAAGTTGCATTTCCTACTTATACTACCCTGTCGGAACAGACCATTCACTATAATAGCGCCTCTATCAAAATGATGTATCGGGATATGTGAGTACCTTGGGAGCCGTTGTGTTTCAATCTGTTACTTAACTCTCACACATCAAACTATAAACTCGCATTTCCTATATATACAATGGTCTTTTACTTGATCAAAATTACAAAGTGTCCCACAATGACAGACTGTAACTAGGCTGAATTTTTGACAGGACATTACAACATTAAAATTGTATGATAAAACAATACAATTTTAGCAGTGAAATAGTATATGATGTAATGTAACAACAAAATGTAAATATAAACATATTACAACCCTTTGTAACAAATTGCACATAATTCAGGAAGGCACAAGACATTCCCTGGACATGTAAGTTTGTCGTTCGAATAGATAAATAAATAAATAAAACTTAATATACTTCCATGCATCAGGCAACCCTGCCGAAACAACCTGATCAGTACTACAGAGCCTCTTTTATATATGGACTTATACTTTGTAAAAGAAAAGAGAGGTGAGGTCATCACCATTACAAAAGATGGCACATGATACCCACATTCAGTAAAGCCTGCTAAAAAGGATCAATAAAGGTTTATCACTGCATGTACTCAGTAAGCACTGGATGGGAGACTGTAAAGCGATAATAACAGTTAACAATAGCCTCTTTCTCTCCTGAAATGTACTTGGCACGGAAGAAAAGGCGCTTTAAGTACAGACATAAAACACGCATAAATGATGGCCGAAAACAGTTCAACGCGTACTCTGACATGCTTTTTCGGTCGTAAATTACGCCACAGTTGGTATAATATGTACATGTTGTATGAAAATTATTGTACACTCCGACATGCTTTTTTGGTCGTAAATTACACCACAGTTGGTGTAGTGTGGAGCAAATATGTACAAAAATTGACAGAAACACACTTAGATAATGGGAGGGAAATTCTTCCTCATACAATCCGAGCTGCTTTTTCGGACACATAAGTTACACCACATTTGATGTTACCGGGAGCAAATTTGGACAAAAATTTACACGAACACAGTGACGCAAATGATGGCAGAAAACACTGCGTCGTATGATCTGACAAGCTTTTTCAGTAACTGTAGTAAATTACTCCATATTTGGTGTACCAGGGAGCAAGCTTGTAGGAAAATTGATGCAAACATGTGCAAAGGATGGCCAAAAAACTGTGTCGCATACTCCGGCAGGCTTTTTCGGTTGAATGTGAATAACAGCACATTCGGTGTAAAGGGAGCAAATATGGGCATAACTTGACACAAACGCGTGAAAAAGATGGCTTTTTCAGTCGTTAATAACACCACATTCGGTGTACCAGGGAGCGAATTCGTACTAAACTCGACACGAACCAAACTGAGACTTGAACTGGCCGAGCCTGCACCAAATCAAAAGCTGAGAGAGCCTCATTACGACCGGGCTTTCATGTCCTAATAACGTGCCATCACCTTGACTCCTTGCCCTTTCCAATTGCAGGGACATTTTCAAAGGATGGGTCTTTACTGCCAGGAGGTGCAATATATGCATTAAGTTTAAGGTTGTAACCTTTTATCTGACACCCCATTCCTTATGGAGAGGGAGAGCTTCCAAGGAGCCCCCCATGCATATTTATTCGGAAGCGGAACCATTCTTTTAAGATTCTCGAAGAATGAGAGGAGTCTGAGATGGGCATCTGAGTCAAACCCACCAAAAAATGTTACACTCCAGAACAACTTGTTTGCTTATTTCATGCAATACCTTATTGCAAACTCATATGCAATACAGTAGGTATTGCAATATACACTGTTCTACTTTTCGTTTTTATCTTCACTATACTTTCTCTTTAGCTTGTAATAATATTGACAAATCCAAGCCATTAGAAATTGACCTACATTGAGCGTGAGCTAATGACAATTCTGTCAGGTATGGGACAATGATACACATATCAACGTTGTAATAGCTTATAAAACATCTTAGATTCTTACTTTAACACAAGAAATCTGATACAACATTGCCTGAAGCTGTCAACAATTTCCGTAAGAAACCAAACCCAGAAACCAAACTTCTCATGCCAGGTCGTTTGATAAAACCCATGTTCCTGCAGTATATCTTCTTCTCTTCTTCTTGGCTGCAGTATATACATGTACAAATAAAAAATCACAACAAATTTGATACAACATTGCCTGAAACCGTCAACAATTTCTGTAAGAAACCAAAGCCAAGAAACCACATCTCACAATCACAATCACATGCCAGGTCCTTTTCTAAAAGCCATGTTCCTGCAGTATATACAAGTGGAAGCCATGCTGACTTGACCCCTGACCAATCACTGTCAAGTTTCCCCCAGATCTACTGTAAATCCCTGGCAGGACTCCATGGAGCAGAAAATATGCCTACAGCACCTACATTTCCTTCAGGGAAGTGCACTACATACAGTTATCTGTGAATCTTGAAACGTTTGCAGTGGCTTTATTTTAGCCCAATCTGTACCTGTATCTATATCTATTTAGCCGGGATAACCGCCCTGCGGCATAACACACCAGCTTCGCAGACACGCGGCATGGCAGCAGCTGGTTTTATCATACTGAACGACCTGTCACGTCTAAAAAAAATCTGATTGTATCAAGATATTAGAGATATGTTAGCCTAGACATTGTTTAAGCTAGAATCCTAGGATTAAGATTTTTTTTGTAGCTTGTAGTGGACTGTACAAAAGTACCTTTTGTGAATGTGTCAATAAAGCTATGTGCTTTGAACCTATTTTTATGGTTTTTGCAATGACCTCTTTACCACGACTTCATGACACCGAGAATATGCGTTTCCAATGTATCACTACTGCACTAAATCATAACTTTTCCTAGCCTGAGTACCAACCTCCGTAGTGACCGCTGGCTCAAAAGAATTCGCTTGCTAACCACGGAGTCTGACCCTGCGCGTATCCGTAACGGCTGTCTCATTATCACGTAATGAGGGGAATTCGAGCTGCGTTCGGTGCCATTTTTCGTTCCAAGGTGTCTCTATTGCCCTGTTCGGGTCCGGTTTTGAAAGAATCGCCATGGCAACAGTTCTTAGAACCTACCCGTTACGAAGAACAGTGTGGCATGGGGGGAGCTTAGACGAATGGGGCCAATCAGCGAGTTCGTTCAAAATCGGAACGAATATCTGACTAACAGCCGTTACGGATACGCGCAGGGTCAGACTCCGTGGTTAGCAAGCGAATTCTTTTGAGCCAGCGGTCACTACGGAGGTTGGTACTCAGGCTAAACTTTTCCCCCTCTACTGTGAAGTAATTTAAACTTTGTTACGAAAATCACTGGGTCATAGAGTTTCACTATCACATTATTCTGAGCATCTTTTACCGTGTTAGGAAATGCCATTATCCAAAAAATGATGGCTGCAATGCAAAGAAAACTAAGATACAAAATGGCTGTAACGCTCGAGGACAGGTAGGGTAGGACACTAGACTTTGTTTCAGTCAGTAGTACAAAGTTTATGGAAATCTAAAAACAGAACATTCGAATTTGGCATAAGATTAATTCGTTCAAGGTCTGAAACAAATCAAGACTTTGTTGGGGTTAAAGGAAGCCAAATTCTGAAAATTCTGAAATATTTGAAAGTCACATTTTAAAAATTGTGGAAAATCTGAAAGCCACATCTAAAAAATTGTGACAAATTTCAAAAAATTTACATTTTGACCAGCTATAATTAAGGGCGTAAAAAAAACTATTTTTTGGGGAAAGGATGAGCTAGAAATACCTCAGTGGCCAAGGAGAAGTCACTATCTTGCTCAGCCATTCTGCTGTTCACAAAATTGTTGCTTGTTCCCTGAAAAACACAACATTGTGCCATTCAGTAACAGTTTTCCACTTTAAAACTTTCTCCCATGCTTTTTTTGGGGGGATCTCATCTGAGTGATAGTAAACCCCTTTTACCTCAACCATCCTGCCATGCTTCTTTGTAGTGATTATTGGGGAAAGGATGCCAAAAAAATATGACAAACACCCGTTGGAACTACAAAGCCAAACCAGAAGCAATCATAGTATGTACGTTAGTGACTTCTAACCCACAAGGGCATGCCAATTACGACAAAGATGCACACACACACGGTAGTACTGTACTCAACTACCTTCATCTTTCAAACCCCGGGATTCTAACCGCTGCCAGTTGGCAGACTCACTCCGTAACCAGAACAGAGTGATCCGAGAGCATTAGGCGCAAAGGTGAGTGCTGCCGTTTGCCAATTATCGTTCTATCGCAGGGAATCCCCGGTAAATGAAACCGTCTCTCCGAGCCACAGAGCCTCGCCACTTCTGACCTAATATATACTTCTACAATCAAGCTGTTCTATCCTTTCAAACAAGGCCTTACAAAATGCTACTACAACCTATGTCATCAAGATAACGTTTTGAAACAACAGTAACACAAACTATTT
Source organism: Branchiostoma lanceolatum (assembly GCF_035083965.1). Lineage (NCBI taxonomy): Eukaryota > Metazoa > Chordata > Leptocardii > Amphioxiformes > Branchiostomatidae > Branchiostoma > Branchiostoma lanceolatum. The sequence continues at coordinate 6,002,938 of NC_089728.1, forward strand.
CCAAAAGCAATCTCTTTTCATCTTTATGCAACTGGGAAGCAATCAAGTTGCCTGTCACCATATTTCAGTATGAAATGAAAGTAGAACTTCAGAATTTACGTTTCTCCTTTGACTCATTTTGCGACTCCGTATAATCTTACCGATTGATGAACGCTACATGCAATATGATATTTCATCCCTATCGCTGCAAATCTGGCTTCTACAGATCATCTCAGCAGCACACTTTGTTCGTTAGGGTTGGGTGCTGCTCTTTGAACCCTCCTTGTTTTAAGTCGCTGTATCATCATTAATCACCGCCCCGTTGGGACCGCGTTTTCGAAGGGAGCGAGCCAAGTTCACGCTCGGAGAACAAGGTCAAGAACGCATGCCATAATAGAGACTTTCATGCGCTGTAATATCATTACAGACAGGTCCCGAGGCACGGTAATAAATTGACCCCACTTCAGTCGACACGCAACTTTGTTTTTATACCGTGTGGGAGAACGGGATTAGCGTCATGCTTGGTATGCTCGTCGATCCTTCTTCTCTCTTGCACGGCGCTTTGCTTGCCGCGGGAAAAACCACCCTGCTAATGAAATGCATGTCAGCGTGCATCACCGATGACAACAATAACAAAAGAGCCCTGCTTTGATATACAAAATGAAGCTAATGAATAATTGGTAAACCACCTGGCATAGGAGATTCATTACAAAAAGGTGAGAAAACAATGAAAAATGACCTAGATTTTAGATGTGATACTCAAAAAGACCCATAAATGAAGTATTTTTCGGTTCTTCACAATTTCAGATTACGACTAAATCAAAGCTGCTTTATGTAAATATATGGATTAGTTAATCCAATAAATAATATTTACATTCCTGAATTTACAGAGAATAATCTAATAAAAAATGCCACATTTTCCCATTAATAACGGAATAAAGATTACAAATAGCATATAGCAGTTTGCTGAGCTCTTCTTTACGACCTAAAAATAAGCATTTTACAGGGGCTTATAAAAATGTGAATATACAGCTAACCAGGCCAAGCCCTGCTTTACCAAAATCCCAGATCTGGTACTAAAAAGACAAGCAGCTTTGCATGAGTACGAAGACGCAAAGATCAGTAGGCAACACAAAAAACCCAACATCAATGCTACTTCAAGAGAACATCTCACCACCTGAAAATGATTGGCTTCACTGAAATCCTCTACAGTACATAAGCGGTGACTTCTGCTGCAATTCCCGGCCTCCTAACTGCCTCCGATCTTTGTGTCTCAATCGAACTTAATCGGTTTGTGAAGGATCAAGGCTATCTGGGGAAAGACTTGACACCACATGTACGACGCAGGCTGTCAGCTCAAGCTCCTAAACGCAGATAGAAATGGGCCAATTCCAAACAACTGCTATTTAACAGACGGTGATGATTTACACCACGGCTCTTCACAGACAGGTTGAGAATGTCTCTAGACTAAACAGAGCACCCGAAGCTAGAGCCGCCCTAAAAAAAGGAAAGGAGCCAAACTCACATATGTTGAGACGAAGCAGTGCACTTCCATTGCCGACCACGTTCTGTCCAGGACTACTACAGACTAACTGGGCTCCACAACAGTAGGGACCGTCCGTTTGCTCTCGAGGGGGAGGGTCCAGGAGTCCACGAAGGGCGCGTGGATAGTCCCCGACCGCCACACCTGCCAGGATAATGACTGTACAAACTGACTCTAATTAATCTTGAATCTGAGTCCTCACTTACGCATGCAAATTGGGGCCATTTATAACTGGCACCTAATCCAATTACCGAGCTGACCTAGAAAACCTGCAGAAAATGAGGCTCCACCTGCTCTGTATTAATCCAGTCACCGAGGTGCGCCCGACACCTCATAAAAATCTCCCCAACAGCCGCGTTATGTAGAAACAATCATTATTGGATACACCGGGACGAGTCCAGCGCAAATAAAGGTGGCATAAATCCGCATAACACATTCTCCATTTACGTCCGGGACTAAATAATGTATTAGCTGCAAGTTTCCCTTGAATTTGACGGCAGTTGCCGAAACCAATTATTCTCGAAGAGTTGATCATCGAAGAACGGCGGTCATATTTAGAGGACCATTAATCAAGCGGATTCTGACAGGCCATACCTGTGTGAGCAAAGGATTCATGGCCATTGGTAAACACTGGTCTATCGGAAACTCTTCATTATGATTAACCTGTCATAAGATCAATAACAATCACTTTCCAACACGAGCCTTAAACTAATCAGATAATGAAAAACTGTAGCTCACATCTGGGAGCAAAATTGCAGTTGAATCAGACATGGGAGAGTGTGCATGTTAGGCACAAGAAGATCAACCATAATCTTACTCGTAAAAGTTTATGATTTTGTGTTTATTTCTCATAAAATGGATATGGAACAGTGCTATAACGGTGAACAGCTTTATACTAGCGAGATTCAATCAGTTTTATACATACTCATATCTTTACGAAGTGGGGATTGCTACCAAAAAATGTATGTATATCTACAAATGCTCTGGCTATTAATAGTATTACTGGTATGTAATTTGTAATAAAAATGTATATCACAAAGATATGGAAATCATCCGTGACATAAGCATAATTAACACTTGCCTTTGACAATATTCGTAACAGCACAATGTTTGGTAGAAATAGGAAACAAAGTCACTGTAATCAAATCAATAAGAGTTGAGCTTTTAGAAGAAGAATTTCTGGTTGATAGGAGTGAGTGAAACTTCACTCAAAGAAAATTTCAAAGAGACCGTTAACAACAAATTGTTTCCATCATCTGTTCCCATTACATAACCATCAGATGGGACATGTATGTTGTGAGTGTGTTTAAAGTGTAGCGTTGAGCCACATCTGAAACAATACAGAAAAGAGCACAGCCTCTCTTCAAACACTACAACTACAAGAGTTTGAATTGGTGGCAAGGTCGTCTTGTGGTTAGGCTTGTTGACTTAGAATCTGAAGATTCAGGGTTTGAATTCCTGGCAGGCCCCATGGCCAGTGTTGTGTCCTTAGAGACACTTTACTCCTATCAACTATACTACATGTATGTGTAGTATTCTCTCATTCAAAAGGGCGAGAGTCAGTCACCTTCTACAAATGTGGTAAATCTTAATAACTACGTCAATAAATGAACAATTTAACACTTGTTCTTTTAAAAGGTGTTTTGGCACCTCTCAATCAAAATAGAGGCAGGATCTTAGCAGTTTCAGATTATCTGCCTACTTTTGGATATGATACCACATGGTTTACCTGACACACGTACATGACTACTGTCTGTTTGTTTGTTTGTTTTCTTTGCTTGTTTTACTAAAAGAATAGACAACGGATCATTGTTCTAAGATACAAGGACTTGTAAGTCAGAGTGTAAATATTTTGAAGCGTTGTTTAATGTACGTTTAGTTTCTATACCCTCTTAACTGCTCTTAAGCTTCACAATTTCTATCCCTTCTGCTGTAATCAGAGCCTTAATTGATGACAAGAGACTAAACAACAGCTTAAGCACTGCTGATTAGGAATTCCCCAGCTTTGATGCATGTCATTAATTGCATTTTGCTTTACAAATTAGGAGCAACCAGATGTTGCACGCTACGCTTCAATGGGCCAAAGGGCTTTAGACTGAAACTACGAATAATTTCTGATCAACAAATTGCATAATTCTAACTGCAAATATCCTAGGAAGATACTGTTACAGCACATGTGCAAGGTAATTTGCATTTTTTTATCTGTTTCTGAATAGGAAGATGATGAGAAATTGGTTGATATCAATGTAAAAAAGCTGCAATATGGAAAGTGTGCTATGACGCTGTGAGAAAATTCCTGCCATTCCATCACCATAAAAAGACAATAAAAACTTAGAGGGGCATCTAACAGATTATGTAAAAATCTGTTAGACTTTTTTAGTTACATGTTCTGCAAATAGAATGCTTGGTAGAAGCAGCATTTTTGCCCAGACAATGTCACTGGGAATAAAGAGTATACAATCCTATACAACATACCATTTGTAGGATCTCCTAGAGACAAGTCTACACAGGAGAACATGGCATAACTGTGGCCCGCGAGTGCAACAATTTGTCAAAACCACTAGATTCAGTGGCAAATTGACCTTTGCCCAAATTTGCCAAAGTAATATGCGGTGGAACGCATTAGTCAAGAAGACGGGAGATTGCTTTGCCTTGCTTTGAGGAATGGGTCGGGTGTACTCATTCTATCAACCTTCAACTTTCCTCCGATGGACCCTTCCAAATAACAACATGCAATAATGCTTAATGTCAAGCCAGGAAGGGAAATTACATCGGGCATATTTGCACCCATCCGGGATTCAACCTTCTCAAACATCATTTTCCTATTTCCCACAGGAACGTCCGACGCATACCGCGGGATTTCGTGCGCTGTCAAATTAAATAGCGCTTATTAAAGCGCGATTCAGCTGCAGATGTATGTGCAAGTTCGCGCTAAATGAAATTAAGCAGTCCGCTGTGCAACAATGCCTGTAATTCCTTTCTGCGGGGATGTACCCTAACCCGTTTTGTCACAACAAAGGTGGCCGCGTGTTACGTTATTAAACACAATCCAGCCAACAAGCGTAGATGTCACAGCCGATCGAAATCCACAAATTCTCTCCGCCACAAGAAAAAATAAAGACCACGCCCTTGAGCGGAGCCTTGTTACGAAAATCGCATCCGCGGCGTATCATCCCGCGGAATCTCCACGTCGGAATTTTGCTTCTTATCCAGATGTAGAAACAGACATATTTCGAGTGGACTTACTTTGGGCCTCTGTCAGTGGTGATGCATTACGGTTGAGGGGAGATATAAGGAAAGTCATTTAATTTTCTCCTTTGATGGATGGATGATGAATGGGCATTACTGTGGAGTACCCCGGGGCTGAGCCCTGACATATGTCAGACTAGTCCAATTTCCAAAGTGCATGTTTTTCAACATGCTGTGAAACTTCATTCCTCATCCTACACATTTTCTGGCCACCGTCCAAATGACTTGAGTTAACAGAGTGTCGTATCAGACGGTGAGATTTATGTAAAGTAAAGCCGTATCGTTTAGATCTCAGCAGAGAAAATACACAAGTTCTGACATGTTCATAAATGCATAGAAAATAACCTTTGGGAACGGGCTATGATTTCTCAGTCCTTGAATTTTTGATGGACAAATTATAACGTTCTGCAAATTTAAAATGATCATCAATACATCCTGACAGGTTTTTGCTTCCAGTTTGACGAAACAAATGTGGTTAGCAATCATTGATTATTGACAATGATATCAGAGTCAGCCGGCATACCTGTGCATGCTTTAGAAGACTTATGTCGTCAATGGGAGATTTTTCTTAAACTTTATTTTTCATCTATTTTTTCATGTTTAAGATTCAGCCACTGATTTCTACAACATTTTTAAATCATCAAAAATATCTCCTATTCTTCAGTTCATGCAAAGTCGAAAGTAATACAGTAAAATTACTACTGTTAGATCTATCTTTGCTTGCCTTTATGAATAACCTCTGTTACATAAAAGCGACAGCTGTGAGGAAGAGGGAGAGAGTAGAAAAGGTTGTTAAAAGCTAATCCCGAGCATAGAACACTCATGCTAAAAGAGTAATGTGGGCTTTGGATACAATATATTGCATCAGTGTGACTCTTACCCAAATGGAAGCGTGCATTGTGGATGGATAAGACTGCATTACCTCCAGATTGAATCGAAAGGAGACGAGGTAAGAAAGGGCTTGAGACGACGTGCGAAGAATGCACGATCTTCACGGGACACTGCCAGCACATGGCTCGAAATTCATTTTTGGGAATAGGTGTACCTATAGGTGGACTTAACAGTAGGTGCACAGAAAGACTATAAGGTGCACAACATAAAATAAAGTAGAATGTCCGCAAAACATAACTACAAACCCTACTGCTCCTCTTAAAAACTTCAATCTGAAATTCAAGAATATACAGTGTACTATTACTAGCATTACAATAGCACCTCTACCTTATAGCCTACAAAATCATCTAGGTGTACTGGTGCACTCACAGTCAAAAATTAGATGCACAGCTTCAATTTTGGGTGCAGAGAAGTGCACAAAGACATGCACCCTGTATTTCAAGCCCTGCAACAACTATGCACTGACACATGGCTCTCCACTAGGTGAGGGGTAGTGGAAAACATGACCTGATAGCCGGTCCTTCAGGGGAATCAAGTTCGGAGTACAACTTCACAGAGCTTTTAATTGACAGAGCTGAGCAGGTCTTGCTCCCTGTCCTTGGTACTGATTAGAGTGTATTTCTGTCCACTGTACAAAGCCCCTGCCAGGAGCAAGCTGTCATTGTTAGTCAAAATGTTCATCTTCTTTTGTATCACATCTGCTTTTGCTAATTGTGGCTTTTGTCATACTATATATATAATGAAATCAGAAGATGATTATTGGAGAAAAGAAAAAGGAAAGGCAAAGATAACCATAGCACTGTTAGAGCCTAAATGAAATAGATAAAACCCATGTCTGAAAAATAGGATGCCAATGGCATACTGAGGTAGTTACATTGCCATCTTGGGTATATTTTGCCAGTATATAAAAAGCACTGTTGCTTTGGGTGATTGCTGATAGCAACTGTTAACATCCCTGTCCTTGGTGCTGAAGTACCCTACATCACCATTGCTAGGCCGTCACTGATTGGTGGTTGGTTAGAACTGTCAACCCTGTTCAAGGTGCTGATTGGCTATCGGTTCTTTGAAGAATGCAGAACCTCTGCTGTTGTTGCTATCCTTGGTGCTGATTGGTCATCAGTATGTTTGAATCTGTTGGGTTAGACTGTATCATTGGTTGCCGCAGTAGCTGCTGATTGGACAATGCCATCTTCACATTTCATTGGCTACAATTGATTCAAAATGTCAGAGGTGCTGATTGGTTGATACACTTTCCCTCATCCAATCAGATGATCTTTGCAACAAATTCAGATTTTCCATTTTCTATGATAAAAGTCAAGTTCACCAGCTGTTCTACTGCATGTTGTCTACAGTCATTAAAGGGGCATAATGTAGAATCTGGTGGGCAAAACTACAAATAGTAAGAATTTGAAAGATCTACACTAAGATTCACATTTGTAACTTATTTGTTACTTATTTCCAACATATTCCCGTCATTTTGTCACATTTCCACCATTGATAAACGACGAAAAATGCAAAACGTGTAAAATCTGGTTCATCTACATATTAAGTTGCGTCCCGCAAGTTAATATGCAGATAAGCCAGCGTAGAATGCTACGAAAAATCTGAATCGACCGTTATGGTCGGAGTTCGAGCGTCACAGGAAAATCACCATAAGTGAACAAACTTCAGAACGTCGGGCGTTCCATCGCGTGTTCAGTATTTTTAGGAACCGTTGGACATAACTAAAACAGGAAGCCAGAGATTGTTCTTTCTTTGCCAACTTTTACCATTAAGCCTACTCAAAGAATGCCAATGAAGCATCTACATGTGCATATATTATGTTTCTATTAAGTATTTCATCATCTTGTACACGTCAAACAGACTTTAACGCACTATCCATCTAACCTTTCCAAATATCAAACTACTACTGACAAGCATCTTTTGATGCAAACCCAGAACCCTTGGACAAAACTAGAAAAGGGAGCCAAAGACTGCACTTTCTCTGATGCCTTCGACAATTCAACCAATGAAGCATGAATATATGCTTCTACTAAGTGTTCCATCATCTTGTACAAACAGACCTTAATACCTACTATCCATCTAACCTTTACCAAATATTAAAGTATTACTGCTAGGCATCTCTTGACCCAAAGTCAGTGACCTTTTTGTCTATAGCCTTAATTTCTTGGACAACGCACGTGCCAGGCAAGCCCACTTGACAGAAGGGCAGGGGGCACTGGACTTGATGGATAATGGAAAGAGAGGCATCTGTATCAAGTACAGCACACTAAATACCTTGATAGGTAAATTACTAATACACAGCTCAGCTATTTCCTTTTGCATTTATGCTTAAGTCTATGTTGTGCATGATTCTTGCTATATCTAAAATATTTTGAGGTAAAAAAGATGGAATGTTTCAATTTAAAAAAAAACATTTCACTAGTCTCAGAATCAGATAGTGGGATCAGAATCAAGTACTGGACATTAATATCATTAAAAGCACAATTCAACTGTTTTCTTTCACATTATTGCTAACGTCTAAGTTGAGTATGATTTTTAATGCGTCCAAGAAATGAGAGGAGGTAAAAAAATACAATACATGGATAACAGCCAAGCATTACTCACATGGGTACTCAACTAAAAGCCCTTGAATGATATAACCAATACTCAGTTCGATATAGGTTCAGGCCAATGCCGTTTCATCATTGTCGGAGCATTCGTCTTTCCCAAACAGTCCAAGGACATGCCTCATGACAGGAATTACAAAGTGTAGAAAATAGTGGCCTCTGATAAATGCTGTAAGCAAATGCAGCCAGATGCTATAGGATAGCTGTTTTATTTAAACATTTGAGTTGTCTTCTGTCTGATATCCAAATGTGAACCATAAATGATTATTTTTGGGGGGGATTTAAATGGAATAATCTTTAAAAAAATGCTTGAGAAAATAGTGGCTTCTAATAAAACCCTGCAAACAAATGAATATATATATAGCCAGCAGCCAGAAATATCTGCTTCATTTACACATTTCAGCTGCCTTCTATCTGATATCAAGAAGTGTGAACCATGAACTATTAATTTTGGTGAGATTTAAATGGATTCATTAATCTTTAAAAAAATGCTTGAACTAGAGTTCCTCAACCTCTTACGTTTGCCAAATGTTCAGTTGCAGTACCGTAAGAAGCTACTAGGAGGCCCATTATTGAACTTGACCTTTGTTTTCCCGCCCCAGATCCACCTAAATATCATGAAGATCCATCCACAGCTTCTCCAGTTATACACACCTACATTCACAGCCACTCTAACATAGCAAGGCAACCTTCTGGCAAATGTAAAAATGCTTGTGTACTGGAGAGACCACAGTTGAATATACAGATTACTTCCTAGTACAGCATTCACAAAATGCGTACTGATTACAATTCTTAGGTTTCCTTTTGATGTGAAGAATTACTTTCTGGATCCTGAGGGTGCAATTTTTTCCTCTCTAGTTTGCGGCGACAACAAATGGACCCTCTTTCACACCTCAGTCAGTGTTCGGAAGAAAAAGTGAGCAATCTAACTGGACAAGCTATTGACCCCTGTCGAATTGCTGTTTTACTTTCTTTTCACTCTTCTTAGAGGCCACATCTTGGCAGAGGGATGGGGATAGTGCTTTGCTGGCAGGGCGCCACGTTGTAAATTGCTTTGTAGGGTGGGTCATGACACTGCATTTGAGAGAACGTGCATCCCCATTAACTACTTTTGACTTACTCAGCACCCGAAATTGAACACAATTACGGAAGAAGAGTCGGATTTTCGCCTGGATTGAGTAAAATATGTCTGGAAAAGGTAATGTAGATGTTCTTCTTTATTTTATTCTTGTGGATCAAAATTTAACACTTCCCCGTTATCATTTCACAATCATACATTTTTCATGGAATAACGAGCCTCTAAATTACATGTATAAGTATTCAGTAAAACATAGCATTATTTTTGGCAGGTTCAAAGCTTATCAAATGGAGTATGATATTCTCACACTAGTCCCATGAAAATTTCTGCTTAACTTAATTGCTACTATTCATATTCAAGGAAATTCACTATTTGATTGGGAATTGAGAATTTGCCATGACCTTCAGTGTATCAAGAACGAAAGAATTCCATAGAGTTAAATTTAAAGCTAACTGTTGTACATACATGTAGGATGTCTTTAAGTCTTTTACATAACAATGACTGACACCGATGCTGAAATAGACAAATAGTTGCTTCATCTTTAGAAATCTGAAATAAGAATGAATCTACAAGTTTTTAATTATACATTTACATGTAGTTTTTCTCCTTCACAAAAGAGCGCTCAACACAACATTGTTTCCAACTTCATTTCACATAGTATTACATACAATAAGATAAATTTGTTTATTGAATCTATTTCATGTTGGTATGCCAGTCATGTACATATCACATTATGATGTTGGTTACTTTGATTAGTTTCTTTGTTTCAACTTGATTTGTATGTTACGGTTAATACCTTTGTAATTATCATTTCACTTCTGTTGTTGTTATTGTATTCTTATTTTATGAGCTTTATAAGCACTTGTGCTTTTTGCCCAAAGCTTGTTAAATATATGTGAATGAAATGAATAAATGAAACAAAACAAATACCTTCATCTCGGTATAATAAAAGCGCTCTTTTGCCTCGTACACAACATCAAACATCGTACTCTTAAATTGCCCGAAGCTCTGCAAAGTGAAAGATTGGCAGGCCAAGATCACAGGCAATAATTCACCAATATTACTTTTTCCTACCCCACCAGCAGGCATATGAATATTGGGATTAAAGATGAATTAGCGGAGAAATATTAATAACGCATCCCATTTCTCCTGTCAGATGATGAATACGCTTCCAGGGATAATGTCCAAATTATGTTGGAAATATTGATGACGGAACGTCGAGTAATATTCCCCAAATGATTCGCATCACTCAGGGCTACAAATTACCCGACTATGCGGGCCGCGGCTGAATGTTGGGGTGATGTTATTTTGATGGGGGATGTGTCTGCTCGCGACTGATAACACATGGAGGAGGGTCTACAAAGGGGTCAGGGACATATTACTTACAGTGAAACACTAACATTTCTCAAGCTTTGGCAAACCTCATTACGGTCCCCAAGGTACTTATCAATAACAGAACATGCACAACTTACAGAAAAATATATGTTGGACACTTGCAAGTTAAGAGAAGGGATGATATAGCATAATAAAAATGCACCTAATCTTCTCTGTAACTGTCAAATCTTTTTTATGACAGTGACAATTTTTATGCTGATTATTGTCTAAAACATCTCTTACTCTTTAAATTTAATATCTTTTCTCAAGCAGTCTGCTGTAATGATACGAAAAAGTCTTCAGCCAAAGATGCCTTCAATACAATACTACAGCTTGAAATACCTCAATAAAACGTACCTACATTCAGTGGGAACGGTTCCTAATAATACTGACAATTTTCTCCCAATGATTGAACCATTGGTGCGTATGAGTCAGCCGGCATACACATGCTAATCCCCACCCTAAACCACAAAATCATTACCATGAAGCAATCCGTTCTATTCTAGACTAATGACCTTGGCTCTAACCTCATTGAAACCTATGGCCCTTTTAGTCTGCGCATATATCAATCTAGTTGCACTTTGCTACGCGGCTCTGCTGTCTTGTCCTTGAAAACAAATAGAGTTCTCTTTTTGCCTATTCATTGCAGCTGTGCATTAGCATGAGAAAGAATTGGCATGTACGGATGAATAATGTGGCGAGGCAAAATTACATCGGCTTGTTTTATCACCTCGCTGTTGCTTAGGAAAAGACTTTTTCACGCGCATCAATTTATGGACGGGGCTTGAGGGAGATATTGTTGAGAACAGACATTAGAAAGACGGGACATTTTTTCTGCACAGGTTCAACTTCAAGTGCCATAGCATTATTATCAATGCATGAAGGGAACGTAACTTATATGGGACTGTAAAATCTTACAGTAGTAATTACTCTCATATAGTCCTTAATATAAGCTGCCATACCAATAAAGCGCGTCCCTAGAAAGTGGGGCAATTTTTCTGACCCAGAAAAATGTTAAGCACTTTTATTCTAAATTACCGTTACTTGGCTAAGCCTTAGTAATTGCATACGTTTCGGGTAATTTGTAGAAAAATAAGAGCAAACCGTCTTGTTAACTAATCCTGGATTATTGTAACATAGATTTCCACCTCTCGCTTGATGGTGAATTACAGTAACCGTTCAGAAATCGTTATTTCAAATGCATAATCTGAAACCCAATTGTGTCATTGTGGCACAATCTATGCTGAGCTATTGTCATAAACGTAAATTATTTCTCGGGCGGGCTACTCTTTTCCCGTTTAACGTGATTTCGCGTTTCCTCCGTGAACGGCGATGTTTATCTATCGCTGGCACCTGTGGGAAAACGGATTACACGTTATTGCCGTGGTCCATATAAAGGACGACATTTGTATTCCAAATGTCTCTCCTGATCACCTAGCTGTTCTGGTAAACCCCCAGAGGGGCCTCGTAACCTTGTGACTTTGTTTACATCACATCTGCTCTTCTTACTGTGCAGCCAGCAATTACAGACCACAGATCAAGGCGATAGAGACATGTGTGTAATGTCAGGGATGCCTCCAGCTTTACATTTCTTTCCGTCCCACTCATTGTTTCCCGGAGCCCAAGTTGTTGATTTTCATCGGTAGATCTGCCATCTTAAGCTTACGAAAACATTTTCGTCGGTTTCATGTCATGAAGTTAAGACTTTTTGGACAGATGGGATGAAATGTTCCAACAAGTAGATTTCTGTCCCAGGACAGAGGGATGGGCCCTGGAGACAGCCTTAGTGTAATGTCAGATTTCAAAGATAGTCCATAGCGTTTCCTCTTTTGGAAAATGTCACTTTTAGCACCTGTTACTATAATAATTGTGAAAACAAATCAGTGACTCCAACTTAAAGTTATCTTAAACTACAGTAATTTCTCGAATTTGTTAACCCAATTTGTTTCGCTTTATTAAAGCTTGTAAAATTACAACAAATCCAGCAATTATGCTGTCTCGCAACAAGCGTACTACGTTTTTATCAGACACTACACCACACGCACCATTACAACAAGCCACATTAACCAGTGGTTTTAAAAACCTCTGAACAGTTGTGGTTTTACGTGTCATCCAAACAGGCCGGGCTGAATGTAAAATGTATACTCTAAATGTACCTACTACCATCTCGCCCATAGATCATGTACTAATGGCTCTAAGGTGTTTTAGACAGGCTCTTTGTGTGATCAATATACCTTAGGCAAAGCTATTATCCTGACAACTCAATGAATAGTCATGGCTGCATCCCATCCTGAGCTGGGTGGACGTTGATAATGATAGTGTAGAGCAGGATTCCAACTGTCTTGAAGTGGGATTCACATTGTCAATTTCCTGCCAAGTTCTATTTCTGAACCAAGATGTTTCGTGCGGGTCATGGACACTGTAGCTTCTTCCATAGCTGTGATAGAATTTGACAAATGGAGCCTTCTTTCTAGTAAGCAAAATATGGGCATACAAAACATTTTGATAAATGGATAATGGAAGCAACTTTAAAAGCTTCACTTATCCCACAGTTCTTTCATTGTATAAATCTTCTAAATGATTTTTGATAACATTTTGGCCTTTTGATAAAATTCATATTCAATAGCCTAAATATAAAGAATGGCGTTTAACCCCTTTTTAGTTGAATCGCTGCAGCTACAATTTACAAATTTAAATCTTTTCTATTGTAACACTGTTGGAGGTAAATCTCGGAAAATAAAGGCAACAACATGATTCACATGGTTTTCTTATCTATGAAGCAAAGCATGTTAATACAAGCCATCAATTTTGAATTATGTTATAACATCACACTTGTGATAAAGGGATGAAATTCCCACTTGTCATAAAAGGCAAATCATGCAATAATATTTTTCATCACTGCCGTAATAACTACATAATACTAATGAATGAAAATATCTAATCATAACATTTGTTCGCAGTTCTGGAATCAATCAATTTGCATAGATTGAAATAATTCTTAGTCGTAGCAGCTGATGTATGCATAGTTAGTGTAAATCCATCTAACATTGCGGTTGATGATTTTAGCGGTTGGGAGGAAGGGAGTAGTTCACAGCGTTTAACAATGGGAACAAAGATCACTGTCTCAATTCTCTCTCAAATGTTAGTAATCAAATATTTGCTATGATGAAATTTTAGCGGTTGACTAGTGACCAAATTAAAGGAGCTAGAATTAAGCTACTGTTAAAAAATCAAGAATATATTACAGAAACACGATGTTCCTTTCCACATTAGAATCTTTATGACACCCCAGGTAGTTGTTTTAGATGGGAGCATTTCCTCCTTGGTAACAAAATCATGGCTCGCCTGTTTATTTCCTGTTTTGGAAAGGAGATTTCTGTTGCTAGGCACCAAAGGCAAAATATTCAAATAGCAACCGTTACTGCTATTTCATAACACATTAACCTAAATTTTGTTACCAAGTTATCATTCTAACACCAAAAACAAATAGTGCAACAGAAAATAGTTTTTACTTGATTTATATGACAAAAGCTAAAAAATTCCAGCGACATGAAGCAATTTCATTACTAAGCTATCATTCTAACATCAAAAACCAATGATAGTGCAACAGAAAAAAGTTTTCATTACAATAAATTTCTCTCATCTCTATAGTCAAGAACAGTGAATGCCGCAACAGAAAAGATTTCAGACATTTTCAGAGTGTACAAAATAACAAAAGACCTCAGGTAGCATTGATAGCCAAGTGGGTAGGCTAGCGGACATGGGATCAAGAGTCACAGGTTTGATTCCTCAGGCACTATGGGCTAGATGTTGTGCCCTTGGGGGAGAGGCACTTAACACAACTTTCTTCACTCCACTCAGGTGTATTTTTTACTCTTCTTCCACCGACTTTTCCTCCCCAACCAAAGTCAGGTACCCATTTTTACACTGTAAAAATGGGTACCTGACTTTGGTTGGGGAGGAAAAGTCGGTGGAAGAAGAGGGATGGACTCCGCCTTCCAATACCTGGATACCCAAGACACAGTGGATCACAACCCACTGCCCCTATGGTTTAAGGTCTTTACCTTACAGAAAACTCTGAGACTCCATGCAATACTTCTTCCTTACTACAGTGGAGCTGTTTATCACAGAGGAAAATTAGCCACCATTCTACAAGCGTACTCAACTGGCATCACTCTAAAGAAACCCATACAAAGAAAAGTATTTACCTGTCTCCAACGTTAAAGCAGCAATGAAAATATGTTGTGCCGTTATCTGAGCCATACCTATACATCCCCTGTTACAAGTGATTACAGGAAAATGCCGGTGTCATCATCGGCTTAACCGTCCCTTATCTACCCAACACACTCCATCAACAGAGCAGCATGATTTGTTAGGGAATTAACCGAATGGGTAGATCACTCCACATTACTACTCCTTATCTTCTCCTCTTAATACTACTTACTGTTTAATACATGCAGCCCCAAGGTAAACTGTACATCACCCGCGAAAGAGAATAGAACGAGCAGTAACGATGAAACGTGATCATCCCCGATAGCGGGGAAAGAATCGGCGTGTCAGCTTCATAAAGTCGACACAAAGCCGCCGTGTTTTGTGGCGAATCTTGAGATCAATCCGTTACAATAAACTGTCCCCCGTCTTCTGTTATTTCCAAGATGTTTGAAACGTGAAATCAATGAGACATTTGCCCAACTGTTGATCGCGATGCGGCGTGACAAGGGATCGCAGCTGTGCGGGTAAGTGGACGAGTCTGAGGCATCGCATCCGCTACAGATGTCAGTTTGAATGACAGTCGCTAACGGGAGACGCGGCTTAGGGGAGGATCAGGTCTTCAGGAAATGATGCTTATGGGGCTTGTTTACACAATAACCGATCACTGTACTGTTCGTCAGCTGCAGGTAAATACAAAGCTGGGGGAAGGCCAGTTATACACTTTTTCTATTCAGTTAATCTGAAAGTAAACCTGAAAGTTCTAATTCTGGATTAAGACTTTCAATGATTACAGATACAGATTACAGATAATAAAGAGTAGATATATACTATTTCCATACATATTTGTAAAGTGGAAGGATCAGAGGACTGGTCGAAAGCTTCTTGGTAATTAAGCGCTATACGTTGTGAACGGAAATAGTCTGTATATATACTAATCTGTTGTCTACTGTAACAGATGAACTTTCATACAAATAGATACATGAATGTGTGTAAAATGTCAAAGAACGTTAATGTCAAGAATCACTTGGCAAAGGATTTTGTGAAATGAAATCATGTACATGTATTACAAAGGGAAAAATCTATGATCCAAGACCTGTAAAGTTAACATTAATCCGTATGATATTATATAAAATACCATTCCATCAGGGAGTATAGGTGAGTGAAAAATGTTGATTGAAATTGAAATTAAAAGAATATTGTCCCATAAAATCATGTGAAGAAAAAAATATGATCAAAGAACTGTAAAAATTGATCCGGATAATATCAATATCATACAAAATAAACTTCAATCAGGGAATGCTCTCCCAATATGCCAACCCTCCCGAAAATTGGATGTGAATTTAAAAACCAGCTAAAGGAAACGTTCCTCTGACCTCTCCCTCATACCGCTGTTGTCCCTGTTCGACACCGCAGCCAGAAGCCATGATAATATTCACTTGCTTGATGTACATTGTAGCCCTGGGCTTTGGCTCGTACAGTACATTTGATTAGGTCCACTCTAAACACTCTCCGCTGGGGCCAATACAATGTCCTGAATTAGAATATCAAAAGCCCCTAATCACCACCCATCTGTTCCCTCCCTCCCACGGCCACAAGCCCATTATGCCCCTTTCAGCTGTCCGGCACGATTCTTTCCTTGAACAAACCCGACACAAAGGCAACCCAACAGCCTTGTAATCAAGATTTCCTTAATTTCAGGGCTCGGAGCAGTGGATGGGACTTCATTAAATGCTGGAAAACTGCAGTCGTTTAGGGCCAGTGGTTTGAAAACCCCTTTCACTCTTTTTTTTACGTTGTCAGCGCGGCTACAAAGGAGGTAATGGGAAGAGTCTGTGATTACAATGTCACTAGCTATAGACAATTGTGGCGAGACAATCGTAGAGACCAGACAGTCAACGTACAGTCATCTGATCCCGACGTAAATCTTGACCCTTTGTAAGGTGTGTTCACTCTTACATAGATCTATATCGCAACTCAATGAAAATAAACTCCATATTACATGTTGAAACACACTATGTTAACCAACCAAAAGCACCCAACATGAAAATGGCTTCCTATCAAAATAAACTCCATGCCTTCAAGGCTTTCATCTTGCAAACGCGCACAGCCGCGCTGTTGGAAAGTTAATGCCACAACTGGACAACATTCCGAGGAAGGATTATAAAGGAAGTGCATACAGCGATTTCCAGGCAAACCCGGAATCAATAAAAAGCTGTAATTTTCGTAGAGTGCAACTGAAGGACACACTGACTGTGTAAAAATATACGGAGCAAATCTTCTGACGTCTTGAAATGACTTCTGGACTGTACACAAGGCCTAGGCAAGCCTCAAAATTCATTTTTGGGAATATAGGTGCACATCTCTATTTAACGCCCTATCCGAGGGACATCCCTAACCGAAGCTAGGTATTCATTTTCACCTGAGTGAAGTGAGAAGAGTCGCGTAAAGTGCCTTTCCCAAGGACACAACAACGTCAATGAGACAAATCAGGGTACCCCGGATTTGAACCCAGGACCTCTGGGTTCTGGCCAAACACCCTCCCACTGTGACACCACAGTTCTGGACAAGGGAATAGACAGAATGATGACACTTCAAAGTGTGCGGATAACACAGGATCCTCTTGAAAAGATGTTATTACCATGATGGACTGAGTGACCTCGTGACCTCTTGACATTTGGCAAGGCCACTCCATAAGGGGTCGTCAAGTCCTGCCTCTAATTTATCATCTACAGTGTTCGAATAATAAGAAGTCAAAGAAATATCGAATTCGAACTGTGCGTGTAATGAGATATGAGGGATTGCAAAGCTAATGTTATCATGGGCAAAATGGAGTTATTCCTGTATCCCTGTCAATATTTGATGATGGGATTATGCAGAACACAAATCATGAGCAATGATTCATCGAATTTGCTATTTTTGTCCCAATTATGCATATTTTCTTCACCTCGGGGTGTCTACAGAAGCAACAAGCTACGTTTCTTGCAATGATTCTTCATTGGTGAACTGAACAGAGATGGAAGTCAAGCAGGGCTTGATGGCACAGAAAAGAAATGTCATCCCATCCATCCAAAAAATCGTGACATCAAATTGAAGAAAATGTATCTTCGTAAGCTTAAGATGACAGAAACATAACATGGGTTCCCAAACGATAAGAGAGAAGGAAATTCATAGCTGGTGACAGCCATGAAGTTAAGTGAGCTCTAGGAGACCGCATTGTTGACTTAAAAATGGTCAAACGTGTTTAAACAGGAACATAAAGTAGTAGGTGATGAATAATGGATCGCTGTCGCCACAAAAAGCCTTGCACAATGGAATCATCTGCCGTGTCCTTCTGACCTCTTTTATAGAGTTCACCGAGCAATATTGTAAATGTCAAACATCTACAACAAAAGGTTTTTCATTTTCCGAGAGATCCAAATAACAACAAACTACATCTAACTATCTGCAAATATCACAAATATCTTGAAACCTACCACATACAGAAGGTTTTAGAAATATTGTTCAGTTAACTTAAGGCCAGATATTTGCTCTTGTGTGAAGTTGACAGTCCGTAAATTTCCTCAGGGGGGAGCAACAATTGATGGAATAGTCTCCGAGTGCTCTCCATTGTACTGACTCACTCTCCATTAAATTAACTCTGGACGACTGAAGTTCTAAGAACGTAGCACAGTTTTCCTGGAGAAAACCCACAGGAATAAAACTAATCAAAGAGTCTTTCTTCTTTTAACAAGATTTCTTAACACTAGATCTGACAAAGAGATCATAATAGAAGCAACAGTGTCCATCAATTGCATTCTGTTTTAAAATGTTTTAATATATTGAAATACAGTATTATTAATTAAGAAGTGTGAATGCCTTTGAGGGATATATCTGATATTGTTACCATACATGTACATGCTATTGATGAAGATCAACCAGTCACATGATTGCACATCTTCCAAAAGCTTTGAAAAATCCTTTGTAACCAAAAACATCTCAACTTGTCACATGGAGAAAGGCAAAGAAAAAACACCAATGGAGAAAGAGACAGAGAGAACAGCACCAAAGAAGACAAATAACGTGAGACAGTAAAACCTCAGTCACATGAAAAGAATTCCTTCTTTCGTATTCACTGTAAAAGAAACCTGAAGTAAAGGGGACTTGAAAGCATGTCTACAAGATCAACCACATGAAAGAACAGTGCACCTCTGGGCTATGTCTTGATCATCTTAAAAGGTCTAGCCCTTGAAACTAACTTGCTTGTTCTTCCAGCATGCTTCATCCTCAACATGAGCAGCAATAAAAGGCATTAGGCCATTCACACAATGGAAACAACTCCAGGCTAGGGGTCGATAACTGGGACCAAGCCAAGGCTGTAAGTGAATTTGTTAGAGTGCATTGGTGCACAGATTACAAGAGATACCCATGTAGCTAGCCCCGAGTTATTATATCTCTGCAATGCAAATGCTGGACCAAGTGGGTAAATGTTAATGGGAAAAACACTTAATTTACTGGTGCAGTGACTGATGTGTGGTCGTTGAGTTAAAACAGTCTGTGGCAAAGGAAAATAGCTTACAGAAAAATGAAACAAAAGCCATTTTTCTCTGATATCATTCACATATTTGTCATATAATACACAGACTACTCACTATTCCGCATAATGACTTATTAAAGTTTGCACTGATACATCAAATTGTTGGATGAAAGGAATTTATCATTTCCTTGAAAACTTGATTCTGAGGAACATTCGTGTCCTAAAAAAACTTAATCTGCCATCAAAGTCTTTCACCTTTAAAATGGCTAAACTCCTATAAATCATGTATTAAAATAGATACCATAAACAACTAAAGATAACGTTGGGTAACCTAAATTCGGGATTTTTCCGATAATGGTTGACTGAAATCAATCTAGCAGAACAATAAACCATCCTTTTTTTCTATTATTCTGTCAGTATCATGTACTATCTTTGCACTAATCATATATATGGTAGATTTTGTCTCTAGTCGTGCTGACACCATAATATTTCAACTTGAAACTACCGTCCGCCGCACGCACAATTACCGTGCTGTCGGACAGGGGGGCACATTAATTCGGGAGAGAAGATTCGTCTTGAATATCTTACCGCTAATCACATTTTATACAGCAGCTATTCGTTCCATCCTTGGCTTGAGGAGAGTGCTATGGATATAGACGTGTCCAAGTAAAAAAAATACATGAAAAAACGGCCGTACCGCACACATCAGGCCTACGGGAACAACCCGTGTGTTGAGTCGGTAGCTATAGAACGTCAAAGTCGACATCCACCGTCATGGCAACGTGTACATTATTCATGGAAAGTTAGCCGGATGCTGTAGCATTGATAATACTACTATGTCCATGTATTCCTTGTTGTGTTAGGAGCAAACTTTGAGGAAAATATCGTCCTCAGTCCACAATCACACGCAACATTTAGACAAAAAGTGTTCCTCACAAACCTTTGTCGTCTGCTTGACAACAGGATTCTGGGTAATGATATGGCGGCGGGAAAATACACGTGCCGTAGGTTGTAGCAACAAAGAGGGGTTTTGATGATTGATCACACTTCGAGTCCAATTGCAGGTCAGCAATTTTAAGAAAATAAGTTGTCTTGTAAATGATTGTGTTTAGCAGGAAGCGGATGTGACATTTGTCTTATAAACCAGCCGACAACGATGTGGTGTGACTCTCCCACGAAGCCCTCAGACTGTTCCAATAAGGGACGGAGAGTTTTTGTCCTCGTCGCCTTCTAATACATGCTTATCGAAGCTTTTCAGCCAGTGTTCTGAGTACGTTAGTCTGTCAAGTTTGCATTTCTAGTGGTATTACTGATGTTGCATCTAGCACATATCCCTAAATACCCCGTTTTCGAAAAATCCCGAATTTAAGTACCCCACGAATTTATGTTACCCAACGTTAAATTGCTATCATTCAATTAGCAACAGTAACAATTTCGGCAGCTGTCAGTCATGTACTAGGATGACAACCTAGTCTATTCTAAGACATACGAAAGGTTTCTTGCATTGATCCTTAAAGATTTCTCAAGAACCTTCTATCGCGAGTAGCCTGCGCATCTTAGAGGCCGGGGTTTCGTTTCCTCCTGGGAAATGGAAACGGGATAAAAGCGGGGCTTTAAAGTTCCATGCACTTTAGTTTAGTGGGAGGGAAGTCCAGATAAGAGGTAAAGTGAAGCATCATCTCTCCCCTAGAGGTGAAATATCACTCAGAAAACCAGTAACTGCATGGAAGACTTGATTGTCTTAAGACTTTGTCTCCGATAAAAAGCGGCGATTTGAGTTTCTGCTTATTTACCGAATAAGCAACAAATGTCCTTGAAGGTACTTAGTATACCATGTTGTGTAATAGTATAAAGACTTAGATGTATCAACCGCCAAAAGCCCTTTCTTAGATCCCTAAAGTCAAGGAGGCTGCTTAAGAAGGAAGTCGCCTGCATTTCGCTTGTCGGGGAACACATCTGTACGCTAAAGCTTTAAATGGAGTGAGATGTGGACTATATTCCTTCTGAAGGATGGCTAGCCATGAGGCAAAAGATGGTAACGTTGCCAGAGTGTTCTAGGCAGTGATTCCGCTCTCCCCAGACCACAATTCATCACATCACTAGCAGGATGGACTGATAATGACATTGGGTGGTGTACTCCAGGAAGGGCTAGTCGATACATGTCAATGTTTCCTTCTGATGCAGGATTTGCCTGGCTGCCGACGATCTTTGTTCGACCTCAACATTAAACCCACGCAAATGTTGTTTCCCTACGAGTAGAACATAAGATGCTCAAGTGCTAGACAGTTTAAGGCAATGTCTCAATGTTCTCTGTATCCTTGGATAGGCTGTATTAATGGCAAGAACACTGACTGTCTTGGAGTACTAAGTGAGTGCAGGAAAACCGCACCGGTTCATGCACCATATGCATTAAAAGCGGGGGAGTAATGATTTCGGAAGAAGCTTTCCCGGCCACGGAGAAGAGGACTACTCTAATCCTTGCTTACCGTAACATGCTTGATATAAAAGCCCTTTCTGTCGAAATGCAGCCAATGTATAGACCATTGGCGACTCTTGAGTACGCATGGTTTGACAAATAATCATGTTGACACAGGGAGAAAGAGTGGCAATGCCTTTTTGTGACACCGTTGCTCCATAATACCTTTGCATGTCCATCACATAACAGTTACTGTACGATAAACCTTACATAAACCAACACTGACATCCCTATACTGAAACAATACACTAGCCTTGCAGATTGCCTTACTAAGACAAATGTTCTTTCTGAATCCAAGCAATTTGTCCTTCCCCTTAACATCCTTTCCAAAGGTCTGATCTCTCTTACTTAAACACAAGAGAAACATACAGAGCAAACGTTGCAAGTCAACAACATTCAATCATTGTCACACATGTATATATATATCACTTTTCTAGTTGCTGTGTTTGATATCCAATTTCCACTTTCACCACAACAACGGAGATATGCTGTAACACAGCAGGCTGATATCTGCTTAATTAAATTCTTGTGCCTCGTTAAGGGGAAAAGATTTGCGCGTGTAAACATCAGAGGTGTGCCTTATTGATTCAACATCATGACACTTATCTCTCGTCTGTACACATCGCAAAAAACGGGTGCTTAATTCTCACGTTAAGCTAATAAGCATTCCTAGAACTAAGCGTGGCAGATTTCGAAGCAAGGCAGCCATTTAGAAAACATGACTTTGAGCCAAAAATCATACCGTACATTCAACCATAGATACATACAATGTATATAGACAAGGTCATGAGTATTAGGGAATACACCGACAGTTAATATTGATTTTCTGCGGCATTATTTTTGGCAATGTTTCACTGTAAAATCTGAGGCATTGTTGGCATGGCTGTATGTTTTTGTAACAAAAGACCACCAAATCTTAGGATTTAAGAAAAACAAACAATGCAATCATTTGATGCCTACAATTTTCATCCATCTAAAAGACGATTAGATTTTTCCTTGTATCATTTCCAAAAGCAATGATCCAACACAATCAGTTTCCAAATGCAATTATACGATCATCTTGAATAGACAACAACATACACGGAAGAAACATCTTTGTATTTCCCTTTAGCAAAAAACAGCATCTCCCTTCCCTACCTGGTTGAAGTTGTACGGGTTGAATTGGCTGTAGCAGCTCACGACATGCCCACTATAAGCATGCTGGTTGTGATACACGATATCCATATCCCGGTCGGCGCATCCGATGTGAGTCTATGATTTCAAGTTGCCGAGTGAGTAAAGCACTTCATCTACCGTCGTTACAGGCTGGGGATGAACTAACGCTAGTCGTCGGAGAACAAAGGGAGTATTTCCCCGGCCGGGGCAATGTACACACACAAACGGGGGAGGCAGGGTGTTGCCAAACAGGACCGACAACAAGATAGGGGTGGATCTGAGGGGGTCTTCCCGATACCGGCGGAGCTAACAAGTGGCAGTCGTCTCCACGCTTCCCAGCTGAGAGGAGTAGCGTTCCCCCGTCTGTCCTCGGAGACCTGATTATGCGGAGTGTTGACCGTGGCTGCCGCGCGAGGGGTTGTTATAGAATGGCAGAATGGCCCACGTGTGAGGAATGAGGCCAGTCTTTTGTTCTCTGTGCATTACCCCTCCAGGCAGGCTCTTCCCACAATGGTGTCTCACCCCCCTTTACACCAAATCCTTTTATCTCTTTCCTTAATCCTCTGCACAGTAAAATCTTAACTAACTCATTTATGATCTCCTATCATCCGTTATGATTACCCTACAACCCCCTGTGTGGCTGTCAAAAGGACATCGCTGCTACCGACGCTGGTGGGGAAAATTAAGACCTTGCCACACGAGTTACTACAAGTGATAGTAAAGCCAAATGCCCCGAACGCTCGCGACAATCCACCTCGCTACACCTGTCGCTTTAGGGCCGCGGCACGTGACAAACATTGACAGAGCGCGCAGTGTAAACAACGACCGCTGTTCACGCGGTGTCAGGTGAGGCGGATTGAGCAAACACGGAACAGGTGGTCACACATTTCCTCTGATACTGCTGACAAAACTCTCTCCACTTTTACTATAACAAGCCTTGCTGGAGTGAGACAAAGAACCACCTTTGAACCTCTTTTGGAACATGAGAATCCTCAATTCTTTACTGTAATTGACCAATTGATCTCTAAACTTGTTTTCTTCTAACAAAAAAA
This sequence comes from Branchiostoma lanceolatum, assembly GCF_035083965.1. Classification (NCBI taxonomy): domain Eukaryota; kingdom Metazoa; phylum Chordata; class Leptocardii; order Amphioxiformes; family Branchiostomatidae; genus Branchiostoma; species Branchiostoma lanceolatum. The sequence continues at coordinate 6,027,069 of NC_089728.1, forward strand.
CAACAACCCTATTCTCTAATTTAATTCATCACTTAATCTCTAAGCTTATTTTCTTAACATTAAAAAATAACAACTATGCCTAACTTTTCCAATTCAAATAGAAACTCCATATATCAAACTAAAATTATGTTGAAAAATTGATCTCCAAGCTTATTTTTTTCCATTAAAAAAACAAGAACCGTTACTCCCTACTTTAATTCATCATTTGATCCCCATGCCTCTTTACTCTGATTAAAAAATAACAACAACGCCTTCCTCTTCCAATTCATATACAAGCTATACCATTATGACAAGAATGAATAAATGTTATGTCAAGATTTGAGATTTTTCTATCCATTAAGAAGGGTCGAATAACAACATTTAGCAGTATTCCATTAGTCTTCATTTTTGCATAAAACTCTGAGGATCCACATTTACATTACAGGGCCATCTGCACAAAGGAGGGTTTAGGCTCCATCTATCATCATGGCGACATGACAAATCAAATTATCAGCAGCAAAACTCATTTATTTTGATGAATAATAAAAGCTGATGAATTTGAATTCAAAAGTATTGTTTACCAATGTCTTTCCATTACCTTACCATGACATGATTCTTAAAACCTGTACAACAAGTCATGTATACGAAACATATTTTTTATGCAATAATAAAATTACATTCACAGTGCTTATGAATACCATAATAAAGCACTCTCATGGGGCATATGGGAATGACCTGATTTGAAGTAGAATTTCCCACCATGTTCCATTAATGGTGCAATAGGTAAAATCTTTTAAGCCAGAAACAGAACATTATGGAGAATTTGCTATTGGTTTACTTGTTATTACATAACCTATAAAAATATAAACCTATAACTATAAGTATAAAAGAAAAAAACAAAGATGGTAAAAGATCCCAAAGGACTTTTTAAAAACATTCTTATTAAGGGAAGTTGTGTTGTTTAATACATATTTTATACAATTTGAATTTGGCAAACCACTTCTTGAATTAACTAACAGCTTCTGAATTTTCCTTTGTTTCGTCTGATGGTTCAATTTAAAAAATTGCTTAAATCTCTTTGTTCTCTTCTGTAAAAAATGCTGACACTTTAAAGCTGTTTGCTTATGTTAAAATGATCACAAATAGACTGGTTATTGGGTCCAGAGGGGTGCTGCTCGGTTGTGGGAAGAGCCTGCCCAAGCTAATTACTTATGCGGACACCTGCCCTATTGTTGGCATTCACCACCAATTCAATGAAATTATCGCTGATCAAATAAACATTAATGAGCTTACTGTTTGTTAGGCCCACAACGTGCCTCGGGGCAGAGTGGGGAAAACTGTGGCGCTGTGAGACAGAGAGGCGGCTGGCACGTGGCACAAACAATGCCTGTCAATCACAACCAAACAAAGGAACGCGGCGGGTCGTTTTTTACGGGCTTTAAAAACTTACAAAATGGGATTAGTTCCAGGTACGGCGGAACAATGCTGCAGTATTTTGATTGCCATTACGTTTCTCACACCCCGTTATATTAGACCTATCAGTATATATAGCAACCTTTGATCCAAGGAAAAAAAAGCTTTGAAAGAAAAAGAAGATAACTGACAAGTCTCTTTCTTATTTTCTTTGGTTAAGAAACTTACAAAACGGGATTAGTTCCAGGTATATATGGCGGAACAATGCAGCAGTATTTTGATTGCCATTACGTTTCTCACACCCCGTTATATCAGTACGTAGCAACCTTTGATCCAAGGAGAAAAACAAGTTCTGAAAGAAAAAGAAGACAAGCCTTTCTTATTTTTTTTTCCAAACATGAAAGAACACCCTTTTGAACTAACTGTAAGCAAGAGGGCCTAAGGTTTGCAAGTTTATTAGGTGGTAAATTCAATAAAGACAGGATCAAGGAGGAAAACTTCAATGAAACCATGAATAAGGGATGAAACTTTGAACTGAGTCCTTTTTGCTCTGAGTAATTAGGAACATGAAAGTCGTCCCCGTTTTGCCTGGACTAGAAAACACCCTCAACAGCAACTTGCTAAACAACAACTAATCACTGAGTTGTCATGTAGATTATCATCATCTTATCGGCTTCAAACTAGGAGGACAAAACTTTCAAAGGAGATAAAACGAGCATGTCAGCAAAGGGTTGCTGCTGGTGCATTGTTGATACTCCAACCTTTGAAATTAGCATTTGTTGAGTAGGGACTTTTAAGTTCCTACTCAAAAGGATTGAAATGAAGCTTTGCTTTAAAATTTTATTGAATGTCAGAAGAGGTTGTGATTTAAATCTATGATTAACAAATTTCTCTCAAATAGTAATTTTAAAAATTCTCTTTGAATCCAATTTCGAAAAGATCTAATTCAAAATTACAATGTCATTGAGAAATTCTAACTGGAAGAAAGTTCTGCAAGAAAACGTGATTATACTCAAGCAACTGGATAGATTCTAGAAACGGTCAGACCTTTCAGGTAACACCAACTACCTTACGTCAGTGACTGGATGCAAGTTGTTTGTTTTTCCCCTGTTCGCTCCAATAATTTCCTGCAAAAATCTCAGGGGGCTTAGAAATTGATTGAAATACATGGGCAGTGAACGTTATCATGAAATCCATCCTATCATGTTGCCATACCTCCACTGTGTCTGACAATCGTAATAAATCAAATTGTATACTTCAAATCTGCAGGAAAAAAAAAAACCATAATCCAAAAATTCCAGAATCCATATACACGATTAATGATACTTGAATTTCATCTGAATTTACAGTTATTGAAACTACAGTTTTGTGGATCTTGGAATCATGGAAAAAAATTATCATGCGCCATTAGAAATATTACTCGGGAGAACAAACCAATATTGGATTTATTGACGGCGCTAGGACATGCATCCAATTAATCTAAATCCTCCCCATCTCCGATGCTGACAAAAGAGAAGCCGTCATTTCAAAGAGACATGATGTTTGTTGGCATAGCTCCAACCTAAGATGATTGCTGCCCTGTGGATACATGTACACAATAAAGCATCGCCAAGGAAATCCTGCGATAATAGATCACAACAAAACGGGATAAAATTTCAAAGTAAATTGAATCATTCGTAGAGGCATCAAATTTGGATGTGGAAAGTTGTACATGTACATTGTATGCATTACATACAGTAACCTTTATTCACTAATGACACCAAATGAAATCATAGACAGCAGCTTATTTAATAACAAAAATACCCATATTTATATATAATTATAGAAAATACATCAAACAATTTAGCCACTAAAGATTCAGATAAAATACAAAACACACAAATGCATGATTTACCAGAGTTTTTTATAATAAACAAATAAACCAAAACCTCAACGTCTAACATTCATCTACGTACCCACATTTATGTTCAGCACAATGTTAAGAAACACAATTCAACAAAAACTATATTTTTCATCTGTCCAAAAATGTCTCGGCGTCCTTTATTTCTTCCTATTTCCCAAGAAGTGGCAGATACAGGATAACGTGTAGCGATCAAGATCATTCCTGATCCCTTCCTTCATTAATGGCCTAGTTGGAAACCCACTGGGTCTTTCTAATGGATATAAAGGTGCGAGCACAAGGAAAGGAATTCAATAGTGACATATGTGACTTCACGGCGGGCTAATTTATCTCTTTGTTTGATGTAATTGGACAAATTGTTCTGTGTTCGATAATCCATTTAACTGTCTACGAAAGCAGATTGGGAAAAGTTTCCGCCCAAAAGCAAAGGAGTACAACGTATCTGTTTCATGCCACTTTAGATAGCATGCAGTTATATATCATGTGTGTACTGACTGTATTGTGTGCTTAGGGACTGATCTTAGCTTAACGAAATGTTTCCCTGTCTCTGGGCTGATTCTTGCTAATAAACAAGCTGTCTAAGATACCAAAAATTGGTATGCGGGGAATAAAAGGATTGAATGGTCCATGTAGCAGTTGTTAATAGGCACACTGTTAAATTATACAATTTTTTCACCACTGTATCTGTACATGTATATAAAAGAAATGAAAAAGAAATGAAAAAGAAATTACTGCATGTGCATCTTGCAATTATGATTAAGTTTCCTGTAAACTAGAAAATTGTTAAAGATGAATAAAAAGAGGACTGACCTTGAATTGTTTGCTGCACTGTACTTTCAACCAATGACATTAGCATCAAAATGTGCAAATTTGCCAAAATACTTATGAAAACATGAAGTCAGAAGAGAAAAACAAGATAGAACATGAAAAAAGAAATATGTTCTGAAATAAAATTGAATCTCAAATCAAAGAAAAACTAAACAAAAAACGCAGACTTTGATGTGGAAATGTGATGATACAGTTTAGCCCCGGGAGTTTTTGTCTTTAATACAACATTTAATATCGAGGATCCCAGCCCATAAATCTTCTTGACAGTTAATTTGAAGACGACCTTCCTTACTTCTGGCTTTTGGCACCTTGGAGCGCGATGCTTTCACCATGTAGTGATTGTCCATATCTCCAACTGTCAAATTTGTTTTAAGAAGTCTTCTGATACTTGCCCCAAGGGGCATTAGATCTCCAATACTCTTTCTTCCGTCTGCTCATATTAAGTGGGTAAATCACGCTCTGACATTCTTCATATATCTTCCAACAAAACAACATTTTTTACATCCTTTTCTGGTTCAATTTTTGGGCTTAGAACAACATAACTATAAAATACTAGTGTCTAGGCAACTATTAAAAATAGTCACTACTTTGTCACAGCTTCTTTCCAAAAACCATAAGCTGTTTGTACAATTAGTCAAATTTTATTGGAAGAAACCACTTCTCCTTGTTGACATTTACAACAAGCTTATCAGAATTAGCGAGGACAATCCCTGGGGAGAAGCCTGTCTTATTTTCCTCCTAAGACCTTTTCAAGTGGTAAGACTGGTTGACAGTCTTCGGGGAACATGAGGACGATTTTTCAAAAAGGGTCCAAACCTCTATTACACGACGTCAACAACGAGAGTTACAAGTGACAGCATTTATTCATGAAAAGGATTTGATATTCCTAACACAGCATCCATGTGCGTACAGTTAAGACTAAAAGATATGGTATGCCCATCATTTCACCATAGGGTAATTGTATATCTTTACACATGAATTTAATTGCTGCATAATCTTATGTGGGTGTGAATTGCCACACAAATTTTTCATTAAGCGCCCGTGATCAATCATGAAATTGAGTGACAAACTTTGCACATGTCTATGCAGTAATTATGTTCTTTTGACATTCATATCACATAAGAATTATTTTCTTCAATACCCTTTAGGCATATTTGCCCTTTAAAAAAGAACACATGCGGCGAAAAAACAATTCTTTGGAGAAATACACTTCTGCCGTATGAATAAAAAAGATGTCCTGTTATTTCGCCTGTTTTTTATGGCCTGTATTTATCCAAAAAGGTCAGATATCTAAATCCATCAGAAAGTACAATCACCTTTCCAGGTATGTCCAGAATTTCATGTAGCAATGACAAGAGATGATGAAACGTAAGAGTCAATGACACTGAGTTCTGAGCCTGCAAGCATTAAATTCGACCGCATTTAAATTGGGAATCTGCCGACGTCTGTTTGTTTGATCGAGTTTCTCAGTAATTGGACTTTTTGCAAAAAAATAAAAAATTCAAACATTTAAAAGGTATCCCTCACACCCATGTAGTTAACATTAAATTTTGCACAATACTCCCCACTCCCTTTCAAGAAAATAACAGGAACAAGGGGATAACATAATACATCTTTCTGAAAGCAAAAGCCAAGGTTCTTGGATTTTGAATGAGCAATTCACATTTTCCCAAACTCCTACAAAAACAATTAAAAGAGCACTGTCCAAACCACCACTGACAGAAGACGGCATCCTTTGCAAATGTGAAGGTCATGCAAATAAATATATGCATTCACACACACTACACACACTATTCAACAAAATCCCCAAGTTTGAATTTCTGCTTGACTCAACCAGATCGAGTTCACAGAAGATCTTGTCAGTTCTAAGTAACAGTTCCGACAACCCTTCTTGCTCGAAAACAAGCCCCTGTGAAGGGAAAAGAACTAAAAGCAGGACGTGCCCCTTCCTTTTGATGATCTAACCTTTTACCAGTGATCAAAGCATACGTGGCACTCCCTTGCGACGTGATGGAAGTCGAATGAAACTCGAAATTTGTCATCTCTTTGATAAAAGATTGATTGTATCCTTGTGTGATGCATCGATTTGCTCACTGAATCTCACAAAGAACAGAGGCAGAACCCACCCAGCAGGAAAAAGAGCCCAGGGGCTTTTATGATATCAGCTTGGATAGCCTCTGATTAATGTTAGCCTGGCCAACTTCTCTGCGTGGATAACTACTTGCAACTATCGATTGGACACAACACATGTTGACTCGGATTTTCCAATATGTTGCTTTCAATTTGACGTTGCCGCTTGATGTATTCCATAAAAGCAATTCCATTTCCTCTATGAGGTCAGGAGGAGCTGGCACTATACCAGAATACGACAGCTTCGGAATAAAATGCCACATTTGGTCATGCAAAAGAAAATATGTCTCAATGCCTAGATACGGTCGAGTTATGTTCAGAAAGGGAGACTAATTTTCCTACTCAGAGATTTATTGGGTTGTCCATTTGATACGGTTGGATGGATACGCTTTGATGGAGGTTCAACCTTGGAGGGTAAAGGGGTTGGGGATAGGATGGGGGGATGGAGTTGGGGTGGGTAGGGGTTGAGCAAGTCTGGTTGGGATTAGCACAGGGCTGTCTCCAGGACCGGTCCATCCGTACCGGGACAGACATTTTACTTGTTGGGATAGTAAAAAGTTAAGACCTGTCGGTCGAAATAATCTTAAATGCATGACATGAAATTGGTGAAAAATTAACTGTATTTCCCTAAGCTCAAGATGACAGATATGACAAAGAAAATTAACAACATGAGATCCCAAACAATGAGTGGGACGGGAAAAAATTGGAAGCTGGGGACTCTTTAGGCATTAGACTAGGGTAGGTCAGGATATAAGAGTGTCAAGTCAGATGGGAAAGTACAGACTGCAAGAGACTTAGATGTACATGATGGATAAAGGGAGAGTACATGAGAAAGCTAACCAGAGATCTTGTCTCGTAACTTTAGATGATAGGCTAACCCAAAGGTACAGGACTGTATAAAGAATACAATGGCACTGGCAGAGAAAGACAACCCATGGGTTTAAGCCAATAGAGTCATGCACATCCATCAAGTGGTAACAACAAGACACCGTGGCAATCTATTTCATCTAGGAGCCCTACACAATTTCAGGTATTCCACTGTCAAGGCATGCCGACGGCCAAGCTTATATTTGGATAAATGGGCACTTAACAGAGGCTCCCTAATAGGTCTGGGATGATCATATTAATATGTTAACTAAAAGAGAAGGACTACAAGATAAAATGTCGCTCCCTCTAAACTCGGCAAATTTATAGCAAACAATTTCAATCTGTTACAAAGTTTGAAGCCCTAACTTTTCTCACATCGACATAATGGTTTATCATACCCTGATCATTGAACCTCGGTTAATCAGCCATTGCGCAACTACTGGAATATCACATTATGGTTACAGAATATCATTCAGTTGCATGAGGAACAGGACATTTATTGTCACTGCAGGATGTAGAGGTAACAAAGCTTCTACTGCACGTTCATGTGATTTAAATATCCTATCATCTTTAAGGGTCGTAATTGCACACTTGAAAAAGAAAGATTTTCAGGGTGATTGCTTTCCTACGAATTAATCTCGCTTTTAATGATGTCAACCATATTCACGACAAGCAACATCTATTTGAGGTTCACTCAAGTATTTTGTTGACAAAAGGGACATGTTGCTGCGGTTGAACCATTAACAATAATTGCCATGTATCCAATTTCCTGCTTCAGGCAGAAAATAAAAATACTTTGCGGCCAAATTGCGGCAAAATTCATTCCATTGGAAAATATAAAAAAAAGGAGCTGGATGGAAATCTATTTGTTGTACTTTCACTTGGTCTTTTGCATGAAAATTCAGTTTTCAAAATTGATATGTGGAATTTTGTGGAGAAGTTGTAGAAAAAGCACTCTGCAAATGCTTTATGCGGATTTAATTTTTTGGTACTACATGTAGGTAGAAACTGGAGTTTGCACTGTTGAAACAAGAGGGTAGGTGGTAGAAGACAGAATAAGCATTTTTGCAGTGTTTCTAAGTTCATGGTGAAGAGGTTGCCACGAAAACAATGAATATTGAACCACCACGAAAATCTCAACATTTACAGTTACAGTTTCAAGAGCTACTTGTCGACTTTTGTGACTTTTGTAATTTTTTCAGTGATGGAATGTGAGAAGGTTTGGTCCATCGTTTTTGTCAATAAACACTAAAATCTTTGCATCACAATAATTATGTAATCTACATTGTGCTTAATAGTTAGTCCATTCTTTAAATCCATATGTCTATTAGGCAATAAGATCAACTTTTTTTAAATTTGGTTGTAATTTTCATCCACTTTTGAATTTTGGCTCTTTCAAATGAATCGTTAAACGTTGCCCTCAGGGTCAAAGGTCACTCAAAATGCCAGTATTGACAAAAATGTGTACAGTTTTTCCAACAACCCTCACAAACAGTCACTTAACTCAGTCACTGTGCAAACAACTAGAAAATTAGCAGAATACCCCCCCCCTGAGAGATTTTCCCTCAACACTCATCAACTGAGCTATACGTACAAGGTCATACTTATCAACCAGATGGCCAGTCAATTGAATTACAAGGACTAGAGTGACAAAAGAAATGGAATTTCCTTGTACGGACTGCGTGTTAATAGATAATTCCAGGGCAAATTTCCGCCATCCTGATTAAATAAAGTGTGTCGTCAAACTAAAAAGCCATGTTTTGTATCCGAATGTACGATCAATGTACTTGCCCATTCGTTGTGACGGCTGCTATAGTTTAAAGTGACATGCCGCGGTAATGATAAACGAACGCACTGACTCTTTCTGACGGAATATACACAATTACATCAAGGCACATATTGGGCACCCAGTAAATCAATAAGTATTACATTATTGTGCATTTACTCCGCACAGCCAGTATTTTTCCATTAAAGTAACTAGTGTTTTATGGCAACAAGAAGCACTTTGCTTCAGCCAATATGTTATAAGTTATAACTCACCTTCAGAAGCCATAATCCAGTCCATAAATCATGCAGTGCATTTAATTTTCCAAAAATGATATTCCCCCTCTATGATATTGCTTTATCTGATGGAATTTTGACCGGCGTCATTTCTCTTGTGCGGGATGGATGGTTGGACAATACAAAGTGGAAGGTATTTGAGAGAACCTATTTAGGAGCATCTTTGATGATGCATACGCGCTCAGGGCATGCGAGCGTGGTCCATCCATATGTACTGAGATAAAAGAAAAGCGAAGATGACTGCAATGGGACTGGGAAGGGCTGAGAGAAGAATTCCTGGCAGCAATCCCTTCCAGAAATTTATAATCCTGTAGATCTATTTGTTCTCTTTTTTTTTTCTTTATTCAACCAACAAAACGAAGTTAGAAATAGATACTATCCAGCAGAAATCAAAGCATGATTTAAGTAATCATTTGTACATAATATAAAGGATCAGTACAGAAACGTATACTATGTTACAAATAGTCAAATACACAATATGCCCCATGTACTTTTAGAATCCTGGTAGCGAAGCCTCACAGAAATTTGTAATATTTACTATTTATTTGTTCTCTAGTGGTGTATAATGTAAAAGCTCTGCCTATTTAAAGGCATTAATTCAGGTAAGAAAAGTCCACTACAACTTTTAGAGATCATATTGAAGGAATCCTGGTAGTGAAGCCTTCCAGAAATTTATCATCCTACTTATTTTTTCTCTAGTAGCATATACATAAAAACGTTGTGTTTTTTTGCTGGTAGGAGGAAAATATCTATTAGATGGTAAAACAAAACATACAATGTACATGTATAGGCATGGGGTGGTTTTAGAATGGATAGAATTGATAACAGCAACTCGCATAATTTTGCTAGGTCCCCTAAGATCACAGTAAAATTTAAGCCTTCTCAAGAATGTCTTGAATACTTGTAGAGCTGGTAATACAAGCATGCAACAACTTGCCATTTGAACATTGCTTTCAAGATTTGCATGTTAAAATATTCTGAACATTGCGCTACTAACTGTACATACCGAATAAATGTACCTGTAAGTTTATCTTTTCAAAGTTTGAGAACTTTAATTTGTTTCTACTACTGAGTACCATATTTGAGAACATTTTTGCCAACATGCAACTTTGCATGTAACCGAAAAAAGAATTTTGAGCACTAACCTAGATATCTGAAGCATGAATACCTCAGGTACAATGTATTAAACCTCCTTTTTTTGTTAAGTTTTATTCCACTTCTATTTTGTATTATGTTTAAGAATTCTTGCCATACTTTGTACTATGTACAATTGTCATGCAATAAAGTTCTATGTCTGAGTCTAGGTATTACTGAAGTTTGAAAGATTCAGAAATCCTTAAATTCAACATCTTTTATGTAGCAGTCTTAGGGTTAACTACTCTCCAAGCAGAGCATGGGTTTCAGCTGTTTTTTGACATGTTTTTAGGCGTTTCTGGTGGGCTTTCTACTTTGTCATCATTTTTTTTTATAGATGACAAAGATGACAAAGTAGAAAGCCCAACAAAAACGCCTAAAAACAGGTCAAAAACCAGCCGAAACCCATGCTCAGCTTGGAGAGTAAGGATTAACAGCAGAATTATGAGATTAGATAAGACAGCAATTGAGAAAAATATTGTGTCTTGAGAATTTCACAACTACCTCAAGTTGAGTACGTTTATTTATCTATCTTGTCATTCATTCATTTATTTATCAATATTCTTTTCTTTTTTTTGGTACATGTACTGGAAGGTGTTTGTTGTGGCTTGTTGCTTTAAAATGCAATGTTTACCATGTCCAGCCTTACATGTATTTCTCTCTTTGTCTGGACCAACCCTAAGGCTCTTTTGGTTTCCTTCTTTGAAGCAATTAATGTTTGGCTCTTTGGCTTAAGGGAACAGGACAACACAATTGGGCAATAAGCCTGCCTGAAGGCCGATTAATCCAAATATTCTTAGTTTCCAGAAGCCAGAAGGAGAAGAGGTCATCCATGCTTGACATCAAAGAACCTTATCGAGTCAGAAACTTGTTTGAATGGATAAGACTTGACTGAAATGATGTATAACAGAGAATATTGGAGGCCAATTTTAACTACACAAGTATGTGTAAGCTCCAACTTGAAACTTGATGATGATTATTACTAATCTTGGACAAATCAATTTTCAATATAGATTGATTTCAGCAAAGCTCTTCGGGCAAAGTTATAGAACAACTGTCACATTTTAGATTCTCCTAAGAAGGTTAAATTATACATCAAACAGACGAGTACATTATGTATTGCCATGACCTATATTGGGTGCTTTCAATGTCCTCTATTGAGTAATAAATCTATCATCTTGCGCATGAAAGTCCCACATAAAACACAGATTTACATGTCATACATGGATGAGAACAAAAACTAATACCCCCATCTGTGTATATCCCCAATAAAACTTTAAAAGCATTTTCTCTTTTTATCTATAATTTAGAGCTGGCACATGTGAATATTACTTTAGAAATATTTTGTGTATTTCAATCAAATGTCAGTCCGACTCCAACATGTGTATGTGGGTGGAACAAAGAACAGGAGTATATATAGCAAAATTGTAGTATAGTCAGTAAATCAGACAGTCATCTTCATTCAAACTGGGTCATGTTCTATGGGACCGGTAAAAAATTTATCAGCATTTGCAACTGGCTAGTACCAGCATTCCAGATGATCATTATAAGCAACAAATAAAATATTTGCCTTCTATGACAACTTGCAAAGATGTGCTTTACATACCTTTAGTATTTGACCTATACACAAACTCAGATCTAAAATGTTAATCTATTTGTTGATTTATCAGTCAAAGAATAACATTAAGTTTTACAATGCAAAGCTACCACATTGCCAATCATAGCTATGGTAAGAATGTTGTCTCTTAGCATGCTCTGCGTTAAGATGTGTAAATTATAACCTTTTGCATATTATTACATGAGTTGTCTTTTTGTGACTGTTGTCAATTCACAAAAAGATTTTATCATTATAATACATTCTTCTACAGCTAATTTGCTTTTAGTTAGTTCAAGTTTGCCATACTTTTCTGGACAAAAGCAATTTTTCTCAACCAACTTCCAAAACTAAAAAAACAACTTGACACAGATATTTTCTTTGGTGAGTTTCCGATATCTTGGTATCTGATACGGCAATTTGCACAGCAAAGCAGCACAGGGAAGAAAAACAGATGCATGTACAAGATCAGATCGACAGTTGACAAATGACCCATCGGAAATGTTACTTCTAATCACCTTCATTCCATTCAGCCCTCCATAATTCTGTTCTACCCTTTTAATGTCACACACAAGGAAAACCAACTCCCCAAAGAAAGGTGTTCCGTCCGAGTTAAGCATTCATTTCTCACTCCATCTGACCCTGACTTCCTCTTTTATCTCGCGCGACGTTGTCTCGATGCGCAAGGCAGCACGAACCGTCGGCCGCGCTTCCCAACAAAGGAGCTATGCCTGCCTGTCGGCCCGATGCCCATCATCACTCACGGGGGTCCTGATTTATTACGACGTTGGACTTGCACAAAGGGAAGATGAAGATTTTCATTAAGCCGAATGGTCCGAGATGGAAGAACGAGGCAAAGGTTTTCTCTAGCTGGGAGCCTTGGTGCAGTCTGTAACTGTGATACATGGTGATAACCCGGCCCTCTTTTGAAACGATGACAAAGTTCTGTGAGATATGTCCTATATTTCCTAAGAAGACAAGCATAGATACCGTAAATTTCATTCACTTTCGTGGTGACTTAATCTCATGGTAGAATGGGAAATTAGGTTTTTGGTAAATGTGTTCTAATTAAAAGTTCTTGGTTGAAGCAATGCTGTAGTACAGCTGCAGTAATACATTGGAAACACATATTTGTGGTGTCAGGATTTAGTAGCAACACTGACCTGTCTCTCCAAAAACAGCAAAAATAAAGCTACTGCAAATATTTTAAAGTCTACAGTTGGGGTCAAGCTTTAAACCTACAATATAATTATATACAACCACATTGTATGCTTGGATACTACAGACTACTAGATTTTCAATTAACAAAACTTGGTGAAGACCCACCCTTGAAAAGAATGTGCAACTGGAAGGTATTAATCAAATGCTCTCGGGTTTTCTATAGTCATGAAAAAGGACACACAAGTTCATTGCCTTCTTTATATCTTATTTATGAATCTAGGGCAGTCCCTACAGTTAACTGAGAAACTGAATTCTATTAGGGAGGTCTTGAGCTCCAAACTCAGTTCATTCAACTACCTTTCACATTTTCCTCAAGGCTACAACATGCAGATGTCATAACAACTTTCCATCCATGCCAATTAAAACTCAGGCTTCTGGCCTCCATAAAATCAAACAATAATTTTATTCAACATACTTTTTTCCAGACCGTAACAGAAGATACAACAATTACCCATGACAAAGCACTAGCTGCGGGTTGTTCTACCATTGGGACAAACTCATCTCCATCCAAGGTCTCTGGGTTTAATCAATCTTTCCGTCGAACTCAAACAGCAAACTCTGCGATGAAGTCTGCTGCACTTCGCTACATTGTACATATGACCCATTAGTTTTTGAGGCATGCATCATCCATATCCACACAATAGAGCCACCTATTTTTTTCTTTCTCATCTAAAATGGATGCCAATTCAAAGTTCTGGTTCAGTTCAAACTCATTAAGGACAAACACGTGTGCATTAAGCAACCAACTCGTTTGCGCAAACAAAGGGAGCGAAACACATCATTAGACATTATACTTTAGCGGTTTTGAAAGACGGTATCAAAAACAGGCGATCTAGGAAGAAAGCAAACCCATTTGGTCCTTGTGTGGGGTCTCCCTTTCAATCCATCATTAATGCAGTTAGGTAGAAGGCAAGGAGTTAGCACTGCCAGATGGTTTATGACTTATGATCCTGGCGGGCTCATTGCTCAAGTGTAGAAGAACAACAGGCTTGTGTCGGATCTTAAATGTTAACGGTGTTATGCCGAGTTAGCAAATTTAGGAAATGACTGACAAGGTGTCAAATCTCAAACTACATGCAAATGAAATTATGAATCAGTATAAGAGGAAAATATGTTCGATATCATTATTGTTTTCTGGATTCTGCATCACTCGATTTTTTTTTTCATCTTGGAGATGACGATGGATATTATAAATGACCACAAAGACACAATTCCTATGCAGGACCTTACAATAAAATTAACTGCAGTGAAATAGTTTGAATCCTTCTTGTTTCATCAGATATTGCAAAACGATTTATTCCAAGAATTATCTTTGGATAACAGAATATTAAATATTTCCAAATTTCAAAGTGAATCCATGACAAACAATATAGCACCATAGAATGATGTTACAACTTAAATGCAATGTACCTGTATCTAAAATCAGGGTTCAAAATGATTTTAAAGTTTTCAACAGTTATTAGACTATTATCAACTAATTGGAACCAGGAGTTCAACTGTGAGGCTGCTACCAGTTGGGCTACAGGGACATCCCTATATCTACACATGGCTATATCAATAGAAGTAAAACAGCTCACTTCTTCACATGCTAGTGTACCTAAAACAGTTGGCTTCTCCGCATGCATGTATGTAAAAGTCAAACAGTTCATGTCTTCATGGGGCTGTATCTAAAACAGTTCATATGCCTGTCACTGCATGTGTATCTAAAACAGTTCACTTCTCTGCACGGCAGTATCTAAAACAGTTCACTTCTCTACATGGCTGTGTGTAAAAGTAAAACGCTTCATGATTGTCTTAAAACAGTTCATGTCTTCACAATGCTTGTGCACCTGAAACAGTTCACTTCTCTACATGGCTGTGTCAGTGTGTGTAAAAGTAAAACGGTTCATGATTGTCTT
Source organism: Branchiostoma lanceolatum (assembly GCF_035083965.1). Classification (NCBI taxonomy): domain Eukaryota; kingdom Metazoa; phylum Chordata; class Leptocardii; order Amphioxiformes; family Branchiostomatidae; genus Branchiostoma; species Branchiostoma lanceolatum. The sequence goes on from NC_089728.1 coordinate 6,042,094, forward strand.
AAAACAGTTCACTTCTCTCTGCATAGCTCCAAGGCAGGTAGGGATAGCGACCTACGATGACCTCTGCTGTCACCCTGCGTCCTCCCAGCGAGCGCAGTTTGCTCTGTTACAGTTATTGGTTTCCCCAGTGGGTCAATTACCCGCGAGTACATTACTAAAATGTGCTCTGCCTGGTTTATCCGCAAAGTCTCCCGGCAATAAAGCTAACAGAGCGGAGCACAAAGGGCTGAAGGATGGAGTTTTAATGTAATGATGTAATCAGTAGCGAGTATTGGATGGCTCTTCACATTTGTTTAGATGAGGTTTGTGTCTACCGCATTAGTCAGTCCTTTTTCTATCCCTTCATAAAAACAACCTCATTTCATAGCCTGGGTTTTTCAAACCTATAGCAGCTGCCGAATCTTTTCATTCTCTCACACAAAAATGAGGACAAAGTGACTTGATGACGGCTATTATAGATACACCGGTACATGTATAGTCTGATTATTATTCCCAAAGCACCAATACTTGTAATGTGTCATGTGAATACTTTGTACAAAATACCAATCTACATCAAACTTACTACTTATTTCATACTACAGCCAAACCTATAAAAGTGACCATTTCTACATTAAAGGACCACCTGTTTAATATGACCCCTTTTTAATGGTCCTTAGATAATTTTTGTTCATTTAGAATACTGTGCATAGTGACCACCTGTGGACATAGACCAGATTTTATTGGTCTCTCGAGTGGTCTTCTCAGGCAGTTTTGACTATATACATTTGTATAAATGATTTTGCAGACTGAGGAAAATTGAATAGCTGTCATTCTGCTAGCCTTTATTTGTCCACCTGAGATTTGCATGATGACAACATGAATGTTGATATATCAAGTTCATTTTGATGGCTCTTCTGGAAAATGTGAGCCTTGGGACTTCTGTAGCTAAATATAACAGTCACGATTTCAACCAAATAGTTACTATTACCAGTAGACCACACAGATTCAATTTCTTGATCATACGACTACCAAAGGGGCTAATAGGAAAAAGTCAAAGATACAAATTGTATTAATAATAGTATGGAGTCACCTTTCTACAGAATAATATGGTCTAAACAATTTCCAAGTCTTACAACTCTAGAATCTTTATTGCCGTTTTATTATCCTCAAAACAAATTATATATCTTTGCCTCTCACACTTAATGCGTTTTTGTTTCTTAAGTCCATGCTAAGTTGAAAATAAACATCGTTCCATTGGGATGTTTCTTTTGAAATTCTAATTCTTGTCAACAATTTCTTTTCAAATTCTATCAATCAATTTGAAGAGAACGTCAAATATCAGCATGGTCAATTTACATTTAATTCTAGTATTGGATTAGGTGACCTTTAACTGCAGATAGATTTGTCTCTCCACAAGGCCATTCCTTCTATACTGCTTATAAACAGTATTTATAAGTAGTATAGAAGGAATGGCCTTGTGGAGAGACAAAATTATCAGCGGCAAAAGGTCACCTAATCCAATACTAAGTATATGTATGGCCTTGTAATACCTAACTGGCCCTTTTGTTCAGTGACACTAGAATAAAACCTGTGTATATTAATAGCCAATCATCACGCCTTTCTAGACGTCGAGAGTGAGCAATGTTTGCTGAGACAGTCTCTTGCCAAAGGTCGGTGGGCAACTGTTTCCTTTTACAGTGCGAGTGGGAGAATATACGACCTTCTCTTCACGATTCTGACACTTAAGCAATAAACTTTGCCTCCTTATTTTGCTGCAGGAACGCAATTGAAAAGTCGTACTTAGGAGCTCAATCGACTATGTTAGGATGATGTTCAGATTCTGGATATTCTAGTTTGGACCTGGTAAATACACATGACATTGTACCAACATTATTGTTACATTTTGTCAATAAGAAAGCTGTGTGTCTGTCTGTTTGTGTATATAACTAAAGAGTGCCTGGGTGGGCTCTCTTGATATTTAGTTGTAGTGTGTGCCCTGTATAGGTCTTGATGAGACGTAAGAATGATTAGATTTTGGACACCCTTGTGACTTTCTAAAGTACTGCAGTGAAACTTCCTGTTTTGATATCTTGTACTCTAGTTTAGGAATACACTCAGTCTAATGAAATATCTACAGAATAGGAAATGCTGATAATACTGCATTTAACTCAAAGAGTTTTGTTGAGATCAAATAAAGGTACAAACTACTAGAGTACAGACTTTCCCCTCAGACTTTCATCTTCCAGTTTAGCAATATTTATTACGTTTGTATCTTTTTGCAGTCTGAAAAATGGAAATACTAGTATTCAGGCTTAGATATTTTAACTATATATAATACATGTAGGCCAATATTAATTTTTTTTTACAATTTGTCCTCGTAATAAACTGTAAATTTCAACTGGGACTTTTACTAATCAAATTACTAACATATGTCTTAATTTCATGACATTTCAGTGACAAATACATCCCATAATTCAGAACTACACCAACAAATCCCTTATCCCCACAAAACCCCATTCACACCCTCTGTTGTTCCGCCACATTGCACATAGATACAAAAGGTTACGGTTGACCCCGCGACCCCAAGCACAGATGTTTCACATTCAATCTGCTATTCTGCAGCCTCTTTTATAGCGAGGGAGACACTATCGTAAAACTGCACCTGGTTCTGAAAAACCCTCCAAAACAGCTACATCAAACTCAAATGCCCATAAATTGACTGATGGATGATTGGCCTTCATTAATATTTCACGATCGCGATATGATCCAATTTTTTTCCTGATTCTTTCTAGAATGAATGTGGATGTTACGATTATATACCAGGGTATATCACCAATCTAGCAACGTTTGGAAGACATGTTATAGCAGTATGGTTACATAATGATGTATACTTTTGAAGGTTTTATATAAGATGCTATTTTGGTACACGGAAATCCTGGTAGTGTTAGGGTTATAAAAATATTACCCTATTTTCAGTGACATTTGCCTTTCCTTCTGACCTTTGAAGACTTTATCTTACAAATGTACTTATGTGTAACAAGGTGACATGGGGAGATATCAAAAAGTGTAGGGACAAACCAAAATAATACAGGGGTGAGGTTAAGTACCTTTTTGTTATAAACATAGGGAAGTTTTTCAAAATACAATGTACAAAAGAGTGTTGACAAAAAGAACATGATTGACAAAAACATGATTAAAGCTAGTACTGTTTCTCTGAAAAAGACAACATTTTAACACCCCTTCTGACTTGCTTTGGTCCACCCCACAAAATTTACATAGATGATAAATGACATGGATTTATTATATGTGTAAATAACATAGGCAGAGATTAGCTACTACTGGAATGTGAGATAAAGAGATTAACTTTGAGTCATTTGATACTAAATTCCAAAATATGAAGTACTCTTTAGAATTATATCACCATATATATGACAATATAACATGCTATTCACAAAACAAAAGGGTTTTCAATAGTGATCTGTGTTTTTCTTAATCCAAATATTAGAGGAAAATACTATCATTTTGTCATACTTGATTCACATCCTACCTAAATACAGTTTACTTACAGTAAATAACATGACTTGCCAATCTGAAATACTTTCAGCACCAAGGACAGAGGAAATAATAACACTTGGAAGTTGGAATTCATTTTACAAATAACCATGGAAGGTGTGGGGCTTAATTGAATGGTTAGATGCCCCAACATCAACACCAGAAAAGGAAATTTAACAATCAAAATAATAGAATGTAAACACTATACAAATATTCTTGATGCATTGAATGAGAAATTGACAAGTGCATGAATATCTAAAAGTTAACAATCAAACTGTTCCTTTAATAAGTCAGGTAAAAAAAGGTCTTAATCCAAATCAATCCTGAATCGATCGAAAGTGTTTTAGAAAATTGTTTCTTCCTGCAAATCATTGCAGACTGGAACTTGTCGTCATTCAAAGATAGCTTTAACAAAGTTACATTAGAGCCATTTAAATGGGACTGGTCATTCACTGTAAGTGTAACATAACTAGCAGCTGCAACATGCCTCCAAAGCTGGCATGTTATGCCAAAAAACAGTCATACTACAATGTAGTCGAACAAGTCAGACCCAAGAAAGTTAAATATCAAAGAGTGATTTTCCAGTGGAGTGTTATGCCCCGCACTCAAAATGCCCTTTATGTAACTTGTTTTTCCAGCTTGATATACTCTATATAGCACGAGTCAATTATTTGTATTTTACAATGAAAGAAAACAACCTTTGATATTCTGATCCTTTATTACAAAGCCTAATATACACTCTTGATCTGGCCTCCACATCCTAAGGGCAGAATACATAGGTTTGTACTTTTAATTACTTCCTGACTTCATGAGATGTATTCAAACGGTTTATATTTAAACCTTTCTTTGATGTGGAATTTGGTAAATACCCCTCATTGCTTTTCTAGAAATGGCATGTAGATGGGTAGCAACTGCTGCTTGAAAACCTTGCAAATACACTGTTGTTTACAAGATCAAAATGCAAAGACTTTGTCTAAATCAAATCTAACAAAATTTTCATTATGTAACATATGCTACAAGAAATATTTTCAGAGTAAATGTTTTCAGAGCAAATCTAAAGGAGGAAATATGATTATGAATCACACCCAAGGCTACATTTAAATATGTTTTAAAACGTAAAGCAGAATTATATACCGTTTAATTCACAAATAGATCAGAACAATTACCATGATGCTGAAAAACGTTTCCTCTATTGTGACTACGAGGGCTAATCTAAGACTATTTGAAGTGTACAGAGAATTAACAGTTATATGATCAGTCGTCTCTTTGATTTGTCGTCAAGTTGCAAGTTAAAGACCATGTTACCAATGTACATAAAAATTATCATATGTACATATTACCACATTCACAACATGATTCTTAACTTGAAATTTGTCAAAAATCCGGGGCCATATAATTGATTATCAATGACTGACAAAGGCACAAGAAACAGCTATGAGCTAATGAGACTGTAAAATAATTGTAAGTAAGAACCGATTCCAAGACAGTAATTCTAAATAACTTGTGGAAGAGGGATTAAATGTCAAGAGCATTGATTTTACATTCTACCTAGTATATAGTCTTTACCCTCAATATATTTTGTTCTAAAGTACTTTAGTAAGATGTTGTTCTCATGTACGTAGATTGATTTATACACCAGAAATGTGTAATAACGGATTTGAAAGAAAAGAAAAGAGTCCCTACTGAAAGCACTTACTCTCCGAGCCACATAAAAAAACGCTCTTGTCATTCATGAGCTATCGCTCTGACGTCCGTAGACATTTTACACAAGGCCAAATGACGTACATGTGATTGCCAAGATGTTGTGCCTCATTTCTCACTCTGTAATAATCTTCCGAAATGGGTTCTAAATCTCTTTCTTATGACTCTCAGGTCAGTTAACGTCGGCCGAAAATACACATCTGAGAACTGAGTGCTTTTGATACCAGGCCCAGAGTCATGTGGAATTACTGATTCAGGCTGGCGAAATGATTTCTAAAACTTGCCAGCTTTCTTGATATAATCTTACAAGTAATAATCAATGATTCCTTAGTAGTACATAATATGTATAAATACAACAAAACTGGCTAGTTTTAGTTTTTACAAGTAATAATCAATGATTCCTCAGTACATAATATGAATATATACAACAAAACTGGCTAGTTTTGGTGAGACCATCGTGAAAAATACTATCCTACGATGTTCAGATTTGTAATTTGACTCCTAAAACAAAAAGTTCAAATATTAAGCTCAAAATCATGTGAACTTAACCTTCTCCCTGCTACCTGACCCCATAACTGACACAGATTAGCAAGGAGTAGGTTAAAGTGCCAATCCAATTCGTACTGTTGTAATGAAATAAATTTGTTTGCATTGCATACCCAGTATACTGCTTCATGGCATGACCCTCCAGATTTGTACTGAAAAGTACAAGCTGCATATCCGGATGGATTCATTTGATCCACTCACACCGGGAAGGTCCCTTACTCTTTTTGATAAGTGTGGTCGGTTCTTTAAGGTGCTCGAGGCGTGGCTCTCCTCAAACACGGGACCTCGATTTAACGTCCTATCCAAGGGACATCCCTAACAGAAGCTAGGCACTCATTTCCACCTGAGTAAAGTTAGGGAAACCATGTACAGTGCATCTTCCAAGGGCACAACATGTCAGGGGACTGCATGGTTCTGGGCCAAACACACTTCCATTACGCTAAAGCAACGCCAATTTACAAGCACTTGCCAAAAGTTACAGATTTGCCAAGTTTAGATTAATGAAGTTTAAGACTGGATTTTCTCAAGGTTTCTTCTTGTCTATGAAACCCAAGATTTGCCTTTAAGAAGCCACTAGAGACCAATTACAGAATTTCAACCATTTATCACAAAAAATGAGGTAACAAGACAGTAACTTTCTCTCAACTGACAACTGTAAAAATCCACTGAAAATTTCGGTCTGCACAATGGCCAACAAATCTTCATATACGAAAGTAAGTTTCAATTTGTATGCATGTTTATTATCTGTACATTTAGGAATAATTGACATTGCCCTTGTAAAACAAAGTATTAAAGACAATTTTCAAACTAAAGTTATGGCTTCATTTTCCCCATGAGTGAATTAGTCACTCAACATTTTGTATTGTCTGTTGGATGTAAAAATTAAGGCCTACAAATTTGTGATACAGATTAGTAGGCTGAAAGTTGAATGCACATTTTATTCAAATGTACATTTTGGGTAAATCAAGTTGTCATTGTAAAAGAAATCATAAAGACAATTTCTGGACACTTGAAATAATGGCTACATTTTTCTCATATTTTTTGTATCACCAACAAGATATGAATTTTGCATTTACCATTTTTCTAATCTCCAAGCAGATATAGAGTTCAGCTGTGTGTTTTACACATGTGTGGGAGACAAAGAAAGAAGATTCTGAAATAAAACACGTTTACTGACCTCTACAAAGACACAGATAATGGCTCAAAAATGTGGTGTGAAATACATATACTGAGTGGGGCCCGAATCTACTTGGAGATTACAATTCTCCTAATCCTACACGACAGATACCCTAGAGTATGCGCGGCTGAATCTATCAAGTCTGATCCAAACACACGTAATTACTTTTGTCTTAATAAGACACGTCGGGCGGGTGATTATCATAGCTCGTGGACATTCGGGATCTCGACTGTCTCTCTCTCTCCAGACGTATTTTCTGTCTCGTTGATGGCAATCTTCCCTCGCTGTGATGGATGTTCTCGTCCACTCCGACTCACTAAGGCAGCATTAACGGGATTAGGTCCGCCTCTATCTACCCTTGTACCCTTTTAACTTTCTTCATCCCTTCTTGTCAACATGACTTTTAGTTTTCCGTATTACCTGTGCTTGTGTTACGCTCATGAGTTTGGAGAGTAACTAATGACAGCTAAAATAGCTTCAGGCACTTTCTTTACTCTTAACCTTCTTCGTGCTGAGGGAGTCTCTTGGTGTTGAGTTTTAACTTTCTTTATCGCTCCTTGTTGCCATGACTTTTGGTTTTCCGTATTACCTGTGCTTGTGTTATGCTCATGAGTTTAGAGAGTAACTAATGACAGCTGAAGTCGCTTCAGGTTCTTGTCTTTTTTAGTTTTTTAGTCTCTTGGTGTCAAACTTACATTGGTTACAGTGTTTGGCAGCAGGGCGAGGGTTAAGAAAAGTTTGTTTATGAATCTACAATGTTTATCTTGGCTAACTTAACAAATATTGCAGAGCCAGGTTAGATAACATAAAACACCCAAGAAATAAAAGAATTCTTTAATTACAGTAGTTTATGACAACATTCTTGGCTGGCATATAAGTCGGAGATGATAGACTATTTGTAGGCAGATTTATGACTTCAATATGCACGCCTGGAGATAACAAACCTGTTACAAAGTCATGCAAAGTGCATTTTCTTTCATTAGAATAATGTCAAACAGAAATATCTTCTGTGTAACTATAACTATTACCCCTTTAAGTTTGGTATAGAAATTAAAGATGTAATTTTTTAGTGATAATATATAAAGTTAACATCATTTACATTATCCTTAGATCAAATACAAAATTACAATATCATAATGTCATGTTTATATTGTAAAATACCTTTTAACATATCAAAAGCGGAAAAGATTATGAGAAACTTTTCTGTTGATGCATTCATCATCATTATGACACAATGAAGTTGATCTAATATAAGCCGAGCAGTGTGTATCACAAGGTAAGATCTTAGACCCACAACTAAGTTTCTGACTCTATTATAAGTAATTCTACAATACTCAATCAGCAACATAAGTGAACATTTCGCTGATAAAGGCTCTGCTCTCTTGTACCTTTTTTTGTCACAAAGCACTTCCTTTCTTCTTTTTCTTGTCTTTCATTTCTGTACCAAAGCAGTTCTCTTTGCTTTCTTGTAACTTCTTAAGTATAAGTCAATCTACAATAATCACATCAAAACTGCAGCACATACTCATTCAGCAACATAAGTTAATATTTCGCTACTATAGTGCAGCTATCTCTGCTTCCTCATAGTTTTTTCAATGTGATGTACTTCATTTCTTCTTTCATTTCTGCCTGCCAATCATGATGGTTAGATGATGGATGTATTTGGTGACTACAGCTCACTACTGTTGTATTAAACCGGATTAGCGAGGCTTGTGCCGACCTTGAAGCGGTAATCCCCAACAAGCCTGCACAGAAGGGGATTAAGGTTCCATTCTGTAATTAAGTTTTCCCGTCTTGACGGCTGATGGAAGTCTACTGCCTTGCTAGATCCGGCAGCATATTAGGGAAAAGGCTTTTCCTTTGTGCAACCCTGAAGCATTTGTCTTCAAAATTGTCCCGAAAATTTTGACGAATTCCTTCACTGTGGTGTAACCTTGAATACTTTGGCAGCTACATATACCACTGTTATAATACCAATCCCTGCACAATACTTCCTTTGCATCTGTCGATTCTTTCTACAAGTAAAAAACACACCAATACTGCCAGTTTCAACTTATTCAGGATCTCTTTCTTACAAAACTGGAAGCATTTTTCCTCTAGTCAGAGAAAATAACACCTGATTTACAACAATTAATATTCACCAATGATTTACATCAAGACGTGTGTATCAGCCTTGTTGCTATTCTATATTTCCCTAGGCTGGCATATAAGACGTATGAGTCAGCCTCACGATGGGTATTAATTCTCTAAGTTGCAGGAAATAATGATGGCCTTTGGGTGCATATAAATGGATTGATTTGTGTCCCTTGATTTAACGCGCAGAAGTGCTGTAATCTGTATAAGTCATTGTGTAACAGTCGCCGTATGTGCGAGATGTTGCGACACTGCGGGGAAAGAAGACGTTCCAGCGGTTCTGGGCGCAATTTCGTGCTAGGGTGTCGATCATAAAGCTGTCAAACATAAGTCAATAACATTGTTCAACCTGATTAATATCCTTGCATATACCCTAAGTACATGACAACAAGAAGACTTGAAACAAACATTTTGGGATTGTAATCTTCTTCTAGTCGTATTTGCCAAGACACATTCAATTGAACATTAAACTAGTATGTTTTTGTTATATACATTTCAATGGTTTGATAAACATTGTTACAATTCTAACAATGTTTGTTTATTAACAGCCATCCAAACTAAATTTCACTATTCTTCTGCTATTTGCAGCATTCTAAAGAATTCTCTATCTTGTTTAAAAAGGTGACACATCCAATTGAACATTTAAATCACATGTTTTTTGTTATACATTCTAATATTAAGTTGATAAACTTTCAGCTGTTTGAATGTTCATTTACGGCCACCAAAACAAAATTTCAGTTTTCTCTATCTTGTTGTCTAAAAAATAATCCTGATACTCACTGATAGTGATAATCTCAAAATAAGCTGATCAATCATCTACTCTCGACAGTTCTGATAAAAACTAGAGATATGAAAGTTGCACCCAAAACTATGCAGACTAACACAGCATAGAAGTTTCTTTTAAAATATGATTGAAGCAAATAAGGTATTTTGTCATATTTTGATAGTATCACAAATGAAATCTCCAAATGATGCTTCCATGAGAAAACAAAACGATGTATCGGAAAAGCGATTGTTCCGCACATGTTATTGACTAACAGATGATGGATTATTAGCTCGGAGTCATAGATTAATAGATAATGATGACTTCTCTTGGGAGAGATGTTTCTGCTGGTTGTCAAATGTTTATCAACGCATGTTTTCATATACAATACATTCTTCCCATAAAACTCAGTTATAGACGTCAGGGTTTACATAAAGTTTTAAGGTACAGATTTCCCCAATTGAGGCAAAATCCCTGTTACAATACTGTAGATTTATGGTAACACGGTGGTCAAAAAGGCCTTGATTTTTCCTCACTTGTAAATCATGCATATTGATGAGGAATCGATGCCAATCACCCCTGTAACTACTGGTAACAGTAGCTGATTGGTTCACGCCTTTGCAGGCGGGAACTAGATTTGTTTTGGTTGCACCAAGCCGAGCACGATTTTGCCCGCGAACTTGTCCTTTTCAAATGCACGCCTTGTCTCCGCCCCCATTGTTTTCTGGTTAACACATTAACAATACCCCAGCTTTCATTTCAATCATTCCCACGCTCAAGCTTCATTCTGAAACCACCGTTTCAATTCTTTCTTAGCTATATTTTAGTCTATCCTACCACACAAAACGCCCAAACTAAGACCATAAAGAGATCGCAGTTTCCGCATTAACTCACCGTAATTCCCGGCCGAGGGTTCTAGATTATAAGCGCAACCACCGGAGACGCCGCAGAACCCGCCGATATGATAAACAAAACCCCGGCCTTTACTCCGTACATTACTTTCTTAAACACACAGACACTCAAAATTAACAAATAAAAATCGAATAGTTCATAGATGAAGTCGAATATTTTCATTGTAAACAAATTCATTGGATTTTACCACATACTGAGACTCCAAAACGTAGCACTCACCTTGATACATTTGCATGCGTGTTTGACAAGAACTGGTTTACCGACGTGTCTGGCGCTGTCCTGCACAGCGACTCAATAATCACAACCTACTTTTTCCGATTCAAAAACTCATTCTTTCTTAAAAAAAACTCCTTCTCGTCATTTTTGGAATAGAACGCGGTCTAAAGACCGTAATTGAATACGCGTGGGAACAACGCACACGCCAGCATTTAATATGCCGAATGTGTCGGCTTGTGCTGACACTAAAAACTTCATGGCAGCTTTGACTGGTAGAAAAAACAGATGGTGCATTTCTATACAAAGAAGATGTTACAGTTCGTCGTATAAAATACGCATGAGTAAATTAACTGCTGGGGAAATACAGGAGAGATCACAGTGCCATTGTTTGACAGCAGAACTGGATTTTCCTTTGTTTACAAACCGACGCCATGTTCTGGTTTCTTTAGATAACACACTTGCAGATCTTATTCGTGTGTTTTTTCACATTACTTTACCCACGTGCATTTCAATCACGAATGGTACCGTTCAGGCGTATTTTTATTAGAAATTGATCGAGGTTTCTGTATCTACACACTCTCACGGCCTGGTCGATACAATGTTTCACTAGTTTCTCATGCTGAGACAAAATTTTTGATGAAATTGTGAGGTACGTACTTTTCGGACGATGGCATAATGCTTACGCGATTTAGTTTACAGTACCAACGAGAAACGAAAAATTAACTAAATTTTGATGCTCTTTTGAGAGGACTGGGTGAGAATTCGAATGTGTATATTGAGCTCTTTGGTAGTTGAAATTCGCGGGTAATTATATCGCTTGGTCCGGGCGACCAATACAATGGAGGTATTTCACACTCATTTGCATCTGGATTAACCGCCCCAGAACAGACGCTAGCGAAGTACTGTGATCTTTACCGACAAGCTCATTATCTTTCCAGAGCAGAACCATTCTTCCACGTGAAATTCTAAATGAAGCGTGCGTTTCGTATTTTGGGCGATATCTCTCGATAGCAATTCTAAAATTCGAAGAAAAAACAACCGATGAAAAGCCAAATATCTGGCCGCCATCTTGAAAAAAAATTATAAGATTCTATTGTGCCGATAGAGAACTATGGGAGAAGACGTCCCAACAAATTTGCGAAATAAGTTAAAATCCCTCAGACATCACAAACTGCTCAATAGAAATTGGATTTAAAATTCCTAAAGTCTAAAGTATGTGTTGAACCATTGTTTGCGGCGTAAATTAGACGAAAAAGTGCAAAGGTTCAAAGTTCACTGACCGAAAGCAACCTATACATACACGCGTCAAAAGCGTGTAATTTGAAGCGCCGTGTTCGCGGTCAACTCGTATATTATACAGATTTTTAAAGCGAACTAATGTAGTTTGCGTGTGCATATATTTTTTTCTTAGTGCGATAATCGGATCATGCGTTATTTGGAGCGAGATTTGTGTTGTTGTTATATTACACCGCCCGGCTCATGGCACCCCCGCTTGTGGGCGGGAAACTTTTGCATGACAACGCTGACAGATCCCTAGCAACGTGACCACCGTGTAAGTAGAATAGTGGAAGATGTCTGTTACAAGTATCTGTTGACTCCCTTGTCAAATGTTTATCAACGCATGTTTTCATATACAATACATGGCATTCTTCCCATAAAACTCAGTCATAGACGTCAGATTTTACATAAAGTTTTAATGTACAGATTTTCCCAATTGAGGCAAAGTCCCTGTTACAATTAATGTAGATTTATGGTAAGTAGAATAGTGGAAAATGTCTATTACATGTATCTGTGGACTTGCTCGTCAAATGTTTATCAACACATGTTTTCATATCCAATACATGGTGCTCTTCCTATAAAACTCATTTATAGACGTAAGGTTTTCCAAATTTAAGCAAATTCCCTGTTAGACAGTGTTGCAATAGAATGATGGTAAGCGGTGACTTTAGTGTCTATAACATCCACATGTGCAAGCCTTGTACTTGCTTGTCAAATGTTTATCAACATGTTTTTATGTGCAACAGATTGGGTTCTTCCTATTAAACTTAGTTATAGACTCGAGGATCTATATAAAGTTTAACGATGCAGATTATCACAACTTTGGAATTTGGGAATTTAGATAGATATGTAGAAACAAGATTTTTGGGGTTTACATGTATCAACTATAAATGTCTGTTTCTTTTAAACGCATATCTTCCTTACTCATCAGTGGAAACAAAGATTTAAGTGTGCAAACCTTATTACATTGCAAAATGGTACAATTCATTACGATTTTGGGTGAATTTCAGAATGTAGAAACAAGCTTTTAAGGATGGTCGTTTATCTTCAAAATTTAATGTCTGTTAGTTGTAAACATTATACTCAAGTCTTACTCAGGGGTATCATGAGCAATGGAAATAAAATAATGCTTTCTGACTGTAACTACATGTAGCTTTCTAACATATATATATAATAAACAGGTATTCTGGCATAGTGTCTGCCTTATAGTCATACAGTATATGTTGTTCGCTGTCTTCTTCTGCATACAATTTTACTCAATCTATTGGTATCTGTAGTTTCAAGCTGAAATTCAAAAAAGTAATAGTTTGTAACTATGACAGCGATAAACTAAAAATGCTTTTAAAAGTGGACAGAAACTCCATTATCGAAGTCCATGATGCTTGAACAGATCTCGAGTCGTAAACTTTTACTACTCGCTCTGCTATAAACATGTTTTAAGGCCCCGTATTTCTAAAAGGTCAACGTAGAAAGTCATGTAATTTGATCAAAAAGATCTCACCGACATGAAATTTATGGCTGTATCAGGATGGCAAGGTTCAATGGGTACTTTGGTAAAATGCCAAGTCCATCCATAATTTTTGTATCAAATGAGGCATAAATTTTCAATGTCCCTCCACAAAATATTCTTCCTCTACTTCAGATTCATGTTTTCAGATTCAATTCAACTGCACAGTTTGTAGTTAATTCATCAAGACAACAACAAAAGTTACCACGGTAGTTCAATATGATAATAGTATCATAATAGATGTTTGCTTTAGTGGCTAGTAAAACCATCTCTGGACATCAAGGTTGGGTTCAAATCCTAACATGATTGATAGTGGTATGCTACTGATAGGGTTCACAATTCTTCAACCATCCCTCTAGTAGTGTTTAAGGAGAGCCACACCTAGAGCGCAAATAAAAGCCTATTGCATACACTGTGCTGATAAGAGTGGGATGTAGCAAATGAAATGAAAAGGAGATATACATAAATCAGATGTTTAGCTGAAGTATCGTACAAACCAGCTAGGAGGCCCATTAGCAAACTTTACCGTTGTTTTCCTGACCCCTACCCACATACCGACAGAGCATTTTCCAGTCTAAATAAAGGTTGATTGATTGATTGGTTGATTGATCGATCGATCAATTGATTGATTGATACCAAATATCACAAAGATCCATCCACGGCTTCTCGAGAGATGCTCTCCACAAACACACACACACGCAAACACGCAGATGGTACTGAAGGTACGGTATAACCTTCTTGATGTAGGTACATGTAATAATGAAAAATACAGTACTGAGTCAATCAATAAGGCAAATCATCGGTTATGCCAACTTGTTTATGTGATATGGAAAGAGATTTGAAACAAAAAATCAGGTTGAGTTTTCCTCACCTTCAAAAAAACAACAAACACAAATGACTAGAAACATAATCTTGCCCTAGTTTGGCCCAACTGCATTACCTGGCCATCATTTACTACCCTAATTACTGAGCTTTCACCATCATAAATAACTAGAGCTTCATTATAGCCAAATTTGGGGATCCAAAATAAGGCAAGGCCTTCAACCATATACTACCAGACATAAACACATTGCTTCCTTAAACCCCCATTTTGCCATCATTCCCACAATATCTAGTACTGAAGTGCCGATAACTCATCTTTGATTGCATGCTTAAAACGCACACAACTACAGCTATTACTTATAATCCCGGCTATGCGAATGTGTCATAAGATGGCACCGTACAATTTTGCGTCTCAAATTGTATTTCCTTCGCGTTAAAAACACTGTGATCAAAGATGCAGGACATTATTCATACAAAGAGCGAATGGGACGCAGTAATGACCTTGTACTTTCATGCAAATGTAGTTACAGTGATTACCGTGTTAAATGGGTTTTATTTACATACAATTACATGTTACAAATGCAATAAAATTAAGCTCAAAATAAGTCACCTGTCATTGCACACGGTTACATTATTCCTCTTTGTTGCGTAGAAATATATTCTGACAAAACTTGTCTACAGACATCAGATTTTTTTCAGAATATCTCTACTTATAAATATGAAAAATGACTTGTTTCGAAATATGAATTTTAAAGTGCCTTTTATATATTAATCAAAGTCAAACGCAAGTCCCAAATGATTTTTTAGGAAGGAAAACAGGTGGTAGTTAACTAAGAGCCCATCAGCAACATGCATATGCATGTAGACTGTAAAATATGGTCCTCGACTGAAGGTGTGTTGAATACATGCACCAATGCATGCACATTGTAGGTACGGCTGTGTACTGTCTACTGGTACACTGCACTCGTACCTGTAAAATTGTTCAGGTACAGGTCCGCACCTGAACGTGAATTGTACCTGTACCTGAACAAAAAAGTCCATCTCAAAGATGACAATCTAGCACATTGAAATTAGGAAAACTTGTGAATATACTTGCCTTGGGATTGAAAATATCTAAACATTCAAGGCAATCAAACTGAAATGAGGATTTATATACCACAAAAGTAAGACAGATAACAAAATGAATAAATCACCATAAATTCGCCAAACTTCAGTTACACAGCCCTACCCTGTTTTCTACCATGATTTTTCTTTGCCAATTTTCTTTCAATAAAAGAAGAGAGGAACATTAATTTATGTTATAGATTTGGTGCAATCAGTGCCAATTAAAGCAATTACTCCCTTACTCTCACTTATCAGTGTCATCAAATAGAGATTGATTATTCATTGTCAACATCATTACTGTGAGTAAATACAGACATAATTATCTTCACTTTCAGATAAGTTGGCAATGGTCAGGTGCAAATATTATCTACTGAAATTTTACACCTTTACCGACTTTTATCACAAACTTCTTGATATGTAACAATGTGTACCACTGAGCAAGTAACTAGTAAGGATGCTTTAAAACATTGAAACAATAGCTACGGGTACCTTGATGAAGGTTAGACATCCAGGTAATAAGATACGCCAAAAATAGTTACTCAAGCAACAGTTACTGGATAAAATTTTGAAACAGTCAGACGTTTCAGACAGAATCCCCTATCTTTCGGGTAGTTTTAACATGTATACCGAGTACAAATTTGACATCATTGTGCTGCACAAATGTGTTAATTACAACTCAGCTTTGTTTTGGTCTGGAGTAGTAAAAAAACACATAATGTACTGGTCATCTTTTAACCACTATAGACAAACACTAGAATTAGTAGTAGACATGTGATATAAATGACAAAAAATATGTTTAAAAAGTTGTAATTACTGTGCAAAATTGAAACTTAAGGAAAAGTTTTGTTCTGGAGAATATTTTCCAGTTTCCTTGCTAAAATTTAACAATAAGAAAATATTTCTGACAGTCACTGGGAAAATTGAGATAAATTCATTTGGCCTTGCAGCATCCATTAGGGCCAATTATCCTTCCTACAAACATATTGTGCAAACACAAGCACCCTTCCAAACAACAACGTTAACTGTCTTTGTAAATTACCAGCAGGTGCAACAACGTTGTACGCAAACTTTCAAGGTTAACGTTTTAAGAACAAACACTATACAACAATCAAAACCTTTTATCTTTTGGGGTAATTTCTTGACATGGGCGCTTCTTAATTGTTGTGTTTGAAAGGCTTCTTTCATCATATTGTGCTGAGCAGGTGGAAACGACAGGGTAATTAATGAGTATGAACAGGTGTTAAAAACGTATATAACTGTTGGGTGCATAAAAATATTGGGTCATTGACCTATGGAATACACATGTATATTTACCATATGTAGACCTTGGCATTTTTCACCCCATATAGATCGAGAATATTGCAGATATTCTGAATATCTCAGTTAGAATATATTTGCAATAACGAGTATGCTTTATATGCCAGTATAACTGTCTTCAAAGAGATATTAAAATGTTTTGATATAATTTGATGCTCAAGACTAATGCAGACATTGAAATCATTGATGAGAGCATTCTTTTTATGACTTTCACATGTCTTTTATGCTATTGAAAGAAATGCATTTTGAATGTCTTTTTTGTTATGATCTAGATAGTTACAAATGTTCTAGATGCTGGAAATATTCTTGATAAATTATGAACATGATATGTCTTTTATATTATTGACATGAAGAGCTGTCTGGAATTCTTCTTTTGCTGCTTATATGCCGAGCCATAAATGATTGAATATACAATTTTCAAATGTAGCGAGCCTTCAAATCAAATAAAGTGAGCAAAGTTTCCTCAAAATAATTAGTAATCTATCCAAAATTTGCAATGCATTAAAACAGAGCTGTTCTATCTTAGTCCAATTGATCCAATCAATTGTTATTAATGAATTGTTCGCTTCCGTTGATAAAATATTACTGTAGGGAAATACGACCTATGCAGCAAAGTTGGGAGAGGATCTAAGGTCTAAGGTATGGTAGGGAAAAACTGCTCAAATCTTGCTTTGTACCAAAATGCATACATGTACATGTGAGAAATTTGCCATACCTGTGCAGGTTATCAAATGATAAACATAATTGTAACTAACATGTAGTCAGAATATCCGCAGTACATATATCATATACAGATGCACATGCCAGTAAAGCATGATGAAAATACTAGTATACAATTTCTCAGCATGTGAAAGAAATCTGAAATCCACTTGTGTATCATTGGAATCTTATATCTCTATAATGCTCCTTTAAAGGGCAATAGCATCGAGGAAAATCAAGTCTCTCACTTGAGAGTCACTTGAAAATTGGCTGACCTTCCCCTTTGACATCGTCCTACGACTTCATTGACCGCTACAGAAAAACCAATCACACCCCCAGGAATGGAAAACCATTTTTTCCATGTGTCTCTTCTAAGTCTATAATCCTCAAATCTTCCGCGCTCATGCATCCGAACCGTTTTTGCGAGTTGCCCGTGCAGGGCTCGAAATTCATTTTGGGGAATAGGTGCACTGCACATAAAAATTTTGGTCCATAGAAAGAATTTTGGGTGCACGACATAAAATAAAGTAGAATATCAGCAAACATAATTACCAACCCTATTGCCTCTCTTAAGAACTTGAATCTGTAATTCTATACTTGTAGCTAACTTCAAAATTTGAAGCAAGTTACACTGTACATCAAAGCACAACAAATGTTTTATGGGGGGGTCTGATACTTAAATTCAAAGAATATTCTGTATATTGATAGTACCTTTACCCTATAGCCTACACAAATGTCTATGTGCACATGTGCACCCATGGTCAAAAGTTAGGTGCAGCTCCAATCTTGGGTGCACAAAAGTGCATAATAATTGCATATGCACCCAATTCTTCGAGCCCTGGCGCGGGAATGTGTAATAAACACCGTCGCCCCGAACTCCGACTCCTTTGATTACGCGTTGATCCAGTGTTTTTGGCCGGTGCCATTCGGCGGGTCGGGTCGCGCCCTGTGGCGCGCCCTCGTCTTATTGCCGCGCTGCACCGGTGCATCCTGGGTAAATTGGTATTCCCCCGGACCACCTTGATAATTATTATCATGACCTTGCATACACAAAATGTAACACAATTAGAAAATCTGAATTATTAATAATATCAAAAATGTTAGATGATCTATCAGTATCACTACTAAACTCAATTTTCCTGAGTGTATGTTTCTTCTTTGTTCAACTCAGAGTCAGATTTTCATAAGCAAGAAATGTTGGTACATTTGCAAAGTATACTGAATATATATTATATTGAAATGTTTGTGGTTGCTTTATTTTCACAGTCACTTCTCCACCGCTGAAATCATGACATTGCAAATATGCCTTTCATTGTATTGCTGCGGTACTTCAGAAATTGTCTAAACTAGTATTGCTTACTTAAAACACTTAGAAAATCTCTTTTCCCCTCTTATTGCGAATATAATATATTTAATGAATTAACAGTATACAGTTCTAACTTCGACAATCAAGTTTACAAATTTTAAAGTTAGTTATAGTTAGCTCAAAGACTGCCTGAAAAATACCTTCATAATCCCAACATATTGAAGACAACTCATTATTTCAGCTGAGCACTTGAGCAATTTCTCTTCCCCGAAAACTCAAACAAAACGAATCACACGTAAACCTACTTAAGACAACTTGAAGAATCTTTCGGCGAGATGATAATGACCTTGGACCGGTTCCCAGGACGCAGAGGTGAGCGCAATTAACCCAGAGTGCACCTGGGCCCCAACCTTGTGGCAGTTGGCTTTGAACTTCAATCTATCGTAACCTAACACCGTACATCGTTGACATTTCCTTATTGGGGGGTACTTAAACATGCATATATTCATTCATCACTATTTCTAAGCATGTCTCCATGCATTACATTAGTATAGTCTTTCTGACTTTTGGGGATAACTTTACAACATTTATGTGACTTAGATTAGAATCAATGGCTGAATCTAAAAACTTTCTGTCCCATAACAGCTGAACCATCTAAAGAGACAGTCACTCTAGATGGTTTAGCTGTTATGACATAAGGATTTTAAGACTGTCCTCAAAATCAGTTGGTATGCAAGTTCTACCAAATCTCTGTTCTGGGAAATTAACTTTTATCGTTGAGCTTTAAATTTTGTGGTCTTGCTTTTATTACTTCCATCAAAGATCTATGGTAGTTTTTAAACTAAAGGGCTATATTTTCACTGCTAAGTAGTACTAGTACATTTTGTACTTCAGCTTTATAGTAAAGGTAAAGCAATCATTCTCAACTGGGGTGAAGCATGATACTTTTTCAAGTACTAGTACTAGTAGTAGCTAGTAGTGCAATGCGGCTTCCCTATGGCTCCTGTTTTTAGCCAAGCACATCAGGTCACCCCTTCTCTTCTCTTCTCAATAAGTGTGTTGGGTTCTTTTATGTGTGAAGGTCTGATGCCTGAAGTTCCTTCACACATGTGGTTGCTGGTTTTATGTCACCATCTGGGAAAATGAATGCAACCCTAAATAGCTGTACCAAGTGGGGCTCAAACCTCTGCCCTCTGGATCCATGGGATTTGACCTGTATATTGAAGCAGTGGAGTCACTAACAGCCTGCAAATTCAAATCATCAAGTGCATATGCAGCTTGTACTCACTTTATGATACAAGTAAGAACTAATATGTATGTTATGATACAAAGTGGTTTACCAGGGACATGGTACAAGCAATCAAACAAAAATTCAAAATTTCAACAATGACCAATGCCTAGTGCAAGATAGGACAGGACGTGACTTTGCAATGACAGTACATGTACAACTGTACATACATATATCCATGTTGACATACTCCTTTTGAAAATATCATACCCTCCAAAACTGCATAGTCAAATGCGCATCCGTCCAAATGCATACAAATTTCATTTTGTTACAGAAAGTTTATTCTACATTAAGCCACACAAGTTTATATTGTTGAACAATGTTGGTTCTTGGACAAATGGAAAGGAAAGTGATCTTGAACCAGTTTAGCTCAAATGAACTCAATTAGAAGATGAGTTAATCTTCCACTGGTCTTGACAGGAAGACAGACGCTATGTACAGTATTTACAGGTTCATTTGTACCGGGGGAATTCCCCTAGCTCTTTTCGACAAGCACAATGAACGGTGGACCACGGCTTAACGTCCCGTCCTAAGGACTGCGACCCTTTCCGGTAGCGTGCATGTCGGGGGAGCGACACAGACGGAATGGAACCAGGGCTTCTAGTTCCAGAGGCAAGATCGCTAACCACTGGACTACACACGCTACAAGTTAAGTATCAAATCAAAGTAAGAATTCAGCAAGAGGTGAAAATTAAAACAGAGGGCTAGGAAGAAAACATGAATCTGACTACTCATATGTTCACTCTGGGAGTCCCTAAAAGTAAAACTGTGTGTAATGTGTACCATTATTAGGTACAGACTCTCTCCTCAGAGTCAGACTCTGTTTTCATGTCAAATCGAGAATATCACTCTTCACCAAAGAACCAAATGAAGTCAGGTTTGGCCTTCTACAAACAGACGACGCAAACCGGATATGGCATAATAAAAATCCCACATGCCAGAAATTGAATGGAACCTTGTTAAAACTCAAATAAAGACAAGATAATTTCCTCTGGACACAAGAATGTGTGCACATTGCTGGCTTAGTACACTTCAGTCCATCGGAAGTACATATAATGAAATGGAATGACGGATGCTAAGGAATTGATTTTGCAACTAATGTTTCCTGAAAAGTGACCTTTCTCTCATTCACTCACTCATACCAGGGTGTCTTTGTTCCCTTGACTGACTCCAACCAGACTTCATAATCATAGTTGACCATAGGGCTTTAAATGGAAAAAGCTGAAATCTAACATTTCGGGAAGATGAACTTGTGTCTCAAGGGGATACAGGATGACCGCATTCTTGTATCAATCTCATTTTACAGCAAACCATGCAGCGATGCCATCTTTCAGTAAAGGTTGAAACTGCAAGCTAGCTTGCATTATAAAAATGACAAGCGAAGCCGCAAGAAAGTACTGCAGTTATACAATACATACAACTGTAGTCAATATATGCAGATGACACATATTGCATAATGCAGACATACCAATACTTACCAGATACCTTTTCAATAATTCAATATTTCAGGAAACAAAACTGCACACAAGTAAATCATCGTAAGGGTGAACTGAAACCAGCGAATCCACCTGCACAGTCCATTCAGCAGTCAAACAACTTACCTTTCTCTCAAGCAGTTAACAGGTGGTCAACAATACAAGAAAAGTGTCAACATACATCAAACAGATTTTCTACATCCCGGTTATCCCCAACAAGCAATAAAGCAAGAAAATTATGAGTAAAGAGAACGTAATTGTATGGTATACTATATATTCATAATATAGATCGCTATCAACTATTTTCTGTGACAAATTGGATGTGCCAGTAGACACAGCTAGATGATTGGCATACTTCAACTCATCATCTTTCATTGTATTTTTCTACTAAACAGATGTGGTAGCAGTTATAATGTCAAGATTTTGCAAGGTACATATACAAGTAAAACTTCTGTTCAACGGATGATATAAACAAGAGTTTGGCTTACCTCCTCTTCATCCATTGTAGAGATGGGCAGTGCAGCAGCGTCACTTAGCAGATCAAGTTTGTATTGCAGCTCTCGTGCTGAGCGTGTGTTTCACCGGAACGAGTTCTTTGTTAGGGATGAACGGATGTCCGATGCTACAGAGTCCTGACAAGACCGGTTCTGTATGAAGCCTGGTACCTTTTAGAGCTGTTCATCAGCTTGAAGTGTCCAGCGAAGATTGAAGAATCCTCTAGATAGCCTAAATCGTGATGCGCTCGAAACCCACGTTGCTTCTTTGAAAGATCGTCGGCGTAGAAAATTGATCCGTCGCAAGAAAAGGAAGCAGATTTTCTGGTTCAAATTTCTGTTTATAGCACTTGATAGACACATTTATCACTACACATTACTCTTTATGTACACATCTTCAAGGACTATGAGAAAAAGGACGAAACTTTAGACATTTCTGTGAAAAATCGACTAATTTACCGCCATGATTTTTACCCAGAGTACAAAGCGACAGAGACAACCCTTGACCTATAGAAACACCCACTCTTCCATAGGAAGGATAAAATTGTATACGTCAATTTCCAGAGTATTGTTACTCAACAAGAGTCCAGTTTATAATAATTTGATAAAAGAATCATTTCTATTGATTCTATAGGGTGATTTGTTTTTCAATCTTTTGAATCTTTTGATGTAAAAGTTTATGTGTTGGGTAGCAGTCACCCTATGATGAAATATGATCGTCCGATAACAACATTCGAAAGTCCCACCAGGATAAAAACATCGCGACTTTCATCCAAATCCTCCTTTCAAAACCTGCCAAAACATCGTCCAAATCTCACGCCGATGGACTTTGACACGTGCCGGCTTGTCGCCGAGAGCTGGGCGGACTCGGTGGACTGTCCCTTCCGCCTGTTGTTCGCCGACGAGGCGGAAAAACGGCTGTTTTTCTCGGCTCCACGGAACGAGTCGGTCTCGTTCTACGTTGTTTGTCCAGACTGTGAGACTGAAAACAAATGGGTAAACTTTCGATTTTTCAACGTAACTTTTTCTTCCAAGATCATACAATAATTGCATTGGATTTTGGTTTGGTCATAATCTGTAGAAAAGTGCTAAATTGGTTGCAGAGCATTTGCGGAGAAGCATTTGCATGAAAATCTATGACAAGTCAGTCTGTTTTTAATTAGTTACGGACAAGGAAGTGAATTTATGGTCGTATTGAAAGGAGTGCCCCACATGGCACTAAAAATGCTCACACCAGGGGGGCGAAAAATTAAGAACATGTGTTGTTGAACATCAGAAAAAATTCAGCAATATTGTTATGTTGATGACGGATATATATGGTGTGATAATATGTCATTAAAAAAATTGACAATTGTTTTGATAATGAAATTATTAGAATTATTAATAATCAGCATATTTCTAGCCTGGGGTTCAGCCTTATTAGCTTTCCGTTCGCTACCCAAGCTCCGAGCGGAGCTTGGGTAGCGAATGGAAAGCTAATAAGGCTGGACTCCAGGCTAGATATTCAGCCATCAGACAGTTGGCCACCACTGTCAAGATCATTTGTTGTCACCAGTATAATTGATGAATGATGATGAGGCGGCGAAATAAATATCTTGTGGCAGTAAAATGTCTGGAAAGCATAAAGGCTTGATAAAGCCTGTCATTTTTTATCCAGTTGCTTGAGTACATGTAACTATTTTTGGCTCATAAAGCCTGTCTTATTATTGCCTTTACTCTTAACAAGGAGCGGCCAATAACCCCCTTACTCTTACACACAACAAATGCTAGCCATGGCGAATCTTGGATGGCATTTAATAATAGCTTTTGTATTGTATATAGTTAGCCTGGGTGCCATCCTACATGTATTTCTACCTGGGCTCCTACATTATTCGAATGTATATACTAATACAGTATACACTATACAGTAGCCCTCAAGCAAAATACGCCCTCCAAGAGTAAACAAATGCATGCCCTGATCTGTTTATCATAGGCCTTTCAGTATTAGTAATAGTATACAGTGACATTGGTGTGGCGCAAGTTGCCATGCAGTGGTTAGAGCGTTGGGCTCAGAACCAATAGGTCTGGGTTCGTTGCTCACCATGCCCCGACGTTGTGCCCTTGGGAAAGGCGCTTTACACGATATTCCTACCATGGCGGTGGAGTGACGCCCACTAAGCCTCTTCAGCTAATCTGTCTAAAAGCACACTACGGATTTGGTTGCCGATGTGCCAACATCTAGCACATTCGCTACCAAGAACTGTACTAGTACGATAGTATGCAGAAAGTTACTTGACACATGAATTTTAATTTCCGTCCAGCATGTGTGGAGTGACTCTGACACGTCCCTCCCGTGTCTCGCTGATGTCCAAGACTTCGCCCAGTCCTGCCAACAGAAGTCTCTGGTGGATGTGCTGAACAGGACGTTGAAAGCTCTGAAACCTGTAAGTCTCTAAATGCACAGTCTCGCCCCCGGCGTATACAATACACCTTGGAGAGGCTCTGCTAAACCGGACTGAGGTTTTCATGATCACTTTAGTCGTTGTTGCCTCTAACCAGCTGGCAGTCAATCAGAGAATTGTCTAAATGTTTTCTTTTGGTAAAGCCGATTCTCTGATTATCTGACAGCTAGCGCTAGTTAGAGGCCACACCCATAATAGTGGCAACTTCTGCCCGGTTTAGCAGAGCCTCCCAAAGGTAAAGGTAGAGGTATATTGTATAAGCCGGGGGCGAGACTTTGTGTAGGAGAATTGAAGAGGAAAGTGTGAAAAAAGTCAGAAATTACTTATTTAGATATTTGATTGGTTACTGTCATACCCACAATGCTCAGTGTGAGATGCAGTTGTCTTGGCTACAAAGTTTGACATGTTGATGACTGACATCATGATTCTGATCCCTAGAAAATATTTCTACCGCCTTTTTCCCCCTCCATCTCAGCTCCTAGGTGGTCCAGTTGATGATAACCAAGATGAAGGCCTAGAGGATGATGATGATGTTGATGAAGATGATGAAGAAGATGATGATGATGAAGATGATGATGATGATGATCAGGAGTACTACACTATGGATGACCCTGATGCTGCCCCCGACACAACTCCCACCTCCTGTAGTACCTGTGTGGCACAGAACGGGTGAGCTTGTTTTTTAGTTAAGATTGTTTGTGTCTTTGTGATATCTTTTCTATATTAGGCATCTGCTAACAGGATTGCTACATAATATATTTGTGCAATACGCTATGTCATGTATTTTTGAAATGTTAGATTACAGAAAAATAATGATCTTTGTGTTGTGGTTCTTTCCATCTTGTCTTATGTCTAAGAAATGTTGTCAGCCAAGAAAGAAACCTGCATGCCAAATACATGGTATGTATTTCAGATTTCTAAATGGAAGTACACTTTTCTGGAAGTAAGTGATACTAGCTTACGGATAGAGTAGGGCAAAATGATGAAATGTGGTTCCAAAAGGTCAACTATTCTTTGCAAAATGTTGTAATTGGATTGTTATCACTGGTGATCTATTTGAAAATGTTATTGCGTACAGTTGACCTGATTCTTTTTTGTCGTTGTTGTTGTTGTTGTTGTTGTTCAGTGAAGAAGAAGAAGATGGCGTTGAGGAGAGCAGCTATAAGACGAGTGGTGCCAGCTCTGTAGCCATCCACAGACTCATCATGGGTAAGATTTGGGATGCAGAGGAATTTTTTGTTTAGCCTGGTGCCACCCTAGTTAGTTTTCCATGGCTCCCATGGCATGGAGTACATATCCAGGGAAAACTAAAGCCCCTGTCACACTTGTGCGTGTATACAAATCGGCATGAGTTGCTTATTAACATGTTTCCGGTTTAGGTTAAGTATAAGAATAAGTAATCTCTTACATTCGATCACTAGTGTGCACAACGGTGGGTCAAAGTGGAAAACAACTTTCTCCCCACAAGATTTACTTATACCAAAAAAATGTTAATGCGCAACTCACGCGCGCTTGAATGTACGCACAAATGTGACAGGGCCCTAAGTCAGATGGCAGCCAGGCATTTTTTTTTACTTCACATGACCTGTGAAGTCGTGCTCTGAAATCTGAATAGATGCAGATACAGAACCTGACTGAAATTTTGTTTCAGATCTGAAGAATATGAAGAAAACAAAAGGCAAGTTTGGAGTGGAGGGTGTACCAAGAGGGGTGAGTTATACATAGATGGATGTGTGTATAGAGTTATTTGACTCTTTTTTCAAACATTTGCTTAAGAAGAGAGGTATAAAAGATATTTTTGTGTCAACATAAAATTATCAAATAGAGTTATAGATGGTAAAAGACATGAAGCGTTCATCCCAAATTTTATTATTATTCTAAATTTATCTTTCTCTTACTTTCAGGATAACCTGTTTTTATGGGTAA
This sequence comes from Branchiostoma lanceolatum, assembly GCF_035083965.1. Lineage (NCBI taxonomy): Eukaryota > Metazoa > Chordata > Leptocardii > Amphioxiformes > Branchiostomatidae > Branchiostoma > Branchiostoma lanceolatum. Next base: position 6,068,730 of record NC_089728.1, read on the forward strand.
GTGTTGTAACTTGTACCACTTTACCAGAATCCTTGTGATTATATGATGACAGTTTCTTATCAATGTTGATGGAAAACCTTTCTTGAGTGAACTGAAAGATATTAAATGCTTATCAAGCAGGATTTTATTTTCAGCATATGCACGGAATGTGTGTTCTTTTATATCCATACAAATCTAATTTTCTTGCATTGCAGATGTTGAAGATACCATCTACATGTCTTGATCTTTTTCTTCTTTATTAATTTTGTAATGTTCAGGATGTGAAGCTGACCAATATTGACCCAACCTGTCCACTAGGAAAAGACCTACAACAGTATGCAAAACAGCACCAAGAGGAGGTATGCTTTAGCTAGTTTAATTTATTGTAAACTTACAAGGACATTAAAGAGGGCGGCCTCACCAACGTGGACCCGCTGGACAGAGCCGCTTGGAGGCGCTGTGTGAAGACTGGCCGACTTCTGCCAACCCCTGCGTCAGGGAATCCCGCAGCAGTATAATCTAATACTGGATACTGCTATTACAATACTCACCTACACTGCTTAGCATTGAAGTATCACCTCATTTTGGATTAGCAATACTTGTCCCATTGACTTTGTACTTAATTTTTTGGGGTTTGGGAAAGTGTCTCATTCTGTTAAAAGTTATACACTGTACAGTATCTATCTCCTCAAGAAAATATAAAAGCAATTTATGTAATTAATCACTTTTGGTATGAAGTTTGTGATCTACTGTAAATAATTTCATCAGGTTGGTTGGATATTGGAGATTTCTTTTTACACAACCAGTGACTTCTTACCTGCTGACGTTTCGGTGTCTGCCAGACACCTTCTTCAGTACTCCAGTCAGAAGAACTGAAGAAGGTGTCTGACAGACACCACACCGAAACGTCAGTAGGTAAGATTTACCGGTTGTTTTCATTTTCGCTGAGTCAGCATGTTTTCTAGGCTCTGATTGGTCAGTTCTAGCCAGTGCAAAGCGAAATCCTGTAAGCTGATTGGCTATTTCTTAGAGCCCCCTGACCTAATTAAAGCAGGGAGTAGAATGCCCTGACCTGACTTAAACTAGAGGCTATAAAAGGAAGTGCGGTACCACTCTTTGTCATTCTGATGAAGACTTTTGAATAAAAGGTCGAAACCGGTAAATCGTTGTGTCTCAGCCGTCATCCTTCTAACGCCCATTCAAGTAAGATTTACCGGTTGTGTTAAAAGAAATCTCCAGTATACTTTGTGATGTATTTCACAGCCTGTTATCAAAATGGAGATGAAGTTCCCCCCTGACTACCCCATGGCGCCCCCCTTCGTCAGAGTGCTGAAGCCCAGGTTCAAGTTCCTGACGGGTCATGTGACCATTGGTGGCAGCATCTGCATGGAGATGCTAACGAGATCAGGGTGGCGACCAACCAACGACATCGAGGTAGATATTAATCCATTCATATTTCTTGTGTATACAGTCTTTTCATATGACACCACTTGCGCCATGATGTTGGATTACAGTGTACGTCTATTTAACACACTGACATGCTGCTACTGTAATCCAATTGACCAATAGCATGGTCGCCGGGATTCACTTTGCAATTAAAACTGTATTACAGCACCAGTGAAAATGCTCTATAGGTGTTCACAAATTTGTTACTGTTTCTGCATCATGAACCAAAATCTATCCTGTTTTAGCCTCATTTAGTCTTCATGCACAATAAATAGAAACATACAAATATGGTGTATGCAGTGGTGCCTGTCTCCATTTCCTTAGCCCTTGGGCCACACAGTTGTGCAAGCGCAAATGATACTTCAACATGGGGCTAGTCAACTGTTAGCTCTGTGTTTACTACTTCACCCCCCATATTCTTTCCCATAAGTACTGAGTTCTAAGCAGATACATGTAGATATGTTTGTATATACATTTGTACCATGTCTTCGGTGTGACTTACTGACAAGAAATTGTACCCATGACCTGCCACATGCAAAACAAGCACTTTACCCACTATGCTATTGCTACCATGTTCGTAAAAAACATTTTGCACTTTCTGTATGTTATAAAAATTTGTGTATTTCATCTCCTTCTCAGAGTATACTGGTACAAATTCGAGCGGAGATTCTATCGGACAACAACGTCAGACTAGACAAGAACCCTAACTGGGAATACACGGAGAGCGAGGCCAAGACAGCATTCCATAGGATGGTCAACAGATATGGGTGGGAATAACCATCTTACAAGACATTCCAAAACAAGTATTAACTGTAATTTCCAACACAAAAATTGGACTTACCTAAATTTTTGACTGTACAACACCAATCTTTGTCAAGGAATGAGCAATCCACCGCTGAGATGACATCACGTTATGCAGATAGCACTTGGTGAGCAGTGGATCATAAGTTGTAGAAAGTCTGTGGTGCCCCCTATCTCTATTGAGGGATGGATGTAAGGCCCTGATGTAAATGGCTTCCTTGATTCCTCATGCAAGTAAGTCCGGCTCAGTGTCCAAGACATTCCGTTAACTGTTTAGGGTTTGTTGTGTAGTGGAAGAATCATCAATTGAAATAACCATCAAAAGAGTCATCAAAGAGTCAAAAATGGATGAAAATGCTGTTTAATTTTTGTTGCACAGTATGGTGGGAAGTACAGTCAAAACTGGCCAAGAAGACCACTCAGGGGACCTATAAAATCTGGTCTATGTGGACAGGTGGTCACTGTAGACAGGATTCTAAATGCTTGTGTCAATGGGGAAAATTATCTAAGGGACCACCAATAAGTGGTGACATTCGCCAGGTGGTCTTAAGAGGTGGTCACTTGTACAGGTTTGACTGTACACAGATGATATCACTGTAGGAAAATTTGTTGTCTTAAGAAAAATTGTGGCAACAGAAGCTACATGTACATGTTTGTGGAACAATAACAAAGTTTATCAGCAGCCTTTGCTTCTTTAGCATGATGAAATCACACCCCTTGGGTTAGCACGGGTCCTCTAGATGGCAACTTTCTGTTGGCAGGGACTGAATTGACATTTGGATGTTCCAGAGTTTTAGCGGATAGTTGTCATCAATTGCTATGCCATGGTTTGACTCACTCGTTTGACTCACTCGTTTCCATAGTGATTCCTGGCTCACTTGGATCCCATTGGTGTTTCCTTTTTTAGACCATTCCCCTGAGGTAATTAGAGGTTGATGCTTAGAAACACCATAGGAAAGGGACCTTCATGGTCCTAAACAGCAAGAGTTGTGTAACACATGCTAGAGGTCTTTCAAGAGCACTGATTGTGTAGAGCCATAGATGTAGAGAAAACAAGAACACATTTATATACTACTGTTAGAATTTTACAGAGCACTTTTTATGTTGGAAGTATCAAAGTTGTTTGCCTGTTGTTAATCCTAATGTTGCAGATACTATGGCCTGGTTTAAGGACAAAGACAGTATATGAATGCATATGAGAGTGAGAAGGGAAGATAGAATTTTAAACTGCCTCCTTTTTTTCTCTATATGGAACAGCCCATCAAATGCCCAGGGTTGATTCTTGACATATTTCTCGGTATGTTTTGAAAAAAACGTCTTGTGTATAAGAAGAAATGTTTTTGTAGGATTGGAACTAAATTGCAGTTCCAACATATTTAGATAGATGTCACTGTTGAACCTGTGCAATCATTTGACCAGCATAAAAACATACATGGTATATTTAGAATCTTGGACCAATTTTTTTGGTATGCTTGTGACTGCTTCTTTTTGCACAGCTTGCTTGACAACTTTTCCTCACACTTTTTCCTTTTTTTTTTTATGTGGCCAAACGTGACCACAGGGTTTGTATTTTAGTAGGTTTGTCACATGGCTCTACACTATAATAATTTGGAACCTGTTCTCCAGGATCCATCCCTCCATCCCGGGAGGGAAGTTTACTTGTCAGGACAGACAAAAATTTCACCCTGTCCATCCAAACGGAATTGTCATTTCCAGTTTTTTTTGCTGAAAAGCTGTGAATCATATACAAGACATCATGTCTTTAATGTATGTATTCATGTATGTACGGAAGAAATGTACTGTTGCAAAGTATATTTTTGTATCCTTTATTCCAATCATTCCTAAACTATTCAGGACATTCCTTATTGATATTTGAATTTCTGTAGGAACTGTTTTCACAAAGAAGAAGAGTATCGGAGAAACATATCCTAAAAGTCAAAAGATTCTTCTATGTGAAGCCATCAGTGTTTGGACACTATACAGAGAATCACTGTTATATTACATATGCTACATCACACATTCCACATAAAAAAGTATAAAAAAGGAAGTTTAAAATGCACAAAGTTGTAACTGGTAAGGACCCTTAAGAATAAATAAAAGAAATGGAAACGATATTGTTTTGTGATTTCTTTGATTTTGATGGCCACTTGGAATCTTTACTTAGTAGTATCCAGATATTTTTTGTAATACCTCAAATATGATACGTATAAGAAATATGTATGTGAAATTCATAATTAAGAGAAGTCTAGTTCACATCATCAACTGTGTCGCTCACCCGACATGCACACTACTGGAAAGAGCTGCAGTCCTTAGGACGAGACGTTAAGCCACGATCAACTGTTGCTTGTCAAAAAAGCTGGGGAATTTCCATAAAGAAGTGAGTCCTTTGGCAAATTGTACATTGGCAAGATAGATCAAATGGAACGAACAACATAAATAATGTTGGCTACTTATTGTAACAAGCAGCCAAGAAATGTTCTGTCTCAAACTTTACAAGTGCACGTTTCTTGTCGAGATGTCTGGCCATCTTGCGCTGAGGTCTCGCTCAGTTTTATACCACCCTCTTTGTCAAAGCTGTTGTCCTCAAGTACAGATTCAGCTAGTTTAGTGAACATATCCTCGACTCCTGAACATGTTTTGGCGGAAACTCTGAATGTGCCGACGACGTCCAGCGGGCACGTTCTACAGTACATCTGCACTTCCTCCTCGGAAACTGTGTCTACTGAATCTGTCGTGAGATCGGTTTTGTTTCCTGGAGAGAGGGAAGGAAGTGGTAATTTACAAATTGCAGGAAACAAATAATGTCTTATTGTCAGTAATACTGACACAGTTTAATATAGATTCTTTTCTGTTACAGTATTGATAATTATACTGATACTGTACATGCAGCATTGCAGGAAAAATGGTATTCTACATTAGATTTTATATTTGCATGCTTCAGAAAGATGCAAATGTGCCATCATCAAATTTCAGTCTTCATTGATATAATGATAAAGAAATGTAAACAGCTCTTGCAGTACCAAAGTCTGCCAACAGGAAGCGCTATTTCAAGTCATCCCAGTATACTACAGTATACTACATACATTGATATCATCATATGTATGCATGTTTGTGTGTATGTATGTGTGTGTGTTTGTGAGTTACAGTGAATGTCTGGGCATGTGTGTGAGTGTTTGTGTGTCTGTCTGTCTATATGTGTGTGCCTACAAATGTATATCAGATGGACCTACCAACAAGGAATGCCTTTACTCTGTTATTCCGTAATGTTACGCTGGGGACCCATGTGTGTTCCAAGTTCTCGAAGGTTTCCCTGTCCATCACATCGTACACCAGAAGAACACCGACGGCCTTGCGGTAATAGTTCTCCGTTAGAGACAACATCCGCTCTACTCCCGCTGTATCCCATAAGGAGATCTACCTTGGACAAAAACAAACAACAAGAAATAACTTATGAATCAATCTGCAAATGCTTACATGAAAAAGTGAAGAAATAACTTTCAAAAGAATGCCATTTATGCATAACTATCATTACAAACTGTATACATGTATCAGCATTCCAGTGTGTTGCCTTCATATTTAGTTTACTTTATGTGTACAGTATAATCATGTTTGCCTGCTGGCAACAAACAGGATTTTGTCATAGCTAAGAAGGATCTGGCATCAAACCCAAAGGATGCTTCATATCACTCATTGATATATCATCATTTATCTTTCATCTTAAAATTCTGAAATTTGATAGCTCAATGGGAAAATGACTAAAAGTGTAAAAAAATTCAAATGAATATCACAAGTACATTACAGTATTATTGACGCCATACCAAGGCCATTAGTTCCCCTAGCTCACAGAATATTTGAATTATCAAAACATATTTTGCCGTGTCCAACATTTTCTATTTACACGTATGATAAAAATGTGCCTACAGTGTATGACATCCTCTCCACTGCAAGCCTGACATCTGTTTTTCTCACAGCAAAATCAATAAATCCATGAACTCCTATTTAGCTTTATTCTATTCCCACTGATAATCTATTTCTGAAACTACAGTTTAACATGATCTGCATTTTTCTAATATTCCAATGCCACATATAACGTTACATCAAGAAATGCTGTACAACTGAAATTTGCAATCATGAATACATTTTTCTGCTCAATATTATTGTATTTGCTTTCTTACTCTCCAAGCAGAGGTTTTTGACATGTTTTAGGCGTTTTTGTCAGGCTTTCTATTTTGTCACATTTTCTTTATGTCCACCGACCTCTGCTTGGAGGGTATTGGTTTCTTACTGTATTGCAACATGTGAAAGTACAAATTGCAATACACCAATTGACATCATGGTTAAGTGTAAAAAATATGCAACTTAACAGGGTTTTTTTGCACAGTTTTAACAATGAGAAATTTGACATGAGTTCTTTCTTTTCTATCATGGTGTAACATTACAGAAGTAGTCTATGAAGGGTAAAGAAAAGTTGCAAAACATTGTACTTGGTCTATGATGGGCCCAAAAATCACATTGAGGTGAAACTGCATATCAGAGTTTCATTTCAAAAGCCACTGTTGGGTTTAAATCCACTTTCTGTAGTCCAGCTATCAAAAGAGGCTACTAAAGTGTTTTGTATAAGAGGGTTACACACGCAAGATGACGCAGGTAAACCAAGGAATAGCATTATATAATGTCCCTGATATAAACAAACACCTGTGAAATGGAACAGGGTGCACATGGGTGGGTGGGTGGGTGGGTGGAGATACAGCAGGCAGGTGTCAGTGACAGCCCTTGTTCAGTGGCCTTGTAGCCAAGGGTGACATCTTATCTCATACACAGGATATAGTCAAGAGGAACACCTGTTCAAATGACACAGAATCTGAATACACACCAACACCTGGCAGACCTGCAACAGTAGGAAATCCGACTTCCTTGAAATCTTAGAAAACAGAGATATTTTTCTTTTCTTTTGGACAACATACCTAGAGGTTTGAATTGTATCTAGTTGAACAGAGTAGAACTGGCCAAATATTGTAGGTAATCTACCAGAATTAGCCAGCCAGTAACAAACAACAATCCGTCCAACATCTGCTTGGAGATCACCTGTCCTCAACCGTTGCACGTTATCTGACCTGTGTGTTTTTATATGCCAGTTACCGGCTCCTAGCGTTATGCAGTTGACTGTACATTCTTAACACTCAATTCTAGAATCTTAGGACGTCGTAAGAAGCCCGTATATATAGCGTCCACGTACCCGTACGTTGCTGAATCCGACTTGAAACTCTCGGATATCGCTTGCCCGGAGTTGTACCGTTGTCGGGACGGAGGTAGTCCCCGGGAAGTCTTCGCCACAGAACCGAGCAAACAAGGACGACTTTCCGACCCCGGCGTCGCCTAGGAGAACTACCTTCTTGATCGGTGTCGTGAGAGATCGGTAGAACCTAGACACAGGACGATCTCCCGACATGTTGGCGAGTTTGGTTGACCCAGGAAGTCGTCAATAGTGGATACGGATCAATTGTGTTATCTGAGTATTCAAGGATGTCAGAGGTCACTGAACTTAAGGGGCTGAACGCGCCCTTATTGATTAGTTCGGAATTTGAGGCTAAATGTTATCTTGCTTCCCATCAACAAAGAAACAAAGCTACACCTGTCGTAAATGACGTCATGCTTTGGGTTTATGGCCTGTATATCTTAACCGTAAGTAACTTGGAAACAAATTTAGTGATTAAGTTGCTTTTACGTCAAGCCTGTGTTCCATTTCTAGCCTCAGCCACAATATGTAAAGGTAATTGAATTGAATTGAATTCCAAGCATGGCATACTGTTATGTTCTGAGACATAACATGCAACAAACTTCTGAGTGATTCAGACCCGGAAATTAACAAATTCCAGGCAATTTATCCGTCTCTGGAATGACAAACTACGTGACTGTGTTTTAAGCAATGTTCGTCTGTATGCCGATCTGACATGAATAAAGAAAGGTTGAAACGAACAACAAGATCAAGTCAAGATATGGTCACTGCTGAATTTCATAAGAAAATGTTTTCAGCGTTCTGATATTCCCTTTCCTGTGTGCTTTCTCTTGATGGGGGATGTTAGCGCTACGCACACTCCGTGTAATACTGCCCCACGTCCCCCTGCAGACATGGAACAGTCCATGATACACCTGTACAGACCAAAGGTAGCCCCACCCACCGCCCACCTGCTACTTTTACTTTTGTTTTCATTGTTTAGTGAGGGCGTCAGTTATACATGGGTTGTCTTTTGCTCTGCTACCAAAGAAAACAATAATGGCGTATTTTGATGTATTATCTATGATATCGTTTTCGTAAAGTTTACGTTAAGTTTATTTTTGTACTCTTTATCCGTGACTCCTGTCCCTCCACTTCACTTCGACCGGCTTCTTGAAAAGCAGCCATGTGGCCGAACAAGCACTTCGAGGTAAAATAAAGGCTTTGACTTGACTTGACTTGAATTGTCTGTACCATTTTGTTATGAACGTCAGATGATTGAAAGTATCATATTGATTATTGCTTGTCTTTGCTAAAGAAATTATGAAAACAACTTATCATTATTTCAATAGATCAACTGCTCATTTTCCGTACAAGGAGAACTCTTTTCCCTCTTTTTATCGAAATTCATTTTGCATAACGTCAGATGCGGACGGAACTACCAAATCAAACAATATGTAAGATATAGCGGTGTTAGATATAAATTAAACCTGCCTATTCTTGACAAGTCTTTCCTTTCAACAGAACATTAATAATTACGTGTCGGCCGTGGCTCAGTTTAGGTACAACTTTTAAGAAAGTTACACAGACCGTTGTTATACTGTATATCAAGAGCAATTATCAAATATATATTATACAACTATATGCTTTCAGCTTTGTGGCAATGATTTACATGCGTTTCAATACATTTCAGGGCAATTTCTAACCCAACTAGAACGTGTATTGCTTTAACCCAATTTAGACAGCAGAAAGCTTTCTGGGTCCTACTAACACATCGCACTGCAGTACGATGAAGTTAAAAACTGTTTTACAGGTGCCAAAACTATAAGAAAGCAACATTTTTACAAAACCACTCTTCATATCAAGCGTCTTGTATCCAATGTACCGTACATGTTAGATCATAAAATGTCTGGTCAACATTTACACTTGTCCCACAGTCTCTGTTTGTTTTTCGGTTTTAGCGTGATGACTTCGTCTGATTTCTTTTCCTCGGCCTTCCCATCGCCGCACAAGGCCTCTGCTACGGACTCAAACAATTCCTGCACCCCCTCTTCAGTTTTCACAGAAACTTGGACATTTCCCGCAACTTGTAGATCATGGATGGAACTTTCATATCTTCTCGCTTCGTCTAAGGTAACGTTTTCGTAGGCGTAAGACGTTGAAGCTTTATCAGTCTTGTTTCCCACGAGGAAAGTGGTCATCGACGGGTCGCGTCGGCGGATGGACGGGACCCAGGTGGACTGGACACCGAGGAAGGTGGCTTGGTCGTTCACGTCGTAGAGGAAAATGGCGGCAGAGGCGTGGTGATAGTAGTTCTCTGTCAGGGACAACATGCGTTCTGTCCCGGCAGTGTCCCACAACTCTAGCTGTGAACACCAAACAATAGTTGTCAAAACACACTATGTTATATCAAGGAGGCTTGGTTATATCTATGGATGTCTAGGATACTAGTAGTTGTAAGACTATCATTGGGGCAGAAAGTTTCAATAAAGTTTTTATTTTCATTGCTCACAGCCATTATGTTATAGTCGCGGCTTATAAAGTTACAATCGAATTTTGGTGATGTTTCTGTGTGCATGTGGTTGATTATTTTTGTTTGTTTGTTTGTTTGCTTGTTTGTTTGTTTGTTTGAAAATGTGGACATTCCATACAGGCTTGTGAACCCTGGTAGCTACATAGTAGACTCTCGTTTATGACGAAATGCTTTTGGTATTTTAATTGTTGACTAGACGAATCACTGAAGCCGGCAGCTGACCTTGGTGGGCTCTGTAATCATATCAGAACGCCTTTTTATCCCACCTGTTAACAACGTTACTTTTGCATTGTGTGGAATCTACACTCCAAATCTGAAGTAACCCACCACTGACTAGCTTGCTTCCGCTGTTTGGTCCTTTCCAGCAACAACACTATCATACCCTTGCGGCCATTTCGATATCCGACCGTTTGAATTGCATATAATGTTAGTATATGTACACACGTGTAACAAACGGTCTGTGTGCCCTCTTCCACCCCACTCCATATGCAACTTGAACGGGTTCTCCCCCAAGACCTAAACTCTTGGCAAACCACAGCTACATAAAGTCATTACTGACGCCTCCCGGCATGTCACATGTCACATGTGGTAACAACAAATATTAGAAAAGCAACATTCTTCAACAGGCAACAGGCGTGCAGTCACGATTCATGAGAGACCAAATAATTAGTCACCCGGCTATTGTTAGCAGCTTCCTCTTTACCCGAAGACGTCCTACTCTGTGTTTTGGGGCCCTCTTCTTCTTAGATTACTTAACTACTCAATGTGCAGTTTCAGTACCATACTCTTTAGAAGCTTTTTCATTACGATGGATGCCTTTATTTTGCTAGTTTATAAAGATAATACGCTTCTGAATATCTGATTCCAAACGAAGGTACATAATACGCGTTTCGTGCCCGCGGGGAGTTCCTCATACTTGGGTCATTCAACCCAGAGGTAAACATATTCAAATGTTCTTTGTTCATTGGACGTACTTCCCGAATATTCAAGCAGATCTACCGGTGGCCCATTGAATGAATGAGCCACGGGTAGATCTGCTTGAAGATGATAGACACTGTCTTTGCTGACAGAAACATAGATTTTACGACCGGAAGAGCTGCTCGGATATTTAACATAACTTACAGCATATGATCAGTAATATGTTGTATACATGTAGGCTGATGTAGCTGATAAGTTGTGAGCTTGAATAGTTATACCAGAACGGCATCCCAAACTGCCAAATATATCATCCTGTTTCCTCCTACTATACTGCTCATGATGCAAATTTACGACGTCGACGGGTCATGTCAGTATCAACGCCACCATGACAGTGACCCTTCCGCATAATCAATGATAGAATTTGATTTGCATCGATCGGGTCAATTTTCATTGCAAAAATGATACTGTGGGTCGACAACCTTTAAGAAATTTGAAAGCATCACTGCCACCAAATCAATGCAATGAACGAATATGGCAACATGATATTCTTTCTGAGAATGTCAAATATTATTGGCTTGCTTCCAGTTTCGGTTGTAGCATTCCATAGACCACCGTAGTGATATTTCAGTATCCTTATCACTTTACGGCTCCTTATCACGCGTCTAGACATGTGTGGCTGAATTTTGAAAGCCCCATACATACCATATATATATATATGTATATATCCTATCCTATATATGTTCTCATTTTGTTGCGTCTATGAAGCTTCTCCATAGTATATTCTGAGTACAATCAAGGATGCAACGGACAATTTTGATATTTTGGAAGATAGTGCTGTGGCTATATTCTGCCCCTTAAGATTGTCCGATATCGTTCATTAATTCATTATTTACGTTCGCCGCCATTTCATTTCGGCATGTTGATATACCAACACTGTACAACGCAATGTTCCATTCTAGTGCATTGCATATAAATGACGTAAGTGTCCATATGTTATGGCCTCCGTTTTTTCTCACCACTGGAATGACCTACAGCTAAAACAGAACAATGAGACCTGGCTTCAAATGATGCATAGATTACTAGTATCATATCATAACTACTTACCACAATTTCTCGGTCTCCGAATCTGAACGTCCTCCTGCAGCTCCCCACCTGCAGTGTTGCGAAGGTGGCCTCGGCGAAACTGTCGCCGTTAAACCGGGCGAACAGAGACGACTTCCCCACGCCGGAGTCCCCCAGGAGGATGACTTTGAAGGACCGTCTGGACAGGGCGCTCATCCTGTAGAAGCTGGAGCTGTGGTGGTCCGCCAGGTCGTTCGACATAGTGATTTCGGTTTCGCTGTGACGTGACATGATGTATATTTAACGCTTGGGTTTTTACCTCACCTCACCAGTAAATTGAATATAAGCGCTCCAGGCTGTGTCTCGATCCGTGCTTGACGGAAATGAAAGCCAGCGTTCCGACCACTATGGTGGACGTTTGACTCTGAAGTATTCGGTATAACGGCTTCTGACTACAGTTTTCCTGTTCCAAATTCTTCTTGTTTGACCCAGGATTTTTCAGGAAATTACAGGAATTGAAAACAGTACCAAACCTGACCGTAAATTCAATACCTGCCTCCGAGATGCCACCACACTTTTGGCGCGTAGTTGAGTCAGAAAGGCAGTACTATGTACTGAAGCCGCGTGCAACCGTTGAATACATAGTCCTGCTCTACTTATAGTGCAAACATTATCTCTGTTTACATTTAAAATGGACTTTCATCCCATAGTGACCTACCGATATATCAATATTATCATACAGCAACATGATGTCATGAGAGCAGTCTCAGAGAGGCCAGGGACGTGCGCCTCCTAACGACAAAAGTCGATACTGCAAGACGTAACTTGCAACCTTCTCCCTGCTGTCTGGCCCTTTAACCAATAGAGAATCGGTTGCCAGATGGCTACTTTGTGTGCTAAAAGGTTAATTATGTGGAGTCGACAATTAAGAACAAACATCACATACCCAAAGCACCTTCCCAGAAGTTGCATTGTATTGTTCACCCCTCCTAAGAAGTTCACAGCACAACAGATATACATGATGACCATGATGGAAATATTTGATTGATGACAAAAATAAGTTCGCAAATCACAATGGGACACTAGTAGTCAAACATGGCTGACATGTCAAACCAACTGATCAGTAATTAACACGGAAAATGTTTACATCATCTGTAGTCATGACAGCCAAAAACGAGCATCATATTAGAATCTTACAGTACTAGTTTTTCTTTTTGTGTCCGAATAACTTATATCAATATCTTGTATTCTTCCATATCTTAACTTTTATCCACAGCATATTGCTTGGTCAATAAATATTGATGTAAATAACTTCTTGATTTTCAGTTTCTCTTCATTCTGTTGAGGACAGCAGCTGTACAAATCTTCAAGTTGTATTAGCTTATCTAATGTCACCATAGTCTACCATGCTGTAGCTTCTGACTACATATTGTAGCAACTTTGGTGCAACACCATTTTCTTGAGACCAAAGGTTTACATTGTGATACAGTCAGACAGAGATCTCATTAGCCACCAAACACTCTTCAACCTACTTGATCAACTTGAACCAAAATACTCCCATGTGCGTTTTGGTACATTTCTCCCCAAATACAAATACTGTCTTGTTTCAAAAGTCCTTTCTGCAACATTATGCGTAGACAATGGTACACAGTAAACACCAATGACAGGAACTTTGTATCAAAGCATGATTTAACAAAAAAGACAACATGCTGCAGTTGGAGAATTTCTATGTCACACTTAGCAGTACCCTGATTTTAAAGCTCTCAATGCTGAGTTCAACATATGGACTGCAAATGTTTCCATAGATGCAACACTTCTTAAGAGTTTTTATGAGCTGTCAGTCATCCTTCTTCTTTTCCAGCGTTGAAATCTTGCTCTTGGCATCCCCAAACATTTTAGACACGTTTGGAACCTGTGGAATTAAATGGAGGAAATATCAGATACTGAAATTGAGTCATGTTATAAGACAGCATACATCTATCACTTGATACAAGCGTACTTCCATATATGATTTGCATACCATATAGCATACATGGTCCAATGACCCTGCCTCTATACCTGTAGCCTGGGTACCATCCGCCATAGTAACGTGCTACTGGAAAGGGTTGCAGTCCTTAGGACAATTTTTCAACCTGTACATGTATTTACTTTGTTCAAGAATTTTAGTACAATTATGGTTGTAATACGTACTTGAAGACATTGATTCAGACTGTTTTTTGTAAAACTATAATCTATTACTTTTATGAAATAAAGCCATGGGATTTCTGGACATCTTTTATCAAAGTCGGATATTTTTTTAGATGGCACTTGATAAATGCTTTTCAAAATATTTCAAAAGGGTTGACACACCCATAGGTGCAGCTATGACGTCACCAATGACTAAAAGGTCAACCTCTCCGCCGACACCCAGTCGTAAACCGACCATCTGTGCTGAACTGTGACGTCATCTAAACGTAAATGTGTGATGCGTTTGACATCGACATTTACAGTGACCTACCTCATAGTTCTGTGCTATGTAGACCCCTAGTACTGCTCCAGAGGCAAATCCAACCTGAAAGTGATAATAAAAGCATTAATCGAAGTCTTAGTGCCTTTGTATAATCATAAGATTAAGATGCAACCATTCAGAACACTTGCAGATATGTTAAATTCATTTAAGTTACTCGTTAGTAGAGGAACTTCCGGTTCTGCATGCTGCATAGAAATCCTTGAATAAAAAGCTGTAAAATGACGTCATTGGCATGAAATCTAGAGCACATCATACGCATGCCACGTATGGTACAAAGTCTGGCTATTTTATCATTTGACATAACCATGCATGGCGATCAAATCATTTGAAGTTCAAAGTGTAGCTACCACAAACTGGAACATGTTGGCTGATGACGCCCTTGCTGCTTGGTCCCCCGGTTTTTGAGTTCGCACTGGCAGTTCGCTAGTCGTCCACAGCACGATAAAAATTATATTCTGCTGCGATTCTAAGAGTTTCTAGAACCAGCGGATGATAGATTTGCCGTTCTGTATCGCTTCTATTGTCGAGAAATCTTCATAAAAATGTGACAGTCCGACAATATGATCACAGCCCCTGTTCCCAAGTACATATGATCACAGGGCGACGAAACAACAATTGTCCCTTTTTCTAGATCATCATAGTTTTATTTGAATTTACAGCAAATATGTAAACCATATGAAAATTATCAATATATTTTATCCTTCCAATCAACGTATGATGTGATTCAAATATGTACTATTAGGGTGTTTTAACAACTTTTAATCGCAAATGATGAGTGTTTTGTCGCCCTGAATGATTGACAGGTAGGTCAGAGGTCGCGTCGGGAGTCACCTGATTACCCGCAGAAAGAGACACAACATGGCGAATGACACATCGGAGAAAACGCCGCTCCTCGACAACGAGGACGATTCCTCGGAGTACCGCCACTCCAGGGAGCAAGTCAAGTCTCTCTACCTAAAGGCTAGCTCCCAGAAGTCGGGAATCATCGCTCCAGAAGATCTGTACTGCAGGAATACCATCAACATCAGCGCAAGCAACTCAAACTTCCAAGATATCAAAGAGGCCGACTACATAGTGGCTATCTTTGTGGTGGCGTTCGACACCAGAACAGGTAACGTTACGCACATTTCTACAATGATTCACATTCTTGTAGAAACACTTTCTTTGGATAGGTAATGATTTTTGCACGATTTGTAAAAAAATGTAGAAAAAGACTAACGAAATTATATTATATATTATTATTATTATGAAATGCGTATATATTTTACCTGTAAAACATGTAACTGATATTGTCATAATTCGGTGTTAGTGGAATTAATTGTCCCTTTGGTTGGAATCCGAGATTTGTTTTGGGGTTGCTCGTTTTTTGGAGAGAAATTCCTAGGTGGAAAGTACCGTGGTAGAATAGGCTTGGCTAGATAGCAGAGACGTTCCTGTACTGCCTATATAACAGTAACCCGTGCTGTCCGCTTTTAAATCATACTATAGGTATAGGGTTGGACTTAGTTAGATTTACCTGGATTTGGGTTCAGATTATGATTTACCGCTGAAAATGGTACATAAGATATAAAATACAGCTTTAAAATCCTATCTTAACTCTGCATGAAATGAATATGTAAAATAGATAAATATTGCTTTGTGCGTATTACACCCATTTTCATTATATTTTGTGTACGATGCATGCATGATATCAAGAAGCAGTCAAGCATATGTTTTAAAATTTAGAATTTGACAGAAAACTCTCTCCTTTTTTTGTCATTGACGTATTGCCAAGAAGTGATTAAAGATATAGGAAATCAGAAATGATGATGCCATTTATTCAGAGTCAAATATAACTAGTACATAATTATTACAAAATTAATGTGCATATATATGTGTGCAAACAAAATATGAAATCAATACTTTTTTCCAATATAAGACGTTTTCTCCTGTATGCTTCATTTTTGGGCATCAAAACTACTTTCCAAGCAGAGGTTGGTGGAGAAGATTGTGTCCTTTTTATCATATACCCCATTTTCACTTCCGACAGAAAAGGTCACAATCTTCTCCACCAACTTCTGCTTGGAAAGTAGTCAAAACATGATTGGTAGATTCAATGAAGGTATCATGATATCTTGATTTAAATCTTTTCTTCTTTTAATAAAAAAATCTTTTTATAGTCATCTGTTCGTCTGGGTCAGCTAGACCCAATTGATTCCTTTGTCATTGATCCTTTCCAGCCATTCTTTATCTTATCTGTCTTTCCGGAAGTCAATAAAGTCCAACAGAAATAAAACAGAATAAGTCAATTATTGAAGTCTGTCCTTCTAGGCTGGTAGATGTGGTTCTGTTGATTACTATCAGACATCTTGGGTTAGGACACAACAGAAATTCTGTTGTGGCTGTTTTCCATATTTAAGTTTCAGATACAAAATTTCTATTACTACTTGAAGATCATATCTAGTGTTTTCACCTGGTTGAAAAGCAAGAGATAAGATAAGGGTGGATTATTTGCATTGTCCAATTTAATACGACTTAGTCTGGCAGGAAAAAAAGGGATCAAAGGGATACAATCTATTGATCACATTTTGTGACGTTTTGTGAACACAAATTGCTGAAGGGTAGACCCTGGATATGAATGACATTTTTGTTTGGTTTTTGAGTCACAATTTCAGGTTCTGCTAAGCTGGTGTTCAATAATGTAATGCATTTGTTTGCATCTTTTTAAAGGCTTTGTCCATGTATATAGACTGTAGACTGGCCTCATTTAGTCAATGCTGGTAAACACATGCCTATATTGATTTTCATTAAATGGCCGTTGTGCTGTGTACCAGATGTGAGAATCAATAACAAGGTTGACATGTTTTTGTCCTTTGTCTTTGTTTAGACATTCTGTGAAATTCTGTCATCTATGCTGAAAATCATACTAAAAGTGTGATACTTAAACTATAGTTTAAGAAAGGAATTATTGAGGTGTAGTCCTAAAGGCAGCATCAGAGATGCCTCAGATCTTAAGTTTGCTTTACGTTAAAAAATTTTTATGTTAAAATCTGAACCTTGTATGTTTTCAAAGGCAGAAACTGCATTAGAAATAGCGCAGAGATCAAACATACATAACAAAGAATCTTTGCTTAGGTCAAGAACTGTTCCAATTTGCAGATTCTGTGAAATTCTGTCATCTATGCTGAAAATCACACTAAAACTAGTAAAAGTGTGATACTTAAACTATAGCTGAAAAAGGAATGAGATGTAGTCCTAAAGGCAGCATCAGAGATGCCTCAGTTCTTAAGTTTACTTTAAAATTTTTATCTAAAAAAATCTGAACCTTCTAATGTATGTTTTTAAACACAGAAACTGCATTAGAAATAGAACAGAGATCAAACATACATAACAATGAATATTTGCTTAGGTCAAGAACTGTTCCAATTTGCATGGCTAATATCTATTTGTATCATATTCTTTTTGTCTCTCTCTATATATACATATATGCCTAAAAGAGTGGTTAATTCAAACATTATTCAAACAGACTACCAAACAATTCCATTATAATGGAACTGCTTAGTTTACATTTTGTGTCCATTTACGATTTACAGGCTTCTAAAGACAGGAAAATGCAATGACAAACCATTATGGTAAACTTAGGTACATGTGTATGTGTATGTATGACTTTGCAAATGTTTGACTATGCCATTAGCATGTAATATTGACGGGTATGTCGATACTCTTTGTGTTCTTTACTTTGCCTGAGGTCGACTGCCTCACCGCTTTTATTTGTAGTATGAAAATGCAAAGACAATTTGTAGCTTTTATCACTTGTGCTACAAAGATAATTGAATATAACAGCTATTAAGTGTGCAGATATGTGTCCTGTGATAATATTGTATACTGCTTTATGAGTTAGTGGTGGACAACATGATATATAATTATAAGACTACTCTTTATTTTTGCTACTGGGTATTTATGGTATGAAAGGGTACAATTTTTAGTAAAATCGGTTATTGAGGACCATTTTGTCACTCCCTGGTTCCTTTATAACTGTACTGAGCAACATAGAAACTGCGTACGATACAGTAGTTTTCTTTCCTCTCTTTTCCATTTCGTGGTTGTATTCCGACACAACAGCTGCTTCGAGTCTCCTAAATGACGCACATGGCATTGTATTACATTGCTGACTACCTACACAGACAAAGATACAGTTTTATACGACGCAGGAAGATGCCTCTCTAATCAAGTTTATTGCCCTGTCGATAGCAGAATTCGACCTCAGTTCAAGCAATTTCCCTTCCTCAGTTGGAGGTGTTCATTTCTGACCTAGAAACAGATGACTTTGTGTCAAGGCTGGAAGATAGAGGACTTTTCCCATCAGTATCCTTCTGAAGGATGGCATCATCATGCTACAAAGCCATTACTGTTCCCAAGTCTATGATAATTCTTTATCTCTTTCTAGATAGTAGTACATTTTGTATATATGTTGTAAGCATTCATCAATCTCGCAAGACTATGAATAGTACAGATTCTACACACTGTTTGTTTTTGAGCTTTGAACTTCTCTGTTTTTCTTCGCAGTCTATCTCTCAATTTCTATATACTACATACATGTTTATCTAGAAATGGGCGCCGTGGTTTTATTTTCATGTTTTTGCAGTGAATTCACCGCTGTGAAACCATTTAACCACAAAGATATGTGTTTCTTTTGCATCATTACTGTACAACAGAATTGTTTCAACTGTGAAATTAAAACACTGCAAAAGCTTCCTTTCGCCTCCTAGTCCTACTGCAAAATCAGAAGTCTCAAAGAAAAATTTATGAATTCACATGGATATATATATCTTTTGCATGAAAGCAAAAAGATTGAGATGTTGGTATATTTTATATGTCTATATTGGCAAAAATGATAGATATATACATCTGTTTAATGTTCAGTTTGCAATCTACATTCATTAAACATTTTTATAATTTGCTGGCAAATGACAAAAAAATTGATATACACTGTATATCCGTCTTTCATCAAGACTAAGGTTATGAGTATCTATATCGATTCCAACCAGCACCATTAATTACGTCCATGTTTGGGAAAAGGAGGCTCATATTTAAAGTTAAAGCTGTAATACCCAGCACTGTGTCCTGAATACGTCCCCCTTCCTTTAATTCTGTCTGCAGCAAATGCTGCCGATTGATTTTCTTGTTAGTATTCATTTGGGAAGGGATGGGGGAATGGTGTTGAAAACATATGTCGCTATCATGTCGTGTTGTCAACACGAAATGGGGCACTCCAAAGAAATGGGCTGTGCAAGACTTAAACCAAAGAAGCCGATTTTATATGATATACAAAATGTACCCAAACAATGGATTTAATTTAGCTATACCGAATACCTGGTAGCATTTGAATAAAAATGATGTATTTCGTATCAAATCTACTACTTGAACAAGATAGACAATGCATTCCAAAAAGATGCAAGACCTAAACCAAAGAAGCCGATTCTATATGATATACATAAACAAACTAATTTAGCTTTGCTCAATATCAGTGTAACATTTGATTCCCAACCAATTCCAGATCTACTAGGCATACATTCATTTTGTCATTAAAGTCTCCTTTTTAGTTATAATACTTTCTCTGCCATACAACTTATTCTATAACCACTCTGATTATCCATTTCCAATGATTGGAATCGCAAGTAGGAAAAGCAATCGCATTCCAAGGGTATTGCCTATCATCATGGGTTTACCACAGGTCGCTGATGAAAAGACTGTGTGTGTGACAGGGTTGCTAATTTCTGACTGTAGATCCTCTGCATGATAGCTGTTGGCTTAGCGTAGAATATAGATTATATTCCTTGCAGTATCGCCATATAAACACTTCTTTGTGTTACACTTGACCTGTATGACAGAGACCTTTTTTGATCCGTGTTAAAATCTTGTTTACTACACAAATTTCGTGCGTCACCAGTCATATCCGTCTGATAGTTGCCCTTTGGTAACACATACACCGTATTAGGATGTCAAACATCTGAGACATTCTCTCAGACATCTTTGCCCTTAGTGCTGAAATGCCATCCAAAAGATTCTGTTTTCGCCTCGAGCGCTTCTCCTTCCGTTAAATGTCACCACCTGAGCTCACATCGTTTTATACAGCATGAAAAGGTCTCGACATACCGGTATTTGAAACATGGCGTGTTAAAATGACGTTGCACCTTTCACCGATATCTGCTTCCATCAATG
Source organism: Branchiostoma lanceolatum (assembly GCF_035083965.1). Taxonomy (NCBI): domain Eukaryota; kingdom Metazoa; phylum Chordata; class Leptocardii; order Amphioxiformes; family Branchiostomatidae; genus Branchiostoma; species Branchiostoma lanceolatum. The sequence goes on from NC_089728.1 coordinate 6,089,394, forward strand.
TGAAATATTTGTGTATGATAATGCTATCAGTACCTTGGCTTACAGACGGATGTTGGACGCGGGGCCATATATATTTATAACGCTCTGGGGTGTGATTACATTGCTGTGGTATTAACACCGTTTGCTATGCCTCACCGTCTAGGGTTATCGATCGTCAACTTTCAGATCTTATCGTGTTTACGCGTTTCTCTTCATACCAGCTTTCTACATGTATGACACGTACACGTACATGTATGCATCGGTTTTCACTCATTTGTATTTTGGAACTTTTTTCTCTGTGAAATTCTCTCGACTTAGAGTAGAAGACAACAGGAGGGTGAAATTTAGTGCATGTTTCAATAATTCAATACTTGTTATGGGAAGTGCCGTTTACAATTGCTGGCTTATGGAAATATGTATGAATAAACAATTTTTCTTTTAGCAATTTTTCAGATTAGAATTGATAATCATTGTATTAAAGAAACAGTTGCAGATTTTTCTTCTTTTGCCATCCTCAATTGAGGCAAAGCATGATGCTTTATAGTGTTAAGCTAGAAGTGCAAGGTGGCTTCGCTGCGGCTCGCGTTGTTACCTAAACACACCGGGTCACCCATACCTTTCTTGATAAGTGTGTAGGGTTCTTTTACATGTAGAGGTTTGACATAGATCATTCTAATAACAGCAAGCTTACGAGAATCAGTCTTTGCTTCACAGATGACCAATGAATAAACAACAAATGAACAGGATGGGCACAGATTTTGATAGCTCTTATCATTATTTGGATCTACATGATTGTACGTAAGTGGAGGTTTATGCTTATGGATTTGCACCTTTGTTGTTGATAGTGCTGTCAGAAAAGGATATATCATATAACAAAAGGACGTACAAGATATGCATGTTAGCACATAACCCCACTAGTTATGCTTTACATTGTATTACCATATACTACTATATATGTAGATGTTGTCGACCAATCAGAAGGCTCCATTTGCGGGTCTGTAATCTTCATACGGACCCGCAAAAGCGGCTCTGTAAAATTCGTATGGACCCGCTTTTGCGTTCGCATGTTCTACAGCGGCACAACCGGAACACTCGAAATGCATTCTAAACATTACTATAGAACCCCGTGTAATGCGGAACACCTGTAGCGAACGTTTTTGCGGCCCAGGTATGACACAAAATTGAATACAGTCAAACCTGTATTAGCGGTCACCTTTGCATAGCGGCCACCTGCCCATAGTGGTCACTTTTTGTCGGTCCCTTGGATTTTTCCCATTGACATAAGCATTAAGAATTAGGCTATAGCAGCCACCTGTCCAACGCGGTCGCGGCCAGACGATTTTCGGTCCCGCGAGCACAGTAACACTGCCGATAACGGTCAATGTGCGGCGGTGGAAGCCGCATCGCCACCGCACGCCGGGTTCAAAATCTTCATTTTTTTATGCAGTTATCAAGTTTATGTGAACTCAACTTGACAGGATAATAATAAAGAAAACAAGAATGTTTTATCTTTGTTAGATTATCCATGGTTTGACGCGAACTGAAGGACACATGGCTTGCGTTTGTACATCGTAGCATATTTGACTATTTCTGTGCATTTGGACTGGGCAAAGATTACGGTAGTTTTTGGAAAATACAACCCGCACATGTATCTGATGCGCCAAGTTCGCGAATTGTTTCAATGTCGGCCCAATATTTCCGTTTTTCCCTGGAATTCATCCGAAAATGTGCCCAAACACGATTTTCAAAATGGCGGAGCAGCATAAAGGTCATCGGAAGACACCACTGTTGCGGAGGTATAGTTTGTTAAATTTATTTTGCTGCAAACTATCACTGAGGATAATTACTTAACCAAAAGCTTCAAACTAAATATGGATAACATTACTATGATGTAAAATTCAGGCTGTTGCAATTTTCTGAAAAGAAAAAAGCCCTCAAAAGGGCGACCTTCCTCTCAATACCCTATTAGCATAATGGTAGAAGCCGATCATGACAAGCAAACAACAACAGACAAGGAAAATTGTCGCCACGATTTTATGTTTGAAAACGGTCGAAAACGAACAGTAAGTGGCAACTGAGCAACATATATTTTGTTCTTAACTAACTAGGTGGCATTTTGCTGCGAAGGACTTAGTTTCATATGATTAAAACTCGTTGGTGACGCGTGTGCCTGCAGCGAAGCAGTCGCGAAGGATCAAGAGTAGAGTATGGCGATGCTGGTCTGTTCATACATGAAGCTCGAACAAGCCATGGATTTTGGAGTTGGCAGATACAATAGTTCTTTTTTCAAGCCCATAATAGAAGTAAAAGAACAACAATCGAATTTCTAAAATGTGCCTTACCTATGTAATGTTTACATGTGTACTGTACGGTGAATAAATGTATCTCAGTGGGTACTGAAAACATGTGTCACTCGTGGTCAATTAATCGACATTTTCTCCATAGCGGCCACCTGTCCTTAGCGGCCAGTTTTGGCCAGTCCCTTGAGTGACCGCTATAGACAGGTTTGACTGTACTGCACTCAGTACTAGTAACTACTAGTATGACATGGACAATGGCTTAGCCTATATGATATAACGCTTCGCGACCTCTGTACTTTATTCGGTGGTTATAGGAACGACCATGCCTTATCACACAGCATAGACCAAAGAAAAGCGGGTCATTAACCCTATAGTGTTACCAAACATGTGTAGCCTAATAGACTGAGCTGAAAGGTGACTGACCCCTTGTATGAATTTTCAGAGCTCGAAATGTCTGCTGACAATTTTCAGAAAAAAATTTGGAGATTGCAGCAAAGATTATTGATAACTATCAAAAGGGGTTGAGGTATCAGAATTGCATATTGCAGGAAACAGAAAAGAAGGATTTCAAGTCTTGATGATCAACATACCGTTACTGTGTCAATGTGGTTGATAAAGGTAAAGGTCCCATAGACGTCTAGACTTTATGAGGCCGTAGTGGCAGCGGGTTGTTAATCCACTACAGTGTATTTGGCACGGTATTGGAAAGCGGGGCCCAACCCTCTCCTTCAAGTTCAACCGTCTGAACCTTTTTATATTACCTCCCCAACTTGATTATAAGTCATGTAACCATTCACATCTTGATTGAGTGAAGAAAGTTAAGGTAATGCCTTTCCTGAGGACACAGTGTCTAGCCAGGAATTCAAATCAAACAAGCAACTGCTCAATCTCGTGTGTGACGCCCACCGAGCCTCTTCGGCTAATCTGTCAAAGGTGTGCCAAAAAAACAGACTTGGTTTAGCAAGGTGCCAACATCTGCACATTTGCCAATACTAGAAAGAGATTTTTTTTAAACCTGCATATGTTACGTGTGGTATTTTGCACCATAATACTTAGTCTAGGCCTGTACTCCTCAGTCTCCTAGAACACATAAAACAGATGGTCACTTTCTTTCCAATTTCAGCGTGATGCAAATAGAAGTGAGTGTAACAGTATTTCCTAATGGAACCCACACGTTTGCCTGCCAGGTCTCATTTCATTCTGTGGTTTATTTCTGAGGAATGCGTCAGAAGTAGTTATTTATGGTACATTGCAGGTGTGTGCAGTGAATACAAGCCTACTCTATAGCTGACACGGTTTAGCTGTTTTTAGTGAGGACTATTTATTTATTTATTGGTTTACCTGTTCAACACACACAGCCAGGGCTACCAAACTAGACTGTGGCTATTACAAAGGGCTAGCCCTGCTGTTACATTACAAATGGAATTTGACATTGACAGAATAACAATTAATAACAGTATTCTAAGTATATCAATGACTATTACCGGTACATATATATTGTCCATGATATCGTCTACAGCATCTATGATAGTATCTACAGTGAGAGGTCAGGGTCACTGCGTACACATGTAGACAGTCCCAGAGTTTCCTTTTGAAGGAGGCAGCGACTGTGACATGTGAGTGTCTGAATGGAGAGTGAATCGTTACATCTTAAGAGGTGCAACCAAAAATATTGCCCCCAAAAAAGGATTTTCTCTATAGGGTTGTCCCTGGACAACCTATGGGTTGCCTCTTCTATAATTACTGTAAATCACTTTTATATAGCGGCAGGGAAATATAGCGGTTAGGGGGAAATGGAGTAGGTCACGGCACTCAATTTTAACGGTGGGAACAAACATTACTGGCTTAAATATTAGTGATCAAATATTAGCGATGATTAGCTGTTGACTAGTGACAGTTGAATCAGCTAAAATTAAGTTACAGTTAACAAATCAAGAATTACAGTATTACAACTAAGCTAGATAATGAGTAGAGGCCTTGCCTTGCATGCTGTAGGTCACAGGTTTAATCCCCAACACAGGCATACCAAGCAACTTTAAAAATGCAGCATACTGCTTTCTCTGCTTAGCAATGATGAAAAAGAGTATGGTAGTCAAACACACCGTGCTACCAGAGGACTCCCCCCTGCTGTTGTATTATCTGTGCTTGTACAGCTGTGTGACCTAAGGGCTAAGGAAATGCAGATGGGTGCTGCCCAATACACCATGGTGTGGGAAGGAAATTCCATAGAAGCCCTTCAATTGTAGCAGATACAAACCCAACTGTCAATAGAATGCTGAGATTCTTAGACAAAATAGATGATTAAAACCTTCTCTTCTCTACGAACTTATACAGTAAACGGTCAAAAGTTGGGTGAAAAACAACCAAAGAACTGGGAAAATACGAACCAGAAAAATGTGGCTCTGGGGACAAAGCAACCTCCTCAAATTTGATTAGCAACAGGGTGTATAATTGGTTGTTACCGGGGATTTAATTGCCGTTGTTGATGTGTATTGTAACAAATTGGTTTGTTTGTCATTTTGTTCCATTTTTAACATATGTAGCTCTCACAACCAGTAAAAAGAATCTTGTAGTTATTTCTGTGCGCAATTGAAAACCAGTGGGGCAGAGAGACTGATAAATTGCAGCATTCCTCTTTCATGGTTTCCAACTGTTTTACAAGATACACATGTCTTTTTATGGCAGTCCTACATGCAGGTTTGCCTTGAGGGTTTGATTTGAATCATCAGATAGAAACACCCCATGTTGAGACCAAGAATATGACAAGCTATTAAAGATTTAGCTGGTCCTTTTATGTGGCTCTCTTGAGGCAGGCAAACTGTTATGATGGTTGAGTGTCGAAAACAGGAAATGCTGTCTTTCTATAGCAGTTTTATTTAGGGTTTTAGAGCAGAGTAGGATACGGCTCGTCGTGAAATTTATGGGCATTCACGTTTTTTTCATAAGCGTGTAATGTTGTGGCAATTTTCTGACCTCACTCTTGTAATTCAAAGGTAGAACAGAGTTTTTTTTCTATACATGGAGCTCTACATGCAATCTGTAGTACATTTTCTAGTACCTTTGTTTTTCTTCTAAACCATCACTGGGAATGAACAGCTTAGATTACTGTTTGCTTGTCAGATACTGTGATGTACATGCCATCTAATATAAGAAGAGGGGATATGTATGTTTAACATGCAGTATCACCACAGCAAGGCTGGACAGTTGTACTGGATACTGTGCTTTCCATGGTACTGAAAAAGCCATCCAAGTTGCAAGTTGTAAACAAGAAGCTATCAAATGAAAATTGAGTTCTTTGAAGATTCTTATTGAAGTGTCAGCTGTGTCACAGACCTGTTATTGGTGGGAATATTAAAACATATAAATTAATGAAAACCATGTTATTAAATGGGCAATGAAGGATGCTATTGTAGTGGAGCAGTAAATGCAATGTCAATGACTTTGTGTCTGAATTCCAGACCTTAGGTACGTCTTCAGTCACTGCATCAACTCCCTTTGGGTTCATTATCACTTGCCAAATTTGCAATCACTGAATTGTGGTTTCTTGGAAACAATATTGAAAGACTTCCTCTTAATTCATTCCTGGTCATGTCTCTTCATTTTGTTTCCTATAGACAGCCCAAGTCGTTACCATTTCATGAAGGTTAAGGGAAGAAATATATTCACTATATAGTAGAAAATGAGATTGCAGTGATTTTTGTGGTCAATCAACAATTAAACACTTGGTTTCACCATTGGGTCTGGACCTTGTTGAGTGTTGTCAAAATTATGCTTCTGCAATTCAGTTCAAGTACAAATGTACATGGAACATCTTTAGTGACTTTTGTCTACGATCTTTGTCTTATGGCACAGCTATGACATTATCTATAAGCTGCCCTCCAGCTTGTCCTATCTGCAGTTATATATACTTTTGCTCCAACTGTGATGACAACATTTACAGGTTGGTTTGTACCCCTGAAACCTAATGTATGGCAAGGCCACACAAATTTCATTTGTTGGTTCTTGAATCACCTGCTTTTATTTTCCCAACCCCCCCCTCAAAAAAAATTCACTGCCAATTCGGCTTTTGCCAATTTCTTTTTTTCCCTGTTACTCCATATTTTTTCTGAAATAATCAGAGAACCAACAAAATCATTATTAATTTGTGTGGTCTTAGAATACTTAGATAGATCTACATGTAGATGTAGTTATCCAAGCATCCATAAGCAATTAGTTATCTCACACAAGATGCATCAGTCAGGGTTATTTGTAGCAGGCCTCCAGCCAGTGCTGTCATTCTGTCATTTGAGTTTTACTGCGTATGACGGAAAAATATTTAAAACCGTCCCATCGACCTTGACAGACAAAAATTGGTTGGTAAGCTGTAGAAATACTCAAATTTGAATAAACCATGCCAAATGCCAGCCTAGAAATTGAACAGTGACGGAAATTTGTACACGATGATGGAAAAAACAAAAAAGAGTCTTTTTTGGATTTTTCCGTCAATAGGAATTGGGATGACAGCAAAATATTTCGAGCTGGCTAGAGTCCTGTTTTGGAGTCTTTCCTGTGTTTCTACATCGTCTTTCTCTAGTAGTGCCTGCTTGTTGTGTCCCGAAAAAGGCTTGCATTGTTAGAAAGAGGCAATTAGAGTTGCAGACTGTTGATGATTGGAGTCTGTGGTTGTGTGAGATAACTGCTCATCTCATTCGTGCTTAAAACCAATTTAGCCCTTTTCCTCAAGTCGTAATGGCCACCCTTACAGGAGTTGTGGGCTCGAGAAGTTGTGTTACGATAACAGCTGAAGGGGACTGTAATTTCGTGCGGCATGAAAAATATATGCGAGAATATTGTGTGCTATTTTAGGAGCTGATAAGTGGCACTGTATAATCTGAGACTGTTAGTATATAATTTTCATCGGAAAGTTGTTGTTTCTAGTACCCAGAAGTCACAGTGACACTGTATCATCTGAAACTGTTTGTATGTAATTAAGTTGCTTACTAACTAATGGTTATGTTAATGATAATCAACATGATGTAAGTGTGACTGTAAATGTGTGTTATTCAAAATCTAACCACGTTCCATTACTCACTAGCCCTGTGAGGCTTGGTGTCATTTCTGTTTAAACCTGCAGAAAGCTGTAACAGTGTACTTCTTAGACAACTGCATAGAAAAATTTGTTTTTCCCTTGTACTGTTGTAGAGTGGAACTCGTTGCTGCCAAGTACGAACTGTAGGGGCATCTTCGCTGGATAGCTTTAAAAAACGCTTGCAGTCAGATGTGCAAAAGTTAGAAGTGACAGGTCTTTCAGTGTAATATAACCAGCTGCTGCTGCACCTCGTGCCTGCGAAGCTGTTGTGTTACGCCGGATGGAGGTTATACCGGCTATGTAGATATAGATATAGATATAGCTAGAAAAAGTATATGTCAAGTCAAATATTCTGTTATTGCTTAAGTCATTCCACTCAAGAAATTGTATGATGATCATCCCCAGCTCCAAATTTTGTTCTTTTGTCTCAGATAGTCTCCTGGTGTACCTTCATATCAGACAAGATGATGGAATAGCAATACTCTAAATACCTGCCATGTAAACAACAAGAATCTGTCAACTGAAGGAATGATAGATGCACAGGAAAACCCTCAGGTCTCAAGTACAATAAAACTCCATCCAGTTTGAAGACTTCTGAACTTGAAGGCCATATATCATATTGACCATGGTAAAATCAACCCTACAGCATGGGCTGTGGCTAAACAGTCCTATACGAGACTGACAGTTACTGCCACAGATGACACATATTTAAGCTGTTCTTTTCTGCAGATCTGCTTTCCTTGTGCACTGCACATCAGTCTTGTTTCTCTTGATTATAGTTACCTGGAATGTGTGCATCTCCATATGTTGTATTGACTGTGATTGCCTTTATTCTGCAGGTAATATCATTGAGTGGTGCAAGCCTGAGGACAGTGACCTCGATGGAGTGGAGTTTAAGGCCATGGCCAGCGGATCTCACACCATACTTAAGGACTTCATGTTAGTACACATCCAACTACTTTTTTTTTTTACTTAAATGTTTAGTGACCATCTAACTACTTTTGCTAATTAATGGTTGTAAAAGAAAAAGAAAAAGATTTTTTATCATGAAAATATCATAGAGTCCACATTGTTTGAGATTGTGTCCTGGTTGCATTTCAGTGAATCGTAGATCAAGCAGACAGTCATTGTTTTTGGTGGCAAGTTTTGGAATATTTCTCTGTTCTTTGAGAGTTTGGAGCTCAGACACTTTATGGTGGTGATTTCAGAGTATCAGAAGAATTTCTTCAGAAATTATGCACATGAGGACACCAACATGGGGGTATTGATGTATCAAAGATGCTCCATGAATAATGTCTTATCCTGTTTCTCAATTTTTCTGTAATCATAGTTCTTACTAAGCTTCATTGTGATTCTCACAGCTACTTCAAGAAGGACAACCTGTACGGTTTGAGTTGTTTTGAGAACATGCCGGTGGAGAGCGAACTTGAACGTGGCGCCAGGATGAAGTCAGTCGGCATCCTGGCCACCTCCTACACCTCCCTCTACAGACACATGCAGTTCCTGGAGAATCAAGTCAGGTAGGTGGCACTTTTTTCAATTTTTTTTACTTGATGGTCACCACGTAACAAGACCCGAAGGTCACTTCAAGGTGTGGTGCAAAGGCCACCCCGGGGTTACGGGTTACGTTGTTTAACTGTAACAGCAACTCTTTTCCCTAGGTCAGAAACATGAGACTAGCTCAACTGCTCACTGAATACTATTAAAATATCTACCCAATACAATTTAAATATTTATTTGAACTATTAAATAAATACATTTATTCAGAACAGTTGTGTAGTAGTGGTTCCCTCAAAATCAATGTCATAGTATTGGTACTTAGTGGTTGGTGAATGTACCAATTACTAAGTATCTAATACCAGCTCAGAAAAGAAATAGTCATGTCTTCAAATAACACAGACATATCAACCCAGGATGGAGGTGTTTAAAAATTTGTTTTTCCTAGAACTGAAATTTTTTGGTACATGCTAAACCCTCAGCTGTTCAATGTGCAATTATGTAGCTTTGATAAACAAAATTATATTCTATTTTGATATCATTGCATGTATTATATGTGAAAAAGGATCAATTTCTGATGTTGTCCTTGTTGAGGATATTGTACTTTGCATTCTGTGCTGAAAGAATTGAAATCTCTCTGGAGAAAAAGGTAAAAGCAGCTCTTTCTTGGCTGATTCACTTGATGATTTTAAAAGCAACATTTCCTTTGAAATCCCCAAAATTCACACGAGACCCAGTCCCCTTGTTCCTTGCTGTGTGACGAGAATTGCAACTAGTTTGCTCCTCTTTGATGCATGAAACTAGGCGCAACATCGAACCCAGAGGGACGTTTTCAAATGTAGCTCACAACGACAAGGCCATCAGAGCCACCTCTCCAATTTGGTCCCTGCATTGATCGTGCACTGTAGGAGGGACAGTTGGGAAGCCTTCCAATAAATCACACGCCTTCACGTCTCATAGCTATGAATACTGGGTGCATGTGCATTTTTGTCTGTGCACCCAAAATCGGAGCTGTGCACCTCATTTTTGACTGCACCTGGATTTTTTTGTTGGTTTTTTTTCCTTAAAGGTACTACTGAACACTTGCATACAGCATATAATGCTCTTTATGTGTCATAAAAAATAGTAAAATCTTTGTTGTGCAGTAACTTTGGTGTAACAAGGTTTTTGTGACATTCTGCTTTTAAATCACTTTACTTTATGTTGTGCACCCCAAATATTTTCTGTGCACCTAACTTTATAGGTTAGATGCCAATAAGTTATCATACGCCCTCTCGTCTGCTTTCACCTATAGCTTATACCCGTTCTCTGGTTTAGAGTTCAGACGAGGTTCTACCTGCAGATAAGGTTGCGTGACTTAACAGTGATCCTGAACTATCCCGTATGTTGTGGTAGATTGCAATTTTAGATTGGTACATATATCATTGTACCTCAACTCCCCCCCTACTTTGCCCTTGAAGGGGTTATTTGGGGGCAACCCCTATGTAGATGTAGATATCACATTGACAACAAGCATTCGTCATGTTTCTTGACAACCAATTCCTTGAGCAGTGGAACTACAGCAAGGATTATATTCAGGCTGATATAATTGTCTTGATTCTGAAACAAGTTTTAACTGTAATTTCCAACACAAAAATTGAACTTACCCATATTTTTGACTGTACAACATCAGATACTAGTAGCACACGTGACTCAGTGAGCAGTGATCATAAGGTGCAGAAATTGTCTTAATTGTATGGATTAGATATTTATTCTTTGATATGAAATGAAATACCTTACTTGCCAATCTAACCGTGTCTGTCAAATTATATTCATAATTCCGTTTTCCTTCCATTTTTTAAACAACAGACATCAACTGGAGACTCCTGGAAGGTACGACCAACTCAAAGCATTCTGGGAAGATCGGAAAGGCTCCCTTCCGATGAGTAACCCCGGTCGCAGTCTGCTGTCGCCGATGACAGAGATCCCTCGAGCTGACATGAGGGTAAGTAGAGTATAGATACAACATAAGTTTTCAACGAATACTATAGACAGATCTACATAGAGTAAATGTTGAAGCTAAATGAGGACATTTGCCTTAGTTGAGGGGAAAGAGTGTAAAGATATGTATTTCTCATTGTTCTTGATATAAATGATAAGATATTGGTGGCTCATTCAGTCTAGGTTCCTGCGAGGGCTCACTGCTCTTTTCTGGTGAGAGGTCTCTGAAAAAAGGCGCCTTAAAATGCAGCAAAAATGTTGAGATTTACAGTTTCAGTAGTATTTAGAAAATTAATGAAGAAATAAACTTTCCGTGCATTCTGTGAAGTCTAATTTTAAAGTTATTACCTCACAGATAACCCATCCTGCTGGCTGCTTTTCCCAGTTCCTGAAGTTCTTCGGAGAGCAGATCTTTGTCCTGTGGAAGTACGCTCTTCTGAGGAGAAGGATCCTGTTCTTTTCACCTCCTCCTATTGGTGTGGTGTGTTACAGAGGTATGAAAACACACTGAAGTAACGTCTCCTTTTGGTGTGGTGTGTTACAGAGGTAGGAAAACACACTATAGTAATGTCTCCCATCCTAAAAAAACACTGCAAACATTTTGGTGTGGTGTGTTACAGAGGTATGAAAACGAAGCTGTTTGTTATTGTTCACCTTGTAGTGCCTAGTGGCACAAATATCAGCATGTTTCCTTGCTGTTTACTTTGATTGGCTATTCTGCATCATGACAGTAGAATTGTCAGTGCCAAGGACAGCGATAGTTATATGTCATAACTTGTCAACATTCAGTACTAAGGACAGAGATAGCTTTGTAATGTTCTGCATCATGACAGTAGAATTTTCAGTACCGAGGACAGTGATAGTTGTGGTAATCATTCAGTGCTATGGAAAGAGATAGCTTTGTAATGTTCTGCATCATGACAGTAGAATTTTCAGTACCAAGGACAGTGATAGTTGTGGTAAACATTCAGTGCTATGGAAAGAGATAGCTTTGTAATGTTCTGCATCATGACAGTAGAATTTTCAGTACCGAGGACAGTGATAGTGGTGGTAAACATTCAGTGTTAAGGACAAAGATAGCTTTGTAAGCAAACATTAATAGAAAATAGGCAGTAGTGGTGCCAAGTGTTTTACAGGATGAATTATTTGTGGTGTGGTTCGGGTGGATATGCTTTCCATGTCTTGTTCCAATCAATGAAGACTGTTAAAAGTAAAATACTACATTACGCTTCTGATGCTAATTCAATTTTTGACCAATTATCCTGAACCACCGTCTTTATCCTCTGGCAAATTTGGTTGATTTCAATCTCTACTGATATAGATTGTAGGAATAAAAAGACTCTTTTGACACGACCAAGAGATTTATTCCACCGACGTTTCGGTGACCATCTGTCAGTTTCTTCAATCAATTCTGACTGGTTCACAAAGCAATGCAGCATAGGTGTTGCTGCTTATACATAATGAGATGCATTCCCAAACGCAAAATATTTACATATGTACAATCACAGGAGATAGATTGTAGGAACTTTGAATTATGTAACGTGGTTAGCCCAAAATACGCTTTCTTCTGATAACGTCTACTAATATGATTCTGCCATGTCAGGTACGTCTGCCACCCTGAAAAATTCATCAAAAGAGATCTGCAATGCAATATCCCCCAGTATAATGTAGTCCTGTATATTTGAACTGGAGGTTGCTGCGCTAGGAATCTCTCAAAAACACTGGTTTTCAAAGTGGCTGATTTATGTAATAAATGTTAACAGGAGACTTGACTTCGATTAGAATACTTAGTGTTTTTCATGGTTAGGTTGAGCCTTAGTTTTCTATAACAACTTATGATAAGCTACACATTTATATAGGATTCAAAGAAAATGTAAATGCTAGTAAGGTCAATTAAGGACATCCAGCTTCTCCCTGCTGCCTAACTCCCTGCTGCTGTAACCAATAGGGAATTGTGTGCCAAATGGCTACTTCAGAGTGGTAAAGGTTTGTCAGGTCGTGTGGATGCATCCTTAACTTTCACACGTGTTGTTTTCATCATGTTCCTATAGTGTACTGTGCCTGCTGTTTAGCCAGACACACCATTCCTGAGATACCTGAGAAACCTCTCAAGCCTCACTTCTACGTCAACATCGCAGACATCGACAGACTCGAGACAGAAGTATCGTACTTAGCATGTAAGTACCATCACGCCGTTTCTCTACTCTAATGTAGCACATGCTCAGATACTGTAGTTTTTCCTAATTTTCAAAAACCACTGCAAACACTCCATTTTCTCCTGGCTGCGAAATGAATTCACAGCAAACTTCAATGCATTTACAGTATCAGGACGTTAGAGTACATTGCTGTTGAGCACAGCCCACGCACTGTGGAGAGTAATTGAAAAGCTCTTATCTGGAGGGAAACATTCCCCTTGACAGACTTTGACGCTTCATGTTTTCAGAAAGCTTGTCTGCTTCTGGTTTCTACTTTGTTTGACTTGATCGGTTTATTTCCATGGAAATTGAATTTCAAATTTGGGGATCTGCCAATAGTTATGAGACCTACTGTCGGTAACATTCACTGTCAAGTGATTTGTAGTTCAAAACTGGTTGTTTATTGTTATGTATGTAAATACTGTACATTGAGTATTTCGGTTTGTAGTTTTAGTGGTTGGGAGGAAAGGGAGGAATTCATGGCATTTAATTTTAACGGTGGGAACAAACATCACTGTCTCAAATATTAGTAATCAAACATTTGCAATGATGAAATTTTAATTGATTAGTGACGATTCAAGTAGCTAAGATTAAGTTACTGCTAACAAAAACAATCCACTCACTTCAGCACGTACTGATTGTTTTAGACTTTCCTTTTTCCCACGCACGGTTAAGGAGTGGAAGACCCTGCCTGCGCATATTGCACAAGCCCCGACAGTGGAGGCCTTTAAGGCCGGGCTTGCCGCCCTGCCATAGCCCGTCAGGCCATCCATTGCAAACATTTGATGATTTACAGATACTAGTAGGCAGACCCAACTAGAATTAGGCACCAACATTTACCCTTTTACAGGCACCACAGAAAAGATATTCCATGATTGGTCTTGACCAATCAGACGGCTTACCTTCTATGAGGTTTTTATATAAGTCATCATTATTCTATATTTTGCAGGCTTAACAGAAAAGATGTTCCAGGAGAAGTCCCATATGTATTACGTGTATGTGTACATTGGTCATGACCAATCAGACGGCTTAAAACCTCCTATGCCGTGTGATGTTTGATTAAACATCATTGTAAGTCATCACTATTCTATATTTTGCAGGCACAACAGAAAAGATATTCCAGGAGAAGTCTCACCTGTACGACGTGTATGTGGATAACCAGAACGTGGAGACCCACATCCCCAGTCTGCAGGACATGCTCAGACTCAACGACAGCGACAGGGACAAGTACAGCAAGCTGCTGAACCAGAGGTGAGCTGTGGAGATTTATGCCATCAAAGTCAGTTTTATCAACGTCAATTCTCTGATTCTGCTGTGTACCCTGTGTGTGGCCACATTTTTAGATAGTGTGAATTCAAAGAGCCACGTTTTTAGATAGTGTGAATTCAAAGAGCCACATTTTTAGATAGTGTGAATTCAAAGAGCCACATTTTTAGGTAGTGTGAATTCAAAGAGCCACATTTTTAGATAGTGTGAATTCAAAGAGCCACATTTTTAGATAGTGTGAATTCAAAGAGCCACATAATGTGATTTCAAAGAGCCACATTTTTATATAATGTGAATTCAAAGAGATCTAGCCTGGGTGCCATCCTAGTTAGTTTATAGGGGCAAGTATACAGCAAGCTTTTGAACCATAGGGGAGAAACCATGACAAGCTCTGGAGATTTATGTCGTCCTGTAGTCAGTTTTATCAGTGTCAACTCTCATAATATGTTCTCCTAGTAGGCTTATTTTGCTGTTAATGGAGCCTGGGTAAGGGACTCCCAGTGAATCAACTAAGATGGCACCCTGGCTGTCAGACTGGTACCTACCTACCTACTTAGTCCATAATACTGCTACATTTGTATCTGAAAAAAAAGTGAATTTGAATAGGTCTACTAATGTAGCATCCGTAATCCCTGGAGGTATTCACACTTCAAATATCCAAGTGTTCAATTAGACATTCTATAGTATAGAAGGCTTTTCCGAAAATCATAAAGATTAATGTATGTGGAGGATCTAGAAATGACTCATGAGTACCAAGAGTGAAAGGTATTTACTAGATAAGAACCTACATGTAGAAGGGCATAGTTGTAAGCAAAATAGCATGGCCATTGCTGTTGTACATGGTCAGGCTGTGTGATGTATGGAGTGAAGGAATGTTGTAAAAGATTCTCTTGCAAAGTTGTTAGCATGAGTGTGTAGAATTGCATTTATAGGTTAGGTTAACATTTCTTTGATCTGGTTTCCTTCTGCGATCAAGTGAGGAGGTATACGCCACCTTGCCAAGGACTGTGTAAGCTTTAAGAGCCTTATTTCTGTTCCAATACTTCAGGGTATTACCGCCAACAAAATAGCCAAACAAATATATCAGTTATACGTTGACTGTTTCAAAACTTTATCCAGTTGCTTGAGTAATTATTTTTGGCGTAAATATATCAGTTGCACACAATTGTAGAACAAATCCATTTTTCATGTTATAGGAAAGAAACCGTCATTCCACAAAAATACATTGCTTACCAAATTTTTGGCTGACTGTCATCAGAAATACATGTCTCATCATCAAAGTTTTCCATTTTGTAAATTTCTTGTTACTGACTTTAAAATCTGCATATCTGATTTGCACTGTGCACATATGTAATTTGCATAGTCTTTGTTGGCTGTGCCCTGGATATTGAGACAGAAATGTAGTTTGTAGCTTGTAGGGTGTCACAAGCATGCTGAAGCCAAGTGGTTGAGTGTGGTTGTTGGATGCATGTTTGCAACTATATGTACTAAATAAATGTTCCCGGTAGTAGCATGAATCCATCTTACCTAAACCCTTGTCAGTCTTCAAAATCCTTCTCTACAAAATATCTATTTGCACATCTTATACTGGGGCGGTAGATGCCACAACCCTTAGCCACCCTGCCCCTTGTGTATAAGAAACATAATTTCTTTCATAATTATAGTAAGAAAAAAAAGAAAATAATAATGTGCCATTCCTTGCAATGTAAGAGTTGGAAGTTAGGTTTACACTGCCAGAAAGAGCACGCTATGGTTATCTTATCAATCCACACATCAGAGTTATAAAGATGTCCATACTTATATCACATTAATGTTATTTTACACAATCACAGAATAAGTCTATTTTTCATGTTATAGGAAACAAAACGTTAATCCACAAAAAACACAGACTTTAGTTACAGATGGTGTGGTTTTGTATGTGACACTAAAGAACAGCTCCCCCTGTTGTAGGTCGGAGGAACTGTACAGCAGGGATATAGAGGACGATGAGGTGGCTGATGATGAGCAAGTCTTCATCACGTAAGTTTTCAAGACAACAAAGACTCCTTCATTCTTCCTATGCATTTCTCAATTTGCTTACAAATACAGTAAATGCCTTTGAGTTCACAGTAGTTTATTTTGCGATAAGGAGAAAATGGAGTGTTCGCAATGGTTGTAAATTCATGATTGCGCTATAGTCACATACTGTACAGTAATGGAAGCACCAGTGATTTGAGTTCACATTGAAATGGTCATGAAAACTGCAGCATAACACTGCAAAAATTTAAAGAATTACAGTACTAGACAGGTTAAAGAGGATCCGGATCTGTGGCAAAATTGTTTTGTGGGCCAAGACAGTATCTATGGGCCACCAGTGGCTCATACAGAAGATCTTTATTGACACAACAAAAGCACAGCGACTTTCGTAAGGTCTACTACATACATACATACATACATACACAAATACTGTCTTAGCCCACATGCTGATTTTGCTAGTGTAAGATCTGCTTGGAGATAGTATTTTTGATTACCTTTACTCCATTCATACTTGTAACCATTTCTCTCACATTAGGTTCTTCACGGAGCAGAACAACAGAATTTTCCAGACCCTGCTGGACGTAGCGTCGACGTCGGACCGCACCCTGACGATGGACCACATGCGCAGCATGGGCCTGGACCCCATCAGGGACCGGCAGTTCGTCATGGACCTGGTCGAGCTGCACGGGATTGACGTCATGCTCGTCATCGATAACCCCTGCTGCGGAGTGTAACTTACTAACAGTCGTTAACACTATCGACCCAGTCACATACGTTGTGTGATGTAATAAAAAGAATACTTGTACATCCAAAAATAATTTCATCAGGTTGGTAGAAAATAGGACATTGGAGTTTTCCTTTACACAACCAGTAATGTCTCTCACCTGCTTACCTTTGATGCCTATCACTTGATGACATCTTCCGCAAAGTGCCACGTGCAATTGATACATATAGTTGCAAGAAGCAGCACTCCAGTCAGAAGCTCTGGAAGATGTCTGATAGGTACACAGCTGAGTTTTTATTCAACCTTCATTTCGGTCACCATCTGTAACCTTCTTTAGGACAACTCTGACTGGTTTACTTTGCACTACAGCTACAGTCCCTGCTCACATATGTGCTCCCAAAAATACAGGTGGCTGACAGTCACTGAAATGTTGGGTGAATTACTCACTGACCTGATGAAACTATTCACGGTGGTGCGATTGTCGTATGATCACAACCTGGGGGCATTCTTGAGAAAGTCGTGCACACTTCAGCTGTGTTGTCACAGAAAAGGCTGTCTCAGATCGTTATCGGTGGTGGGTTCTGTCACAGTCTGCTTGGAGGTTCTGGGACATCAAAATTATACAACGTAAAATTACAAATGTGACTGCGCCGTATACCACAACAATTCAATTACTGGTTTTTCAGATTTTTCTCTGGGTGGTGAAAAAAGATGTGCTCTGATTTATAAGACTCAAAATCTGAGTTTGATTTTAAAATACATCATTGCATGAGTCCTAGAATGTTATATTGCTTTCATCGTCATAGATAAAACACTAGAAACAATTGTGCTATAAGCCACAGCCAGAAATTCAATTACTGTCAGTACCCATACTCTTGTGTACATGTACATGTATGACATTGTGTGACCGGTTTTACTTTTTTTTGTCAGGATTCTGAGAAGCAGCTGATTGAATTGTTGAATGCCTTTAAAAACGTAGTATCGAGTTATACCTGAAACAGCGGAAGGGGAGATATTTCAAGCTAATGCATTACTTGTCTAAAAATGGGATGATAATGTTGTATATTAAAATAGTATGGTATTGAAGTATTAACTTTTAAAGGTATGTTGATAATAGGTATTTATGTATAACTTATATGTTTCAAAGAATGCAGTAGTCACAGAAGATGATTAATATCAATCTTTTAATATCTAGTGTCTGTTTGAAGATGTCAAACAACTATGGTATAAAAGCTCCTCCTTTTGAATCAAATCAGAACTACAAGGAAGTACTTTTAAGTTTGTTCTAACAAGAAATGGATATTATCAAGTCATTGAAATTAGTATGTGATACAGACAAGCAGATACTTAGCAAGATTGTCTAATAGCTGTTTGGCATTAAATGCATTTTGAACCATAAGAGGTTCATAGAAGATTGTATGTAATCGTTTGTTTATGTTTTTTCATGTTGTGATCTAGAAATACATTATTATGTTATATTTTAGATTTTAGCACTTAGATTACAAAGATTTCTTAAGTCCTAACACTGAACAATATTTGTAAGTTGCAGTAACGTTCATGTACTATAATACAGTATTGCTCTTGACCATGCAGTATTGAAGGTAGGTATTGGTGCAAAACTTAGCAATTCCCAAAGCAAGTTAGAAGTTTTAATATATCAATGACTTTGGGTCGAGAAGTAGAAGTTGAAAAAGTCATAGTTTCTGACAAAATCTATACTCCAAAGATTATAGATTTTGTGTGTATCCAACTAAAAAGAAATTATTAAGTCATCTAACCTCAAGGTCACTATTTATATGGAAACATACTTTGAGAGCAAGGCTGAGATTTTAACTCTAGAAATTCAGAATTTCTACCAAAGTGTTTTGCTGGTTGAGAATTCTATCCATTCATAATAAATGACTTCCTGGTGTCAAGTAATATTACTTTTACCAACCTAACAAAAGTGACATGTATGTTAACTTAGTACATACAATGTAGCCTTTTGGCACAAAATTTGCATTGGCTTCTATAGGTCAGACTGTTTATAGAAGGTAAAACTAAGAATGACTCGAAAATTACAAAAAACAAATTAGCATCTTTCCCTACAGGCAAAATAGTTTTAAAACCTTTTTAGTCAAAATAGACACAAGGAAATCAAATCAGTCCATATTGATCAAGTGAGGACACAAAAATTGCATTTTGAATTATTAAATTGTGGCAAATTTGGCAAAAATGTACATAAGGTTAGGTAGTGACACAATGTACATATACATGTTGTCAGTTCTCATACATATACTATGAGTGTTTGATGTTTAAGTAATAGATACTACCATAGTGTGTCAAGACCTGTTCGTGCAATATATATGTATTAAATGGTTGAATGTGCATTTTTTTAGCCTAAACGGTGTCACCACTACTAGTATCTCAGATTACATTGCTTCCTTTAAGTTTTCTTCTTTGGGCCAGAGGTGAAAAAGGAGGCTGGCAGAAGGATTGAATAACTTAACAATTTTCTTCATATGTGTATTGTGAAATTTCAGCAATCATATTTAGTAATTTGAATTTGCAGTGAAACTGTCGAAGGCCTACCTCCCCTTTAAACCCAGAACAAACCTTATACTGTATGTGGAATATAGGAGTAGTTTTATTGAATACAGATAGTACATTATCTATAAGGTATCTAAGATTATCTAGGTAAATAATATAGCCAGTTACCATGTATACTGAATGTAAATTTTGGTACCCAAGAAATATAGATATGTTCAAGTGTGTATGTAAATGTTAGATCATTCTGTAAGAAATAAACAAGTCACCAAGAAAGACATGTCAATGAAATATCTTTATTTTACAACTTCTACTTCGGTGGAGTAGAAAAAGATTGTGGCTACTATATTGAGCTCAAAGGGGAATACTTCATTCTTTCAATGTAATGTTTTACCATAGACTGAGGGGGAATTCAAAATGAACCATAGTTGTAGCACATTCAACAGTTCAAATGTAGCGCTCTAGCTCCTCTGCAATGTGATCTGGCAGTAAACAAACATCCACATAGAAATGTTGCAAACACGTCTAGACAAAGAATTGTTTACAAATATAACCAATGGACCTTGAACTTTGACCACAATGCATCACGACTGCTCATGCGCACTAAGAACTGTGAAATGTCTTATTGCCTAGGGCCTATTATGACTTGTCTGATAGGTTGCAAAGGATAGTTCCTTCCATGTACTTAAGTTTCTTCATTTCATAATCAATACAATCTGCTTAAGGAGCACCTCTTCTGTACATGTACAGACAATAGACCTGTATAGCCTTTTGTTGTTAGATTAAGGATTCCAGTCCCCTTAAAAACTTTACAATAGGCCCTCAGTTGGTTACATAGTTGAATCTAAATCAGTCCGGTGAGAATCAGAACTTTGAGGTACTGTATAGGCCCTTAGTTGGTAACACAGTCAAGTCTAAATCAGTCCGGTGAGAATCAGAACTTTTTTAGTACAGGATTACAGGCTCTTACAGGCAGGTACTTGTTGAGGTATTGTATAGGCCCTTAGTTGGTTACAGAGTTAAATCTACATCAGCTCTGAGAATCAGAACTTTTTTAGTACAGGACTACAGGCAAGTAATTGTTGAGGTACTGTATAGGTCCTTAGTTGGTAACACAGTAAGGTCTACATCTGCTCTGTGAGAATCAGAAATTCAGTACTGGCTTTTAGGTAGGTACTTGTCTAGGTACTGCGTAGCTTTCCTGTGTCTAGAGAATTAGAACTTTTTCAGTATAGGTTCTTTGGGTAGGTACTTGTCCAGGTACTGTATAGCTTTCCTGTGTGGGATCATCAGCTGTGGGGCAATGAACGGCTTCGGGAAGTCGTACTCGAAGATCGGCTCAGGCATTTCTGGAAGGCAACAAAATGTATAACAGTCAAGGACTGTAAGTACATGTATACCTACATGTAGCTCCCACATTTCTGCACATACAGAATGTGAATATGAATGGTAAAAGTTCCCCTGATTGAAATTACTGCGGAGTCACCCTAGCTGACACTTTTCTTACAAACTTCAGACAGGATTATATGATAACTATAACAAAACTATGTATCTGCATGATGTGACATCACAAAAAACAGTGGATTGCTCATTCCTTGACAGAGACTGGAGTTGGACAGTCAAACATTTGGTGGAATCCAATGTTGCGTCGGAAATTACAATCCAACGTTGCTTCAGAACAAACAGAAAAGTATACCGGTACTTACTAAGAACATTGCGGAAGGTTTCCCTGACAGACTGGTCCCACTGGCTCTGGAAGAAGTTCAGTCCTGCTGGCGTTAGCTGGTCCTGGCGATCCCGGTAAAACTCAAACATACGGAACGTCCTGCTTCTCAAGCTATGACTAGAAAAGGGATGATAAAAACATTTTAGGAAAAAAATTCTGTAATATTCCATGTGATAGACAAACAAACAATAAAGGAAGGCCCTTACAGCAAAACTTCTCACAGTGCATGTTATTACAAAGTTGTAAACTGAGAAAAGCATTAAACATAACAAAAAGAAGCCACAACCTGTGGTTATATTGAGGAACATGCACACTATACATGTATGGCAGTATAACATCATACTGGCAGTATATAACACTATAACGGCACTACTGTAACAATGTAATGGCAGTATAACATTACAATGGCAGAAAAACATTTCAATAGAAGTTCTGTAACATGACATTGTATATAAGTATCATAACATCATGACGGCTCTATAACATTAGAATTGTACTATAACATTATAATGGCACTACAGCATCATGATGGCACTTGAACATTATACTGGTGCTATGACTTTATAGTGGCAGTACAGTATTACATTATAATGCTTAAAAGCCAGTGCAGCCATATCATAATGGCAGTAAAACACTGTAACTATAATGGTCTTGGCAGCACTGTAATGTGGTAGTACATGTATAATTGTATTACTGTAACATTATAATGACAGTTAAACATTGTATAGACACTATAACACTATAATGGCAGTATAACTTTATACTGAAATGGTCTTATGAAATTCAGGGCACTAGTATTTTTTGGCAATATCACAGGAGTGGAGCCATTTATCAAACTCTTGATAACACCTGGTCCCCTGATTTGTCTCGATGACGTTATGTCCTTGGGAAAGGCACTTCACTCAGGTGGAAATGAGTACCTAGCTTCGGTTAGGATGTTAAATGGAGGTGTTTGAGGAGAGCCACACCTCGAGCACGTAAAAAAAAACACCACGCTTATCAAAAAGAGTAGGGGTCCATCCCAGTGTGAGGATCAAATATATCTGTACAGATATGCAGCTTGTACTGTTCTGTACAAACCTGCTGTGTTTACCAGGTATACAATATACAATCAATCAAACAAACACCTACCATGGTGATGGTCTCTTTTCTGTACTGTAGTCTAGAGGCCCTTCTTGTTTGAACAGGATGAACACAAATCTGTGGTACCCTGTGCCTTGCGGGGGGAAGGGAGGGAAGTACTCGCAAACTGTATCACCTTTACCGATGTCACTACCTGGGATGTTACCTCTGTATGTGGAAATAGAAAAAAATGTGAGAAAAGTGTGGCTGTGTAACATTCTACAAAAATTAGGTTCATTGGTTACAAGCATTGTTTATCTTGTTTATTTCCAATATCTTATGTTTGCATTCAGAGCCAAACAGACAACTTTTTTTATCAAAAGGTTCGCTATAATCTACAGCAATCTCTAGACAAAAAAATGTGCAATATGTGGTCATTAGATTGTGTTAGGATGTCATCATCATCTTCTTGAAAATTTACGTATTCTACAGTTTTTGCAAACAGCACCATCATAGGTTGTCTTTTTATTCTAGCGAATGCATCAATCATTGAGTAAGGCCACATCTACTTACACAAACCAGTGGAGATACTCGGCTTGATTGTCTCTGAGATGCCCATCTGAAACAGAAGAAAGTCATTTTGTATGACTGAGTGACTCATCCAACAAATCTCTATAGTAAAGAAATTACACTCCTCAAAGGTTTGTTTCTAGACCCACCAGACAACTCAATTGTAAATGGGAAAACATATTGGTTGCACACAAAGGTTATATCAGAATGGTGCTTCTTCTATGTTTTTAACATCTAAGGGTTAGGTTAAAAGTCCTAGTAGCCTGACTAAATCGCAGTTCCTAGCGGCCGGCCTGACGGAGGAGGTCATTGACCTCTGATAGCGAGAGCTTGTGTAAACAGGCTAGGCTAAAAGTAGTTCCAATGTTACGATACCTGGATTTGTCAGGATGAGAGTCCACAGGGTGTCTTCGTCACTTTCATATTCTACAACTGGAGGTCTGGAGGCCTGTGGAAACAAGTTATATAATTATAACATCTCAATGAAAAAAAATATTGTATTGACATGTCATTTTGTGTATATACATATACTTCTAGATGGCTTATATTATGTGGTGAAAACTGGCAGTGAACTTTCACATTTTGAATATACTTAACAAATACATCAGTTTGATCAACTACATATATCAACTTTTAATCCTATGTGTTCTCTATCTCCGTTCTCTATCTCTGTTCATTTGTTCCTTCATTATTGCATCCATCCATCCATCCATCCATCCATCCATCCATCCATCCATCCATCCATCCATCCATCCATCCATCCATCCACCCATCCATCCATCCATCCATCCATCCATCCCTCCCTCACTACCATGTAGAAACATACCTCTGTAGGGGTGACCACATTCCCGCGGTACACGGGCACCACGTGATCGTCATCGGAGTCGAAGTGCACGTTGGTTACCACGACAGGGTGAAAGTGTGCTCCTTCAAACAAGTCCTTCCAGATATTGTAATGCGTCGCTACGTCTTTCAACTGTTCGTGTCCAAATGACGCCTCCCATTCCTTTTTTACCTCTTCCAGGGGAACTTTTACTGTAAGGGAAAACATATCAACATGTAATAAATCAACTTAAATTTGTTTTTAAGTACAGATCGATTAATGAGCATTCTAGTAGTATTCTCCACTTCTTGAAGTTCTTCCTTGTGAGGATACGTTTAGTCCTGTCTAGGATGGTCTAAGTCTCAAAATGGATGGAATCTTAGATGAACAATTTCTGAAGTAATAATTACTCATACTACAACATAGTATATCTACTTCAATGTTAAATGTACGACGTATACTTAAGAGAAGCTTTACGTATATAAACTAACTGCAAAGGACACCGTCCTGTGAGAGATCCGTATAAAAAAATGAAGCAATATCATATTACACATCTCAGTAATGTAGTATACATTTAGTATACAACACGGAGTATTCCGTATCACCCGCCCGACCGCGGGTAGGATCGCCTGACGGCCATAGGGTGATACGGAATACAACGTACGTGTATTTATTTATGTCATGCCCACCCGAAAAAAAAACACATTTCAATGCGGAAAGCGCCAAAAGTTGAGGGACTGTAACAACAAAACTGTAACAACATTGATTCTAACCTTCAATTCGATATTCAAATTTTTGACAGCGGCGCAACCGACGCGCTCGAAATGCATTCTAAATATTCTATGAAAGCCCTTGTGATATAACTCTAGAACCTCATGTGATACGGATAGTTATCACACGGTCCGGAACACCCGCATCAGGCCCAGGCAATTTAAAATAAATAATTTGTACATGTCTCTTGGGCTGAAACAATGTTGACCTAGTTGCACAGAACACCTTTACAACTATTATAATAAATGTACATGGACAAAACTTACAAGTCCGAAGCCGTGCCGCTCTCTCTAACTCTGCATTCGCCCTGTTCTCGTTGTTCACCTTCCTCTTCAGCTGTCTGAACTTCTTGGACCCTAAGAACCTCTGTACAGGCAGTCCTATATCCACCCCTTGAGAGGGAGGGGGTTCTTCTGAGTAGTACAACTCTTGGGAGATAGGCGAGGTCTTCTCGTGCCACGGGTATTCCTCCTGGTATTTAATCTCGCCCTCTTGGACTGGCTCGGGGTACTGGACGTTAGCCTTAAGTGGGCCAACTGGAGCTGTACAAAGACAAATTTTAAGACATTAAGTTAAGATTGTCATTGGGGGAACTGACAATTCTAAAGGCTATGTATATTTTTATGTATTTTAGGCAATAGAATACACATTAACTTGTAAATCACTTTAGAGTAAAGGTACTACGAATGAAGTCCAAAACTGTCTACACAGTTTTTGTGTTCTGTTTTGTTTTGTTTTATTTGCACTACATTGTAGCAAGGAGGTCAGCATTAACCAGGCACGCTGCCAATGTGTATTACTGTTTTTTTTTTATATGGGAGCCAAATCTATTATCATGATGACTTACATGTGTTCTATGAATTACATGTAACGTTAACGTTAGATCGACGTTTAATTTGTAACGTTACATGTAACGTTATCTACTGAAAGATAGCACTATTAAGGTAATGTCATTAATTGTATAGTACTTTTGTATGCACTGTAATGGCTTCTTTTCGTTTTGTTGTTGTCCGTGCTAAAGTTTAGGTCTATAAATATAATTTATTCCCCCCCCCCCCCCAGACATGGGCAACACTTACCTATTAACGCCTTAGGGCGGTTTTTCTTGCTGAAGAACCGTCTGTTGCACAGATTAAGACAAGCTGGGCTGTGTCTGGAGGAAGAAACGAAGGTATTGAAGACAGGAGCACACCGACTTCCAATCCACAAGGGCGCCGCCATGTTGGTCAGGTCGCCGTCAATCTCGTACCCAGAGTAATGTGTCAAAGTGCTCTGGGTTCAAGAGTTCTCGCGAGCACAAGCGAGAGTTCGTGGGATACTTTTTTTGGCGCTGAATTCAAACAAAGTGTCGTCTGCAAGTCTCTGACGCCATAAACGTTACTATTCCGACGAAGAAATGGTGTTTGACCGCTTCCAATGGATCGCTTGGTATTTTCTGTCGTCACTGATGATTTTTGGTCCGGTTAGGTTTTTGGCCCAAATAACCGATTTCCAAGAAATACAATTTTCATAACTCCTTCTAAACCGTAACGTTACATTATAGAAAGGTGAAATAGAAATGATTAATTTTTGTCCTATCATATGATATGAGAATCAATGTCTTAGGATACAAGACAAATTTTGACCAGAACTTTCTAGTTCAATACAATACCAGTTACTTTGCCAGCATTGAGAAACAAGTCGATTCAGTAAGACAATCTCAGATTCGTTTTCTATTCTTGAAGCTTTCAAATTGTAGCCTGAAATCCATGTTAGCTTAAGTTCGTTTCCTAAGGTCATGAGGCATGAGCTATCAAATAGAAAATGTTCACCATCACTTTCATCCTCAGATGATAAGGGACTTATGTAATCTCCAGGCAGTATCCATGGGCCGAAACAATATCCACTTGCCACCATGGATGCTGCCTTGGTGGACGGGTTTGATTTGATTGATTTATCTGGCTGGCTGTAAAAAAAGTACAGCCAGGGCTACCTAACCAGTCGAAGGCTATTGCAAAGGGCAAGCCTTGGTAACGGAACAATATACAAAATTTAAAGCTAGCACAAAACTAAGGGCATATATGAAACAAAAAAATGCATGAGACTTAAAGCAAACGTTATATACAGAATCGTTAACAAAGCCAAAACTTAGTTGTGTGACTTAACGTTACCTCCCCTTGACGCCGGCGGGTCTGCCTCGTCCACCTTGTCCAGAAGTTCCCGCGTAGTGTATGTAGTCAGCCCCCACCCCCTCAGAACCCCCACGGTGCCCCCTAACTGCCATGCCTCACAGAGGGCCCCTCGCTGCCTCTGCCACCTGGATGAACCACACCGTCTGCCCGTTCCCCTGCCTCTGTGCAGTCACCTGCTGGGGTGCGCCGGCAGTCAGCACCTGATGGGGTGCGCCGGCAGTCGGCACCTGCTGGGGTGCGCCGGCAGTCGGCACCTGCTGGGGTGCGCCGGCAGTCAGCACCTGATGGGGTGCGCCGGTCAGCACCTGATGGGGTGCGTCGGCAGTCAGCACCTGATGGGGTGCGCCGGCAGTCGGCACCTGCTGGGGTGCGCCGGCAGTCGGCACCTGCTGGGGTGCGTCGGCAGTCAGCACCTGCTGGGGTGCGCCGGCAGTCGGCACCTGCTGGGGTGCGCCGGCAGTCGGCACCTGCTGGGGTGCGCCGGCAGTCGGCACCTGCTGGGGTGCGCCGGCAGTCAGCACCTGCTGGGGTGCGCCGGCAGTCGGCACCTGCTGGGGTGCGTCGGCAGTCAGCACCTGCTGGGGTGCGTCGGCAGTCAGCACCTGCTGGGGTGCGCCGGCAGTCAGCACCTGCTGGGGTGCGCCGGCAGTCGGCACCTGCTGGGGTGCGTCGGCAGTCAGCACCTGCTGGGGTGCGCCGGTCAGCACCTGCTGGCGTGCGCCGGCAGTCAGCACCTGCTGGGGTGCGCCGGCAATCAGCACCTGCTGGGGTGCGCCGGCAGTCAGCACCTGCTGGGGTGCGCCGACAGTCAGCACCTGCTGGGGTGCGCCGGCAGTCGGCACCTGCTGGGGTGCGCCAGTCGGCACCTGCTGGGGTGCGCCGGCAGTCGGCACCTGCTGGGGTGCGCCAGTCGGCACCTGCTGGGGTGCGCCGGCAGTCAGCACCTGCTGGGGTGCGCCGGCAGTCAGCACCTGCTGGGGTGCGCCGGCAGTCGGCACCTGCTGGGGTGCGCCAGTCAGCACCTGCTGGGGTGCGCCGGCAGTCGGCACCTGCTGGGGTGCGCCGGCAGTCGGCACCTGCTGGGGTGCGGCAGTCAGCACCTGCTGGGGTGCGCCGGCAGTCGGCACCTGCTGGGGTGCGCCGGCAGTCGGCACCTGCTGGGGTGCGCCAGTCAGCACCTGCTGGGGTGCGCCGGCAGTCAGCACCTGCTGGGGTGCGCCAGTCACATGCAGTAAACCTGTAGGACGACACAGGTGGTTTACTAAGAAACAGTCGGAGTTTTGCCGATCTCACTGGACAAGCGGCGCGTTGTCGGCCTCACTGCGACAGAACGATTTGACAGCACGCTCAACGAATTTCCTTGATGAGAAACGAATCTCTGTACCCTTTGTTGTCATTTTAGTCATACTAGTTTTGCATGATATTCCCATTATAAAGTCATGGGTAACACAAATCTAGTTTAGGACGCAGCGACGCCGCCAACGTGCCGCGGGTCCAGTGCGAGGAGGGCTTTACGAAGAGGTGGAAAATTTTAGCCTGGATACCAATTTATACTGTACCTCGGAAATCAAGCAAAAAACAAAACAAAAACAAAATACGACATGCGCTAATCCCCATGAAGATCTGCTGGTTCGTAAGACAGAAATCTCGAGGATATTACACGCTGTAAGCACCTGCTTGGAGATTAGACAAGTGCCGTTGTTCGAATTCGTGTCGAAAAGGATGAAAGGGGCCGGGAAAACAGAACAACCATGTAAATAACGTGCTCTACTCTCACGTTTCATCCTGACCCGGGCCGAGCCAACCTTCCCATCTTGCCAATCTCCGCCTCACATCCTGTCACTCTACAACATTCAAATAACTGCGAACTCACACCAAGACAAACAAACACGCAGACCGAAAACAATACATCCGTTTTCACGGAGAGAAAATCTAAAAAATCTTCTCACCAGGCATGCCAGGTGGAAATGGTGACCCGACCGAAGTTTCCACTCCTCCAAGAGGATGCACCTTGTTGTTCCGTAACTTCTTAAATGGGATGGGGAAACAACATGCCATCTTGTCAAGGCAACCCCTTTTAACCTTCGATGCTTGAGCACCCATTTCGCTTGTATTTTCTCTCAACTAGACAGTAAATTCACTTTCAAAACTCAGTAATGCAGCCGCTGGTTGGCGTTTACTGATGCCGTGTTCGACTCGACTGTGAACAATGTAGTTTTCGCCATGGCAACTGCCAATGGTAATGATTGTTCGAGAACAATAAATACATGCAGTTTCTATATGGATTGTGCCATTCGTGTTCGATCGGAGGGGTGTGTGTGTTCTTTTTAGGTGATGTATATAGATCTTTGACTAAGGAAGAAGTTGTTACATTTACGGTTCGCTATAGCCCCTAAGTATAGGGAAATGTACATTATTGTGCAGACTGGTGGGGCAGTCAACTGTCGCTCATAAAGGATGAAGTACACTTTCCCGCTAGCGCTGAATTAGAAATAATGTAGAAAAGTTGACATTTTCACATAAGATCTCCATGACTTTTGAGCCGAAATTGTCAGAAAGAGGTAAAACTTTGGTATAATCTGCTGGTCGATAACACACGTCATTTCGGATGGTCACGTTAACCCGGCGGCCCCATGTATGAGGGAGCTTCATGCATAAGCCTCAGCGTCAAACCTCTGCTCGTAAAATAACCCAACACACTTGTCCAGAAGAGTAGTTGAGACCCGGTGTGCTTGGCTAAATACGTGAGCCGTGGCGATGCCGTATTTCACTAATAGCTGACGAACAAGCGTCATGCGTCGCTTACGCAATGTCGCAAAGGTCAATATCAATCTAGGGTCCAAGGGACGCATCATGTGGAAATCAATTTTCACCAAAAAGACATCACTTCCTACGGCCATGTCAGTATATACTGTCACTTCGCAGCATGTTATGAGCGATGTGAACTAAAACTTGAACCACCGAAACCCCTACATCATGATTTTGTCGCTAGATTTGTATCGAATGTATATGAATCGATATGAGTACATGTCTAATACTGCATTATAGAGCGAGTGCGTTTGTTTTGTTTTGTTACACCAGTTTGCTCCTGTCTGGCAAAGCGCCAAGAACAAAATCAACGTATGACTTCACTGAAGTACTAGTATCCGTGTGTGATATACTAGTAACGATTACGGTCAGTCCACCCCATTCCACAAATAACACCAACGTACCCCCTTGTAACAGTCACTGGAGTCCAAGCGCCACAAACTGACCAGTCTAACTGGTCCGAGCCTTTAAGCCTAGCGGTTATGGCATGCGGCCTTTGGGCTGGCGGGCCCGGGTTCGATCCCCGGGAGCCAGGAATCTGTTTCTACTCGCCTCTAGTGTTTCACACTGACCCCCTTCTACCTCACCCCATCACCACAACAGCCGAACTATTCAAACACGCATGCGAATGACACGTCATCCTAGCTACGTCATCCCTTGAACCTCGGAAAGGACACGTCAGCAAGTTTGCTAACGTAAAGCACCCCGCGCGCCCTTTAGGAACTATAGGAGGGCCTGCATGCCCCTTTTACGTAGAGCGTAATCGGCCGTTTTAATTTTACGTAGAGCGTTGCCGACCACTCCATAATATAGCGTAGAGCGTAGGGGGGGCTTTCTGAATTTAGCGTAGAACGTAGGGAGGCTTTCTGAATTTAGCGTATTACGTATCCGGCCCTCCGAATTTAGCGTAGAGCGTTGTCGGGACCCCCCCATGCAGGCCCTCCTATAGGGAACACGGCCGCGCGGGTAGTAAAGCCGAAATTTGCGGAACTATAGCCGTTCACCTTTGCTTGAACTATAACAAACTACAAAAACAGAACTATGTTGGGAAAATCGGGTATTTTCCTGCCCTGTGTCGTGTTGTACGTGCTGAGTTATACTCTGGAATATGTCAGCGGACAGGACTATAGCTACATGTACGTAGACCGAATACTGCACTCGTACGGGAGGCAGCTCCAGTGGACCTGGTGTGTTGACATCAGCGACCAGCTGTCAGTCGCAGAGAGACGGAGGCTGTGTGGCTCTCCGGACGGAGAAATCCAAGGTGAGACCGTTTTAGGCTAAGCGATTCCACTGCAATATCTATATCTATATAGTTAGTAACTGAGAGAACCCGGTTCGAATCTGGGAAGGGCATCCTAGTTGGAGCTGTATTTGTCGTTCGGAAGGGACGTAAACTGGGGGTCCCGTGATCAAGGAGCTGCCTCGGGCACGTTAAAAGGCACTATATGTACAACAGCCTCATTACTATACTCAGATGGGTACCTACTGGCTGTACTTCAGAGGAATGATAATAATGATATCGGACGTGATATCTATATACAGTATCTGTATCAATCTATATCTACGTATCTAACCTCCATTGACATTCATCCGCCGGGTTACAATACATTCGCCACTTTGAAAAACAGTCGTGTTTAAGAGATTTCTAGTGCAGTACCTCTCAGGCATGCACAGTTTAGATGTACTGGAGTGCATTGTGCTTGCGGTGTCGCATTGGAGATCTCATCAGACGCATATTTTTCAGGGTTTCGTATATATGTGACCCGGTGGAATTGTATCTACATGTATTTATGACTATCTATCTATATCTATATATCTATATCTATATCGATATATATATAGAGAGAGACTAGTTCAGTTAAATACTTTATCGGCTACTATGGACTTCGTATACCCGCGACGCAAGTAACCTTTGAAATGCAGTCCACGGTGTATTGGTTTCGCTCATGACGTCATCCCATCATGCTTCGCGGCGCTAAGGCCACGTCAGGACTTTACGTCTTTGCAGTCTATGAATGCTCAAAGTACAATAGCAACGCGCTGCAACGTATCGTATGGGATATTGTAGGGGGTTTATAGGGTGTTACAGCGAGGGTTACAGTAGCACGGTGGTGAATTGTGGGGTACACCATAAGGAGACTTATCGAAGGGGAATACTACCGGGAGTATACTAAAAGTTTAGGGCAAAGGCGTCCTATCCGTGATGAACTACTGAAAAAAGCATGAAAAGTGATGTAAACAATGCCTCAGGCAGTGCAACGACAAAGTAACGTATGTACCAATAGCTATACAGCGCCATAGCACCTACAATAGCTTATTACTACGTCCCCCCCCCTCCCATTCTATATAGTGATATGCACAAAGGTGACCTTCCCAACTGATCCATCGTGCTAGTGTGCCGCTAGCAAGTAACGGGTGCTTGAACCCTCAAGTACTAAATCTCGTTACATGGAACCTGGATTCCATAGCATGAAAGGTTTAGTACCGGATAGAAAAGAGGCAAATTTAGGTCATTGCTTCACCCAAAGGGATTGTTTGTTTTTTTTCTTGTCTGGCTGTGTGTCTCTCTCTGTGGGCGCGCGTGCGTGCGTGCGTGCGTGCGTGCGTGTGTGCGTGCGTGCGTGTGTACTTGAAGGGTCGAAAAGCAGTATGGGTACAGCGGTGAAGTCTGCCATCTCTGCAGATCTGATTCGCTTCATGCAGTTTCCGTCGCAAACTCTGTTTTTACAGATCGATAGAAAATATTGATTGATAGATCAACGAGTGTACAGATTCAATTATACTCGAGAAGAGCTTTTCCCAACAGAACAGCCATGGTTTACGTACACGAGTAATCTACGGTGTCGACGTGGCCACAGAAATTAATTCACTTACTCAACGTTAACCGACCTGTGGTTTTGTGAATTTAAAAACCGTAAAATCATACCTGAGTACGAGAGTTTACTTTCTGGGGATGGAAAATGACCGGGACTCGAGCTCAAGTGGCAAAGTTGGTATGTACAGAGTTGCTTCCCGATTTACGTTTGAGTTTTGTAACTCTTTTGTTTGTCAACGACGGTAACAAACCATAATCAACTGCAGGTCATTTCACGAACATTTCAACGTGTTTTGACGTCAGGTGAGTGAGAGGATTTTGAAGCAACCCTCAGATAAAACACTTTTTTTAAGTACCATATTCACTTTCCGAACCTTGACACAGATACGGGTGTCTTCGAAAGTGATTATTGCATCATTTCTACATACTGAATTTCGCCGCTATTCCGACAGAGAACAAATGTGTTATATGCTCCAAATGCAAGAAAATCAAGTACTTGTGGCAAGTCCACATTTGTATAATACTTAAAAGTAGGCTTACATGCCACTTTAAAGCCCCGTCGTCCATTTCACAGTGAATGGTACACCGCGGCCGGATATAACTCTGCCCCCTTTGGGGCTTGAACGACCTTTTAAAGATAAATGTATTCAGCCACATCATCTTTTGTGAGATCGATGAGATTTAAAAGAGATAAAACAAACAGCACTTGTATTACTTTTAAGTTAGACATCAAAATATTTTATTGACGGTTTTAGATGTGTACTACACGTCTACAGTGCCTTGCCTTGTTTTGTTTCCTCTTCTCTGCCAGGTTTGGAACTCAGTTTTGATTTCTTGCTTGTCAGTCCAAGCTAAACCCCTGACTAGATTGTAGCCGGGTACATTTTGATAGGGGACACCGTTGCACTGTAGGCTGCTCGATTTAGAGTTGGACTTATTAGTTCTTAAACTTAATTTCTTGTATCTATGACTTACTTGCATGCTCTCATTCATTTGTTTCGACTAGTAGATTCCGATACGGGTCTCTGTCTGACCCCTACACATTCTATCTATTTCTTGAAACTGTTTTTAACTTAAACACGTCATGCTTTCCTCTCAGTGGACCACGAAGACGTGCGGGTGGAGATGGCGGAGTTTTGGCGGGAACAGTCGCACGACGGCTCGCTGCAGGAGATGATGTTGGACGAGAACGCCGACGAACTGGACCAAGAGGAGCGACCGGAAATACTCGCCATGCTACCGGACCTCGCCAGGAAACGTGTGTTGGAGCTCGGTGCTGGCATTGGGTAAGGCATGATCTGTGTGTATGTGTGTGCGTGTGTGTGTGTATGTGTGTATGTATGTGCGTGTGTGTGCGCGCGTGCGTGCGTGTGCATGTGTGTTTGTGTGTGTGTGATTAGGATAACTCGAGAAGTTCTGCACTGTTGACCTTTCTGTTGTGGGTAGGTGATGGCAGAGCAAAGGACCATGATATGGGCGAATACGGGCCCCTTAGCGGCTTTCTATGGTACTGCAGCAGGTTTTGACATCTCGTGTTCTGGTTCATGATGCCGTGATTGTGATGATTTGCTGGCGGCTTTTTTATGACCTGATTCCTGTCCAATCGAGACTAAAATCATCATTGTTCTATTCCCAAGTCGTTTCACACCGAGTCTTGCCAAGCAAGCTGATCACGTGACGGCGGTAGATTTCGTGGAATCCTTCATCAGGAAAAACGAAGAGACGAACGGACACCTGGGTAATATAGCCTTCCTTCCGGCTGACGTCACACGTTTGGAGCTGCCATCGGAAAGGTAACGTTAAAGTGCCAGTGAGATTAAATTTACACCGATGTTCATGTAAAAGTCTGTGGCATCCGATTACTACCGGGGCTCCTAGACTAAAATGACTAAAGGGCACTACACTCGCTAGTCGCTACCTTAGTGCAGGAGCCCTGGTAGTACTAAAAAGTAATCGACTGGCACCCAGGTTAGTAAAAGTTTGTAGCCTGGTAGCCAAACCTATTAAAGCTTCCGCAAATAGAGGACGGAAGAGACTCGGGAGC
This sequence comes from Branchiostoma lanceolatum, assembly GCF_035083965.1. NCBI lineage: Eukaryota > Metazoa > Chordata > Leptocardii > Amphioxiformes > Branchiostomatidae > Branchiostoma > Branchiostoma lanceolatum. Next base: position 6,123,738 of record NC_089728.1, read on the forward strand.
TATAATATGTTTGGATACCAGGCTAAAAGTTTGGTCTTTTCTGTAAATATCGAACATCTATGTGTATACTATGTGCTCTACCTTGGTGGGGAAAAATTAACTACAGGCCGTGACGTCACAGAAAGAATTTCACATTAGCTGGTATGGCTGTCTATGGGAATAACATACATTTGATGTCAACAGATAAGTGTTCTTTGGAATTACCAAGTCTTCCTTTCATTTATTCATTTATTCATTCATTCATTCATTCCAATTTTCTTCCTCCTACTGGCCTGATTGTAATCTGATCACCTAACTGCCACCCAGTATCCAAATGCGTTTCCATCACCAATCCGTTTGACGTGTCCCCCTAGCGTCGACGTCGTGTTCTCCAACTGGCTGATGATGTACCTTGCGGACGAAGAGGTCTCTGCACTTGCCGACAAAGTCCTGTCTTGGCTGACCGATGGCGGTTACTTCTTCTTCAGAGAATCCTGCTTCCAAAAGTCCGGTAAGGGATCACCCGGCTTTGGTCAGATATTGGTTGAGAAGATCTTAACCTTTTCTGACTACCATGTTCTTTTATCACAGCTGGATGGCGGAAAAATAACGGGGTTGCCTGAAAACGTCATGATGTCCCCTTTCCATATCTGTTGGGAGATGAAACAATCCTTTGGTCACAATTGGCGTTGGATACTGTGTTTGTAAGGCGTTGCCAAAAAATATTTAGGCGTACCGTGAAAATGTTTTGGTTAACGTCACCTTGATCTTGACAAGCGATAGCGTCGTTTTATGGCAGCACATTTAGATTTGAAAAGGCCAGCAATGATTTTTATCAACACGTTTTCTCATGGTTCCAGCTCTACTTGTAAAGGAGATTACGATTTACATAAGAAGACGAAGCAGTGCGCAAAGAATTCAAAGGCCCTTGATATTACAAGTATCTGTGACCCTGAATAAAAATCATAGATAAAACAGTGTAGGGCCTAGACCTACATTTGCTGGCCATATTGACCGTTTCTTTTCTGGGTATTATTACATACAGGTTAAGAGCATATGTTGTGATAGTTTGCCACGGTGGTTGTAACAGGGAATAAAAAAGCGTTGTAACAACAGGGAAGAAGAAATGTTGTGAAGATATGTCGTTGTAATCGTAATAAGGAATAAGAAACGATGTAATGATATGTAAATAGGTTGTAACTAAGCGCTGTACTGATTTATCACTGGTAGTAGTACATGTAGTAATAGTAGAACCTTTATTTTGAATAAGAAGCGATGAGATGATATGTCAGCGTGGTCATAACTAATTAAACATTGTAACTATGCATTTGTTTGTAACAGGGAATAAGAAGCGTTCCTTCAACCCCACCTTCTACCGCTGCCCGGCGGACTACAGCGCCATATTCTCAGCTGTGACACAGGACGCCCAGTACGTTTACGAGGAACAGTTCGCCGGACGAGCCGTGAAAACCTACATTAAGGTACGGCAGTAATCCATACATTATGGGCACCGTTAGAGTAAACTTCGATCCAATTTGGTGTAAAGCGTTGTGTAATATTGCAACTGACCATAGGCCACCACACTGTGGCTATTCAAACCTTAAAGATACTGCCAAAAAGGACTTAGGTATGGGCCTATGGAAACACTTCAAAACGTTTTTTGCGTTTCGGCGCATACGCGCCGGAACGCATTGTCCTGGCTTTTACCTTCAAGCAAGGACCAGGGAAGCAGGGAAGCTTGGTTCAACACTGTGTCGCACACAATAAGACCTTATATGGCAATACGTTCTCAAATCCTTGTATAGCCGTTGCCTTATATGGCAAGAGAGCACGAAAAGGCAGGCACGCTAGATTTGCATGTGACACAGGACGGCGACCGCATGTAACTGCTACAACTGTTCGGAAATATCATTGCATTGTGGTTTCGGACTTTGATATCCTGAAAAATGACCATATTACATCTATTCCACAAGATTACAGAAGAAAAAAAATGATTTCGTCAAGAAAACGAGCAAAAATCGGCATAAATGATAGCATATAGTGAGGTTATAGCATTACGTCCAAAGTATGTAAATACGTACCGCAGCTTGGCCGATCTGGCAACGCGAAGCACTTCGGACCCAGAAGATCCGGGTTCGTGTCCGTGCATGAATTTTTTTTTCTTTTTAGATATTGAATATCAAAAATATATATTGATATTATATTAATCTATCAATATCATATTTATGAATATCATTTTTTCATTAATAAATAAAGAAATATTTTATATTTGTTATTTTTAAATATTCATTTAATATATACAAGGCCTTTGTCTTATGAACAGGACTTCATAGATTCCAAACCCGGCATTCGAATTTTTCTGTTCATTGTAATGGAAAATACCGTGCAGCGGCTCCTATGCGCGGTAAGATGATTCTTGCAAAACACTCGCCACTAAACTTCTATCCCCGATGTAAACAGAGGCTCTTGATGTTGTTTGCAAAACAGCGATTCTTTGTTACAGTAGCAAATGCTCCATTGTTCAGTATCGACTTCATTCAGACAACACGGACGTGGAAAGTGGCGCCCCTCGGCACAAAACTATGGGAATTTTCATGAATTTTAGCAAAATTACCCAGGAAAATAAGGAAGAAATGTTGTAAATGCGGAAACCAGAATAATACGGATGAGGTAGCTGTTGATTTGTTTGACATTTGGTAGTCATTTTAGATAGAACCTTAGCTGTTATGAACTTCTATTTCACTTAATTACCATAGTGCTGATGATTCAATGGTGCTTTTTCAAATTTTATGTTTTATTGCGTGCCATGTACATAATTACATTGATAGCTTTTATAATGAGCCTATTATACATTTTACAAATAAGCACAAGTTGTAGGCCAAGACCAGCTTTTTCAAAAGCACTTAAGTTAAGTGACGTAACTTCAAAATTGCTTTCCCCAATCTGCCTTTCTCTATTAAAACAGTACTCATTTCCCAAAATGACAATTTTTCTTATAGACTGAACAGCCCTTGAGTGACTTCCTCTGGCAGATTTTACTTCAAGTAAAGGGAAAAGACAATTCACACTTATAAACGTAGCCGAAACGCCAGCTTTTTTTAAAAGCTCTTGTTTTTTATTTATTCATTTAAAAATGAGATCATTTCCCAACAAATGCTGCATTAAAATAGGGTTATACTGAACAATTTGGTGATGCTCCCACGACTTACGATATGATATACTGTATACAGACAAATAACAGAGCATAATGAAATATAACGCTAACATTAGATTTATACCAATACGGGGCAAGGGGTTGTTATGCATATGAAAAAAAAAATCATTATAGCTTTGCAATCTGACATCAAGCTAGCAGAGCCTTGCCCGCGGCCTTTTCATTAGGTTTTACAGAGGCTCTGTTGAACCGGGCTATATAAAGGCTTCCACTTTCGTAGGCCTGGCCTCTGACCAGTTGTCTTCCAATCAGAGAATCGCCTGAATGTTTTCTTTAGATAAAGCCGATTCTCTGATTGGGTGACAGCTGACTAGAGGTGGAAACCTCAGCCCGGTTTAGCAGTCTCTTCAAGGTTTATTGTATAGGCCGCGGTCGAGGCTCTTCGTAGGCTCAGTGTTTCTTATCAGATTGCAAACATATGAAGACGTCTCTCCAAGGTACTGAAGTAGTATACTGTAGGGGCCACGGGCGAGGATCTGCGTAGGAGAATGGTAATGAACAACTATTAAGACACGGCTTGAACTTTTCATGCATATTTCACTCCTGTTTCTGCAGCGCAAGAATAACGAGAACCAGCTCTGTTGGCTGCTGAGGAAAGTCCGCCGGGATCGTTCGGATGAAGTGAAGTGATATCAACTATCGCTGTCTGATGAGGCCTCCGTGTACATATAAAACCCCTATGTGGGAGCTTACTGTAAATGTATACAGATTAATTCTGAAGGGGCTTCTATCCGGAAAAAAGTTGATTTATGATGGACCACTCTAACCCGACCCCAGAGCTTGAGTGCGTCCAATTTTTTATACCAATTTGGTCCCAAAAGATGGTCGGAATTGAAAACAATCATTACGATTCTTGGTCGTCCTCGATACCGAAGACGACCTTTGTTCTCATCACCCGGGGGTTGTGAGGTGGTTGGACCTCATGTGACTTCGGACACCACAGTATTCAATACACAGACGCAGCCACGTTGTATATCGGCGGTCCATTGTCAGTACTACTGTGAATCCCGTCCTGTGGCGTCTGATCCTGCTCTAGATTCGAGTGCCCTCGGCCTCCTAGTTGATCTATCAGCAGCCGATAACCCCAGTTGGGAGGGTTGCATGCCGAACCATGTCATCACAATCTGCTACAATGTAGATGAGATGATAATGAAAATAAATCCAATCTTCGGGCTGGCGAGATAGCCAAGAATTTAAGAATCCAAGACGTACAACGGCTTATGATATAGTTTTGCTACAAAACGACAGGCTGTTTGTGATGATCTTAATTCGCTATTTCTGATTCATTGATACATTATTCCAGCTCCCGTAAATAACGTGTTTTCAATCGTTACTGACACGGTTGTGTCATGACGTGATTTGAATGTGCTGTTATCATTCAGCTGACCTAAATTTCCTCTGAGCTTAGTCCTTGATAGAAGGTCGTCTGCAAAACCAAATCTAGCATACAGTGCCTGTCTAGCTAGCATCCTATAAATAATCTTTGTTAATTGGACAAATGACTTTTTGTGTCCCTGACATATAATAATCTTCAAGCAGATCTCCACAGAGCTAAAATAATATCAGCCAGCTAGAATCTCCTTAGCCACCATAGATAATCCCAAGGAGGATAAGATATCTGATTTTAACCTCCTTGATTATCCCGGACACACGGTCGACGAGCTTTAGCTGTACTTCTTGATCGCCAGAAGGTCATCGAATTTTAAAATCGCCATGTTCGAACGTATTTTTCACCTGTAAATCTACCCCATTACATCGGATGGGGCCGAGCTGACGATCTACCCACCACCAGGCCTTCCTACGGGGGTACAGATCGTAGAAGTCGGCAAAAAAAGGGAATAATTTGCCAGGAAATCCCGTCCACGGGAAGGTTAACATTTGATTTTCCCCTGACTGCGCGGCCGGCCAAACCCTCTGGTGACCAAACTTCCATTCTCTTCCCTAAAGCCAGCGTAGTTAGTCTGGTAGAAAATCGCGCGATGGTCGAGGGCACCGACCGTAAAACTGCTGAAAAGGTTGACAGCTCACCGACTCATCGATATTCCTGCTTTGTGACACGGACATAAGCGTCCAACTGTTTGCTTGGCTAGGCATGTCTGCTAGTTGTCCATCGACAGCATTTCGTTGGCGAATCATTATTGACTGAGTGATCAATACATTAGCAGAGGTACATGTAAGTAGGTTGCATCTGCATCTGGAATGCGCGCCATGGGACCACCGGGCATCGCACGCTTGAGCTGGTTACGATATTGGTACATATGGGTTCGCTTTGGGGCGCTCCTGATACTCGTCAATGGCAGAGTCAAACCTGTACCTGGTGACCACTTCTTCAAAAGGACCACCTGGCCATAGTTGTTTGGGTGCTCCATTAGATTATTTTCTCCATCATTCCAATCATTAAACACTTCGTGGTTAAAAACCTGCCTTTTGACAGATCTCGCTCAGTGTGATCACTGACAAAATGTAGTGGATGTTACTTGAAACGTAAGACCGTTTTCAATACGACATCCGGTTGCTCGAGTTTTTTGGCATATCTTATTACCTAATACCTGGATGTCTAACCTTCAACGTACAGAGTATCAAATATCCTTTCAATAGTGACCATCTGCCTATAGCGACTATGTTAAGTCGGAGGAGTGGTCACACTATGACTGTAGTGTGTAAGATGGTCAATTATGAATCAAAAGTGTGTGTTGAATACATTCCCTATAGTATAAATTTGTACTATGAACAAAAGGCACAGGGAACATGGGTTTTGCAGTTTATTGCCTGTAATCTACTACAACAGACCATGGCGATTGGAGACAACTGCATCTAGTATCCAATAACGTAGACTATCTTACAAAAATATCCGTCTCAAACATGGACTACCTGATTTGTACATGTTATGGGTGGAGGACCACGGGTCAAATGTTCTGCCAACATTCGGCCTGGATTTTTAACTGCTTTGGCAAAAAGCGCTTGAGATACTAAAAAATACATTTGTACACATGTACATATTTCTAGTTCAACGATGAAACAATTGTTTGGCAACAGTAACATAGTAAAACGTATCACGACGGTAACATATGGAAGAATACGTCAACAGCTGTAATTACAATAATCAGCATCTATACAACAGAAATGTATACAGTCAACATGGGTACAATAAAAATCATTGAATTCCTTGATTGGTAGCTTTGAAGTTAGCTTTCCAAATAGTAGCCACAAAATTCCTAAAACGAAAGCATTGTGTCTGATGCTCTGGTCCCATCACAGAATTGTAAGTTACACAGTTACACTACTAAAAGGAACTTGATATCTACCTAGGCGTAAAGACTGTTTTACCTATGTTCACACTGAAGGTTATTATGGTTAGATTTGTTTCTTACAGCGACCATGTTTGTATCAAACTCGACACTGTGCTTGTTAATCTTTGCAAGAATTACTGTAGTAGCTAGCTGTTACAAGATGTTAAAGAAGTACAGTGAAGAGTATTTGTTACAATTAACGTATTTTTACCTAAATCAAGACCATTGAGGCTGTAATTATTTACATCATCTGGAGAATCAATCGTATATACTTTTTACAAGGATTTATATAAATCGTCATAAGGAAAATAAATAACTATACCAAAGATAACATTGTCAGTTTTTTTGTCATGTTAATGCATACCTACTATATACCTCCTAGGGCTGTCTCCTGGTTTCATTTTTCCCTGTCCAACTCATTGTTTGGGAGCCAGTTTGGTTAATTTTCATTGTTAAATCTGTCACTTCAAGTTTACAAAAATACATTTTCATCAATTTTATGTCATGAAGTTCACATTTTATAGGACACATACGGCCACTGTGAAATTTTCTTCCGTCAGAACAAGCAAATTTCCGTCCCGGGACGGAAGGACAGGTCCTGGAAACAGCCTTGATACTTATTATAGCCTAGATGTGAGGTTACTGTAGTGAGTTTACCAACCATCCAAGCAGTTCTGGCATCATCCAATACTGGCTTATTTCTACTAACCATTGACATATGAACTTTTTAACTATCTGCACAATGCATAAACTTGCACAATAGATTCCTTGAACTTCAAATCTTGCCACCTACACTTCATAAGGAAACAAGATTACAAAAGAAATCCTATATGTATGGAAGGTACTCTTTTGAAGGCAATCCGGCATTTACATAACTAAAATTTACCTCAGCACTGATCAATTTTTTTAAGATTTAAAACTGAATTTGGTGAAGACCATACCACGGGAATATCTAGCAATATGGTCAGTTGGTCACTACAAAATGGTCCTAATGTCTTATCTATTTTGACTTAAGTATGGAAGCTCGTAAAAATTACACCATTTTCCATCTAAAAAAATTACTCAGAATAATGATTTAATAAAAAAAAGGAAACATCTATAGGCTTCTCAGAACAGTTAACTTGGTAGATGTGTTTCTCTTCTGCAAACTAGAAACAATTTTATGACTGAATTTCTGATTTCATCATAACTATTGTTCAGTCCTGCTTCAGTTAGTTCTATGATAGTGGTCTTCAGAGAATCAAATACATCGATCCAATATGCTAAAGCCTGTGGACTTTCAATTAAGCATTTTCTTCGAATATCTACCATGCAGCTATGGCTATTGTTAAGAAGTGGTCAGATCATTAGTGTCTGTCATTATACCTACATGTAACTGCAGATAGTCAATGATTTTTTTTCTTCAAACATTAGAATAAATAGGATTACAACATCCCTAGGTTTGTGACAATCAACAATGAAAGTATTGCTCATCAGCTAGCTCTGACCAAAAGCACAAAATCGCTGTACATAATGAATAATGCAAAACCTTCAATGAGATGTTTGTAGAACCAAATTCAAGCTTCATTTCTAGTGCCACTACATGTACATGTATGTCGTTTCAACATCTGTCAAATGTATTTCTGTTTTGAGCAAACTTTTAGCATGACATGCTTAGAGACAGTCATACCTTATCCCAAGGCAAAATTGGCAGGATGAAATCAATGCATTCTTTAAGGCTTGCAAACACTTCAAACAAGAGTATCTATGCAGAGAGGGGTATAAAACCTGAGGTATAATAAGTGTTGTACAATCTATGTACATGTACAAACTACACGCTCCACTCCATCACAGTAGCTCTACAGTTATCCAATCCATACTTCCAACACAAAGTCACCAATATGGTGACTTTTACAGCATACATTAGCAAAGTCTGTACAACAAGCTGTAGAACTCTCACAGAAAGTCAGCTTAGCTGGCTAGCCCTTCCCTGTCGACATAAGCCTTGAGCTTTCTGAAACATTCCTTGTCTTCCCAACGTTCTCTTAGCATGTCGCACTCAGCCTCATTGGTCGCCAGGAGCTTGGCTTTATGTTGCTGCCTAAGCAAGGCCTTGGACATGGCCAGAGCCTAGAAGAGAAGAACACAAACATCTTCAAATGTAATCACACACAACTCTTCCTAAAACATTCAAAATAACAGCATCTTACAAACGACTGATATCACTATTTTACCTGCCTGTAAGCTGTAACTATAGTATAAGATAAAGATCAATTATGGTAAGTCATGAACCTGTAGAAGTCAAACTGTCACAACTGCAACTGCTTGGGCATCAGCAGTTAAACCATTAAATGTCTTCTATGTCTACTTTTCGATTGCAACATGTACAGTACAGTTTGCGAATGCAGCATAAGATTCCATATGTAAATTTCCCTACCTTAGCAGAGCAGGTGGACATTTTGAGCACCCTCGGGATGACCTCACCCATCAGGCTGGTGGGCCAGAAGACTTGAGACACCAGTCCTTTGCTGTATGCCTCCGACGCTGTCAGCCTTCGGCCTGCAAGCAAGACATCACTGGACTGGAACAAGACATGAACCGTTACACATCTGTCTTAAAGTTTGACCTACACAGTAGTTTGCAGAATCACCATTGAGAGTGAATTCTTTGGAAAGATAATGTATCAAAAGATCATAATGTATGAAAATCTGCAATGGTGCTTGTATCCTTACTTCTTTCAGTCAAAACCTTACAATTTATGCAACATACATTGTATCTGCAGCAATACTGAAAAACTATTTTTTTGTATAAACCTCTTAATCTACAAAGAGTTGAATCTTTATAACATAGAGTTAATCTCTTCATTACCAATACCATAAAGAATTACAGGAATGTGAATGAACTGCTCACCAGTGCTGTACCAAGTACCAGCGGAAAGGTGTAGGAGGAGCACCCTTCTGGTGTTTGCCCAATCTGCATGTACGGCATCTGGAAAACTGCCTTATCACTGGCGTACACGATGTCACACAGGCCGAGTAACGCTGCCCCGAAGCCAAACGCCAGACCGTTGACAGCTGCCACGATTGGTTTAGAGAATTCAATCAGTGCCTCCACCAGTTCCCTGCATGAGACAGGCAACAACCTTGCAGTTAGGAGGATATGAGAGCCTGGACTTGCATAATAGAAGCAGGGCTCAAAATTCATTTTTGGGAATAGGTCCACTGGTGCACCCAACCCAAAAAATCTGGTACACAGAAATAATTTTGGGTGCACCACATATAATAAAGTTAAATGTCAGCAAAACATAACAGAGTTTAACGCTACTGCCTCTCTTAAGAACTTCAGTCTGTAATTCTATACCTAACTTTAAAATCAAGTACATTAAATAAAGGACAACAAAATGTTACATTGCTTTTTCTGATACTTACATTTGAAGAATATTCTGTATACTAGTGTACAATAGTACCTTTACCTGATAGAGTACAAAAATATCTAGGTGCACCAGTCAAAAATTAGGTGCACAGCTCCAATTTTGGGTGCAAAGGTGCACATGCACCCAGTATTTCCAGCCCTGATAGGAGCCATTAGCTGGAAATGGACACACTATATCAGTACACATAGGTACATGTAATCAAGACTTGTTTGGCTATTTTTGTTCAGTCGCAGTGCCGGCTCTTTAGTAGGCTACCATTTCAGGAAAGCACACAAATCACCATGGCTTTTAAGCTGTCAGATAAGGCAACAGTAATGTAAAGCCCATGTATTACATAACTAGACAGTTGCACTGGACCATTCCCTAGTTCTATGGTACTTTGTCAACCCAGGAACAGAATATTTTGATGAAGGTCAGACATCCAGGTGTGAGATACACAAGAAAACAGCTACAAGAAACTGGATAGACTTAAGAATTGTAATACAACTGGATAGATTTTGAAATACAAACAAAATAATGTTCTTCTTGGCCCAATGGCCCTACACACATCATCAACTATATTCTGGTTTATCACAATTCTTTTTACCTCAAGGGTTCAGCCAGTTCAGCTGCAGCTCTTCTCCTCCTCTGGAAGCCCTGGGTTGCCAGGTAGGTAATGTCTATCCCAGCACAGAACATGCTTCCAGATCCACTCAACAGCAGGAGCTTACTGTCATCATCATCTTCTATCTCGTTTAAGGCATTCGTCAATTCCTTCATACCCTGGAGAGCAGATTGGAAAATCCTACAATCAGATTTGCTGTCCATCATCAACATAATTCTGTGTGCAGGATAGACATAGACACCTTCTTGACATCATTTAACATAATTCTGTGAGCAGGATAGTTCTTGATATGAAGCGTTCTAATCAATAATGTATTTTTTCCACGTTCTTTTTATTCAATTTTCATACAAAAATAGACATGCATGGCATAGTAATAAAAAACAAATATATAATATGAAATAAGCATATTTCCATGAGGCAAAAACATACAAATTACGAAAAATATGCAGGGTACCTCTCCATTAATAATAACTGATAACAATTAAGACAAATTCTATCTTTATTAGTGTTGCACATACAACTACTGTATATCTATCTTTTTTTATCTATCTTTTTATTTAAAAAACTGACTGAATCTTAAAGCCCTAAGGAAAAAATGTTAGTGATTAAGGGACAATTGTGACACCTGATCAAAGCTATCACAACTTTCACTGGCATCTTATTATGTCTCTGGGTAATACCATCCTCGTCCACCAGGACATTTCCGCTCTACGTTACATCGCTCGCGGAAAAGGCCCTGGTAACACGGGGTGGCATCCATGGTTATTGCAGGTCGACGAGACATGCTCATGAATAATTAATGAGCTAACCCTTATTTGGCACAAACGGCAGTTGTAGCTCATGAATAGTTAATGAGCTAACCCTTATTTGGCACAAACGGCAGTTGTATCTCATGAATAATTAATGAGCTAGCCGTAACACGTAACCTGATTGGTTGATAGCTTCCCAGCGTTCTTTGCGCGTTTGCTTCCGATGAGTGGAAGAAAATGGGTTTTAACCCCTCTGATTGGCTGAAGCTGTTTTGGAGGCTCGACCTGCAATAACCATGGATGCCACCCCGTGTTACCAGGGCCTTTTCCGCGAGCGATGTAACGTAGAGCGGAAATGTCCTGGTGGACGAGGATGGGTAATACTTGTCCTTTCATTTTATGTCATTATAAGGTTTTCTCTAGAGTCCATCCATCTAAATCAATTGAAGGAATATCGTTGCTAATGACACAAAAACTATGGTATTGACAGGCAAAATTGGCATGTCAACTGTCAAATATGAAAAATAACCATTGTATATCACGCCAGGAAGTGAGCATGGGTTGCTGATGAGATGGCAGAAAAGAATATGGGGTAATTCTGTGTCTATCATATTTGTTTTTATCACTCACTGGCATCTCATAAACTTTCCATTGGTGAACAGTACACAGTAATTTATATTGAGTTACACTGTACTAGCACTTGTAATTTCAATACAATCTGTTTGTAATCTTAATTTTTCATGCTCTACAAACTGAGGTAAGAAATACTATAATGTAAAAACAAGAAAAATGTTACCTGTGGTTTAAACATTGGCTTGCCCCTGCAGCTGTGTAGAAGCTTGATGTGAGTGTATCCCTCTTCACTTCGCAAGGCGATGTGTTTGTACTTGGACCCCGGCCTCTTGACCTTTCTAGGCAGGGGCCGTCTGGTGGAGACCTCACTGTCATCGCTGTCACTTTCACTGGCTTTCGTCTGGTACTCGACAGTTTTGGTGACAGATTTTCTGGGAGATCTCCTCTTCACGACTGTCCCAACTTCCACAACACTGGCTGATGAGTGGCTCTCTGTGTCATCAGATTCTGGAAGAAATATCAGGACAGAGAGGTTTGACTTTGACTGGACTTCAAAGTCAATTAGGACCGTCAACTGAGTTGTCAAGAAAATCACAGTCATGTTTCGAATCTCCTGTTAAAATTGATTTCACACAACTTGCTAAATGTATGTACAGTCAAACCTGTACAAGTGAACACTTCTACATAAGAACCACCTGGCTAATGTGAGAGCTTTTTGGTGGTCCCGTAGATAATTTTTCCCATTGACACAAGCATTAGGAATCCGTCACGAGTGGTCTTCTTGGACAGGTTTGACTGCACTAAAAACAAGCATGCACAACCCACACTGAACTAAGCATTTCAATACATGTAGTTCACAATGAAGATTTCACTGATTCAAATACCTGTGTCTCCATTGACATCAACAGACTCTGATGCGCGGCTTCTAGTTCTTCTGGATATTGGTGCCTCACTTTTCTGGGAAATCTCTTCTGCCGACACAGGCTTTATCCTGACAACTGGGGACAGCTGCTGCGTTGTCAGTTGTTTGACACTATCGGGGCAAGTCACAGACAAACTCTCCGACAGAGGGGGCTCTGAGGGCTTGCTTTGGGATAAGAGGCAAGTGTCAGCAGGCAACATCCTCAGTGGGCTTCCTGGCTGGTATGGCATCCTCCTGGTCGGGCTGGTCGGATCACTTGAAGATTTCTGCGCTGAAAATGAGAGACTTCTTTGTCGGTGTGGGGAGGTTGATCCCATCAGCAAACTCGGTCTCCTGGGGGGAGTTGGAAGAACTTTGGGGGTGATGCGTTCATTTTCAGCCCCAACAGAGAAAGAGCTACTTGCTTCACTGGCATCGCTGATAGAAGTGGTAGTGCTGGAGACCTCAATATCTTTCTCCTGGCCAGAAGGTCCTTCCCGGTGTCTCCTTTTGGCTCGTCTTCCTGGTGACGGCGACTTGCGCTTCCTCTTAGGTGACGCAGTTCTGGCCGAAGAAGGTGCATGGGGTTCCTCTATTTCCTCTTTGTGTAAGGAGATCGACCTCTGCCGTTTGGGTGACACAGACCTTCTGGGAGATTGAGACTTTTGTTGCCTTGCTAGAGGAGACCCCCTAGGAGAGATGGGTTGGCTACCTGGTTCCTGCTTGATCTCGCTGATCCTTGGAGGGGAGGCACCACGCTCCAGTGACCGTGTGGTAGTGGGCCCGTTGGGGCCGGAACCGTTGGGAACTGCATTGCCCGGCAACATTTCACTGAGAATCCTACTCCGAGAACGGGATGGCTGATTGGGGTTGGAGGAAGTGACACGTTCGATGATCTTGTTTTCGATCTGCTGCTGCTTTTTGAGCAGGAATCTTCGTCTGTTCTCGTAAAATGCATGTATCATGTCCACACATCCCTCGAGGTTCGATATGGGCTCCCAGGAGTCTTCCTCGCTGCCATAACCCTTCCACCTCACCAGGAACTCCACTCTACCCTTCATCTCCCGACGTGCCTGCAGTTTCTCCACCTGAAATGTAATGAGAGAAAAATGTCACTAAACCTTATCTGGTAAATTTTGACCTGGATACTACCTTCAGGAAGAGGCACTGTCTGTAGTGTAGTATCCTGAACTCAACTCTAGCCTCACATGTTGTACTTCATGTTCCCCATTGTTTTGATTAGACCAGTGACCGCAGAAGAGCATTCCAGTCATTCACAACATTGAACCCTAACACAAGGTACTAAATCAAATGACTGTCCTCTGAGTCTCTTCCTTAAAAAATCATTGTCAGGGGAACCTCAAGTTTAAAACTGTGGCCTCTTGTTGGACCCTTGGGGGAAGAATAGCTCGAACAGAATGACTGTTTGCTAATGCATATTCAGACATATCAAATAGATAGATCAGGAGATCACTTGCTAATTGGTAAATGACCTAAGAATGCATTTGTACATGCATCAGGGATTTCTGAAAGCGTCATTTCACCATCAATCTTGCAGATTTCTTTGTGTTTTTCTTTAAGTTTTACTTATTACTTCTCCAGATCCGCATGTATCACAACATATCATCAACATATAGACTGTAATTTGATGATATTGTTGTTAACTGAATTCAAGTATTTACTATTCATTCAAAACCTTCCAAGTTATTTTTTTCAATTATATTTATGATAATGAAGGCCTACTAAATCTAATGAACTTTTTAATTGTTGTTATTGGAGTCACGAGAATTGCAACACTTTTGATGTGACCAATTCTAGCAGTATCCATGAATAGTTCTTAGTATATACAACATACCTGATGTGTATGCCCTAAACCTTATCTCTTTGTTGTTGATGCTGCTACTATCTTGTTTATTCTATCATTTGGAACATTAGGATTTTATAAATTTGTAAAAAGATTAACTCCAGTGGAAATTGGAGAAAGTAATCTGAGTGAGTAGAATTAATAATTTCAACTTCCTAAAATGAAAGATTTATGTTGCTCTGCTCCTGCTGCTTTGCTCCTGATAGAATCAATCAACATCTGGTACCAGATCATGATCAGACTTCTAATCCTAAAGTGATGGTAATACATATGAGCAACAATTATTACACTAGTTTCAGTCCTAAACAATTATATTATCATTCTTGGAAGAGGGAAACGTGGTACAAAAATCTTTGAAAGCTTTTCGTTACAGGGGACAGCTGGACCCAAACCAAAAATGTGGTTAAATTATTCCTTACAACAATGGATTTCATTGTCCTCTTGTAGACAAAGAAAATCCGAGAATATTCCAATTCCACATGGAAAATTACATTCTTAGAGCAGTAATGACTTGGTAAGAGACAATTATCCCTATAGAAACATGCTTGACATCCCTTCTATGGTAGCTTAAGCCTTTTAACACTGCAATCTGTTTTGTAGTCAGGCAGCAGGGAGAAGTTTATTAGTCATTCTTGCCTGCGATACAGATCAAATGGTAGCACCCTCGCGCCTGTTCTTTACTCCAGGCAGCTTGATACGTACATCTACAACTCAGGGGTAACTACAGTACTCCAGAAAGAATAAAAGGATGTAAGAGATGGAATAATGGCTTTGCATTTTGAGTAGAAGCTGTCTGCAGAATGACCCGAGCGGCTGGGAAATGCATGCTGTGCTGTTTTCTGCCGGCTATGTTTTCTTTTGTTCAATAAAGAAAGGGATGCTGTACCGACTACCGTAGTCAGGGGGAAATCATGCAGCAGGCTAATGACTGTGGTAGAATAATCATTACCTGTGGTAGTTGACATTTACAATTCATATCTTAGCCTTAATCCAATTCACAAAGCTTTGTGTTGCTCTGAAAACTAAAACAGGAATATTCTGCATGCAGACCCAGTGAGTGTCTGTACACGTGTCTGAAAACAAAGAAAACCGTACAGTTCCTGAACAGCCCACCAAAAGAAATCTAAAAAAAGACTGGAATATTACGATGTATAAACCCAAAATAAAGGAAGCCATAAAATGTACATATATGAATTTGTAACAAATCATTATCCATGAACATCAATTTGAATTTAGGATACCTTTTGGCGATCAAAGCAACATGAGTAACAGCTGGAATTTCTCACAGACACAATCACAGAAGACTAGGAAAACCTTTGCAACATGATACAGGAAAACTGTTTATTGGTCTAGATCTTGAATGTCAATTGCTACTACCTCAACTGTATTTTCTTGATTATAAACCCCATTGTGAAAATCAGTTTATCACTGGGGCTTTGGATAAAGGGGCGCAGTCCAGAATCTATTGCAGAAGTATATGCAGTAATGGACCCAAGCACAAAAGATCCACACAATGAATGAATCTGCATATTGTTAAAATACCATGTAGAAGGACAAATTTCCATATTCTAAAATAAATAATCAGAGGGACAACCTTTAAACCTGGGAGCAAAACTGCTCATCCATACTAATTGTAAGAAAAATACAACAATAGACATAATAATGTTTGAACCAAAGCTGGAATATCTGCTCTGGCATCAACCCAAAAAGATAAGGTGTAAAAGGTACTGAAAGTCAGTTAGAACTTGAGTATGAGATGTACCGCAAGTTGAAAGGGTATACAAATGATTGGGAAGTACAATCGACTCAACGAACCACTGCAAGATCATTGATAAGTTGCCCAGATTTCTTTCTAAAAAGATTCAATCAGTGAAAAAAATAGAGATTACTTTCCATCAACAAAAGGTAATTACTTTCCATCAACTAAAAGATAAGTATTTAATTGTGCAAGAAAGCCCTGAATCTTAACAATACCAGTCTAGCCAGACATCAAGGCAGAGGTGGCAATGTTAAGCTTGAGAATAATGAATGAATAAACTGAAGAATTAATCAATATAAATGCAAGAACTTCTTTTAAAAGGCAGTGCAGCATAACAGAAGGTTTAATCAGAAAAAAATGGGACCAACATTACATTTTTTAGGACAAGAGAAACTGTTGGAGTCATTGAAACATCATCTGGAAAGAATTAGCAAAAAACAGGACATTCAACATTGACATTAGAAGCAGGTATTCAGCTGCTCATGGGCTAAACAAACTGACATTCTTCTGGCCTTGGAACAGTATTATCTTTACCATTATGTGCATGCATGACTTGGCCTTTTTCTGAGTTACACCCTTTTTATCATCATTGAAACATCAATAATATTCAGCAGCAGCAGCAATGAGCTACTACAAAGATTTAACAAAAACACTTTGATTTGTTCTAAAATATACTTCCTTCTCAAAATATACATGTTGTGGACCACCAAAAATTCTCCAAATTGGCTACATTACACAAAACTACAAGCAGGCTGGCATACATCAATGATAATAAACCTATATGTTTGCTCAAGCATCTGATTCTGAATTCAGCACTTGCAATGAGACTTTGGACTGGCAGATCATCGACCTTTGGCTAGAGCCACAGCGAACAAACCTTTAGATTAAAAGCCCACTGGTACCAATAAAACAAGCTCTTGTTGCTTTAAAGCAAAGTAATAACAATTCTGTAATATATCGGGGGAAATCATTATGACTCAATGACGGTATAAACGATGATCAGAATCTGGTTGAAAGAGTCTTGCATTGGTGATGAATGATAAGTACTGTAAATGCAGAAATGTTCTGCAGTGGTTTTAACTTTTATGTTCGCGGTTTTCGCGGCGACCGTTTCACCGGGAACATTTTTGTCCAATACTGTAGCAGTATGTGACTATAGCACTGCCACAAACTTCAAACCATCCCCAACACTCCATTTTCGCCTTAGCGCGAAATAAAAACCATGTAAACTTAAATGCATTTACAGTACACTAGGAATCACAATTCATTCTAAAGAAAACTAATACATAATGTAACACAAGTCTTGAAGCATTAAATTTACAACCATGCTGTGGCAAATAAACGTATAACTGTATGTTCCACCATTTCTAATCAGCAGCTGCTGCTATGTACAGTTTAACTGCATCATAATTGGACAGAAATGCCCAAAGGCCATTTTGCCTCAGATCTTGTCACATTGCCAGGGCTCAAAATACTGGATGCATATGCACTCTTGTGTACAAAAATTGGAGCTGTGCACTTACAAATTTCTACTTTGGGTGCACCAGTGCCCCTTGAAATTTTTGCAGGGTTTCATACATAAAGTTACTGATGACAGTATTGTACATTTTTTATGTAGCATAGTCTTTTCAGACAAATGTGCACCTTTATGTATCTTTTCTGTGGACCTAAATTTTGAGGTTGTATGCCCCAACTTTTCCCCAAAATGAATTTTGAGACTAGACTGCATGTCTCAGCCAAGCTGCAGGAGACAGGAACTGCCTGTTCTGAGTTAATTCCATTGCACCGTCATGGTAGCTGATCTCATTACTGTAGGTACAAACAGGATAAAAGGCTGACTGTTCCTGTTTTTAGACCTGTTTAGTCACTGATTGCATCAAGGTGTTAAAACACACAGGATTCTTATGTATCATTCTGATGCTAGATGCTTGTATTTCGAGGCAAAACAGGTCATATTTCAATCATACATCAGCCAATTTTAGTTATCTTTGACATTTTTCTGCAGCTGAGCTGAGACTAATTATATTCTTATCTTCAATTCATGCCCTGTTCAATGTCCAGACTTCCTTCAAAAGCAAAATGGTGCGCAATGCTGCACTGAAACAATAAAATCTTACCAGTTTGGGTGTGGCAAGAGCAACAAATTGCAAGTTTGCAAGTTTAAAAAAAGGCAAAATGTTTCACTACAATTGTTGATTTTGAAACATTGCTTCTGGTAAGCCTTGACAATTGTCCTGACATGAATTATCCAAGGCAAGGCAAACTTCTGTACATTAATGCAAAAACTACAATATTTGGGTCATTGACTTCTGAATTTGTTTTCCACGTAAATGTTGCTTTGTGCCTGACTGTGGTGCATCACACAGGCTACATGAGAGTTGAAGCTGCTCAGCAAGATCTGCAGAACCAGGTCTTAATGGGTCACTGGAGGGCAACCCCAAATAATGCGATTGGCCTTGGGCAACTAAAGAAGCTAGGGAAGTCAGTCGACACCAGACACTTCTGGTGCCTCAAAAAATAATAACAAATTCACCAATGAATGATTGGCTGACTGGATCTTGGCAATGGTCAGGTAATTCCTCAAGTAAGTCATTGTCCCTACATCATAGTACATGACAAATTTCTTCTATCTTTTTAGCCACCAAAAGAATTTGGTGAAGTTTAACAGATATATGTTTTTAAGATTATGAGAGTTGTACAATATGTATGGATTATATACTGAAATTATTTGATGATCACCAGGTCTCCAACCAAATGTTTTAACTGTTCCGACCTCGTCTAAACTGTCCATGTAAATGGGCATTGGAGCCCAGCACCATTGTAGCCATGACTCCCCAGACTTATGGTAAACAAGAAAAGGCCATGCCTGTCATGCCTCCTGGGACATACAGTGCAACTTGCCCTGCTGTTTCCATGGGCACATGAAGAACCTTCTTACTTCAGTGAAGGCTTAGCTAAGGATTAACTGTGACAGTGTGAACTAAATTCGTGACTACTGTACACTGGAGACAAATTTCATTAAGACATTTAATACAGGCAAAAAATAAAAGCAAAACTGGTTCTTTCTGCAACATAAAATTATAGGCAGGCTGTTGGTGATGGCATACATGTAACAACTGCAGCTGCATGAACTTCATGAAGGTCATATACACACAGCTGAAGTTGATGATTAACAATGAACAGAACTGGCATCTGTTTCTGGTTAAAAACTCAAGAAAAAAACAGAAATACTTTAACAACTAGTAGTTTGCATGTGATATGCAGGCTGTCTGGAAATCCAATACCACAGGGAGTTTCCTCATGGAGACTTGAGTTCCACTAACAAATCACCTTTGTCTGGACAATACAGAACTGAAGCTTAATGTTATTCATCTTCAGAGATGTTCTGACACAGAAAGCTTTCTGGTAGTTAATATTTGATGTATACTTCAACAACTTTTTGCAACACTTTTGTCAGAACATACGTTGACAGTCTTCATCAACATTCTTTCAAGGTGGTTGGGTAAAGTTATAATAATATACATAATTATCATAATGGCTGAAGCTACACACAAAAATGCTATTGGCACAATGATATCTAAAGAAGGATAGGTTGAAATACATCAATCCATGTATTTTAGATCTAAGAGCCCCATGGTCAATTGATTGTCCTTGCAAAGCTTTCAGGGGCCCAATCATCAGCCATGCAGAGACACAGTTGAGATCAATTAGCTTTCCGGCTATGTGATGAAGGTTAGACATCCAGGTAATAAGATACGCCAAATAGCAGTTACTCAAATGGTAATGCCTGAAGATTTTAGTTGCAGCCCTGAATAAAAATAAGCACCAGCTTGGATGTGCTGCTGCTATGTCTGCTCTCTTTTAATTTGCATGTGTTGACTAAAAAGCAAGGGGTACCAGACAACCAAAACCAGACACCACATGTAAGCAACATGGTGGAAGTCTTGAAGATGTCACAAAGCAACACTCATCAACCAACCAATATCAAAATCCATGAATCTAACTGTTTCAGGCTAACGTGGCAAAAAAGTAGCTTTCATTTTTACTTCTCTGTTAGACAGGTATACATAAGTAAATTCCTTCACAGGAAGTGACCTCACCGACTAGGGAGGAAACCCAATGTTTGCACTTTGGTGTGTCATGCATACCCATGCATGGCTGACCTGAAGGATTTCTCACATTACTGCAGTCGGGGTTTACATTTCACACCTTTGTGTTCAAACTTGAGTTTTCTCAGCAAAAGAACTGGACAAGAAAGCAAACCCTACACCAGTTAGATACTGGAATTCAACCAAAGAGTTAACAGAGACGTCTAGGGCCGTGAATCACTCAAGAAGTTGGAAGAGTGTCGCTTCCGGTGTCCTGCAGCCCAGCTGGAAGCGGTGATATTGGAATGACAAGTTGTGAATGGCTTTTGTGCACCTCGGACAGAGCCGGCCGTTGACGGACAATGCACGTGAAAACAAAAACCTGGCGCCGAAAATAGTAAACTGACCTATATATATTACTTACTAGTTTAAGATTATAATTCGCCAGTTGTGGGCATGGTTGTGTTTAACTGCAGACAGCCATGTATACTGACACAGCAACATGCCGTTCTTGTTGTACCGCGCGCTAAGCCACAACTCAAACTTTTCGAGCTTTTTTGACAGCTTTTTCCGCAACCTCGAAAATTCTCTGGTACGTGGGCACAATTTTGTCCTCAGATAAGACTGAGATGTTTCTAAAAAGCTCAGCCTCCTCGCCTTAAAAGCTTCTGCGTGTAGTTAATGTGATTCCAGCTGGAGGTGAACTGGGAGCACTTGAGAACATTCTTTGTTGTTGCTGCACACGATCTGTCGTCTGACGGCCAGGCCGGGCGGGCTCCGAAATCGCGACGGCGAGCGCCAAACCAAAAACGAGGGAAACCCTCCTTTTACACCAACAACCGTCACGTAAATCGACCTAATTTCAAAACCTAACAAGAATTGTGACCAAACTACAAACCTACTCGACCGAATCTGACAGAAAAGGACGACATTTCGCAGTGGGAAAATTTGGGATCAGGCTTACCTCGAACTCTTCCGGAGGAGCCATTTTCGCTGGCTTAGTTGGGCGAAGGAATGGTGACGTCACGAAAATTTGAATATCGAACGTCGCCACACCTCTACTGCGCATGTACAAAACTGAACTACGGCAGAAATATGACACCGGGAGTTTTCCGGTCAAAGGTCATATTGTATGGTAGGGCCCATCAGAAATTATAAGGGTATAATCATATTTATTATGATAATGCAAAACAAAAAAGATCAGATACACACAGCTTTGTTTAGACAGTTTGAGTGTATCACTCTTATAATCTAATATTAGAGTATAAGACCTGACAATATTCTACAGATTGTGAGAAAAAATAGGGAAAAGTTTTTATTTCATCCCTACGAGATTGTGGTATCTTCAACAAGTGACCTTCGAAGTGATCAAAAGTATGGCGTCTGCTCTGAGACAGTGTTTACGGTTCTCACCTGCGTTTGCAGGTGGTTTATCGACCAGGTGAGTAACCTTCGTACAGTTTTGCAATGTAGTAAAGTAGAAGAATCTTCACGTTCCTTAGAAATGTACCTTTTTAGCTTCGCAAGCCTCTGATAACATACTTAAAACAGATTGAAGTTGGGACAACACACATAAATGCTCCTCAAACAAATGCATCGGTATCTTCTGATCAAATTGTTAAATTAGGTAAATGAAGCTAACATTATCTAGCGAAGAGGGTGCCTATTAAGTAGTTAATAGCCTTTGATGACAGCAATTTCCGCGAGGGGCTTTGCTCAGTACTCTTTAGATGTAGATTAGTATACTTGTATGAAAAATGTGTAAACAATACTTACATAAGCTAAACTAAACAAAAAATAGATAATCTATTATCTAAACATGCTCTGAATCTATATTAACTGTAGGTGCTTGCTGAATTCGAGAGTCCAAAGGACACAGTTCGTACATGTGGGACGGACAGCCTTCGGAGCTCGAGATGCCGAGTTTGAGGCAGCCAAGGAAAGGTTAAACACACTCCAGGAAGAACCGGACAACAACGTCAAGCTACAGATCTATGCTCTATTCAAACAGGTATTAAATGATGCCTTGATACCACATGCCGGATAGAAGGCATTCGCCTGTTTTGTCCTGGTCTTCTCTCGTTCACACAATGATTACAAAGTGTTCACATGGTACTCACTACCGGCTTACTTTTAATAATAATATACAAAAATACAAAACTGCCCAAGAAGACCACTCAGGGGACCAAGAAAATCTGGTCTACTAGTACATGTAAACTATGCGGACCTGTAGTCACTATAGTAGCCCCTAATCTCTGTAATATCTATCGTGTGGGGATGCCAAGCCACCAATCTCTGTAATATCTGTCAAATTATGGGGTAGATATTTTAGAGATTTGGGGTCTTGCATCCAGGCTATCACTATAGACCATATTCTCAATGCTTGTGTAAACAGGAAAACTTATCTACCACGACCGAAAAGTGGTCATATAGGACACGTGATCCTCATGTAGAGGTGGTCACTTGTACAGGTTTGGTTGTATTTGAAGTAGCAGTTGTGGATCTTTTGAATGTTTTTTTTTTATAATTGTAACTTATGAAGCAATTACTCAAACAACTGGATATGATTTTGTATGCATAGTGGTCTAAGATAAAAGTTTGAGACTGAGCCTTAAACTTTGACATTAGACCTTGATTTGAATACATTTTCTCCCCTTTAGGCTACCAAAGGAGCATGTAACACCCCCAAACCAGGAGCTTTTGACTTTGTGGGTCGAGCCAAGTGGCAGGCTTGGAGCGGCCTTGGGGACATTAGCCAGGTACAGTTACATTTGCAGAAAAGCAAGCAGAAAGGATCAACCTATGATATATTAATCATAACTAAATCATCAGTGACAGGGAGCATGTATAGCAACAATACTAAGAAAAGTTTTTGAGGAGAAATATCATCTCTTTTTTGTTTGTTTGTTAATGTTATGGCTAATTTGAAAGCTGATCGTTTCATGTTTGACTTGATATCAGCTTTTCAGTTGTTTGTTAAAACCTTTGTTTATTCACAAGAAGCTCAAATCAGCAAGCAGGCCGCTTTTCATTGAGGTCATGAGGTAAGGGTCAGATACAATATAACAGAGATACACAGTCAATTAAGTCCTAACTCTATTAAGATATATCATTGTTATGACAAACACAAGAAAACTGCAGATGTCAAGCATTCAGGAATGTCCTTGTATTAACTCTTTCTAGTTCTGTCAGCAATTTATAATACTCAATCAATGCTAATATTATTTGAGCTATTTTGTAACCCTAAAAAAGTAAAGAAATCGGATTTGTGATTCAGTTGACACCCATGAACATTGTATTTTTAATGTAGGATGAAGCTCAGAAGCAGTACATAGACCTTATTAATGGCCTTGCAGGAGAAGAAGCACCTACAGAGACAGAGCAAGCAGGTGAGTTTGTACACTTCAATCCTATTTCCCAAGCAGATTATTAAAGGTAAAACTGTAAAAAATGTCATCCCCATGTTTTTGTTACAGATTTTCTTCCTGTACAGGAAGCTGGAAAATCTTACAATTTTGCCTTTCAACATCTCCTTGGAGATTATTTGTCTTCATCAAAATATTGCATAATGTAAAGTTGTCTTTTTCTATTTATGTATGGTATATCAGTGTGGGGAAAACTTCAAGGTTTTTAACAGCTGCTATAAATTTAATGTTACAAACCAACTTAGCTGCAGTGTGTTCAGAAAGTAGGATTATAGTCCTTTCAATCCTTGAAGTACGTAGAAGATGGATTTAGTCTAACATTTCTAATCTATTTGCAGGGGAAGAAGCCAGTGCGTTCAAAGAGATAAAAGTTACCAAGGAAAACAAGGTCTACTCCATCCTACTCAACAGGCCTGCAAAGAAAAATGCTATTACTTGGCTGGTAAGTAGATTACTAGTAACTTATTGAATGTATTTGATTTATCAAAGAAGGCATAGGTTAAGGTTGATATCCAATATTCACATACAGTAGCTGAGCCAATCACACACTGGCAAGAAAACTATATGTACCAAATAACTGCCAATACTGGAAATTTTTAAGATTATAGAATTTGCACAAAGATAAATACATATACTAGAATGGTGCATGTCCAAGTTTTTTTTTTTCTGATGGATTTTTGTATTCCAAAATATGGCCATTGAAACTTTCATATTGATAGTAGATCATGTTGTGTTTCCCTGCAGATGTACGATGAAATTGTCCAGGCATTGGACCAAGCGAGCAAGGATGACTCTGTCACTGTTGCTGTCATAACAGGTATGTTTGCTTGGATGTGTAAAAACATCCAGTGCTTGCAGCATTGTCCAGAACCATGTTACTAGAAAACTTCTATTATCAACAGTACCATCCTTGTGTAATACTTTTTGAAGCAAAAGTTGCATTGCCATATCTAGTTTGTTCCACAAAAATCCAATCGAGAACAGGAGACAATACGTCTATTGCCAGAAGACTGACCAAAACCTCTTTCCTTTAAAAATCAAAAGATGCGCTTCTTTCATCCTACACATAGAATATTTTTAAACCAGCCCTAAACTTGTTTTTGAACCTCTCTAAGGTGCTGGTGATTACTACTGTAGTGGGAACGATCTCGGCAACTTCATGAACATTGATCCTGAGGACATGCCCAAGATGGCACGGGACGGCAGGGAACTGCTCAGGTAAGGTTTATACATTCTATAAATGTTAATACATTTTATAGTTTTGTAGTTTGAGAATGATATAAGTCTTTCAGAAGTATTTTTGATCTGTTTCACCAGAAAACATTGAGATATTGAAAATTGTGAATAACTGTCTGATCTCACTAAGATGATATGTAATTTTCAAGTGTGAAGCCCAATACGCCTTTAAATGCTCCCACTGTACATTGTATTATATACATCATTTACATATGCAATTTTGCATATTACTCAGTCTAGCAAGCCAAAGTAAGTGCATGATCTTTTACCCATCATTTTTTATCAAATACAAGACTAAGTGATAGGTAGGTCATAATAGGTACATGCATGACATACAAAATAAATATATGACATACAAAGAATATTCCCAATTTCCCATATCCCATTTTCCTGTCCACCAGGCGATTTGTCACCGCCTTTATTGACTTCCCCAAGCCCCTGATTGGTGCTGTGAATGGTCCTGCAGTGGGAGTGTCAGTCACTGTCCTGGGCTTATTTGATGCTGTGTATGCTACTGATAAGGTGAGAACTGTTTTTGTATGTAACAAACATTTATGAAGGTTAAACATGTAGGTTACCAATGAAACAATGAACAATGAACAATAAAGACAATTTAAACTCTACAACTGGATAAAATTCAGAGCTTTAGGTCTGGAAGTAAATCTCTGAATTTTATCCAGTTGTAGAGTTTGAATTGTCTTTATATGTAACAATAATTAGCTCCTAAGATGTGTAGGTTATCCTCTTATGTTCACAAGATGTAATATCATGCTTGCATTGAGTAAAACTGATCTCTATTGTTGAAGATGCAAATATATTATAATAAGCACAATTCATCTTGAATCTGTGACTCTCTGTTTGTTTCTAGTGAGATGATCAAATTCATTATGACACAAAGTTGCAAGAGACTAATTATTGCATACCAATATTTCCAAGATAAGTCAATGCTAGAGTTCTTTTTAAAAATGCTGTTTTAAAGAAAAAAAAGCATCAACTTTTCAAATTGGGTTTAGTGAAAACATGACATTAGGCCACACCATTTTAATTTCTTGGTTAACGTAATTTAAAAAAAAAATTAAGGAAAACAGAATCTCGGAGGAAAGTTTGTACTTTGGTGCACACAATTAATGAGTGAACAGGGTCAGGTGCAAGTTTTCACCCCCAGCCTTCTGTTTTCATGATTTTTTGTGTGCTAAAATAAATAAAGAAAATCTGTTAACCAAGAAATTAGATTGGTGTGGCCTTAGTAGTACATGCAAACAATTTGGAATCAGAGCTGTACATTGTATATGGCTTACATGTCTTTTTTAAAGGGATTTTACCAAGTGTATCCTGAAACACTGAAGTGAAGTATACTCACAATGAATTTTTATTTGAATATATTGTAGGCTACCTTCAATACGCCATTCACGGAGCTGGGTCAGAGTGCAGAGGGCTGCTCATCATATATTTTCCCCAAGCTCATGGGTAATGCTAAGGTAAGTTGAGTTCAATGCCTGTAAATGCACATTTTCTGTAAGCTTATGATTTTACTGCAACACAACGCATTTACTGTGATTGAGCTACAAGTCCAGCTTCTTGTCCTCTTCCATAGGATGGCTGAGTTGAAACTTATTCATTAAACTAAAATGTTCCGTTTTCATGCATTTTCACAAATATAGTACAGCATGTATAGTATGGTAAGACTTAATCATTGTTGATGACACCACTCATGCCTGTGTTAAAGTCCAATTCTTATAAACCAATTAACTTAATGATGGCATAAGCACTACACCAGCACCATTGTTACCTGTATTGAGGCGTTGTTTTCATTAGAGGTGTTGTTTTGATGAGATCTCAATGCTTTGAATGAATTTGCATTTTGATTAGCAATAATGTCTTGTCGATTGAACACTAAATGCTTTCCAAGAAACAGAAGCAAATACAGCATACATATAATATGCCATATCTTGGGAAACCTTAATCATGTGTTCCCCCTCTTTTACAGTTGTAATTGATGCATATTTATGTGTGCTGTGCAATAACGTAAAGTTACAAAACAAATCTAAAGATTCAGTTACACCAAAGAACAGTAACTCAAGCAACTGGATAAAATTTTGAAACAGACATTTCAGACAGCATCCACTGTCTTTTCATTTTAAAATTTTATCCAGTTGCTTGAGCATCTGTTTTTTTGTGTGCATATCTTATCACCTGGATGTCTAACGTTCATCGACCTAAAGCTTCAGTGTTGTTTTTGTTTCCTTTAGGCTAATGAGATGCTGCTCTTCAATAGGAAGGTGACTGCACGCGAGGCATGTGAGAGAGGCCTGGTGACTGAGGTCTTTCCTCATGATAGCTTCCAGAAAGAAGTGCAGGCGAAGGTCGATTATGTTGCCCAGCTTCCACCACAGGTTGGTACATACATGTTTTGGGTCCTAAGGTGTCTGTAACTATCTTTCTGTACATAGGAAGATGTTGATACAAATTAAAGTGAGACAAAATAGTGTTCAAAATGGTATGTAACATTTTGGTGACTGTTTTTTTCATTTTAGTAATTGCACTCAACAGAGTATATTAATTAAGTTGTATATTTAAGTAGGTAAAATGGACAAAAACATTGTTCCTTCCAACCATATAAGTATGAATTTTAAGCCTCTACCAGTCTAACTATGTGGACTATAAGGAGAATATTTGCCAGGGGAGTTAGGTCATCATTGGGTGCCTGTGCAGTTAGTCGGAGGAGGACTGACTCTCCTGGCCAAGTATTCACCCTATTTTTGCCCAATTCTTCTCTCCATACCCCTGTAGGAAGGCCTGGTGAGGCTAAAGATTACCATGCAGTGGTATGTAGAAATATTGTACCCTCTTCCACAGACTATTAATGTTATAGGAATGACTACTTGTACAACATTGTTCCGTTTCTTCCCCAGTCTGTCAGGGAGGGGAAGAAGCTAGTCCGGGACCAGGAGCGCGAACAGCTGCACAGGGCCAACGAAAAGGAGTGCGAAGTGCTGGAAGGGAGATGGCTGTCGGAGGAATGTGTGCAGGCTATCATGGCCTTCTTCAGCAAGAAGTTTGCATAACCGTGTGAGATTTAAAATGATTGCAGACAATATGCATGGTAACAGTTACTCCAGCAACCGAATTGATATTGAATACGATCAGATATTTCAGGTAGCATCCTCTGATTTCCACTACCTTTCGACAGTGAGAGTGATGCTACCTGAAACGTCTGACCGTTTCCAAAATCTATCCATTTACTTGAGTAAATGTTACCTTGCGTATGTTATTACCTGGATGTCTAACCTTCATCGAGGATTGCAGACAATGTTGTCTAGTAATATTTAAGCTGCATAGACTTTATTCTCCTGGCTCTGTACATTTGCTTCATTCAAAAGAATAGTGTATTGTGAAGGGACAATACTAGAAGTACCAGTATTATCTTTGGAAGTGTATTGGAATATTGGTGGAAAGAGTAGCTAAAACACATTTATTGCAAAATATAGCCTGTAAAAACTTGCAAGTTTGTTTTCTTTATTTACAAATGTCCAAAGTACAAGAATAAAACACTTGTTGGTTGTTACATCATGTTCTGACTGATGATTTATGATCTTTTTCATCTATTGTTTAAATTTAGGCACCTTTTTTTGTATATAATCTGTGATCAATTTGAAGATTTTACTGTCTTCATTAGAATGTTGCTGGTGTTCTGCTAGTGGAGTTGGATGCATGCTGACATGAATACTATTTAAGATTCTTGCCGTTTTTCACTTATCAAAACTATGATTAACTATAAGGGCCACTGGCTCTTTGGTTCTCCATGGTTTTTTGACGAAGATTGAAATTTATCTATTTATCTATTTATTTAAAGAATAAAGTTGACCAGACGATGACACTTGAGCATGTGCTGAGTTCCTGATGAAATGACCAGATAATTGCTCTGTCAACTATGGCAAGACTTTTGCAAGGAATGTATAAACAAACATTCAGTATAATCTTTAAGCCTTCTTTATTAGACTGCTTGGACATGTGACAAACTGGTGAGCTGAAAACTCAGGCTTATCTGTGATATTTGATACTAAGATACCTGTATGTCAAATTGAAGCTGCACCAACACATAACTTAAAATACATTCAATAAAAACAAGCAGGGTTGTTAACTTGGTTCTTTACATAACATACACAACATCACAGTACAGTATAGTTCTGGCAAGAAATAATGACACTATCAGTTCACAAAGATGTATGGCACCAACATGGTCATAATGGGTGTTAAAAATGGCACAGAATTTGATTCATTTCCAAAGTGATAAAAATTTACTATAATTCATTCATTTGATGTCATCTCCAGTAAGCATACTGCTTTCAACTGATCACATATATATAATCTCATAACGTTTTGTTTTGACTGAAAACTATATACTGTTAAAGATACATATCCACCACTGAGCACTCTGCTGCTTTAGCTTTGATATGCAATACTAGTCAACATAGGCACCAAGAGCTGTTGTCAGTAAGTTTTAAAGGACTTACTTACCACAAGTTACCTTTGCAACAATGATGCTGATAATTCCACTATGGACTACTACACTTTATCTTCCTTTTTTACTTGTGTTTGGTCTTTATGTGGTCTACTTTCCTCCTCAACTTTATCCTTAGACGTTAATGATTCTAAATCTTCAACCTTCACATCTTTGATGGTAGGAGATTCTTGAAAAGCATCAGGAACACCCTTCGCATTGTCCAGCCTGTTCTCTATTATATGTAGCCTTGTTTTGACGTTTTTGGCAAAGTCTTTCATTGTTTCGTTCAGCCCTTGTATACTCGACACCATGGAATCCAGCTGCTGGACATCGAACTGCGGCTGAACATGCCTATGTGAGGTCGATCGCTGCGGGAGCTGTCGAAGGGCGGCTTCGATGGGAAGAACGTAAAGATGGCGGCGTCTGTCGTCATCAATGTCGTCTCCCGTAAGAATGCCAAACGTCTCCAGTAGTTTGATTGCATCCGATGAGTCGAAGACAATCTTGGAACCAGATTCCAGCAGGATCCAGCGGTTGATGAGCTCCTCCAGCTCGAACACAGTGATGCCACCTGGAAAGTACATGTAACATTTGGCTTCCAATAAGAACTCTGCATGCCTGCGAAGCTGATGTGTTTCACGGAAGGGTGGTTATAACTTATATACAGATACAGATACTGAAGATGCATGAAATGGTAGTAGGATCAACTAAAGGGGCTGAATTCATTGTGTTGCAAACTGCAAAACATCATGCTAACACAAAAACAAGTCTCCGAATGTCTACTTGTCTGCACTGCACTTCATCAGGGTCAAGGGTCAAATGACCAATCACTGTCGTAGCCTCATAAGAAATCCTAAGTATGACAAATATGACTGATTAACCCGACTAGTAGGTAACCTTTTAACACAGGGGCACCCCTGGTAAAACAAGGGTTAAGCCCAGTGAATCACAATTCTAACCTCTGATGATGTCTCCTTCATCCTCAGCCTCCAGCTCCAGTGGTGAAGTTCTCCCCAGTAGAAATGTGTACACCAGAAGTGCCTGTTTCACTGACTCCTCCTGGGCTCTATCCACTAGTGCAGTAAGCAGCCCCCTATTGAAAAGACACACACAAAAAGTTAAAGTACTGGATTGTAAAGTGAAATGTGGTGGATGGCGTTTCAGTACCATAAACTTCATGTGCTTGGCTCATGAGTGCGATTCAGAAATGCCAACTATGCTGTATGATTGCCCAAATGTTGTGAAGATACCTAATTTTTCCAGATATATCTGTGATGTATAAAGTTTCCACACCATCCAGTGATAAAAAATGTGTTAAAATGTGTCCAATTGTGGTTTTACTACCAATTCACCATCTGGCTTAATGATACCATGAATTAAGCAAATGAAATAAACGCGCACCTGTTACTCGATACATTTTTGAAGTAAAGGGTTCTGGACAACTCCAGGAGATACAGGTTACGTCTGTTCTTGTACACTGTCCACGACCGTAGGACCACAAACCCAATCGTTGCCGCCAGCATCAGCAAGATGGGGATCTCTAAAGATGACATCACTAAAACAAGACGCTGCAAAGATGAAAAATGGTACACAATTAATCTCCAGGCAGATGTCGGTAGGAAACAGGAGGCAGTTCGTACCAGAAATGGAGAGCTAGAAAGACGATTTTGCCTGCCAACAATTGGTACTTAGAGTACGATGAGAAACTCCAGGGTATTTCCACATGATTTCACAGCTGCCATGTCAGTTGGTTGAAACTAGAACTTTGTAGAAGAGTCAAATGTATAGATTTGTGTGTATGACATCATTATTCTTTGACCAATAAGAAAAATTGATTTACCTGTTCACTTCCAGGTTTAACCATCCAACATGGCAAACAGTCGTTGCATCATTGTGATTTAAATAGAAACCCCCTTTACTTTACGGTCACATTACATGCATAATTTTAATGCTCCATGAAAAAATTGCTCAGGACAAAATTCTGGGCACATGGTGGCTAGTTATACTTTTATTCCTACTGTATTTTTTCTATATTGCTAAAAATAAGTACAAGGCATTATAGAAACGTTTTATAATCCAATGAAGAACAAGTTGCAGGTTTACCTGTATGATGACACCAAACAATGCTATGAGGATGGTTGTGTACACCATGCCTTTGTCTGCACGTGTCATCCGTATGCGAGCATCAGGCAACAGGTGTTCCAGCGCCTTACAGGGGATGTCTTTAAAACCCTTCAGGATCAACTGCTGGTCCTTCTTCAAGCGAGCTGCCACTACCACTCTCTTGTAGTAGTACCTAACAAAGCAATGAAATAGCTAGGCTTAGGCTTAGGCAACCAATAAGTTGTCAAATTAAAGTATCTTAAACTTGTAGGATTTTAGTGCTGAAACTGTGCAGATCTTTAATACTTTTGTACAGTACAATGACATTGCATTTGTACTCTGTGAATATTGCTAATAGTATACAATGTGATAACTTGCATAAAGTTACTTTTAACTTATCATAAAAAGAAATGACAGTAGATAACAAGAACTGTCAGAGCAATTAACCTAAGTCTTGAAAACGATTTCAAAATACGAATTTAAAAGGACTGTTTTCATTTTGTATGCTTTTGCCCAAATTTATTTGTCTGTTGCTCCCCTTCTTGCAGGGGTTAGAAGTTAGACGTGCAATGAGAAGAGAAAGAAAATCAAGGATAGTATTTAAAACGATCCCTACTTTGGCTCCTTCTGTGCAGGACCGCTGAGTTTGCTGTAGACCATGCTGTACCATGCTGGTGACTGCTCTTGAATCTCTTCCTTTCCAAAAGCCCAGAACTTGAGGATGGCATACGCATCAGGATTCACATCAACCTGTGAAGAATACATAAACCTTTCTGTGAACATGTCATTGAGTATACAGAAGTCTACTTATCAAATTTTTAACCATCTATTACGTGCATAGCCCAGTGGTTAGTGATCCTATATGGACAAAGACATCAGGAGATCAAATCCTGACTTTTGTCACACATCCAACGTTGTCACTCAACTGACACCACACAATACTGGAAAGCATTGCAGTCCTTCAGACAGGATGTTAAGCCGTGGTCCACTGTTCATTGTACTTGTCTTTCCTGTCATGACTAGTGGAATATCAACTCTTCAGTGAGCTTAATTAGTTTAAGCTCACTTTTTATCACTTTCATCACCTCAACTGACTTATGACACAATGAATGTAATAGTGGGTCATAGATGCCAGGAGGTTTGTATCATTTGCTTGTTTTTTGGCGACACCTCAGGACAGAGCCTTCTTTAGTACTAATGTTATTGGTTTGGCTATCCCAGTTCAGTGAGTGATGGTTGATGATATATGACTCCCAGGCACCTTTGGCCCACCTCTTACTTCATATTTCTTAGCAAGTCACAGATCACAAGGGCACACTGCCACTAAGACTGTAGTTTTACTGCATAGACTCTTACCATAACTCCATTTTCAGACACATGGTCTTTCAACGCCTCTACTATCACATGACGCGGCAGCTCGACGTAGCTCGCTTTTTTGATGAGCGACGACAGCTTCTGTATCAAGAAGAATTCGTTCTCCACACGTTCGTGTTCCGTCAGGTGACGTGTCGCGACCGTCTCCTTGTCAGGGTTCACTGGGTCAAACATCGTCTGGATTTGATCAAAACAAGTGAGAACAAACGAAGGACAAATCAGTTAGAGTAATCAAATCATCAATAAGAACACTCAGTTATCATATGCTGCATTTGTTAAACTGTAATACATTTTAGAACTTACATGGTTGAATCTTACATGGCTCACAATTGTTTTAGGACCTGAGTTTGCCTTTAAACATGATATCTTCTTATACCTTGTTACCTATATGTTATATATATATATTTATTAGCCATATTAAGCAATGCATGTTGGCATCACATGCTTTTATAATAGCTTTAAGTTATGATCTAAAGAGCTAAAGAAACGCACCTCTTTGTCCGGGTTGATTGGATCGAAGACATGCTAAATCACAAGTATCAATAACAAACAAACAAAGGGAATTAGTGGAACAAACAACGCACAGCACACTATTACTTGAAAAGCTGGAGACAAATAAAAAGGAAAAAAGTGCATGTCCAGTGTCAAAAACAATGGTTGGGATAACGGGATATCAAAATCAACTCTGTCTACAAGCAAGTGCAATGGAATAAACTACGCAGTCACCAAAGCATGGCTGCTATCTTCATTAGGATTTAATCTTAAGCTTGAAATGTATACTGGGCAAAGTTTTGCCATCCCTTCTTTTGAATAATCTTTTGGTATGCAAATAATGTCAATAGCCTAAGTGACATCTGGAACGGTTAGGGTTATACTTTTCATTCGTGAAAGAATAAACTTTTCTTTAATCTTTTCTTCAAGTTCAAGGAACATATCTGGTAAAAATCCTACTTATAACTTACTTAAGTTATGTACAAGGTTGATATGAAGAAAAACACTTCATTTTCTGGTGGCAGTACCTTCATTTCGATAAGAATTTTGTGAAACTCATCGGTGATCGCAGTGTCCAATGCGTCGGAAAACTCAGAGAACTGGTCCAGGTATGTTGAGGGGATGATTCCATCCATACGCTGCATGAGGCGCATGACCAGCGACCGTCGGGTGATGGGTATGAAATGTTCCGGAAACTCCTCTTCGGAGGGGACCCCGAGAAGAGGTGCCCTCTGTACTGGTGCTGGTACCAGTGTGTCTGCTGTCTGGGTGGGGAGCGGGGCAGCTAGTGTCGGCCATTTTAGTTTGCTACGTAGGCTGACTAGCCTGGCTGCTGCACTATACTGGAAAATAGAAGAACATGACTGATTTAAGAATCTAGTAGTAACACTACATGTACATATCTTGCTGTAATATAGCTTGCTATGTTATTTCAAAGGAAGCCAATTACAAAAATGTCCTTCTTGTTCACTCATTCCTGACAATAGTGCAAAAAGTCTTATTGACAGGAAAAGTGTCAGCCAATCAGAGGTGTTGTTCACAATGATCAAAGGATGTAAGGTACCCTGTGATTAGTTGCATTCCTTGGTTCTAAAAATTCAAGTGATCCTGTCGATTAATTTCATTTTACCCTGTCATACAGTGCAAGCAAAAGTGTCACAAATTATGGTGAGGAAAAAATTTATTGACAGGAAGTTGGCCTTGTTTCTTTAATATAACCAGTCTTTGTTGTCATGGTTGTGCTACCCATAGAACCCCATGCCTCCCAACACGCAAGGGGATCCGTGAACAAGTCTATGGCATTGTTAGGGACATGATGACATATGATGACATATGCCTAGATTCGTAGACACTCCAAATAGGCTTTGAGCCAAGTTAGGCAAATGTAATGTCCTCAGTCGTGTCAAGGCAACATAATTCAATGTGACACGGAACATACCATTAATAAAATGTCTATAGTTTGCAGAACAGTCTTGTGACATTTCTTCTTAGTAGCGGATGTCTTTAGTATACATTCTAACATGCGACAGGTGTATTTCTAAGACGTTTATAACGTCTTACAGGTGGCATATCATGTTGTTGTTTACTAGTCTTCAATGACGTTTCCAAGGACATCTACAAATGTTTAGACAAATATCACGATATGTTGACATTCTGTACACCCTACTGCATCGTCTTACGTTATTTCTTGAGGTGTGAAGTCCAAGAGACAGGATTCTGAGGCGGAAATTCCCCACACGACAGCAGAACAAGGTTGGACCGCCCATCTTTACATGTTTGGGGTCATCAGGGTGGAAGGTCGAAGGTTATTTAGAGCGTAGGAGCGACAAAACACAAATCAAAATTAGGTAGAAAATATAGAAATTGAGAAGATAGATCATCAGAATAAATGTCGTACAGAATTCGTATAAAATATTTACTTGAATTTGTTCCACTTTTTTTATGGTGTGTTATGTTGCTTTCACGGGTTTCATCTGATATGAAGATGAATATTTAACGTTTTATCGCCTTCTCCCAAGTTGCACTGCAAAAATTTTCCCGCGAAAACGAAAAAGTGGAAGTCGGCCAAACTGGACTCCAAACCTTCCTCAGGTTTTCCATCTTCTTCCGGAGTTCAGCACGACAGTGTGGTATTCTGAATAGGAACTCTGAACTCAGAAATGTCCGCGCACAACTCTATTCATTAAGGAATTGTCGCGTTGGATAAAAAACACGGATTTTGTGTCGTCCAGGCATCGCGCCCCCCTCCCCCATGTGGGAAATGCACAACCCAACACTTTGACGTTTTTGTTGAAGGACCGTTCAGTTTGAACAGACTTTGTAGTAGATATGGACCCTGCAGAAGTGGAATTCCTGGCTGAGAAGGAGATGGTTCATATTGTGCCGAACTTCTCCATGGACCGGATGTATCTTATTGGGGTAAGTATGAAACTAACAGTGCTGTAGTGTTGTTGATATTATATCATATTATTTGACAATACTACAATGTACACTTATGTTTGTACACATGTACATTGTATCATGAATTGGAGAAAAGTTTCAGTCTTCATGATAATAATGCTTGAGATAAAACGTATGCTTTTATCGATAGCTGAGGCTTAACACATTACCAAAGGCTTTATGTCAACATCTGAAGGGATGAATGTGACCCAGAGCAGCAGCGGGGCTCGGAGCCTCTATAAGATCCGCGGAATTTGATCCAAGTGGTCAAGCCAACGGGGTGGTTTATCGCTTGCCATATACGGTGACCGCCCTATGTTCCGAAATCCCTATGTTCCGAAATCCCTATGTTCCGAAATCCCTATGTTCCGAAATCTCTATGTTCCAAAATCCCTATGTTCCGAAATCTCTATGCTCCGAAATCTAACAGAATAAAATCGAAATTCAAGGTGAATATAAATGTATAGTATATGTAACTAAATGTTCCAACTCTGGGCCATAATTCGGTAGAGGGTTGTGGCTTAACGAGGTTCATGGTGGCATTTAGATTTTGATCTTAGATCCTATACCTTCCTCTGATACTCTTCTCTTGTGCCATTTAAGAGATCCTGAGCTCTGTTAAATTTGAACCAGAGGCCGAACCGCATCGCAAATGTCTTGTTCATGTATGAGTGATTTTTTTTCATTTCCTTACATTTTTAAAAAGTATATATATATTAAATTGCATATCTAACTGGCGCGAGGTCATTAGATATCTTAATCTTTGATATCTAAATTCTCCGAATACCAAGCATCATTTAGACAGTTTGGACTATAAAATATCAAAATATTAAAGATTTTCGAGATTTTTATAAAAAATCTTGAAATTTTCTTTGAAAAGAGTTTTTGATAGCTAGTTCAAAT
This sequence comes from Branchiostoma lanceolatum, assembly GCF_035083965.1. NCBI lineage: Eukaryota > Metazoa > Chordata > Leptocardii > Amphioxiformes > Branchiostomatidae > Branchiostoma > Branchiostoma lanceolatum. The sequence goes on from NC_089728.1 coordinate 6,160,647, forward strand.
AAATTGAATTTTTTTATAGCTAATGCTCGAAATTTTCGAAAGCTGATATAGAAAAATCCAATCTTTTTTTAACAAAAGATCAAACGGAGTTTTAAATGCGTCATGGACTCTTCCTAAGAAATATGGCCGTGTGTTGGAACATTTCGATAGGGGTTTTTGAACTTATATGGCATAGGGATTTCGGAACATAGGGATTTCGGAACATAGGGATTTCGGAACATAGGGATTTCGGAATATAGGGATTTCGGAACATAGGGATTTCGGAACATAGGGCTGTAACCGCATATACTGTGCCTCTCAGAATTAGAAGTTAAGACTAAATCTTGTTTCATGATGTAACTATTTAAGAACATGTTTGTTGTAAAGTTTGATTGACTTAATGTGCTTGTGTTCTAGGGTGACATCGGTCCCTTCAACCCAGGTCTGCCAGTGCAGATTCCCCTGTGGATGGCCATCAACCTCAAACAACGGCAGAAGTGCCGGATACAGCCTCCTGACTGGATGGATGTGGGTATGTAACATGTGTCCATTGTCATCTCAGCTGGGTTTTGTCAAGAAAATGAGGGGCCTACCCTAATGCAATTGCAAGGGAGCAGAATGTAGAGGTTTAGCAGATTTGATGTGGGAATGTGTCATTCTAAGGCTTCATCGAAGTTCATGAGGGTGAAATTGTGATCGGACAAATTACAGTTGAAGACTGTTGCCACCTGTGGACTTGCATGGTCAATTGTGGTCAATCTGAATTTTTCACTATTGCATAATTGGCAAAATCTGCTCCCAATGGTAATAGGTGCTGAAATAGGGCACAGTGCGCCTGTTCCCCATTTAGAAAACTCAGGGATCTGTAATCATTAAGTCTGTAGGTAACATTTCGGAGCAACCTGGCATTTCATGGGATAACAAGTGGTGAAAGATGTCATTCCGTGTGCATCATGGTTTGTTTGTACAAGAATTCAACCTTCATCATTTGACTCCTAAGACTCCGCCAGAATGTTTCCTGATAGTGTTTGATGATAAAGATGCACATGGATATAACACACTGGTTATTTCTTATGCATGCCTTAGAAAAACTACAAGAGAAGAAAGAAGAAGAAGAAGGCTCCCAGTTCTTCAAGCCAATGCTGAACAAGCATTACATGGAAGTGGCACAACTCCTACTCACACAGTAAGTTGGAATATCAACCCATTTGGTATTTGGTAATGCTGACATCTAAGAAGTAAAGCCAGGACTTGGTGAAAACCTTTCTAGAGCAATGTTTTCTGTGTCATTTTTGTAAGTGGACTCCAGGTAGAATAGTGTTTCTCTATCTAACACTAATTGAGATCTTAATAAAACAAACAAACTAACTAACTAACTAACACATTGGGTGAAGTCTGCTTTATTGTTCTTACACAGAAGTTGAGTGGCCATGATATTAAGGTTGTTTCTTTTTTAGTGCAACAGACGACATTCCCAGGGCAGATGAAGTCAGGACCCTGATAAAGGATATCTGGGACATCCGCACGGCTAAGCTGCGCACCTCTGTGGACAAGTTTGTCTCAGAGCAGGAATCCCATGCCCAGGTACATTTTGTTGGCTCTATTGTTTCTCAGATTTGAAAAAAAATGATGATGGTCTTAAACCTTCTCCTTGGTTCCTAACTCAGTAACTAATAGGGAATCGGGTGCCAAATGGCTACTTCAGTGTGCTAAAGGTTAAATACCAACTTGAAAACACGATTATGGGGAAGAAAAATGTATACCTTGGTTACTCCTATGTAGAATGGTAACAACACATGCTTTTTCCCCAATTACAGCTGGATGACCTTTCACTGATGGAAATCAACACGATGCGACAGTTCCTGACGCAGGCCCTGGATCACATGCACCAAATACGAACTCCACAAGGGGGAGCCACTCAGCATACACAGGAGTAACACAGCTGTGAAAGAAGACTTTGCGTGAACAACAGTATGAGATTGCGTGAACAACAGTTGTCATTTACCAACTCAGATTAACTTTCATGCTGAGCTTATATACTTTTATTTACATTGGAGGGTTGTCTTATCTTCTGTTCTTTGCATATTTTAGATGACCTTAAGTCAGCATTTGAGTATTGTTAAAATCTGATACTTACCAGAATGGTATAGGATTGGACTTGAAAAAGTTTGTACACATTAGTGACATTTTCAAATTTGATGAGACCACAACAAGTGCTTGACTCTTTGGAATTAGGTACATAAAAGAATGGTATAGAATTGAACTTGAAACTGTTTGCACATAACAGCAACTTAGTAATACCACAGGCAAGCTCTACTCAAATTTATTGAGTCCACAACTGTTTGTTTTGAGTGTGTATATGGGGAAACTGTATGAATGTGAATTGATTCTCAATGGGACCAAATGGTACTAAATAATAAAGTAACTTATAGAGTTTGTAACCAAAGTGTGTATGCAAGCATGGTGTGGTGTTGTATACTGTATAGACCAAACGGAATGGTATATACCAATAATGTATTACATTGTACATGTATTACAGCCTTATCAATGTACGGTGAGATAACATTGATTCTCAATAAATACAAGTGAAGCTTTTGTCCTTTTTTACTTCAGTATGTAGAATATTTCATAATCATATGATTTATAGCCAGTACCCTGGTTGAAAAAAGTGTGGTGTGTGTGTGTGCATGTGTGAATGAGTGAGTGAGTGAGTGAGTGAGTGAGTGAGTGAGTGAGTGAGTGAGTGAGTGAGTGAGTGAGTGAGTGAGTGAGTGAGTGAGTGAGTGAGTGAGTGAGTGAGTGAGTGAGTGAGTGAGTGAGTGAGTGAAAAAGCATCATGCTTAGCCTCATTAGAAGTAACCTGAGTACAATCCTCCATAGGGGTTAGCAAGCAATTTTTTTAAATTTATTGTCAAATATTACAATACCATACATTGACTCTCGAGGCAGCGTAGCTGATATTGGAGAGTCAACATTTATGGACAGACGGATACATAGGCAATTTTTTTTGAGCCAGCGGTCACTTCAGAGGATGGTACTCAGGCTACATTATAAGTTCACTGCAGTTGAAACGTAATTTACTAGTCGTCGCTCGTGAGGATATCTTTATTTATCTCTTTCCCCATCCTACCCTCCCCTGTTTTCTGTGAATGGGTTCGTCCACCAGCTGGTGCCCCGAGGTGCATGCTGGGTGCAGCAGACGGTAATTTACGACCTGGTGACCCCGGCCGACAACACGGGGAAGTCGCGCGGGGAGAGAGATCCCGCTGGCAATGCACTTCAGGAGGATTCCCTGCCGCGAGCAACCTTCACCGAGCTTCAAGACACTTCCGGTAGCGTTTTGTGGTGCTTTGCGGGATGGGCGAACGCGTTTTTTGTGTCGGTATGCGGCGGTTGTGATTTGATGCGAGGGGGACTACTGCTGTCAACATGATGGCGGGTGCGCCGCACACAGCTGGCGAGGCCGCGGCCACATCTGGCCTGGCGGCGGCGGATCCCTCCCAACATGGCTCCGTGTGCTTCGTGTGTGGCAGCGGTGGGGCCAGCTACGAGCTCCGATCGCGCCCGGGAGCTGGCGACACCGCCGTGCCGTACTTCCCCTTCCTGGAGTATCACGAGCCCCCGCCCGGCGGCCGGTCCCTGGCTCCCGACGGGTCCGCCGACGTCTGTTTCGTCTGCTGCTCCTTCCTGTCCGAGCAATGGAATTCCTTCGAGCGGATGCGAACGCCTCTTGCCAAGCGGCTCTACTGGCTCAAGAGGCCCCCAGGGTGCGGCTACAGGAGCGGTCACGACGTCTGCCACGACGCACAACTTCGCTTTCAACAGGAGGAACTCCTGAAACTTAACGGTCAAGACGCGGCCGACGTGGGCGGGGACGACTTCGAGTGGCCCGGGTATGCCGCCGCTAACAGTGACGACGCCAGAAACAGAGAAACAACCAACGAAGGAACGTCGACTCTGAGATTATGTTACGTCTGCGGAAATAAGAAAGACAGGAGACATCTCTTGAGCGCTCACACGCGGCCCCAGCACAACCCGAAGTCACCGTTCTACCCCTGCCTCACAAGGCATGCCCCGCCCCCTGGGGCTGGCCAGGCGGACCAGGACGGGACGGTCATGATTTGTGAGGGCTGCGAGAAGTTCTTGTTCAGGCAGTGGCAGGCATTCCAGAGGAACAACATCCCTGTCATGGAGAGACAATATCAGCTCCGATCTGAGCCCGATGTGTCCCGCAAGGCTATGTCTTCGGACCACAACACTATACCACAGGACAGAAACACTCAAGAAGATGGCGATGGCATGATGAGGTGTTTCACTTGCGGAGTGACGCAGCCGTTCAACTCAGGCAGGTTCATCTATTCCAGGAAACACTCTGAAGGGGGCGCATACTTTCCCTTCCTGGAAGAACTCACCCCGCCCAAAGGCACCATGCCCCTGACGGTACACGGCGTGACCCGGGTCTGTCACGGGTGCCGAAAGTCCTTGGACAGGCAGTGGAAGTCGTTCGAAGCGTCGGCAACACCGGAGAGCCAACGTGTCTATAAGATGCACAAGGAGAGTCCAGGGAAGCTGCTGTCTTCCCCCTCCACACATTCTTGGCCGCCGCAAAAGTCGACTGCTTCCAAGCCTCAGGGTTGTTACCTGTGTGGTAGCATTCTTCCAATCTCAGGTGGTAATGTCGTTAACTCCAAACCACCATCAGAAGACGAGGATGATCAGAATGTAAAGTACTTTCCCTTTCTCACTGATTACCCCCAGGCAAGTAATGCCCGACCGCTGAGACATGACGGCACAGCCCGGGTGTGTGACACCTGTCACTCGTGGTTGGATCAACAGTGGCACATCCTTCAAATCAGGGGCGTCCCACCTAACCAGATCGGCGGCTTTATAAGTAACTTTATGGTGCTGCCAAGCACGTCGTCAAGTTCAAGGGGAGAAACTGATACTGCAACAAGGTTATCACCTGTCGTGGCGGCAGATAAAAAAGAAACACTAGAAGAGGCCAGGAAAAAGTGCTTTATTTGTGGCAAAAGCATAAGTACAGGTGGTAAGCAAACAGTGTACACATACCCAAGGACGAGGGACGGTCTTTCGGACAGAGGCCCTTTCTTCCCCTTCCTGGCCACCTGCAACCCTGCACCTGGCGCTGATCCGGTCCGGTCCAACGGTTCGGTGACCACCTGCCAGTTCTGCCACCACAACCTGTTGCAGCAGTGGGACGATTACGAGGACTCCCCAAGCAGCCCCGGCCAATCCAATCGCTGGCTGCGGCCGTACCACACGCGAGATTTCGTGTGCTACTGGTGCGGAGAGCTCCATCCTTTTGCGGTGGCGAAAGAGGTTTCGGTAAAACACTTCCCCTTTCTAACTGACCGCCCCAGACCGAAGGGATCCCTAGCGTTAGAGGGAGGTAGCAGTGTACTTGTGTGTCCGGGATGTCATGAACTCATGAAAAGTGTTGAAAAGACTGCAGAAACTGACTTCACACCTTCTTCAGTTATAAGGGGACCAAGCATTGATGAACACAAGGTGGGTGAAGACATTTGTCTTCTTAAGTTCTTTTGTATGTTTAGGGCCACACTTTTATCATGTGTTGAAAAGACTGTGCACAGCAACAATATTGTTGTACACATCATACCTTTAATTAAAGGGGACAGGCCATTGATGAACATAAGGTGGGTAAAGATTTCTATCTTCGTTTGTACTGATAGAGCTAGTTTCAATATCATACATGTACTTTTAATATCATCAGTAGCAAAACATAGAGTTCGAAAGGACATACATGATGTAGACCCATTGCAATGTGTCTAACTCTTAAATTCAGCCCGTTTCAATGTCCTTGTAAACTTTTAAGTTATAGCCTCCTTTGCCGGAGGTGGGCTTTTTTTGTGTGTGTGTATGTCAGTAACCTGTTTGCACCCGGCTTCTTGTAAACCACCTCTGAGTACAATCAGAACTGGTATACAACTAAAAAAAAGCACATTTAATATCGGCACACACACCCAAGCCCAACCCATGAAGCTGAGGAGGCTAGTACATTGTATTAGTAAACATAACCTTTCCTGCCAAAGTGCATTTGCCCCTTGAGTGCACCTTTGTGTTGGCGGAAGACTTCCCACCTGTCCCCCAGAGTTACACACCTGTCGCAGGTGTCAGGTGACAAGAGCAGCGAGGTGTGGCCACCAAGGGTAACAGGAGACACTGGGGCTAATGCACCATAGCCTGGGGCCAACTGTGCCCAAGGTTTTAGAAGGTTAGGCCTTGGAAAAAACGTTGTGTTTCCGGTTACCCGACCGACTGTAGCAAACACCTGCCTACCCTGGTCTTTTTTGTCTGCTGCTAGTATGGGACATAAAAGTTTCGATCTGACATCTGATTAATGAAAACAGCTTTTTTTTTTCCTGGGCCTTACCAAGATGCTTGAAAATAGCTTTTACCAGTTGGATAGTTGTCATCATAGTAGAAAAGGGCTGTTTTTTTCTTCAAATTTTGAATTTCAGGTTTTTCCAAGTTTTAGGCCAAATACAGGTCTTAAAGGTCCTTAAAGTTGATTTTTTTTCGTAATTTCTTTTCATAAGTTGAATCTGCCTTTTCACAATTTGCCTAGCAATATTCACAGTACAAATACAACATCCTTGGACCATATGGATGTGTTCACAACCTGTGATTTATTTACTGGCACATAGTTCAACTAGTTCAACACATATTGTACTGGTCATCTTTTGGCTGTCTTTTCAATCAATGTGATATATTGATAGAATGACAAGAACTTAGTATAAATGGAAACATAAGCCAATATTTTGTTCTGGAGAATATTTCCAGTTTTTGCACCATAATCCAACAACGGGCGCCTTTTAAACTAGTACATATTATTCCTAAAATCATTTGACTCATTGCTTATTTCAATGAGACCATAAAACCTTGTACTATATATGCTTCCATATTTTCTCTTCTAAGCCCTGTGCTGCCCAGGTGTTGTACCTTGTCCAGAGTACATGTACTTTAGGCAGGTAAATACAGGTGCTTGTTCAGCTCTTGTCAAGACAACAAAGGCCTCACATTGTCCGCCCCCAGTTGAAAGCACAGGTAAACAGAGCTGAGACCTCTCGTTGCAGCAGATGCCGTCAGCTTTAGACCCTGGATATTTTTAGCTGGTGTAATATTGTGGATTGAAAATTCCCTGTAGACGTAACAGATTGTATATGTTTTAACAGTGCATGGGTTTATAATTGATAGCTTAATACTCTTTGATTTGTAACAATAGAAATCTAGTGTAAAGGATTTTGTTCTTTGAGAAAGAGTAATCAATATCAATATCACCCATGAAGAGAAGGTAAGAAATATTGATCTTTTGTTAGCATTTAGTTGCTGCAATTATGCAATATCAGAGATCATTGTTATGGCTGCAAAGCTTAAAATCAAATCCCTTGAAAATTTATCCTTCAGTCATATAAGCCTGATTTTATTGATGATATTGTTAGAAACCCTTGAAGGTCCTACATAGATATACTATTTCAGTGCTGTAAATGTCCTACTTGCAAATTTCCCCTTGCCGGTAATGTACCTCATCCCCTCCCACCTGGTCCTGAGTGTCAGGCATGCTTGGGTAGTACTGGTGTGTACAAAAATGTGCTAACGTTACTAGAGTCCTATAGTTGTACTGTTTCTATACCGTAGTCTTGTGCTGTTGAGTGGATCCCCCTTGCCGGTAAGGTACCCCATCCCTTCCCACCTGGTCCTGAGTGTCAGGCATGCTTGGGTAGTGCTGGTGTGTACAAAGATGTGCCACTAAGGTCCTATAGTTGTACTGTTTCTATACCATAATCTTGTACTGTTGAGACTTGAGTGGATCCCCCTCACCGGTAAGGTACCTCATGCCTTCCCACCTGGTCCTGAGTGGCAGGCATGCTTGGGTAGTGCTGGTGTGTACAAAGATGTGTGGCATTCGCCCCGACGTGACCCCACAATCTGCAGCGCCGTGCACATGTTACTTGTTAGTTTGTTTTGACTCCATCAGGAACCAGGCAGACATTGCAACCAGCGCCACCAGCTAACCTTTCCCTCCCACCCCGGCTGGCAAATATGAGGAGCCCGGTGGTATTCCGTAGGTCTCGGGAACTCACCGTGATGGTACGGTAGCTTTTGACCTGGGCTACTTGGAAGTGTTCCATATTGAAGTGGTGAAAGGCGTCCTACAGGGCAAAAGTTACCAGAAACCGATTCCCTATAAGTATAACATCCTTGCAGAAAAATAGGGTGAAAACTTCTTATCAAAACTTTCCATACTTAATAAAGTCTAGATCCATCTTTCAGCATTATGGAGATTGGCACCCAACAGTGATTTCATAAAAATCATAATCAATATTTGTCAGCAAATTTGGATGATTTTTCAAAATCTTGGCCTCAGACCACTCCAAATTTCATTACTGATTATCCACATAATGTTTTTGTGAAAAGATTTGTGAGTAATTTCATCAGGTTTGTAAATCACTTGAGCACGAAAGTATGAGTATGAAAGTTCTTTATTCACAGCCAAGGAGCTATACAACAGCCAAGTAGAACCAGTCATTATTGCCCTGAGAAAGGTGACAGTCACAGGCCGAGACATTGGCTGTTGTTTTACTCCTTGGTCATAAATGAACTTTGCTACTCATATAGAAACAAAGGATGGTTTTTGGACGGCCCAAAGTTGGTACTTAACTGTCGATGAAGGCAGATGAAAGGTTTTCCGATGGCCTTAAGTTGGCACTAAACTGCCTAAAGTTGGCACTAAACTGATGAAGACAGACAAAAGGTTTTTGGATGGCCCAAAGTTGGCACTAAACTGAAGATGAACTTGATGAAGACAGGTAAAAGGTTTTTGGATGGCCCAAAGTTGGCACTAAACTGTAGATGACAACAGACGAAAGGTTTTTGGATGGCCCAAAGTTGGACCTAAACTGTAGATGAACTTGATGAAGACAGGTAAAAGGTTTTCGGATGGCCTAAAGTTGGCACTAAACTGATGAAGACAGACAAAGGGTTTTTGGATGGCCCAAAGTTGGCACTAAACTGAAGATGAACTTGATGAAGACAGGTGAAAGGTTTTCGGACGGCCCAAAGTTGGCACTTAACTGATGAAGACAGACAAAAGGTTTTTGGATGGCCCAAAGTTGGCACTAAACTGAAGATGAACTTGATGAAGACAGGTAAAAGGTTTTCGGATGGCCTAAAGTTGGCACTTAACTGATGAAGACAGACAAAGGGTTTTTGCATGGCCCAAAGTTGGACCTAAACTGTAGATGAATTGATGAAGACAGGTGAAAGGTTTTCGGACGGCCCAAAGTTGGCACTAAACTGTAGATGACAACAAACCAAAGGTTTTTGGATGGCCCAAAGTTGGTACTAAACTGTAGATGAATTGATGAAGACAGATGAAAGGTTTTCGGACGGCCGAAAGTTGGCACTAAACTGTAGATGAAGACTGCAACATCTGGAGCGGAGGATTAACATGCTTCCAGCTGGTATCCAGGATTCCAAATATTTTCCACTGCTGACACAATCAATTTTCTTCAGTCTGGAATCTGGATGTTATTCCCTATGTTTGATGTTGCATCATTTGTCTAAATGGAAGATATTCTTGAAGCTTTTATGTATTCTGCTCAAATACTTAGACAACTTGCTGTAGGTAAGCTGAATAATTGATTTGAAGTTGAAACTAAATAGAAAGTTATGTGTATTCAAGGATGAATTGGCGTTAAGTACCTTAAATCCACTAAAAAACACATAAATTTGCATAAGTATGTATAAATGGAAGATCCTAGATGCATTTACTATTATTTCAACCAATATAGAGTGATCACCTTTTGTAAACATCCGAGGTATTCAACGATTGGTAGGCAAGATTAGATTACTAATTAGTCTTTAAATTAGCAGATAGAATTAAATTGACATATTAATTAGATTCATCTTTTGTCTAACACCTGCCTTTTACCTGCTACTGTGTCACGGTGACATCATATCATGATCAATCGCTTGTATTGGGTCAAACACTTAAATCAGAGGGAAAGTTAGACTCACAATTATTACCTTCGCTGAGAAGGTTATGCAGAGGGTAGCGTTTGTATATGTGTTTGTAATTGACCTCCATAACTCAAGAAGGCCTAGATGGATTGTTTTGATATTTGGTATGTTGGTAGGTCTTGATGAGACCTAGAAGTGATTAGATTTTGGGTCCCCTAGCGGCTTGTCACGGTACTGCAGCGGAACTTCCTGTTTTGATATCTCGTGTTCTGGACACTCTATGGAACTGATTTTTGAGTGGTAGGTAGCTCTTTGGACAGAGAGTAAGTGCTGTAGGTTTGGGCCACCTAGCGGCTTTTTTGGAACTGGAGGAGCAGGTTTTGCTTCAGACTTTGAAAGGGAATAATTCAAGAAGGGTTTGATGAATGGTCATGATTTTGGGTAAGTAGATAGCTTGTTTTATATGGTCTATCAAGTTCCTAATTTACACCCTAGCCCCTAGCCCCAGAAACCCACTTTTGGCTGTCTTTCAACACTACCTGACTGCTGTCAGTTCACAAGTCACCAGAGCTGTCCTCACCAAAGATAGCTCTTAGTTGGAGGTCTGGACATTCAGTCTACAGTAAAGATAGCTCTCTGATGGACATCTGGACATTCAGGTCCACTGAAGTGATAAGATAGACCATAGAGAACCAGCAGAACACTTTATGGTCACCAGACACCAGACCTGCACCGGTCACTCAAACACAAGGCTGTCTCCAGTCCAGAACCCTTCCCTCCATCCCGGGACAGAAATATGCTTGTTGGGATGGAACAAAAATTTGTCCACCCATCTGTCCCAAAAATCTTAACTTCGTGACATGAAAATGAATTGAAGTTTAAGCTTAAAATGACAGACTGAATAATGAAAATTAACAACATTAGCTCCCAAACGGTACTAGTGAATGGGATGGAAAAAAGCTGGAGACAACCCTCGTCCAACATAAGAATTGCAATCTCAGTTAGAAATCACTGGTCAGTTTGGACATGTTCCAAGGAGAGACGGCAATGTAATTTAAAGTTGATTCCAGAGCTTTGGTTAGTTTACAAAAACTCACGGAATGCAAATTGTGAATTCCAGAGCACTGGTCAGTTGAACTCTAACGTACGGAATGCAATCTGAGCTAATTCCAGAGAAAAACATACAAAATACAATCTGAGTTGAGTTAATTCCATAGCACTGATCAGTTACAACTCCAACATACCAAAAACAAAACCCAAAGTGCTGGTCAGTTAAAAGACTAACATACAGAATGCAATTGGAGAAAAACACAAGGAATGCAATGAATTAAGAGCAAAGTACTCGTCAGTTAAAATTTCAACTTACAGAATACAATCTGAGCTAATTCCAGAGAAAAATACAGGAAATGCAAGCTGAGTTGATTCCAAAACAACAATCTTAAGTTAATCACAGAACACTGGTCAGTTACAATTCCAACTTACAGAATACAATCTAAAAACATGTGGAATTGATACAATCTGAGTTGATTCCAAAGCACTGGGCGGTTTAAACTGTAACATGCGGAATGCAATCTCAGCTAATTCCAGAGAATAACACAAGAAATACAATCTGACTCAGATTACAGAACACTGGTCAGTTACTCTCTAACATACGGAATGCAATTGGAGTTGATTCCAGAACACTTGAAATATCACCATGCACAATCCAAAGATAAACACAGGGAATACAATCTGAGTTTGATACAAGTAATTACAGAACACTGGTCAGTTACTCTCTAACATACGGAATGCAATTGGAGTTGATTCCAGAACACTTGAAATATCACCATACACAATCCAAAGATAAACACAGGGAATACAATCTGAGTTTGATACATGTAATTACAGAACGCTGGTCAATTACTCTCTAACATACGGAATTCCAGAGCACTTGAAATATCACCATACACAATCCAGGGAAACACACATGGAATACAATCTGAGTTAATTACAGAAGGCTGGTCAGTTACAACTCCAACGTACAGAACACAATCTGAGTTGATTCCTGACTGGAATAGTGATGAAGCCCAGGTGGAATCTGGCCCAGATGCCTGAGGATGAATCACTTCCACAGCCTCCTCTTTGATGTGGTCCATTTAGACCTGGCGCCTTGTGGTTAGGGGTCAATGACTCCACCAGCCCTCACAGATTGCCCAAGCTCCAAGCAGAGGTGTGTGGCTCTGGCATGTTTTACATATCATTTTGCTTTGGTCTGTTTTCATCCATGGAAGGATGTGTTGCAAAACAAAGGAAGCTGACATCATTCGTTAAGAGAGAGAGAGAGATAATAACTTTCCCCCAAAACAGTATAAAACTTTCTTTCATTCTAGACTTCATTTATGATTAATGCTGATTGAAACTATCAAGCTAAAGGTATTGCTTTTGGTGTTTCGTCCTTGCTGTGGATTACTGTAGGAAAGTTGGCAACAAAACATTTGTTTTATTTGGCAACAAAACCTCTCTCAACTTACGTCAAAACTGCCCAAGAAGTCCACTCAGGGGACCGATAAATCTGATCTATGTGGACAGGTGGTCACTATCTAAGTGACTTCCAAAATGGTCACATAGGCCAGGTGTCCTGATGTAGAGGTGGTTACTTGTACAGGTTTGACTGTGTTTTGTCTCAGAGCAATAGAGCGCCATCCGTTTCCAACGTGCTTGGTCGCCACGTACTCTATGGTGACCGAACGCGATTCCGTCAACAGGTCTGCCAAACAAGGACGGCATCCAGGCCGATATGACGTCACGAAGAAAGGAAGTTCCACTTCTCGCCTTCGTGTGAAGTTCAAACATGCCGCAGGTCCCAGGGACGCTTCCGGTGCAGAAACGGACGTTTGGACACCTGTTACATGAAAGTAAACTGCCCTTTCCAGTGCTGCAAATCATGAGATGTTTGCAGTGTTTTTAAGTTAGCAATCAACAATGAACATTGATCCTACCTGCCATTGTTACCACTACTGTATAAACCATGAATGCATAAAATCAAGCAAACCCTAAGTCTTGATTTTCTTGTTGCTGCAAAATTCATGATACTCAAGCAACAGACACACACACAGCAACAGACACACACATACACACACTCACACACATACACACACACATACATAATCATATAATAGTTATCACAAACGTTGATGAACTTGATTCATAATGTATAGGTACATATAGAATTTACTTTTGGTATTCAGATTTAACCCTGCTACTGCTGAGTTGTAGCTACCAGTTGGGATGTGAATGTGGGAGGAATAGGGTTAAGTATGTAATTAGTACTTGTCATAATGTTCTGTGTCAAGGCTAGAAGGGTGTCAAAAATGCCTTGATGCTCTTGCTTCCAATCTCGACCAATTTATATTATATTTCTCTAAAGTTCAGCCAGTAGGTACCCATCTGAGGCTGTTGTAGTGCCTTATAATATGCACCTCCTTGATCACGGAACCCCCATTTTATGTCCCTTCCTAAAGACGGCTGCAGCTCCAACCAGGATGCCCTTCCCCAGATCTAGAGTCAGAACATCAGCCATCCATCATTTTAACACTTTCCAACCCACTTGTTTGTTGGCTTAAGAAAAATGCAGTGGTGGCGTGAGGCCTGAGGTTTGTATAAAGTACTTTTTGTACCAAAGATCCCCTTGCGTAGGCTGCAGGTCCAAGACGGACATTGTGTAAAAACATCTGCTGCTGCCATTTGGCTGAAGTGGTCCTTTGTGTGTTCCCAGCATTCCTCAGCAGATGTTACAGTGCAGGCTAATTGGGAGAGCAGCTGGGAGGCCGGGGGACAAACCGCTAATGCTTTGGGGGTGGGTCCGAAAATAGTTTGTCCTAAACTTTGAAAAATATCAGGAAGGGCAAATGCAGCATACAGTGTTGAATCCCATAAGGATATATGTGATGCACAACTTTCCCCCGAAGAGTGTTAATGAATTGTCCCTTCAAGAGGCAATAAACACTTGAAAACATTTGCCTTTAATTATTTTATGTACCATTTTGGTGTATCCCTCATTCTATCACTTGAGAAAATTCCTACCCAACCTATGGAAAGACTTGATTCGACTCGACTCATTTTTCCTTTGTCTATTTCACCCTCCAGCTCCAGTAATTTCCTACAAAAATTCGAGAACCAAAAAATGAAGATGACTTGGCCTAAAGATTGATCTGAGTGAGTTCTAGAAAAGCGTACATTATGGAGAGGTGTAGTGTGTGTGTGGTAGGTATGCCAGGTGGTTCCAGTTATTTCCTGTGTCAGACACATCACTTGGGAATGAAAGTTAGACCAAAGAGTTTTACTGACTCTGCTGATTTAAGCTGAAAGTGTTGAGCTTAACTGTCGGCTGGGATCAAACTTGAGACTCTGGGGCAATATTTGCATCCTCCAAAAATAAGTATCAAAGTCTTGAATTTTCAAACCTTCAATCTGCTGAAGTAGGCTCTCTGCACCAATTTTTGTTTGTTTGTATCGCATACAAGGTAAACCACCAGGTTACAGTCTATATAACCTCCTTGTTGTAACACACCAGGTTTGTACTGAAGACTAATCTGACTGGATATGCAGCTTGTACTCTTCACTGAACAGTACAAGCTGCATATCTGGACAGATTTATTTAATCCATTCACACTGGGAAGGATCCCTGCTCTTTTTTGATGCTTGGGGTGTGTCTCTGGTCAAACACAGGATCTCTATTTAACGTCCTATTCATGGGACTTCCCTAACTGAAGCTAGGTACTCATTTTCACCTGAGTAAAGTGAGTGAATTTGTGTTAAGTTTCCCAAAGGCGTAACATTGGGGGGTGCCAGGGGACTGGGCTAAACACCCTTTCATTACTCCACGCCAATATGGCAACCCATGCTACAAATTAGTACAATTCTGACAGAAGATACACTGTTGTTAGATTAAACACATATATTAAGCTCTTTATATATTAAGCTCTTTTAGATTTATCTGGAAGCATTATGATAATTGCTTAGACCACTAGATAACTCATTCATTGACATATTTGTATGTTTAACTGGTCTGCAGGAGAACTTTGAAGCAGTTGACCATTTCTGAAACTTGTTTAAGAGAGCCACCTAGCAGGGCTATGGAAAACTGCAAAGAATAGCACCCTTTGGAGATGATTGCATGCTTTTCTCCCTAACCATGTACACAAGGATATGTATGTATCATTTACCTAACTGGTATAACTTGCAACATGCCTAACTTTTACCAGTGTATTTTATAGATATTATTAAGAAAGAACTTCCAGAACAAGTGCTTTTGACAGTGTGCTTTTAGCTATCAATTTCGATGAATGCTTTGTATTTGTTGATTCTGTGTATTCTATTTGTCGCGTATTAAATCTAATTTCTCTAGATTCCTTTTTTACCTACACCCAGCAGCCATTGTGTTATACAGTCAGTCTGTGTTCACAATTTTACGAAATGTAATTTCCTGATAATGCATGATGCCTCTTTTATTACTTGATCGAACATTGCCTAAATCGAACCCGCACTCAAACCTCCAAGGAGTAAGAAAATGCGGAAGGACCGGCCAAATAATTGCACATGAGGGGTAGCATAGAAATAATTACATTAGACGGCAGTTTTTCCAATATGCATGAGACTGTGCAAGGCTTGTGTGCATGTGTGGAATTTAAAGTACATTGAGTGCTCAGGCAATAGCAGTTAGCTGTTGGTATGGTATGGTTCACTGTTTAAAGCTATTAAAAGTGAAGAAGTGAATTACTGTAATTCTTGATTTGTTGCCTTCCTGCCTACGTGCACAGGCCAGAAGCTGGCCCCTTGCTTTCCAGGTGGATCCTCCAAGAAGGCCTGTCCCTTGCCCTAGCCTCTGCTTCCCGAATGTTTAACCCAGTGTCCTTCATGATCTTGATCTGTTAATGATATATTAATTGTGGCTACTTTTGCAGTGACTATTTAAGTTACACTAAAATTTCATTATTGCAAATATTTGATCCTTCTTCCTGCTGAAGCAAAAACTTTGTTCACATCGTTAAAATTAAATGCTGTGAACTACTCCCTTTCCCCCCAACTGCTGAATTTACAGACCGCAATATTAAATGGATTTGCAGTACTAGTATTACTTAATTCAAAGTACATGTAGTAAATTATACAGAAGTATGTCCTGTAGGAAATGTTTTTGATTTGTTAAGACAATACGGAAAAATATCATGATTGAAAGTGTAAAGCTACTAAGCTATCTTTATTGTTGCAGAGGCTGTAGAAATTGAAAGAAAGCTTTCATGTGGTATTTAATCGTTAGGCCCAAACCAATCCCTATTTAAGTATTATGGGCTTATGGGTATAGATATGAATCTGTAAATGAGTTATCAATATATAACACAAATCAAACCTAATACTGTACAGTCCACATTGCTAGTGTGCCAGAACCAGCATTGCTGTAGCCTCTACCAGGCTCCGCAGATCGCTGGGAAAATAGTAGAAATCGGCCAAATAGAGTGAATAGTATGCCAGGGGTAGTCCGCTATACAGTGAAGCTCAATAGGCGATCTACAGCTATTGAGCTTCACTGTATAGCTGACTACCCCTGGCATACTATTCACTCTATTTGGCTGATTTCTACTATTTTCCCAGCAATTGCACGGAGCCTGGTAGAGGCTACTGCTCCACAACTTTAACATGTTTTTTTGCTTGTTTCTGGTTTGTTTGTATGTCGGTGTGTCTGTCCTTTTGCGTGTGTGTTTCTTCAATTCTCAATATACTAGTACACAATTTTGTGGGTCAGCCGCTACCAGCGAAAGCTGCCTTGACTGACCCAGTGTAATGACTCGTCTCATTGTGTATAAATACAAATACAAGTACAAAAATTTGCAGTTTTGCCATACAGTGCTGTTATTTTGGTGTGTGGGACTGGAACTTCAGTGGAAGGGCTACATGTACATATCAGTATGGATTGATATAATATCATATAAAGCAAGGAGGTTTGATTCACTCCTCCTTTGGATATTGATAAAGGTGTGAAGTCTGCCATCTTTGATTGCTTTTGAATGTTACCAACAGTGAACATACATGTAATTTTTTTCTATCATTTTAACCCACTACATTACAACAATAGCGATGGTCACTTCCGTTGTGATTCTATGTCTATAGCCATTAATTATTTCAATCAAGTTAATTCCTATGGTGCCAGGTAGAACATGCCTAACTGTACCACCTACGCCACAATGGGCCATCTAATCTCCGGGGACATGTGGGTCAAAGGTGAAACCACCGGGGTGTGAAATTTGTTTTTGTTGGGCGGCCAGTAGCACCTGCTGGGGCCAGTCGCACTGACTCCCTGTGTGCCTGGGGCATTGTGGGCCCAGGATCCACCCAAACGGCGATAATTAGACTGCACAGGAAAGGTCGCCCCGTACGTCTCAACCCAGGAAGTACCACTTCCCTTTGTGGTGGAACACCGGGGTGAAAGAAAGGAAACGATTAGAAACCTCTATTTTCCTCTCCATAGATCTCTCGCGAAACACGACCATTTGTTTTGGTTAGAGTTTTAGATGGTTAGAGTAGGATTGTTTTGTCTGTAATCGGCCACAGCGCTCATTGTAACCGTTCCCTCTGAGAGTGGTACATCCGGAGATAAACACCAGGCCTGTAGCCTAAGGCTGTGTCGTTCGTATTTTTGCCATGGCCCCTCGCATGAGAGGTCAGAGGCTCGCCCGTCGCAGGGGGAGAATTTAACAACACTGGGCCCAGATGGCATCAAAGGTAGGTCAGAGGGGTTAAACATCCACACTGCCAGCACTCTAAAGGCCTGGGAGAACTGAAGGGAGGGTATCTTGGCAGGGGAGCGTGGGTCGAGCCCAAAAATGGAAGGATGTTGTAGGGCACAGACAATTACCATACTTGTGGTTCCACTAGATTAACAAGGGAGGGGGTGGGGGGCAGGAAGATAAGGTCATAATATTGTCCTTACGTAACACTACGTAACCGTAACTTGACATGCCTTTGTTTTTCCTGGCAAGCTTCTCATTGATTGATTAACTACTGTGGTAACATGTTTTGGACCTGTCGGTATCAGTACAGCATAACCGATTGGATGTCCAGGGCTCACCTGTTTTCCCTGCATTAGTCTCCCATGGATGACATGATCATTATAGACAGGCTATTGTGTCATGATTTAATACAGTGTATTATGTAGTCTGGCAACACGCCAAGTTAGGACCCTTTTCCTAGACTATGTTCCTAATGCTGTGAGGAAGGAGAAACAGTATCCTTGAGATTTCCAGTGGTAGACTAATCCTACTTCCTGTACAGATGCCACTTTTTCCTGCTTTCACTTTTTATAGGGAACTTGAAACCCCTGCAAACACAATTGGTGTTACCCTCCAAGCAGAGGTTAGGCTCTGTCTTCTTTTGGATGTCTTTGTGTTTTTATCAGGCTCTTTTGTTAGTAAGGTTTTATTTTTTTTGTTCCGCCAGTCCGATAAAACACATAAAACAACGTCCAAAACAAGCTGGAGCCTATTAAACCTCTACTTGGAGAGTAAATTTGTGTCGCAAGGCATGAAATAGAAAGTGTCCCCCTCCTTTCACAAAGACCGATTGTCCGATCCATGACCCTATAACCTCGCCAGGTGGGGCTGTGCAACAGGTACTGTTCCATACATACATGTAGAAACCTGTGTACTTCTTGGTTTATTAATTGGATTATTCATTCATGTGTGACATAAATGATTAGAGGACTTTATAGTCCTCTTCTTCCATTTCTCCCATGAGGGATTTGGCTTCAAAGAATGCTGGGCCCGGAAGTTAAATAATTTAAAATTCTTCTGGTGTGGTTTTAGAATAGCCCTTTTGCCAGCTGGTTGGAATATAGTGGGTTTATCTGACAGGGAACCAATCAAATATTACATGACAGAAGGTTGGCCAATTGTCTATTCATGGTGACCTAACCAGACTGATTCACTTGCACATGAGAGGTGATGAGTGTGTATTTTATATGTAATGCAGAAACCCCCTATTTAGAAGTGGTCCGGTCTAGATCTACATTACCATCACAATTAGCAGCATGTTTTATTTACAGCCAACAGGGGCTGCCATGTGTTCCTTTGTTCCCAGCTTGGTTTTTGCATGCATTTGTCCAGTGATTTCATTGTCAGTCTGAGTCAAGCTTCCTGTGGAGTGGCAGTGTGCTGGGCCCCTAAACCAGGCAGCCTTCATTGGTGAGAGCACAAACCCAAGACTCCAGAGTAAGTGTGCTCAAGAACTTGGTTCTTTCTGATAGCTTAGACAGAAGCCGATGTGTAGTGAAAGTGTGCCTAGATCCTTGGTTTACTTAGATTACCAGACCAATGGCTGCAGCATTGCGTAACTGCCTGCCGGGGTCTGTCTGTTGTGTGTATAAGGACTATAAGTATTACAAGGGGCAAGAACCTTCCTGTCGTTTTTGTAGGTCACATTTCCGGCGTTATGTTGCCAGGAATTTATCGGCTTGTACCCAGGATGAGAGTAGTTGTTGGTATTCAGATCCGACTGGCTGTGGGTAGGGCCCAGATTGTCCCTTGGCCCGTGCCTCCACAAATCTTCTTTGTGTGGGGGAGTCTGTTGATATGCATGGCAGGGTAGGACAATGGCAGCTGCACCTTTGTATTTATCCCGGGTGTCATGTCAGCGTGCCCTGAGCACTTCCCCCAGCTGTAAATGTGCCGAGATGTTATCCCCGGTCCTGTGATCTACTGTCATCCCTCCATCCGTCCAACCCCTGTTGTGTGTGGACATCCACAGATTTGTTTGTTCTATGCACATCCTGAATATGTATACAGTGTGACCTCTGCTGGTGTGATGAGTAAAATTAGCATGACGTCAGCTGGCCCCCTTCCCACATAGGGCTATGACATCATTAGGATTCTAACAGGGCCCTCCCCCTGAAAGCAACGTTTGTAATCCCCTTCGGAGTGAAACGGTTCAGAACATATCTTCTTGATTGTCTGTAATGACAGCTTGATAATCTCTTTTGTGGTCCTCTCTCGGACCAATACGTTGGGGCGGGCAGGTGTAAAACTAGAGGCAGTTATACGTCGTGCATCCCACTTAGGCATCAGTCTTTTGGCATATCATTGATTAGGATGTGTCGATGAAGGTTAGACATTCAGGTAATAAGGTACACGGGAAAACAGTCACTCGAGCATCCACAACATTTCATCAGTGACTGGTATTCACAGAACACAGTTTACTAAAGGAACTGGATAGATTTTGGAAAAGATCAGACATTTCAAACAGCATCCACTACCTTTTGTCAGTGACTGGGCCATGGGGTGAGCAACTGTTTTCCTGAGCGATTAGGATGGTTCAAGATTCTCTCACGTTCTTGTCCCACAGCACTGTTAATGTTTCGCACACCCCTAGCATACCTAATGGAGTCGCCCTCCCACCTACTAAGTATATCAACAGTGTGGTGTGTTGCCCTTTGGGAGCCTGGCGCCATCCATAATCTGCTACCCACGGAAAGGGTGATACATGTGGAATAGGTGGCGGTCCCCAGGGTAGGACCGTACAGCTGCTGCAGGGGCAAGTTCACCGTCCATAATTGGCTAATAAGAACTAAGCCGACCTTCCGGCGCAGTGCCATATGAGAGAGACATGTTGATAGGCTATTATCACTGGCCCAGTTTGGGAAAACGGGCTTCCCTTAATGACAATTCGCCGCTAGAATGTATTCCGTCTCAATTGAATCAGACACGTACAGATGGGTCTGAATCTTCTAGTAAAAACGTATTCCGGCTGTAAAATGAAATGTAGCCTAACCGAAAAATAGACGGATACTGTAAAGAAATTGTATTTACATGGATTTTGTCAAATGTTATCCATATACCAATTTTAGGTGAACGTGTCAAACTAGTTTTGATGATATCGTAATTTCTCATCATATTCCATTGATCTTGATGTAAGGGTTTTTCGCTTGTCGTGTTATTACATCAAGAAGTGAAGCTACCAGGGAAAATCAACAGACCACAAATTACTCGGCGCTTTTTCAATTCATCTCGCATAAATAATGCATGAAATCAGGCTGGTGTCGGCACAATCTGCATGTCAGGCACTCTGTTGCCAGCCGACCAGAACGTAATCAATATTGAAATCAAAACAGACAATATTCACACGGTGGAATTTGCCAACGGGGTCAAACACCGCTGTACAAAATTGTATCATATCAAGATTTAAACTAACCATGGTGCGTATTGTCAAAGCCGATTTGTCGGATGTGGCGAAAATATATGCAACCTTTTAAAATGTGTGCTTTGTAGTATAATTTCCCATTTTGACAACTGTTTTTTTTTTTTTTAATATAGCAGCATCTGTACAAAGTGGTGTAATTCTCACAAAAATAGTTTTGAAAGCTACTGGTGTCTTGTAAATGTGTTAGTGAGTGTGTGGTATCAGGCTGTTTAACTCATCAAACTCCAAAAGATAGATTTTTCACACATTTTTTATTCATAATGTAACCTATTACATGCACATTTCAAACACTAGAGAAATTGACACTGGCATGTTTTCACAGTTATACAAGCACCATCCACAAATTTGCATACATAAAATATCTTGTTTTCTTTACAATCATGCATGTGTAATACTAATTAGCAAGTATGCATAGTTCACCCTCTCACACCATATATCCAAAAACTCATTTGCATTTCTATAATTGTTATAAGGAAATTTAAAAAAATACATCTTCTGTTTACTGTATGCAACTAATAACTAAATACATGATTCTCATCTTATAAATGACATGTTAAAAAGATGAAAATTATATGTATGCTTGAGCAGAATACTCATTATTTTTAAGTGTAGTAGGCCTGAGATTTGCTGCAAAGATTTGATGAGTGTATTGTGCATACTTTGGTTTGGGTGCCGCTAATCACTGTGTCTAGCAAGTGAACAAAAGAACACCTGGTATTAGTTGGGGACAATGATGCTTTAATGGTCTAACACAAAGGACTATTACAAAAAGAGTATCAAGATCATAAAAGGCTAAGCCTATCAGATCTGGAGCTGTCGCTTTCTTGTTGAAATGAACTAAAATTCTCCAGATGATGACGAAAATCTTTGTATGCCACATTTTCAATCGCAGTTTGTGTTGTTGTTGCTGGCCCATTGTTCCCTAGCATGAGCAGACACACGCAAGATAAGTCCTTGGGCCGTTATGGAAGCGTACAAAAGACCTGCGTATTCCTTTGTCTTTCTCTGTTATGACAGTGAAACTGAAAGTCCCCATGCAGATGACAAAGCGACAGTGTTTCACACCCTTGTGATAGCCACCGTCAAGAGCACTTCTTGTGTGTGTCCCAAATCCTGGCCACTGGTAAGGTGTGAATAAGAATCTGAATGTGTGAATAACCATTGAGCACAGATTATCTCCAAGAGCATGCTAATTGCATTCTAATTGAAATAGGTTGCATTTTCCCAGCTATGGTGGTGCTATAGGGGAGATCATTAAGAATTTATTGTGTTAGCGATCAGTCATGTGCCGGGGACAAATGAAGTGAGACGTGGAGGCACTGAGGCGTGAAGAAGGTGGGACTTGCAATCAATAGGTCACAACAACTCACCAGAATTACTCATTCTGGGACGTGTTAACCTTGGCCACTGCGGCCATCATTCTCCGGCCATCATTCTCGGCGACGTCCTACAGATCCTCTTATGTACGTGAGAGAGAAAACGACTAGTCTGTACTGGGCTCCGTAGATTGCTGGAAGAATAATAGTAGAAATTGGCCAAATAAACAGATTATCATAACATGCCAGAGGAGTTAGCTGGTCGAAATTCAGGGATCTCCCTAAAGAATGGTACAGTGGCGCTCCTCCATCCTGTTCTTATCCCAGCTCCATCCTGTTGATTTTCAAAGTTAGGGCTTTTTTTCCAATTTTTACCCAGCAAAGCCTGTAATTTTGCTCAAAACTAGAAATTTTAGGTGTAAAGCTGAAGTTGCAGAAAATAACTTCCATTATGTCTGAAAAAGGCAACATCCACTCTCCTTTTGAGAGTTGTGCGCCCCCTCCAGACCTCCCCCCTCACGACACGTACCCTGTGCCCGGCACCCTCCCCCCATCCTGCTATATATTTCTGGGGAGATCCCTGGAAATTTGTAGGTTGCATATTGTATTTTCAGCCAGTTAATGCCTCTAGCATGTTATATCTGTCTGTATTTCACTGAGTATTTGGTATTTGGCCAATTTCTACTACCGGTATTCTTCCAGCAGCCTATGGAGGCTGGTAGAGGCTAGGAAAAGGCAGATCATTTGCATGTTGTCCCAGCATCGAGAAATGAGCACATAATGACTGTAATTTCGATTTCATGATTTGTCGCGTCATCTATATGCAGATGCAGCAATTTTAAAGCCAAGGTTGCTCTAACTAAAGTCTAAGTGAAGGCAAATTGGAATCGCAAGTTTTATTGCATAGTTTTCGTGTTACAGCTTGCGAGGCGAATTCTTTGCAAGAATGTGAATTAGGACGAGGTTGTATGGTGAATGCACAAAACGTGGCAACAGCAGACTTTCGGAAGGATTGCTTATAAATAATGCAGTAGATTCTGGGTGCGTTGGTGGCTATCATCTGTAAATGGTCCGTCCTGACTGATACAGGGGTATAATTGTGTCGCTATGATGTGTTAAGAGATGCCAGCTTCTGATATGCTGTGTTGAGGCGTTGCTTCTTGGTTTGTGCATGTTTATAGTATCCCCCATAGATGTAGAGAATGATATACCTTACGGCATGTATATTTACATTGGTAGATTAATCATCTACCTGTTTATCACTTCAAATAATAACAGTACTTTTGGGGGTGTCTGCTATAGATTTTTTTCTTTCTGACAGACCTATAGTGCAGAGGTTTGATAATGGTAACCTGCAGTCCCGATGATTTTGGGGAGGAATTATACAGACATGTACAAAAATGTAGTTTCAAAATGTTTTATTTACACACTAAAATAATTTTCTTTATTCGTTTTGTATCCTTTTGCTCAAGTTTGATATTGTATGTACAGTATATATATGATATGAAATATTCTATTTACATTTTATTTTATTGATATTTTTGTTGCTCTGAAACCCTAATATCTATCTTCTCAGCACAATTTGCTTTAATTTACACACAAATCCCCATGAAATCCCTAATGGTCCACGCTGTCTCCTGATAATCATCTTTTACGGTTTACTCTGCAGAAGTTGCAGCTGTCATCTCGGAGGAAGGCTGAGCCGGTGATTGTGATTGATGGTAGCGACAGCGAGACGGAGTCAGCGAGAAGTTCTGGTAGTCGTGGGACCGTCGCGCCGACGCATGTCTCCTCTCCTGGGTCTCAGTCAGGAGGGGGTGCGTCCGACACAGGTGAGGCTGGGCTGGACCATTTTTTAATCTTGGAGGGGGTACTCGGGTAGCCTTTTAGACTTATAAAATGGTACAAACTGCTTTCTCTGCTCAGCACTCAGCATTTGGGAAACAGTATGGTAGGTGAACACACACTACTACAGTGGACTAGCCCCCTGCTGTAGCCTGTGGTGATTCCACACAGTTGTGTGGCCCAGGGGCTACTGAAAAGAAGATGGGCACCACCCTTTGCACCGTCTGGTGCGGGAGGACTTGATAGCTTTAACTTTTAACTCAGCTAGCCTGGGTGCCATTAGATTACTACCAGGGACCCTAAACTCGCTTCCCTGAAAAATGATTTTTTTTATAGGGAAGTAAGTATCAAAGACCCAGTTTTAATCACATGCCACCCGTGTTAGCTCCGCTGAAAGTCTATGGCTAGTGCTTTGTTTGTTTGATCCACATAACTGATAAACCGCCTTTAAGCGTTACACACCAGTTTTGTACACTGGGTACAAGCTATGTAAGACCAGATTGATGGATTTGATCCCTTCACACCTGGATGGACCCCTACTCTTTTTGATAAGTGTGTTGGGTTCTTTAACGTGTGCTAGTGTTAGGTATGGCTCTCCTCAAACATGGGGCCTCTGGCTTTACGTCCCAGAGGACGTCCCTACCAAAGCTAGGTACTAGTACTTTTTTTACCTGAGTAGAGTAAGGTAATAGGTGTTACATGCTTCTTCCAGGGGTACAACATTAAGGCCTGCCAGGCATTCGAACCCAGAACCTTTAGATCCTATGTCAACATCCCTTGGCACAAAACCACCTTGCCGCCTTATGGAGCCAACAGTTTATGCTAATGTCTTGTTATCAGCTTCTGTGATAGCCAGCACGTAGGCCATGTGTCCCTAGTAGTGCATCGCCACAAGTGATATATTTTCTTGTGAACCTTCATCGTCACCATCCTTATCACAACGATCACCCTCCTGCCAGACCTGTTAACCTTCTCCCTGCCGCCTAACTCTGTAACCAATAGAGAATGGGGTGCCAAACGGCTACTTCAGTGTGCTAAAGGTTAACCTTATCAATTCTTGGATAGCAATGCCACTACATTTCATTTATGTTCCTATATACACCAAGTTCACCAATTTGGGTAGCATTTCTGTTATTCTGACATAGACATAACAGTTTCTGTTGCATACAAACATGCAGTAGCTAAAAGCATGGGATACAGAAACTGTTAGGTCTATCTTAGAATGACAGAAACTGTACCAAATTGGTGAACTTGAATGTTTCATGGTATGTTAGTATCGTGTTACTGACCCATTCCCCAGTGAGAGGGAGATTGTTGTTGTAGACTGAACCTGACCTTGACTCTTATGTTGTTTGTGTAGCGAGAGTGACAGCAGCGGTATGTGCTGTCAGTCAGAGGAGAGGTCCTAAAGTTCAATCCACCTCCTGTGTAACCTCAGTCACTGTGGTCATGTTTTCTCTTAACCTCAGAAAAATGATAGGAATGTGATTGGTTTTTCTGAAGTTCATTATTAATATTGCTAGTTAAGGACTTGATTGTCGGTGTATGTTTGTTTGTTTCGCATTAACGGTAAAAGGCCACCAGGCACAACAAATTAGTAGCTTGAGTTGAGCAAGCTGTGTGTAAGACCAAACTCTTAGGTTTGTTCCACTCACACTGGGAAGGAACCCTCCTACTTTCAATAGGATTCAGGTGAAATCTTTAACATGCTTAAGGTGCGACTCCCCGGCTTAACATCCCATCTGAGAGGATGCTAGATACCATTTTCACCTGAGTCAAGTCAGAAAATAGTTGTTAACTGCCTTTCCCAATTAGGCCAAGGTTAGGCTAAGGATTCGATACAGAGCAGTCTTCTCGCCAGGCCTTTTCAGCATAGGGGCCCCCTATGCTGTGATTTGGACCCCCTATGCTGTGGTCTGGACCCCTATGCTGTGTTTCAACCAGCATAGGGGTGTTTCTTTCTGGGAAGAACCTTGTGACCCTTCATGAATCTTATAAAAAGTTCATATTTGGCTTTAGAATGCGGCTGTGACAAACTTAACTTCACAAAATTTATCACTCAAAATGCAGGAAATAGTGTCTCCTTGGCTTATGAATTTAAGAATTTTCGGGGGGAACATGCCAGACTCCCTACTATGGTCATATCTCCGGCCCTCTATGTGTGACTTGTGCTGCGTAAAGTTGGCCTTCTGTACCTGACCCCTATGCTGTGAAAAAATCCTGGTGAGAACACTGCAGAGCCTTCAGGTACTACGTCAACAACCCTAACCACAAGACCACCTTGCCAACATGCATGTATGTGTGTTGAAAAATGTAGTACCATACTAGCATCCAAACAATAGCTGACAAGGAGGTGTTGCATGAAATATGGAAAATCAAATAAAAGCTTGGAATTGAGTGGTAGCTGTAACTACCAGGCCGAGAGAATGATTGGGGAAACTCTTTTGTCACTGTATTAGTTGATAAATGCCTCACTGGAATGTTGAATTGGTTGAAAGAAGGTCTTGAAGTACATCTTGTCGCATGGGGCTTGAGCATTGAAGTGAGGTGCTATTGTTTCCAGCATCAGCTTAGCTAGCAGCTGATACAACAGAGAATGGCAACCCACTTTCTCCCAGAAGCCCCACCTAGCAGAACGTGGCAGAACTGCAGTGAGGAGATCGCTTCTATTGCAGCAGTCCATGCGTGACTGTGTTATTTGCCGTTTAGGAAGGGTGCAGTTTATAACCATTACAGTTGCCACCCCAGCCCACACTTGCCCCGCAAGGAATTGACGCATACTACCCGGCTGCCGCTCTAGACCCCGGCAGACATAACCTATGCGTTATTAATCTCTTTCTGTAAGTGGGTTTAACGACATCGCTTTTGCACAGGTTTCGCCCTACCTATAACCCGCTGGGATAGATCTACATTAAATTTTGCATTTTTTTTTGGCTACGCAGCCAAGGTACGTTCGACGGAGCATATACAGTCATTACTCGCGATTGGGTCAATAAGCCGAGGAAAGAAACGTTACAGATGGATGGCTCCGCCCAAATGCATGCCCAGAGCTATTTCCATAACATTATCCACGGCCATGGATGTGCTCGCACCTATCTACCCCCATCGCAGAAAAGCACTTTAAGGGTGTCCGATCGGGTCGGACTCTCCTTCCATAAAGCAAGGTTACTTTCCCTTTTTAGGGTCTTGGAGCCATTTAGGTGGGCCTGATTTATCTGTGGGAGGCAGCCCCAGGTAATATCAGACACAAAGAGCGGCCGTTCCTGGTTGATTTGTGGGAACCGGGAAGTGATACTGCGTTTTGGACTGATGGGTCTGTAGATGATACATAGTGATTGTGCCGGGCACGTCTATTGATCGTACAGTTTTTTGTTTCACCCCTGGATCCGTTAATACAGAAATTGACCCGGCAGAAAATGTGTTGGGAGGAATTTACTGTCCCATCTTTTATGGTGACTTTTCGACCTGTATCTTTTCTATTTGCTTCTGTGCAAGTGTTATTTCATGTGTTTTTAGAAACCCAAAGCAATGTAGTGTGTGATTTGTATATGCCAAAGCTGAGTGGTTCACTTGCAGAATAATGAAATTACTGCTGCACTTATAAAAAAAAGATATAGTGGATTGGCATCAGATATGAAGGAGCAGGAGAAAAATTAAAGATTGAACCACATAGTCAATTTGCTCTACAGTCAAACCTGTACAAGTGGCCCCCTCAACATAAAGACCACCTGGCCGATGTGACTCTTTTTTGTGGTCCCTTGGATAATTTTTCCCACTAACAGAAACATTAAGAATCCTGTCTAGTGTGACCATCTGTCCACAAAGACCAGATTTTTTGAGTCACCCGAGTGGCCCTCTTGGACAGGTTTGACTGTATTATGATGCAGTACAGGTCTTGCCCTTTGAAGGCTTATAAAGACTGCATTTCTTAAGTCATCCCATGGTCATGGTTGTATAGCGAGGCGCCACCCATCAGAATGCACAAACAGAGACGTTTTTGTCACTCCGCGCCCCTGAGCTCCTTTTATCGTATTGACCCCTCGACCTGGCTGGAAAAAAGTGGTGAACAGCGACACGCAAGTCGGTATTCATGGAGTAAGTGCACTTAGCAATCGCCGCACAACCCACCAAATATGCTTCACACATTGCACTTCCACCCCAATAAAGTCGACGCTCTCCTAACTGTTAATCAGTTGTACTTCTCTATTGGCTGTTACCGGGGAACGTTTTTTTTTGCCATTTAAGCTCTTTCCAACAAGCAGTTTACTTCCTGGCCTTAATCTGTTAACAGTGCCCCCACTGCAGTAGTGGCAGGGGAGAGATTTACTACATTTACTGCCAGCAATAGCCACAAGTGGTGTTCTATAACCCTGGTGATGGGCATCAGCCTGATTGGTAACGGCCCCAGCAGACGTGCAGTCATGTGGAAGCAATAGGACCAGGAAGCGTTCCTCGGTGGGGAATTAAAACCGGGAGAGGCCCTGCCGTTATCTTTTCTCCGTCATTTACCTGAGTGCCCGCCTCCTGTTTGAGAGGGAAAGTAATTGAGGCGCATTAGGTTAAACACAGTCCAAGGGGAGGCAGAGCCAGGGTTTGGCGATGTGAAAAACGACAGCCCGGCACTACGTGATACGGCACCTGCCAGGCAAGCCCTTGGCCCCTGCTATTACAGGGTGATGTCTTCAGTTGACAGGGCACAGCAGGGAGCAAATGCTGAGGGCACGTCACTAGGGGCCAGGGCCACGAAATCCCACATTACCAGACCTGCCTGTCTAGATTTAGCAATTAGGGAACAGCATGTGTGAGAGACAGAGGTAACCTTTTCAACTGCCAATAGGTCACCGCAAGGCCCTGGCCTGGTGGATGTTATAGTTGTGATAGGATGGCTAGCTGTGGTTATCTGAACCCACCGAGCATTCTTCACTTGAGCCTTGCCAGGGAAGATGGCCCGTCCACTTTGCCGGACGCAGGGGTGGGGATTTTAGGGAGGCGTTTTACCCCCGACGTTGTGCGCGTCAAGTTAGGCCTAACCAGCTTTCAATCCGGTAATAGATTTTCGTGCCCAGGGGGAATAAATTAGATCAGGTTGGCTGGTGCCAATCTGCGATTATGGCACCCATTATCCCTGCAGTAATGCAAATTTCTCTGATTATTGGTTCGGTTGTGGCGGCTTTGACGGTGTACACGGTGTGTCATGAGATGAGTTGGTTGATGCACTTCCTGCATTTATTAATATTAATAATCATTTTTCAGGCATGGAAAGGGCAGGTCAGCTCCATTTAGCCAGGGAAAATTGCATTGGCGATAAATCATACGTCTATGATAATGCCCGGATTGATGCGACGGGGCAGGGCCCATCTTCCCGTTATCTTTCCGGCGCTACGAACGCTGCAGGGTGCGCGATGCATCTGCACCCGGGAAGGATCCCTCCTTACGCCATCGCTTGTAATGCCTACTTACAGGCGAGTGATCAATGGATTATGTGGGACGTAGTATAATGGAAGGGAAATGTTCCGGGCGGCAACACAACCAAGCCGCACGTCACGTCTTGTTTCGCAGAGAATGCCTATTGTGTGCTACAGAGAGCTTAGTGTGTGATCTCTGGTTCAACGGGCAAGGAAGGCAGGGGCACCACATTGTAGATTTCAGATAAAATTGTATTGAATGCTCCCTGGCACGGCACTACTTTCTATCATGGCATGATTTCATTGGGACGGCCATTATGCAGAGTGATCGGTGTAATGTGCCAATTGATGTTGATTATCCTCAGGGAAATGAAACATCTGCCTGTTTGTTCTGCAGAGTTATGATAGGCCATGCCACTTTTACCACGGGGGTGGGCCAGGGCCGAGGGGTTCCAGTGGGCTCTCGTTGTCATTCCAAGCCTTACCGAAAATCAACAAAGGATGTGGCTCGGCAAGCAGGATGAAGGATTATTTGAGATTTGTGCCCCTGGTGTAGCCGGCACCTAGGTGATATTTGCTGTGCCAACAATGGGCCCGGCCCCCCCTCAAGTAGAGTGACCCCTTCCAGTAACCTCCGGCAGTCGACAGGTCCCATTAAAGCTCTATTTGTTGGTCGAGCAATCAAAGTTGATATATGCGGGTGAAAAGTTGCGTGGTTCATTGTGATACAAGGAAGGCCACACGCCGATGGGAGGACGGCCATGGCGGGACGCAATGGAAGCTTCTTCCTCCCAGACATGACCTTCAGCTTGTTTAACCTGCATCCCTACCCACCTTTAAACGGTAAGCTTTTCTTGGCTCGTTTTGTGGTCGATGTCGCGACATATTTGCCCCAGCCTGAGGGTGACCTCTGAGAGGAACCTTTTGTTTGGTGTGGCTGGAAGCCACTGGGGCAGCGGGCATTGTTGTGGAGGGCCACGTCGTCCTTTGTGTAAAATCACCTGGACAAAAGTCAGTCATGACGCACGTTGTAATCAACCTCCTCGGAACAAGTGTCGCGGTTCTGTTATCCCCGATTCCATTTGTCGATTTATCTACCGTTTTCGAACCCCTGAAGGAGTTGCCACGGGCGATGTACAAATTGGTCGAGCTGTACGGTGTAATAATTGATTGTGAAATATTTGGTTTATTTATTTAATGCGTCTGGGCGTATGCTTTGTTGTTAACCACCCAAGGCGGGAGCGTGGTACCTTGCTCTGCTAATTAGGGCAGAGGCATGTACAGGGGAGAGGTAAATTTTGTGTCCTAAATACCTCCTAGGGTGTCAGCTTACACTCAAGGTGATGTCTATCGGAGGTCATGCACTGAATATTTATTTCCCCAACCCTGTCACCTTAGATGTCTTTCACAGTCCGTTCCTCAGGTCTGACATAGGCATGCTCAATTATTAGCCCCGAATTCATTTGTCCCAGAGTCATTTCCATAATTCAATAATATGGGGATTGAATTGGGGAGGACGAAGCAACAGTTCCCAGGCCCATGATGGAAAATCAATGGCTTGCTGCATGAAGAGGGCTAATAGGCTTTCTCACCGATGATTTTAACTCCCTGCTGTTGCCCAAGACTGTTCCTGCCCCACTCTCTGTATGTATTATCTAATGCCACGCATGAGGAGTCACCAACGCCCCATTACCAGGTAACTGAGACAACTTTCACAGCAAAACGTGGCCTGAATGCAGGGTGTCGTCGGTGTCCGTTATCCTGACCCTTTTTCGGAAACAGGAATTCTCGAACACTTCTCCATGACTCCTTTTGTGTAGGTTATGAAATATTAAAGAGATTGGTTTTAGGTG
Source organism: Branchiostoma lanceolatum (assembly GCF_035083965.1). Lineage (NCBI taxonomy): Eukaryota > Metazoa > Chordata > Leptocardii > Amphioxiformes > Branchiostomatidae > Branchiostoma > Branchiostoma lanceolatum. The sequence continues at coordinate 6,192,270 of NC_089728.1, forward strand.
TACAGGTGTTTTGCTTGTGACCCGCCGCCGTAAATGTCAGGCGGGCACGAGGGATTGGGTTCTGGCTTAAAGCCTGGTTAATGGAGCATGATGGAAATGAGTATTCTTGTAAAGCCAGCTTGTCTTCAAGTATGTTCTCCCCGCGTTTCGGGCCAGCAGTTCAGAGCAAAACAGGAAGGGCTGTGACATTGGAGGTGGTTAGGGGTGAAATCCCATACCAGTTGAACCCGGTTACAGGGGCCGGTTTTGTTTTCCCCAAACAAGCCATGCTTTGGGAACAGAGCTGACAGGCCTGCGCATGTTTTGCGTGGTATATCAACCCCGCAGGCAATCAATGTTCTAAAATTGATTACACCATATTGATCAGCAGAGAGGGGGGGGGGAGGTGGGATCAGTCGACAACTCCCTTCCAATTACGGCTCTAGACGAACCTGTGGCTTTTACCACCTCCCTGGGGAATAGTGAAATGATAATCAATAAAATTAGGAGGCATCTGACAACTGAGGTTGGTCGAATTACAACGGACATGGAGGGGACCGAACGTTGTGCAGGTTGTGCAGGTTTGCGTGGGAGATTGTCAGGGATCAGTAGCTATCTGCATGCTTGCCACACTCTCACTGTTGATCTAACCCTGCCCGTTAGCATGGGCCGATACCTCTCAACAAGCCTGCGTCATTGATCAAACAATGGCAGATGTTCCAACAAAGTGTTCTCAAGCCCTCCGCAGCGGATTAACCGACGATATGTCACTGATTTTTACAGGGGAGGAAGGTTCTAGGTTTGGGTGTAGCACCACCGGCTGGTTCCTGTCAGCGGAGAGTGATGTCACGAGCCGGTAAAACACATTCTTCAGATAACATTGGGTAGAGAGCTGATCCACGGTGTTACCTTGGACTATCCCATTTGTCATCCGTCGTGGGTATCCTAGCATGACAATAAACCCCCTCTGAAAGCAAATTCATTAGTTCTGTTAGAGCAGAAATGTTAGATTGCGTCATGAAATATTCATGGTTGCTGTTGGTTGTGAGGTGACAGAAGGCTTCTATTCTTGTGGCTGGCTTGTTAGAGGCAATTAAATGTCTTTAAAGGGACTTAGGCCATTGAGGTTATTATTGGCCCCTTTGTTTGATAGAGCAGGTGGGGGAAATACCAATCAGGGGTCAATATAAATGGACCACATTAGATACACAATGGTGTGGGGGTGGGGCGGTCAAGGCTGTATTTGATGTTTGATGTTTTGTTATTAGTCTTGAAAATCTAATCTACTCCTCCTGGCTTCATAAAAACGCAGAGCTTGCAAACATATGAATTATAATTACAGTACAAAAAGCCAAAAACATGAAACGAACATGCGTATGACTACAACACACATTAAACTATTTGATGTGGTTAGTGGCTGAGGAGGATGTTGACAACTGTCTCAATGGCATGGTGAAACACACCAGAGGTCGAAGGGGTCAGAGGTTACCCGGGAGACCTTGTCTGGTGCCTTGTTGCCATGAAGGGAAAGCATTTTGTCGTGTTTGTTTGTGTAGCGTCCGACATTTCGGGCACCTGGTCCTCCCGGGCGAGGCTTTGATTGGTGCGAGAGTACTTAGCTGCCAGCTGGATCAATTATATCCACTCCCCACCTAACCCAGCGCCCGTATCAGCCATTAATTGCGGGATTCTATTGCGCACTAGGTCAACCGGGGCCTCACATGCCTCCAACATCTCAAGTAACTGGCTGGCTCCAGACACTTCCCAGGTTGGCATTTATACCTTGCCAAGAAATGGTGTATGTAATCACGCCACTTGTGTTATGCTAGCCTGGTAGGCGAGGATTTCCTCCCGAGCGGATGCGTGCCCTGCAATTGCACTTACAGAAGGGCACGTAGGGTTGTGTTCCGTTTAAGCCGAGCTCAGACAAGGCGAGGTCAGAAAAACGATAAAGTACAGTACGGCAGTGCTTGGCCGGTGTCCGCCGCTTGCCAAGAGGCCCGGCTGAAGAGGTTTTCGTGGTGTGATAGTGCTAGTCAAACATCACCCCCTGCTCCTGGCAACTAATAGTTAGGAAACAGGTGGTTCGTCTGGCGCCACATAAACAAGACAAATTGGCTTTGTACAGTGGGGTGCTCTTATGTGATTTGGGTGAATAAACAGCAGGGTAAAATATTTGCCTGGCAGCATTCCATCTTATCATCACCTTCCCCTTGTGAGCAAGGCAGGAAGCTGTCAGAAAAAAAACATCTTGTTTCAATTTCCAGCCAGGCCGTGTTGGAAATGTCTGTCGGAATTGACAGGGAACAATCTGTAACTGTCAATCATGGCAGCGCATCACCCCCTGTGGGAGGAGCCTTGGAGGGTGACCTTTCTCAGATCGTTAGCCGTTATCTTAGCACATCCTTGATTGTTATCTCTTTGTCAGGCCCCTGTTTGAGTGTGAATCTGCTACCGTCCTAATGGGTTGGCCTGTAAATTCCCCCACTTTATCAGACTGTGCAATCTCCATTGATTTGTAGCTGTACAGCTGCTTGTATCATGGTCCGTTCCCACAGCATTGATATTCCATTGACGAGCAAGGTGCTATCGTAAACTGGATCTCTTCCCAGCAGAAGGTATGATGTATGTTGTTACTCTATACCGCGATCGATACAGAAAACGGGCGCCGGTTTCGCATGTAATCTGTATCAGGGCGAACCTGCACTTGAACTAGCAGAGGCATTACTTTGCTCTTGGGCGAAGACCAATATCTAGTTCCTGTGTCGTATTGTAAATGTGTGGACGTAATTGATATATCAGAGAGCCCCTGTTCACAATGTATAACCCGCGGTGCAATGGCTTGATGTCTTTCCCTCCTGACATTTTTAGTGCGGCGTACTCCGAAATGGCTCCTTTGAGGTAATGGCTGCGTAATCAAAGCCTTTTACGCCGGGCGTATATTCCACCGCTTCTAATTCTGATGGTGAATGATTCAATAGTCGGGCTGTATAATTTGATAAATGTGGCATTTTCATGCTCAGTCACGACGCTTTCCTGAGTCATCTCTTTGCAGCTGAGGCCATTAGTCAATTTAATCCCCCGATTTTGTAATAATCTAGTACCAGGAAGGCGTCTTGAGTGCTTGAGATGGTGTTTTTATAATGATTACTGATGCGAGCCTCTGTGATTTGTAGTCTCCGCTTACGGTGCGTGTGGGCGGTAAGAGATATGATGTGCCCTTGACTTTTGCACAGAGCCCAGCAGATAAAGCATCTTATCATTGCAGATTCCTCCTCCCTGGAGATCTTGTTATTTCGTGACGGCGTCACTTCCGAATCCCGAGTGCATCCCCTTGTCAGACACTTGCAGGAAAGAGGTGTAGAAATTATGCTTACTGAGACTGTGAGAGATTGAAAATGATGTATGCAGTTGATACGCCAAAAGGATTAAGTGTTTGTCCATGACCAATGCTCAGACCAAGCCATGTCGGTTGATCCGATATGCAATGATGTTGATAAATCAAACCGATACTGGGCGTAAGACTAAGAGATGTTGGGGTTTTTTTCAACATCCTTTGTCAGACATGGTTTTGATAAAGGCATGAAAACGACTGTGAAATAGATCATAATGGAATTAGAATCAATCCAGAGATTTGTATGTTGCTGCTGAAGGCATGCTAATATGATCAAACAGCATTAGCATGGGCTTCAAATTTGTAAGGCCTAACAAAGAGATTGTTGTGCTTCTGGTTACCCCATCAACCCTAGCAAAAAACTGCCAACCCCAGCCTTTTTTTTTTATTGGCCACTAGCAAGGTAACAGTACTTCACATTTTGGATCTCAGGTCTGAGTGATGAAAATTCAAACAGAATCCAAGAAGTCTTGAACATTTTCTTGCAGACTTCCTGTATTTCACCCTCTGTTAACAGATAAAGGCTTTGAGTTTGAACAGTTCGTATATTGCAAACATTGTACTTCTTTGTTTATTAATATCAAACTATTTGTAGGGTCGTTGTGTTATCGGAAGAAATCTTTTCATGTAAATGGTAATACCTACCTACCAACCCCAATATTTTCGGTACCGTAACCAGAAACATACCGTAACCAGAAACAAACTTTTTTCGTAGGCCTAGATATCATGGTTTTTAGCGCAACACCCCTGCCATCTGGCGCTTTTATCTTGCTTACCCAGCTGCTGGTTGTTCACCTGCGTTCTCATATTTAATCTACGCGGCAGGCACGACGACATGCCCTTTCATCCACACCTTTTGTATATTTAGTGTTACCACACAAAGCTAACGACAACAAAACAACGCAGTTAAAAGATAACATCGGGCGGCCCTTACGCTCATTGTGTCGTCGGTGAATGAAGTGTGGGTTGGGATTGTTTAGTCTACCAGAGCCGTGCCCCGTCCGTTGTGTTTGTTGTAAATAAGGATATAGACCCAGCCAGCAGGTTTATTGGCGGACGTGTTGTTCAAATAACCCGGCACGGACTGTTTGCTCGGTGCGACAATCGCAAACACTCTCCCTCTCTGAAGTCTGTGTAAGCTGAAGCAGGGGATTGTGTACAGAATGCAACTCCCGGCACCTGGTAGCCTGCTTTGGGTGGATTATAAAAGTCACCCGTTTGTTCACCTTCAATTTCAAGGTTGCGAAGTAACCGCGTTCTAAGAAAAGTGCAGACAAGACAGGACCGTGATCGTGTCTCCGAAAGAGCCGAAATTAAAATGTGCCAGAAACGACTTGGGAACCCACCAGTCTTACCAAACATGGGGCACGAAAAGTATTATTGATGGCGCAGCAGTGACGGATGATGAATATATATGTTTGTGCAGCGGAGTAGAAGCAGGCATTTCCGCCGGTTATTGGGATGGATTTCTATGACTACAGTTTCAATGATGCGTAAAAGTCACAGCTCCGACAACTGGGACTCCTGTAATGGAGAGTGAAAGCGTATAAAGTCAGAACGTGTCGAGCACAATAAACATCGTTCAAGGCACGACAAACATTGGGCAATAGATGAAAGAAAGATCGATGGCAGTCTGTTTTTTCTGTGTGCTTTTTTAATTTGCTTTCTGACAGAGACAAGGACAATGTAGCACTGCACTCAAGTTAGTAACTTATTCTAACAGTTCCACATGCAAAGAACAATAAGTTTGATATGGTACAGGTAGTCCCATAACAGTAGGGTCAATGGGTTGTTATCGACAGTGTCTAGGGCACGGTATTGGAAGGCAGAGCCCATCCCTCTTCTTTCACCATTTTTTACCTTCCCAACCTTAATCAGACTAAGTAAAGTCGTGTCAACTTTGTTTGTTTACCATGTACGTTTTGTGTTGACCTGCAGGCCTAAAGCCGCCCCCACTGACCATGGTAGCAACGCCTACTCATCCAACATCGAGTGTTTCTCCACTTCACCAACGGTCGCTAGGTGGCGCCCCTTCCGTTACCGCAGGCAGCTCTTCTCACAATGGTGGTGCTTCCAGCTTCGCCGCTGCACTAAGGAAGCTCGCCAAACAAGCTACTGATCCACCAGGTATTCAAGGGTAACAACTGCATGCAGAGTAGAGTTGGGCAAGTTTTGACAAATTCACTGACCCTTAGGTCAAGTCGATAAAAGATCTACTGGCCCGAACCAACTTTTCACTGGCCCGAAATTTAGATTCATTTTTACTTGCAGCAAGGAAATCTTTTTATGTTTCAGTAAAAAAAAAAAAGTTAAATGTATGTAACAATATGCTGTATGATAGTGTACAATAGTAACTTTTTAATAGTAATTAAGACTAATTCGTAACAGTACACAAATATCAGGGTGCACAGGTACACCCACAGTCTAGGTGCACGAAAGTGCATATGCACCCAGTATTTCAAGGCCCTGTGTTAACATGCATGTAATAATGATAATAATGGGGTTTTATTCAGAGAACATTTGGCAGCCCAAGAGCTGAATTACATGTTCTGTACATTAAAACAAAGTTAAGTTTACATGTGACACATTGACTATCATACTAGTAACTAAAGTTTGTCGTGGCTTACAACTGGTTAGAAGTAGACCAGAGACTGAACTTGCGGGAACCGAACTCTGACCCCGGTCGTTCCATTCTACTGTAGGGATGTACGTTGTGGAGTTCTACACTAACATACAAGACTAACATAGTTAACGAGTTAAAAATGTCATTACCCTCTGTGCCACACCAGCTCCAGGGTTGGTTCCTGAGCACGTTCCCTCTCCCCCTCGAGTCGGAAGCCACAGTCCGGCCGCAGCGAGGCCGCCAAGTCGCCAGGGGTCGTCCTCTCTGACGGGACACCAGTCCTCATCCCCCCGACTTGGGGCAGCCCTGTCCTACAGCAGCACAGGAGAGAGAAGAAAGGTAACTCAATACAGTTCTGGAATACTGTAGATTTTTTCAGGTTTGGAGGGTCTTAACTTCATTTTAGGGAGGAAAGGGAGGCATTGACTCAGGGCAGTCTCCAGAAACTTGCCTGTTGGGATGGAAAACACCCCATTCATCCAAAAAATCTGAACTTCATGACATGAGAGCAATGAACATGTACTTTTGTAGGCTTAAAATGATAGATTTAACAACCACAATTAACAAACAAAATTTTAAGCTGGAGACAGCCCTGCATTCACTGCACTTTTAAGTCTGTCTCCAGCTTAGAATTTTAAAAGTTTGCAGTAGGCACTCAGAGTGCATTAATGGGGCAAATGTTCACTATGGAGCAAGTGTGATGATTTTACATGCAGTCTGTTGGCATAACTATGGCAGTGTTTTTAATGTAGAAAGTACTAGAATCTCTGTGGTTTTCTTCTGTCAGAGTTCTGAGAGGCCACCGTCCAGGGAACGTAGTAGCCATTCCAGCAAGTCGTCAGATTCCAACCACCCGCCCACAGTCAAGACTGAAAAAGTGACCCCCGGACCCTCGACTGGACAACAGAGAACCACCCCAGCTAGCCAGTCCTCAGACCTCGGGGTACCGCACAGGTGAGTGGTGCTGCATACTCGAAACTTTCTGGTTCGATTATCTCTATTCCAGTTCATTTCTATAGCTTGTCACTTGTTTATGAAAAAGCCTTGTTAAAGACTAAGCCTATAGTTGTTTGTAGGTTGAAATGTGGGCTGTAGGAAAGCTAAGTAGTACTAAGGTATGGAAAAAGCATCATTCTCCATCCAAGAATTATGTATTGAAGCCTACCAGAAAGAGATATTATGGATGCTACGGAAAACTTTGGCAACATTCAGGCACAAATTTTTGTTCTTGATATTCTTACGGCGCAGAACATGTACATGTCATCATTTAATCTTACGCTACGACCCTTCAAAACCAAGTGGCTTTTCTGCAAGATCTGGAAACCCTGTTGAACTCCTTTTTTCCACAAGCAGGCCGATACCGTACCACCTCGCACTTGAGGCGATGTCCAAACACACGTCGTCTCAAGTAACTGACTACCTCTTTTAGTCTGGGGTGCAGGGCTATCTCCAGGACATGTCCCTCCGTCCCAGGACGGAAATTTGCTTGCTGGGACGGAAAAAAATGTCACCCAGTCAGTCCCCAAAATGGGAACTCCATGACATAAAATTGATGAAAATGCATCTTTGTAGGCTTAAAACGACAGATTTAACAACAAAAATTAAAAAAATTTGATCCCAAAGAACGAGTGGGACGGAAAAACACGTAAAGCTGGAGACAGCCCCGCTGCGACGGCTTTTCTGCAGGCCTTTTTTGACGGTCTCTGTTTTTTACCTCAAGCAGGCCGATACCCCACCACCTCGCACTTGAGGAGATGTGCAATCACATTTCGTCCTAAGTAACTGACTACCTCTTTTAGTCTGCGGCTGGTTTTCTGAAGGCTTTGGAATGCTATAGCCCTTTTTTTTTAGGGTATCTGCTTCTTTTTTACCACAAGCAGGCCGATACCCCACCACCTCGCACTTGAGGAGATGTGTAACCACACTTCGTCCTAAGTAACTGACTACCTCTTTTAGTCTGCGGCTGTATTTCTGAAGGCTTCGGAATGCTATAGCCCTTTTTTGACGGTATCTGCTTCTTTTTCACTACAAGCAGGCCGATACCCCACTACCTGGGACTAGAGGAGATGTCCAATCACACGTCGTCGAGCCCGCGAGGCTTCCAGCCGTACCGACCGGAGGATATCAGGCACGCCATGCCTATCCCCTTCGGCTTCGACATGGGGTCGGCGCCGACCTACCATTCCACCCCGTACCACCCCGCGCTGTTCGCTGGAGCGCCATTCCCCCACCCAGCATTCAGGTGAGTTCAGTCGTAGCGTGCGTAGTCCAGTGGTTAGCGATCTTCTCTCTGGAACTAGAAGCCCCGGGTTCGATCCCGGCTGTGTCGCTCACCCGACATGCGCACTACCGGAAAGGGTCGCAGTCCTTAGGACTGGACGTTAAGCTGTGGTCCACTGTTCATTGTGCTTGTCGAAAAGAGCTAGAGGAATTACCCCGGTACAATGAACCTGTAAATACTGTACATAATCATATGACATAATGTTTGCTACAGGTGATCCAGACTGGTCTATATATATAGAATACAACACGGGGTATTCCTTATCACCCGAGGTGACCGCGTGATGTCACTGTTGAAGTGTTTTTTAAACTCAATTTCACCTTTCTTTAAATCTCTCCAGACTTGAGGACCACTATGAGCAGTACCGTCTGGCCGGCCTGCGAGCCCCCTTCATGCCGGTCCCCCCTCCCCACAGTGCCTTCTTACCCGGCCCCCCTCCCCCCGGGCTGCCCATCTCCATGCACGGCCTACGGTACCCACCCCACGAGATGATCGCCCCTTACCTGCACGGCTCACCCAGGCACCCGGCTGTGGGGAGTGACAGGTAAACTATGACCTCCAACCCTTGACATTGACTTCTGATCTTTGAGGAAAATTACTGGTTATGCAATACAAACAAAGGTGAGAGAGGGTTGCTGGTGAAGTTTTTTGTTTGCTTTAGTTGGAAGTAAGAAGAGATTACCTTGGAGCTCTTCAATATTTTTTATTGTATAAACAAAGAGCCATCTGTGAAACATGCAATACATTTTTGTATCTTCTTTGTCAGTAATTGTATGCATGTAACAATGGAAGAAATTTGTGTGTCCCTTATTTTGGTATTCTGTATTTCTTCTTCTTAACCCCTGTCCGACTAAAACAGAAAGCAAGAAGTTTTATTTAGAGAGATTTTGAAATATACCAGTGTTGCCTTACAATAGCTTATCTGATAAAAGAACTACGAAGACAACATTGTTCATTGAGGGCAAAAAAATTTATGTAATTTTGCCTTAGAAATGCAGGAAATAGTGTCTCAGAGGGTTCTAGATTTCGAAATTTTCTGGATAGGTTGCAAAAGTGCAGACTTGTCCTTCTGTGAAAAAATCCTGGTGACCTTGTTTATTGACTGTTGCGTTTCACTTAACAGGTCTGCTGCTGAACAGGAGTCCAGGGAACGAAGCCAAAACAATCACGACCAAGATCACCAGGACAAGGACAAAGACAGGGAACGACACGACAGGAACAGAGACAAGGAACGACCTCAGGAGGAACCAAAGAACTTGTCGGTTGCCGCCAACGGCGTGGCGGAGAAGGATACGAAAGACGTGATTCTGGTGAAGGACCGAGAGCGGTCGCGGACCGAATCCCGAGACAAGCAGTCTCCGAGGATGTCGCATTTTCCCGGACTTCACTCTGTGCAAAATGGAGACATAAGCTGTAAGAGAAAGGCTACTATTCTTGACTTGTTAATTTGTTATCAGTGGCATTCATGTGTCCGTCTGTCTGACAACACGATAACTTGAGAATGCCTTGATGAGACCTCGAAATGATTAGGCCCCCTAGCACCTTGTTTGTAACTATTTTTCACTCATTTGTTACTTAAGAACCAGTGTGTGACAGAATTTTTCCTTCAAGAGCCAATGCCAATCAAGATTATGCATAAAAATTGTCCAGTTACTTTTCAAGGGTTAAAAGTGGAGGCAGTATATGTGCTCAGTATCAGTAAAAGGGGAGGGGGGCATCTTTCTGTTGCTGTGCGTGTCTTCAACATGTCTTAAGAGGAGGGATGCAAAAGCTATCCATATCTTGGGCTGGACCAGAAATCTTGTCCAGTCACCGACGAAAGGTAAAGGATGCCACCTAAAACGTCTGACCATTTCCAAAATCTATCCAGTTGCTTGAGTAACTGGTACCGTGCGCATATCTAGGGCTTCCATATAGAACATAAGGCTCAAATCATATCTGCGTCTTTCATCCATGGTTTCACATGCTACTGAAACGTATTTTCCCAGCTGTGTGGTATGTTCTACCAGGGGACGAAGCCCTCAACACCTGTCAGTAGTGCCCGGTATTATTGACTGCCTTCCAGTGCTTTGGCGATTAGCCAGTCACAAGGTTGCAAAGAAATATGTCTCCTCAAATGCTGACTCATGTTTGGGGAATGCCTCGATGACCCAAAGCCAAAGTTCCTATCGAAAGACAAACATTTTTGGTCATCAGAGGTGGCAGCAGGAAGGCAAATTAGAGTGTCTTTCAGCACAGTGTCACCCGTGAAAACATTTCTAAAATCAAAGGTTGTGGAACGGCAAGGTTGAACTCGGTCACTTACCTCCTAAGTCAGCGCTAGTTCCTGTGAACTTTGTAGAAAATACTAGTATGTTGACTTGTCAGAAGACTTAAGGGTAAAGCTGATTCTTCCATCTGATAACAACATTGTTTTTCCGGGTGTTTCCAATCTTGCCCTGCACAGAGATATACTGTATGGGAAAGCATTTGATAGCATGTTTTGAAGGAGAAGCTCTAAAAGTGATGTTAGAGATATGTGTAATGGACTCGACTGTGTTCTTTTGTCTGAGATAAGTTTTGGCCTAACTTTATTGCTAGCAATTGTATATGCAAGGCATGTAAAACATGATGTCCATAAGGTCCCATGATGTAGGTGATTGGTTACTTCAATTCTGAAGAAGACTGCAGTCAAAATTATGATGTGCTAGCTTTCTGTGTTAGGACAAAGATTTGTTAGTACTTAACTAGATTAACTACCAACACCTTTTATGCTAATTGTAAACTATGTCCATTCTATGCTAGCATCCAGACTACATGAAATGTAATCCCCTTATAACCTCCTTGTAGGAAGATAGTTTTGGCTTTGTACAATACCAACTACCAACACAGATTCACAGATGAATTCCAAGTGTTTATTTTCCCCCTCTGACTACTCTAACATCCAGGCTACATGACATGTCAGTCATCCCCCACACCTGCGCAGCTGAGCCAGATGTCTGTGTTGGACTAAAAGTTTTTACTGCCACAGATGAACTTTCATTCTAACTATTCTGTTTGTTTTCCACCCTAGCCACTAGACTCCACGACATGTCATCCCCCACGCCGAGGCAGCTGAGCCAACTGTCTGGGTAGTGTGTTGGAATACAGTTTTTACTACAACACAGATGAACCTTCATTCTATACTATTCTAAGTGTAAAATCTGTTTGTATTCTCCTAGCCACTAGACTCCACGACATGTCGTCCCCCACGCAGGGGCAGCTGAGTAACGGTGACCGTTCGCGGGCGCTGGTGCAGATGGAGTTCCAGCACCAGCAGTACATGAAGCGGCTGAACCAGGAGGAGCGCTGGCAGAGCCGGCAGCGCCAGATGCGCGAGGAGAAGGCCGAGAGACAGCAGGAGGTGTCCAGCTACCGGCAGCAGATCTTACAGCAGCAACAGGTCAGACATCTCAGCAGTGTACTTTAAATACTGAAATGTTTGCGGTGGTTTTATGTTCGCGTTTTTGTGCCGTAAGCTCTTTGCCGCGAACTTAAAACCACCGTTAACTTTTTTGCCACCCTATCCCCTTGTCTGCTATTGTCTCAAACACAAACTTAAGACATCCCTGAACACTCCCTACTGCAAAATAAAAACCACTTGAACTTAAATGCATTTACAGTATTAGCTAGCTATGCGTCCATGCGTCTCTTACAGCAGCAACAGGTCAGACATCTTGGAGCAGTGTATTAGCTAGCTATGTATCCAGGTGTCTTTTGGACACCCTATACTAAAGTAACAGGTCAGACACCTCGGAGGGAAACTACTGTAAATCTTGAAACGTTGCCAGTGGTTTTATTTTGCTGTGGATTTATGACATCGTGAATATGTCTCCCTTGTATAGATACCATATGGATGTCCCTGTAGCTCAACTGGTAGCTACTTGTTCCAAGTAGTTGATAACTGGGAGACCCTGATTCAATCCTGGGAAGGGCCTCTCAGTTAGGGCTGCACCCGTTTTTTAGAAGGGACGTAAAATGGGGGTTTTGTGTTTGAGGAGGTGCCTCAATCACATTAAAGAGGAAGGAAATTTGCTGCCCTACATGTATGTGCCACTAGGCACTACAAGGGCCTGAACGAAGGAAAGAACGGATGTTGATTGTCTGTATTGTCACCACAGCTGTTGAGAAGTATGCTGGAGTAGAAATGTTAACATGGCCTGACATTAAATAACATCCCATGTCAGGTTTAAGGATGTAGCAATGTCTCTGGGGAGAAACCGTCAGCTGTTTTTGTGTGGAAGGCCTGGGGCAGTAGAACCTACAAAAACAGGAAAGCTCTTCTTTCAAAGTTTTTAAAGTCCTTTCTGTGATTGCAATTAGAAGACAAGGTAAATACATATCGAGAAAGTTACCACTGCAAGCCTCCAAACATAAAGCAGCCTTTGTCGCAGGGATATTTTTTGTATTATGTGCAGTTTCTGTGTGTATATCAGTTTTCTGATAGTTATTGGGCTAGACAGCTCTCAGAAACTTGGTGACAATTAGAAAACAGCATTTGATAAGCAAAAAAAGGGCATGCAATGAAGCCACTTTTACCACTCCATCTATTGGTGCATGTAACTGTAACATCTACTAACATAAGTTCACCAGGGTACATAATTCCACCATCCTGAAAACATATGTCCTCACAGATCTCTAACCCAACCTGTATAATGCTCTCCTGTATACTAGTATCTAAACTGTGCGTACCTGGGGGGTGCTGCACTTTGAAATCTCTCAAACCCACTTTTTTCAAAGTTATGAAAATGTTAATGGAGGCTTTGGAAATGTATGGATGAAACAGAAGTTTCTTGAACGATGATCCTTACCCTTCTTCTTACTTCTTCCGCAGGGTCCTTTGAGATCGTCACCTGTTCTAAAACATGGCCCCTCTCATGTAAATAGAGAAATGACCCCCAACAATCACTCCGAGGAGAGGAACCATTCCAAGAGGATTGAAAGTAAAGACGCCATCCACCTACCCCCCAACAGCCACCCCCCTCCGCTGGTACCCCCTCAGAACGTTCACTCCTTCACGAGAGAAGAGCCCTGGAAATTCCACCTTGCTCATGCAAAGCACCCCCTGGATAACCTACGCGCGGTTAGCGAGGTTAGAATACCCACCACGCCGCCGTCTTCGGTCTCCGCCCATTCCAATCAGTACGACTACGACAGGCACCCGCCCGCACGGACGTCGCCGGCGAATCACGACAAACCGCATTCCGCCGGACCTCACGTTGGCAGGTCGGACAAGTCGCCCCGCCCCCGTGGTGGAGAGAGAACTTTCCGTAACCACTTCGAGCGTTTCAACCACGAACAATCGCTGCTCATCAACGGCCACCTGGACAGGGTGGCGGAGACGTTCCTCGACCAGTCCGGCCAGTACGCGTATGACCATCGGAGGCTGTCAGAGCTGGCGTACAGCATCAACGCGAGCAAGGCCCTCTCTGTGCCGTTCACGGAATACTTCCTGGGAATTCAGAGGACTAACCGGGCGGATTCCGAAGACGATAGACACGTGGTGAGCAAACTGGACATGGAGGAGAGCAAGATCAGGGAGGCCCGCATGAGGGGCACGTACAGAAGTGACTGTGATTCCGACAGTGACTGTGACGTCGAAGCGCAAAGAGCCAAGCTGCAGAAAATTGCATCAGGCCCAGCGTTGCAACTAGACGAGTCACCAAAGGTACCAAACATTTTTTTCGAAAATTGGTGATCAATTCTTGATTTATATAAGTTATTATGTGACTCTGTAAAAGTTTCTATTCATTTTTATGCATATTTACTACAATTAGACAAGTCGCCAAAGGTACCAAATGGTTTACGAAAAATAGCGAACAGTTCATGCATAATGTCAATTACTGCCGCTTTTACTGTTCAAATTACATTTCTATGCATATTTGCTGTTTGCACAGTGTTACAGAGATAACTGACATTGAATTTGTCATTTCGTCAGAAACTCTATTTTCTGGAGACGTTTGGGCTGACGACGCAGAAGAGAAAATGTGGTGAGTATCAGGAAACTTTCGCATCAGGAAGACGTTTTCCGAACATGTTCAAACTTTGAACTGTATTTTTGTGTGTAGCAGTACCATGTCCTACTTTGCACTATCTGTATCTATATAGCCAGTATAAACGCCCTTCGGCGTTACACAACAGCTTCGCAGGAATATTACACTGAACAACCTGTCACACCTAACCTTTGCACATCTAGCTGTAAGCAATGTTTAAAGCTATCTAATGAGGATGCTCCTACAATGCTTTAATGGATACTCTGATAGTTGTTGGGAAAACAAATTGAAAATTAAAACCAGACTGACTGACACTGCGTCTCCAATAACAGCAGTGCATGAGGAGAAGAAGAGGAAGAGGAGGCGGATGCTGATGGAGCGGAGCCCATCTCCGTCCCGGTCAGACCACGAACTCGAGAACGAGCCGTGCAGCCCGCTCACCACGTCTTACACGGCGGAAGACATGGTGCAGGAGGAGGACCTGGAGGACAAGAAGTCATTCCTGGCGGAGATGGGCCTGGGGTTCATGCGCACGGAGCACAGGAAAGGTGAGGAGCCACATGGTGTGTGATCAAGTACTTCTCATCTCAGCTATCCCTTAAAGGCATACACAAGACCAGAAGCGGGTGTTATTTGTAAGAGACCACATCTTTATGAATACAAAATCAACCTTTATATCAGATTATTGATGCTGTATAATGCAACTGCTGCCTAGTCCAGGTTCAGGGTCAAGTTGCCAATACAATTAGGTTCTTGGATTCAGAAAAATATTACTAGCCGAACCAGAACACTCTCCTCTGGTCTTGTGTATGGCTTTAAGTCCCTCTCTCACTGGAAATGCTGGTGACCTCGCTGCGTTCTAGATTGGATTTGTGTTACTCCTCACTTTATAATGGTAAAATCATGCAAAACGTACAAGTATGACTAAAATGACAACAAAACACACTAAGCGTAAATAGATAAGATTTTTATTGATAGAATTTGTTGATCGCTCTGTTAAATCGCTCAGTCGCAGCGAGGTTGCCAATGTGCCATGGGTCCAGTGAGATAGGGGCTTAATCTTAACTATTTGACCATTGGGGCACCAAAGAAGATCTGTTAACCAGACAAGCTAATGCTGAACTGAAATATCAACATGAAAATTGAGGAAAAAGCCTGTACAATGGTATACAGAATTTGTTGAAAGTTTATAAGTTTTACTCCCTGTCCTCTGCTCTCATGCTATTCTCTTGCTTCATTTTTAGCTTGAAATATTTCAGAACTAAGAAATTTGGTGTGATCATAGGAAGACTAGTTTATCTTCAGTAACAATACTGGAGCAACTCACTTCCCGTTCAAAAGAGGGATTTTTTTAAAAGTTGTTTTGTGTGTGCTTTACACAGAAGCTGATAGTGGGAGCTTTTGAATTACTTGGCTTCCAAAACTATGAAGTAGCCAACATTTACAAGAGCTTAAACAGAGCACTTGAATGTGTATTTTCAGAAACAAGTAAGAGTCAAAATAAGGACTGCACAGTTTCTCATAATTTCATGAAATGTACCTGTAAGCATGCTTACAAAAGAACAGGTTTTCAAGGCATGTCTTTTTCCTGTCAGGGTGTTTTTCCTCTACACTATATCATATATGCTGCATTGCTCTTATGTCTGCACTTCCGACTTTAGATGATAGGTGGCACTCTTCACCATTCCTGATGAAACAGCATTAGTCAACTTGAGTTCGCTTTTGGAACAGCAACTTAATCTCACATACCGTTCTGATTGCAGAAAAGCAGCGTGACCAGCAGATAGTGGATGCCTTTAAGTCTGGGAAACTGAGGAGTCTTCTTGCTGCTCCCAGTACCAACAATCACAAGGTCCCTTCGCTAGAGTCCAAGAGGCCTGCCAGCAACACAGGTATTAAAACTTGTCTTTATATTCATGGGCGGGGTAGCCTGGTATCCATCCTACTCTAGCTACGGTTCAATTTTTTTCGGCGAACTGGAAAATAGTCTTGGCCCCTGTCCTCATAGAAATGTTGAGTCGTATCATCCTGCATAGTTTCAGGAATTGAATACTTCTGGTAGAAGCAGGGATTGAACTTCCGAGTGCCTGTTAGTACCCCATTATTATGTTCTTGCGAGGACAGTGACTTGAGCCAATCATAACTCTCACCTTTACTTAGGGAAATATTTAAATGCCAATCACTTTCAACGGGTGACAGACTATTCTGCATAGAAGCAATCAGAAGAGCTAGAATAGGACGGATACCAGACTAAAGATAGCCTGGGTGCTGTTCAGTTACTACCCGGGCTCCTATACTTCCTACCCTGAAAAAGGGCAATGAGTGTAGGAGCCCCTATAGTAATCGGACGGTATTTAGGCTGGGCTAAGGATGGGATGACACCAAAAGTTGCATGATGTACTAAGAATTTCTCACTACTGTTCCTGCAGTGTAACACAACAGCCTTAATGAAGGGCTACATAGTGTCACATAGTCATAGCTGTGATTTCGTTTTTGTGTTTGGAAAATTGTCTGATTTAGTCTTCTTGTTTCCATCTTCTTCGTCCAGGTGCGACCAGTAAAGACAGCACGAATGCAAAACCGACTGACGCCGAAACTCCTAGCACGCAGAGACTTCCCCCCAGCCCTGTACAGCAACCTCCAACTCACAACAACCATTCCCAGCCCCCCTCCCCCTTCCCGAACCACAGGCAACCCCTCCAGCCAATCCACCCTCAAGTGAAGGTGTCTACATCGCCAGTACCACCCACCACACAACAAGCCCCTCCCCCTGCCCACGATAGACAGCCGTCGGCGTATCGTCCGCAAGAAGTACAAAACAATGTCAAGAAAAGGAGTCAGGAAGCGCAGAGCGGGCGAAAACAGGAAAACCACCAGTCCTTTGCTCAGCGGTTTCACCAGTCGGTACTACAGTCCACCCAGGAAGCTATGGCTCATAAACAAGGTACCCACAGTACACAATGGTTCTCATTACTATGACCTGATGCACACTTGGAAAATTTTCTGGACGTACGTCAACGACACACGTCTTTGACGTACATCGCCTTTTTTCCTGGGTGTGAATCGGCCCCGCACTTCATACAGCAGGCATTTTTGTGGTCCGTACGTATTCGTTGTACGTTATCCAGGGTGAACGTACGTCGTTGTCGCATGGGCCATAAAAATGCCTGTCATACGACGAGCGTTGCTGATTCACACCCAGGGATTGATGTGTTCAAAAACTCATATTTTCCTGGAACTGTTGTTGCCATGTTGAACCAATGTCCTTGGTTGAATTTATTCCGTCCAGGTTTGGAACTGTATTTCAATTTGAACACAGCTCACTGCAGAGTTTTAACTAGCAAAGTTTGAGCGTAGGGGTTTCTATGGTATCTTAGTCGTGTTGAACCAATTGTCCTTGGTTGAACTTATTAAGTCCAGGTTTGGAACCGTATTTGAACACAGGTCACTGCAATGTTGCTTACATCAATTTGTACCATTGTTTTCGAATGTTGACAGGCTCCAATGTAAAATGTGTGCCACGCCATCTTTAAGAGCTCTTAGCTTGAGAGTAGGGGTCCTTATACCGTGTTTTTGACCCCTTCTCTGTCTTTCAACCGGCATGGGGATTGTCTCTTTCTGAGGAGAACCTTGTGATTGAGCCTTCATAAATCCTTAAAAAATTATTTGGCTTTAAAATAAGGCTGTAACTGAGGCTGCAACTTTCCCTCACCAAATTTGTCCCTCAAAATGCAGGAAATAGTGTCTCAGAGGGTTATTCATTTAGAAACTTTTTCTGGGAGGAGGGCACTCAATGCATGGCTTGCACCACACAAAGTTGTCCTTCTGTACCTAAGGCCACACCAATTTAATTTCTGAGTTAATGGATATTTTTGGTAGAATTTTAGCACGAGGACATCATTAAAACAGAAGGATGAGGTGAAAACTTGCACCTGACCCTGTTCACTCCCTGAAATTCTGTTTTCATGTTGATTTTCCAATCTATAATTTTTTTTAACAAAGAAATTAAATTGGTGTGGCCTAATGTATGCTGTGAAATATCCTGGGGAGAGCCCTGAGCTAGATACCAGGAGGATGCACTGTGTGAGTCACTGTAATGACTTTTGCAGTCATATCTGATTATTCTCAATGTCAAAACGATTTTATCTATCACTGAATCTTTTGAAAAACGGAATCATTTTTAATTCATGTGACTTAAAGTCTCTTTATGTGTTATAGATTTTTGTAATGTGGCTTTGCCATTGCTTATTGTGGAGAACCTTTACTCAACGCTATGCTGCCCCTACGGCTGACTAAGCTATGGGAGAGAGTGAGAGTGAGTGATTATGAAAAACCTCAGTTGAGCTTTGTGCCGCACAAATAAGCCATTACTTTTAATTAGAAAGTACTACAAGCACTTCAGAAGTTCAGTCTGATAATTGGAAGGACATTCCTTCCATGGAAACTACAACAACACAATGATGCGTCCATGGTTACCACAGCTGTGGCGCAAGTGGTAGAGCGCGCGGCTGTCAAACAATGGGACCTAGGGCAAGGAGATGCTGCTACAGTAAGAATTAGTTCAGTGCTTTGATGAGTGGCCCCTACGGCCTTGCACTGAGCAAGTTCATTAAAAATATTAGAAAAGCTCTTCCAGATGTGCGGCCCTCTCACATATCTGTTTTGAGGAAGTGATTTGACAGCCATGCAGTGCATCTGCCTCCTACCCAGCTGTGTTCAAATACAGTTATGGACCGGAATTAGTAAGCCAAACATGGCTGGATACCTGGCAAACAGCAGATAGCTCACAAATCATTCTTTCTATTCAATACAAATTTTACTCCAAACACCTTCTAGTTTAATTCTGGAGTTCCAGTTTAATTCTGGAGTGGCAATCTCAGCAACCCTACACTAATGGGCTAATATCGCTAACTGGCAGTAGAAATGATGTAAGAAATACGCAGCTGTCGTTGCCGACCCCCTGGGGATTAATCCAAATGTGTATAAGTGTTCCAAGCAACTGGATAAGTTTGGTAAAATCCGCTGCCTTTCGTCGGCGGTCAAAGTCTTTCAACTACAGAAATCGCAGTGGATGCAGTCTGAAACGTCGGACCATTTACAAAACATCAACCAGTTCCATGAATAACTTTTTTTATTGAGTATCTTATTACCTCGATGTCTAACCTTCATCAATGCATTCTTTTTATCATTTGGTTCTAAACCAAATGAACATATCTAAGAACAAGGAGGTTTGAAATAAAATCAAAAGTCTTCTGATCAAGCCTCCATGATTTAAAGGACAAGCTTGGCACAGAAATCAACATGTAGTTCAAACACATGAAACACATCCAATAGAGTTGAAAATAGAAGTAATAGTTCTTAACTAAGGGATGTCCCTTTAGCTCAAGTGATAGCGGTCTCAATTGAACTCCTGGTTCCAATTAGTTGGTAACGGGGAGACCCCAGTTCAAATCTTGAGAAGGGCATCTCCATTGGGGCTGCACCCGTCTCTCAGAAGGGACGTAAAATGTGAAAAACACCAGTTCTTAATTGTGATGTTGTTTTTCAGTACACAGCACGCCTGTCAGTCAGCAACCGGAGAAAACTGTTGGCGCTCCCCCGGAGAGCTGGCACCGGCAAGCCCACGCTACTCCGACGAACGTACCTCCGTCGCTCTTGCAACAACCGACCGAAAGGGATGATGGTAGCGGGAATGGGTCGGGACGAATGAACTGGCCGGGTGTGGCCGTCATCATGGACGCCTATCAACGTTATTCACAAGGTAATTAACAGGCCTTATGTATAAGGGGGTTGGGAGGGTAAAGGTTAAGGTAGTCCCATAGCCTTTTTGAGGTCATACGGGCAGTGGGTTGTGATCCATTGTGTCTAGGTATGGTATTGGAAGGTGGGTCCCAACCCTCTCTTTCCACCACCTTTTACCTCCCCAACTGAAGTCAGGTACCCATTTTTACACCTGGGTGGAGCAAGGAAAGTCAAGTAGTGCTATTTTGGGTTCACGTCCCTAAAAAGAATATGATGAAGTATTTTTTGTTGGGGTGGTGGGGAGAAGACTTGTGCCCTAAGTAGTAGAAGAATGTTTCTTCACAACTGCAAACTGGGAAAACGAACCCCAAAATGGCCGACAGTGCTCGTTGCTAGGGGGAGGGTCATGTGACTGAATACGCCCTATAGTGCTGCCGCGAACTTAAAACCACCGCAAACACTCTATTTTCGCCTTAGCGTGAAATAAATACCACGCGAACTTAAATGCATTTACAATGCCATTCTGGTGACGCGGGGCAGGGTTAGGAAAGGTGAGCCATAGTGCGATGTAAGTGCAAGGGTCATTAGGCCATAGGGTGTTCCCAGAAAAAAAGAAATCAAGTAAAAACAATGAATAAAAAAATCCCAAATTACTTCCCGTTCACTGCAGTGTTAGCATCACCAAACCAGGGCTAAGTGCAAGAAAATTTGCCAAACTGCATGGAAAAATGAACTGGAAATCTGTGCTCAAGTGGTGTAGAAGTGAGCGGAAAGCTGCCTGTGTAAAGGCACAATTGTCGCTAATATGTATAAAATTGTCTGTTCGGTGTCACAAATAAAGACAGGCTCTCTTGTAATTACGTTGATAGTGTGTGTCTGGGTGCTCCCAGGACGTGTCGGCACTACAAAGAGATGTGGATCTGCTTTCAACAGTTACATGTATGTCCGTCAAAGACGGCATAATGATTTGGAGTTCATTGCTCATCTTCAGATGTCTCATTTCTATGACAACTTGTAATACAGTACACACTGTCAGGCCAACTTCTTTGTTGTAATTTACCATCTCAGGGAAACAGTCTACACGTACTAAGTTCGTAATTACAGATTATATTGAAAGTATATTACCCCCTCAGGCCAATGGCTTTTGCTGTAATTTGATAGCTATAAAGAAAAAGCTTTATTCATTTAATGCAGGCGTAGAGTCGTAGACCAGAAAGGAATGATATGATTCTAATTTTGATTTGAATATTCGGCTTTCTTTTTATGTTCCAAGTAACACATGTTTTTTTAATGTATACCCTGTGTTTACTTTCGTTAGTTGTGTTGCTTTTGTGACAATTTGCAAGTTTTATTCATTTTCAATCAAAGGATTGAAGATGCCTGCTTTACCTATTAATCAAAGGATGTTTGAGATTTTATGTGTTTTTTGTAGACTGGACCCCCTTGAAAAACCTTCACCTTGTTCCATCCTCACCTTGCAAAACCTTGAGGGTCAGGTATTATGGTTGCTCGAGAAAGTACTCGGCAGATTTGATTTGGACCTCCCAGCTGCCTGAAAATTCAAGAAATAAATAGAGTTACATTATGTACCTACATCCTATAACCCAAGGAAATGGTTGCTGTGATACACAGCAATAACAGGATATGATATTTTGTGTCAGAGAAAATGTATCTGAGAATACCTTTGATTTCATTAGTCTCATCTGCCACCAACCTGTAGCGTGCGTAGTCCAGTGGTCATTAACCCTGCCTCTGGCCCAAGAAGTCGTGAGTTCGAATCCCGGCTTTTGATGTCTGGATCGAAGTTGAACTGTAATTTACAACGCACACAAAAAAAATGGACAAATTTTCAACTGATCAACTCCGGGCTCCAGGTTGAGGAATGAGCAACCCTCTGCTCCCGCGACATCAAGTTATGCAGATAAAACATGTGACTCGGTAGCCGTGGATGATAAGTTGCAGAAAGTGCCTCCCGTCTGTGTTGAGGGATGGTTTTGAACCCACGACCTCCCGTACAAACTCTACCCAGGCTATTGCACCGTTTAATTGTAGTTTTTTATTCTGTTTTCCAGAACAAGAGTTGGAGAGAGAGGTCCTCCAGGGCCAGTTCACTCACCTGCAGACGACTCACGGCAGCCTAAACAGTACAGCGGAGACTCTCAGCCTCAGGATGTCGGTAGGTACAAAATACTGAAAATGCAGAAATGTTTGCGGTAGTTTTATGTTCGCGGTTTACGCGGCGACCGTTTCACAGCGAACATAAAACCACCACAAACATTTTGTCCAATACTGTAGCAGTGTGTGACTATATCGCTGCCGTGAACTTAAAAACACCACATACACATAAAAACCACAGGAACTTAAATGCATTTACAGTATAGCCTGAGTGTCATCCTGTTTCAATTCCAGGCTCTACCTTCACCAAACTGTGCGGTGAAGGTAGAGCCTGGAACTGAAACAGGATGACACTCAGGCTATTTGCAGTAACCAAGGCCTAGGAAAAAACTGGTTATGTTTCTGATTCCGGTCCTAAAAAAATTAAGTATTCTTTTGGTATTCTTTTCTTAGAGCTGAAAACATTCAATGGTATTTATTTGAGAGGGTGAGAAGATATGTAAATGGTGCGGTCGTGTGGCGCAACTGCAGAGCGTTCGACTCAGAACCAAGAGGTCCTGAGTTCGACCAATCTTGTGCTCTTGGGAAAGGCACTTTACACAACTTTCCTCACTCCACCCAGATGTAAATGGGTACCTCACTTCGGTTGGGGAAAGTCGTATTGGGGTCACCTGGTGGCGCCGAATGGCAGCCGCCCAGACCCTTGCGACAGTTCCACAAAATGCAAGTGTGGATAAGATATTATATATGTTGTGTATTGTGTGAAACCTGTAATACCCTGCAAAGCATCAATTCAGCGCCAGAAAGGCTGCCATTGCGGGTAATTTCTGACCAATAAAAAACATTATTATGAATGTCCAAAAGCAGTTGATGTTTCACTGGGCTAAGTGTTGCCTCCTTTCCCCTCTTACCACGAAGTCAAGTTCTCAAAAAACGATGGACAGTGCCAGTTTTCCAGTTATTGGATTGATGTTTAATAATTTTCCTCTCTTTCAGGATCTAATCCGGACCAAGCAACAGCTGGATGAAGAACGTGATCACATCCAGGGTGCAATAGACAACCTCAAGTTATTCTTCAAAAGAGTCTTTTAGAATCACCAACGTCTTGTCGGTCACAAATCCAGCAAGAACTGTATAGATTAAGTATTAAGAATCAGTTGACTGCGTTTCCATCAAACCGTAGTTTGCTGGAAGTATCCTCACAAGAGGTGGTAGCCGGCCCAAAATTGAGAGAAATTTGTCGCTGTATGCTAATTCACTTTCTAATGTCCTAAATGCAATTCTACAATTTTTCATTTAAATCTTGAGTTTACTTCAATGAATGCAGATGTGGGAAGACCATGAAAGGATTTGCAGTAATGGGAATAATGAAATTTTTATTGATCCACTGTTTTCGTGATGAAAAAAATCTCTATTGTTGTAAAATAGAAAGTACAATCCAGTACATTTCATTCAAATGACTTTATGATTTCTATTCTACATAATTCCAGAATACAGCTTTTTGTACTGTTCATGCGATAGCAATTTTCCTTCTCTTCAAATCTTTCAAGTCGTTACAAATTCTTTTTTACATTTTCTGTAGCAAACAGACTCTTTCTGTTTGAACTGCAATGCTGCATGTAGGGAATTCTTTTCACAATAGCAGTCAGGTCAACACCTACTTTTGGACTAGTAGCTTAGCTTGAAAATTATTGAGATCCACTGCAAATACATTGACAATGTTGCAATAACGAAAGCTTGATTGTGCAAAATATCTTAGTTGTCTGAGACAGCTTGAAACACTTTATAGGAAATAGTTTTTGTTTCAAGTTTCCGAGGGTCTTTCTTTGAGAAATGAAATAACAACATCTAGTGTTTGTCTTTTAGACAGGTTAGAAAATTTTGTTATGGCTGTGAAGGTTGGAGAAATTTCACATTATTACCATTAGGTGGGCTGTTATACAATCATCGGTGCTATCTAGCAAAAGAATATCTTCACCAAACACAAAAAAAAAAAAATCTTGACGAAAACCTGAAGAATTCGGTCTTCGCTTTAAGAAAGGAGCAATGAATGTTTGACAAGAAAGTCAGCTGCAATTGAATGTAAAACCAGGAACGTATCTGGGAGTATGAGTAAGTAGTAAATTTCTTCAGTAAGTTCCTTCTTCTGGCTGATACAGACACCTTTCCGAACGTTTGAATGAGCACCGGACTTGTACAGAAGGATGTGTATCTATTCTACATGTATAGGAATCAGTGTATTTTAGACCAAGTCAGTGCTTACATCTATTTTATTTATTCTACCGTAGAAACAATCTTGTACAGAACTGTTATCAGCACAGAGGCTTGGCTGTCAGAAAGGCAGAATAAAGAGATACTTTTTTCCATGTATCTGTTGAGCAGACTGATTCATATTCAATGACTGTGCAATTCATAGTGTGCAGGGTGGTATTTTCAATCCGTCTCAACAGATAAAAATACCACCCTGCGCTCTATGAATTGACTCTCAAGTGTGTTTACTTTAATTCCCTCTGGTACCAATTAGAGCCGTTCCATCCAGTGCTTGATGCCTTTCAGCAACAGGAAGAATGTTCTTTGATATGCAATGAACGCTTTCAAGGCCGAAAGCTGATAAAATGTATGTAATTTCAAAGGTTCTTTCAAAACGAATTATAGTACACCATGTACACTCCAATGACATTTGTACCTGTTTCAACTCAGAGGCTGCTTTACTATAATGATGCATACTCTTGTGCTTTTTTTGAAGGGAGGAAGAAAGTTCTTATGTAACATATGCAATTAACACTTCAAGGTTGAAAGCTGATTAGGTGTAACGAATGACAGTACACCATGTACATGCTTTGGACATTTTACCTGTTTCAACTCATTGGTTGCTTGACTAATTTTGCATACTTTTTTGTGGCCGTGTTTGTGGTTTTACTTGCATTACTCATGCTCTGGATGGATTGCTCTGAAATTTTGTAGGTGGTTAGGTCCTATCAAAGAAATGATTCAGATTGTCAAGCCTCCTGGTGTTCAGTCAAATCCTTGAGCTGCCAAATACGTGAGAGGTCAGCTACTGCACCTGAGCATGACACTTTTGGGGGGATTCCAGCACCTGTGTGGAGTTAGGGCTGGGGTCGATGGGGGCAGGGCAAGATTTACAGTTACAGGTAGGATTACAGTTAAGATTAGGGCTAAGTCTAAGATTAGGATTAGAGAAGGGGTTTTGGGCTATGGTTAGGGTTAGACTTATCCTCGAACCGAACATATTGGGTCTGCTGGGAGGATGGAAAATTACCACGCCCCACGAATGTTTTGCACTTAGAGTAGCCCAAAACCCCTTCCCTTATCATAACCCTAGCCCTAATCTTAATCCTAATCCTACCTGTAAATGTGGCCCTGCCCCCATCGACCCCAGCCCTAAGTCCACACAGGTGCTCCTCTCGCGTATACTGGACTCCCCCCAAAAGGTGTTATCCTCAGGTA
Source organism: Branchiostoma lanceolatum (assembly GCF_035083965.1). Classification (NCBI taxonomy): domain Eukaryota; kingdom Metazoa; phylum Chordata; class Leptocardii; order Amphioxiformes; family Branchiostomatidae; genus Branchiostoma; species Branchiostoma lanceolatum. The sequence goes on from NC_089728.1 coordinate 6,217,883, forward strand.
CAATAGCTGACCTCTCACGTATTTGGCAGCTCAGGGATTTGGCTCTACACCGGCGCTAAATTTGGTGGAGCGCAGATTCGCGATTTTCAATTTATCGGGGCCAGGGTCTTTTGCTGGGGAACCCGTATTGCCGCTTATGGAGGCAATACGGGTTCCCCAACGATACGGGTTGTCCAGCAAAAGACCCTGGCCCCGATAAGTTGAAAATCGCCAATCTGCGCTCCACCAAAATTAGCGCTCCCAAAAATTATTAGCGCCGGCGCCGCCCGGAGGCCAGATATGAAATATGAATCCGTTGTGTCTTACATCATTGGATAAAGAATCCTAACATTTAGTTGCCATACGGGATCACAGAAAACAGAATGCCACACAAAGGATTTGAGCAAAACAATGTTATTCAGATGAATAAACACATGCATAACAAATAATACAGATAGTAGTTTAGGAAAACCTCTGTTTTCGGAGATTTCTCAGCACGAAATCGAACAGTGAATTCATGTGGAATATTTTAATCAAATTTACATTAATTAGTCAAGTTCATCAACCATGGACCCAACCAAGTTCATACGTAATCATAACGCTTACAATTACCATAGACAGTGGTTCAAAGTTTGCTTTAAAAATACCAGCTGCAAAGTACATCTCTCTGTCTCAACAGCAGTTGATTACTAGCCTCTACCAGTCTCCGCGGGTCGCTGGGAAATTAGTAGAAATTGGCCAAATTGAGTCAATTGTATGAAGGGCGTCGACTACGGAGAGAGTCATAACTGCGCCGTCGAATGAAACCCTCCATGGCCAAAGTCCCCGGGCAAATATTCTCCCTATAGCCGGCGCGGTTAGTCTGGTAGAGACTAGTTGATTACCACATATTTAACAAAAACATAACATTCAAAATAGCACAAGATCTTAGAACAAGCCCACACAATACGTTAATTGTACCCATTTTTCTTCATTTAACAGCATCCGACATCTAACACAATATCCAAAACTTGAAGATATGTTTTATGCTTAATAAACTGTGCCAATACATCTATACTTATACATCTATATAATCTTTCAATTGTTGTTAAATTTATTACTATCATTAATAGTTTGTCTATTCATGATATTCCACAATACTTGTGTATGAATACATAAATAAATATTCCTGTACCACTGTAACCTAAGTGCATTTAGCCCACCCTGGCGGTAATTGACATGTATTAAACATGCGCATCGTTGGTGGATTGATATCCAAACTACTAGTATATGCGAGGAGGACGAAAGAGACTCGACAGCTATGATAGGTTTGGATACCTGGCTTCGCTGAAAAGACTCGCTGAAAAGGTTTTGAAAAGCAAGGCGTCTCAACAATTTAATAAGTATTTTTGGCAGCGCGAAACAAAACAGATAGAACCGGCAACTTAGCAATAGGGTCTTCGGCTTTGGAGATGTGAAATACGCTTTTGTGAGACTATCCTAAAATTAATAAACCTCGTCCTTGTTCGCCTGAAAACATGTCAATCAAAAGGGGCACCCCGCACGCGATTTGTTCACTACTTTGATGCTATGATAAATTTGGATATCTGGCTGCATCCTTAGTCGGTGGAAAGAAAGAGTTTTGAAAATCAAGGTTTCACTTTTATAAGAATTTTGGCAGCGTGAAACCAAACAGAACCAGCAGCTTAGTAATAGGTAATTAACTGCTCTTTGGGGATGTAAAGTACGCTTTTGTTAGACAGCCTGTAGTCGTGGGCGGAACACTATCATACCTCATATTTGTACATCCTGTCTGCCTGAAAAACACGCACATTGTTGGCAGCGTGAAACCAAACAGAATTTTGGCAGCGTGAAACCAAACAGAACCAGCAGTTAGTAATAGGTAATTAACTGCTCTTTGGGGATGTGAAGTACGCTTTTGTTAGACAGCCTATAGTCGTGGGCGGAACATTAGTATACCTCATCTTTGTACGTCCTGTCTGCCTGAAAAACATGCCAATCAAATTTACTGATTATACATGCAGTACTCCTGCACAAAAATTTCTATCACCGCCTATTTAAATACTGGCTATGAAAGTTGCCTTGTCATACGCTTCTAGTATTTCACAAGGCTGCGATGATACACGGGGGATGCAACGGGGAGCGTTTTTATAAAGTATCAATTCTAACAGAAAATTGAGACAAACGTTGAGGTTAGACTGGCATTTCTTCGTGTGATGTTGTCGTGGCGAACATCATCAAGGATAAAGTGTTTTCATTGCTACAAAGTTCAACAAGATATTTTTCTCTCTTTTAGACTTTTGACAATTGTTTACAAGCACTTGAGGAATTGCTGCATGTACGATTAAATGTGACCATTTGTACTTATGTGTGGAATCAATTGAAGAGGCTTGGAACACCTTTATATATGGTAGGATCAAATTTTTCTTGATGAGGTTTGTTTTACAAGTTTGAAATGAAACTCTTCATTCTGCAAAAAAAGGGGTAATTTTTGCCAGAAAACATGATACTTAGATGTTTTTTTGAGATATCATGAAGTTGACCAGTATCTTCTGCGACTGGCCCACTGTTGACAGAGTTGTCGTAACGGTAGAGAATGCCACCTACCTTAACGCCTTCAAATCGTCTATTGCTTCATTAATGGTCAAGTACATCCGATAGAATTGTCTCTTTATTGCGTCCCTTATGAACTGGTGGGTGAAGGCGTACAACAGGGGGTTCAGGAAGGTTGTCAGCAGATTGAGAAGGACGAATGTTCTTTGCAAGGCGTAGTCCAAGGTCGTTGCTGTGTCCTTCTCGGCGATGATGATGTTGATGATAAGTCCAGGCAGCCAGGTGATCCAGAAGGCTCCAGCCATGAACGCTGTGCGTTTGAGAGTTTCCCAGACGTACACGGACGCCCCGAAGCTTGCCTTAATTGCCGCCAGCCGCTTGGCTTCTCGATAGGACAGGTAGTGCGTGACGGTAGTGGACAGAAGACACCACAGGAAGCTCACCAAGAATATGGCATTGGCGCTCTTTGAGTATCCCCAGCAGACGAGCATCCCCTGGTTGAAGCGGAAGTCGGTTCCCTCCACCAGGGGGAGCACCACTGCCAGGTAGCCGGGGAGGAAGCAGGCGCTCACGGTGGCCTTCGCTACCCTGTCGGTAAACTTCGTGAGGTACTCGGTCGGCCTGGTGACCAAGAGGAGCCGAGAGCCGCACACGGCTCCGAGAAGACACAGCGACGAGACGATCGTGAAGTTGCCCGCCAAACCCTGCACGGTGCAGAAGACCTGGCTGAACCGGTAGCCGCCCATCATGAGCACAAAGACCGTGATGGGGATGCTGTTTACAGCGCCGAAGACGTGTATCAACGACAGAGCGACCAGCAACAGGTTGCCGGGAGTTTGTAGGTTGCTCTCGCGGTAGACAACGGACATCACCAGACTGTTCGTTACCAGAGCGAGCATCAGCACGATCAGTAGGTACACAACCTGTACACCGATCTGTGCAGTACTGTCTGCAAAGAGGAGTCCCTCCACTTCCTCTGCCATGATACCCGTATTTACCGTAAACAATTGCAAGCAGCGGAACACCAATGAGTTGCTCCTATGCCATTGCTGCTACCGAGGGAATAACGTGTAACGGTTCACACACCAATTCTTCCGCCACTTAGGCCGTGGTAGTGCACGGCAAAAAGTGACGAAAGGGTTTCGAGGATCCAGGTTTGAGTTCACATCGCTCGTCATCTGTTGTAAAATGACGTTGATTACTAACATGGCTGAACGGCGTAAGAAGTGGCGTGTTTAGGGTGAGAATAAATTGATTTTGGGCTCGAATCGTACTTCCGGGTATTCTTCCGCGTTGGATGTGAAGCGCCAAGCTTGCACTTTAGAAGTCACCCAATCTTATTTATATCCAAGGAGGTTAAAAATATATTTTTAACCTCCTTGTTACATCTGAATTGAATTGATAGATTCTTAGGTGTGGGTGGGGGACTTAGGTACACTTTAGGTTTTGTTTTCTCTTCAAATTAACCAATATCAGAGAGTTGGTCTTGCAACTGGATGGATATCTTTCCATTCCGTATAACCCTTTTTGCCTCAAAATCATTTCCTGGAAGAGACGGTCGCTAGACGCGAGGGAGTGCCGCCTCGAATTGAAACCCGAAATAAACTCCACGTACCCAGGTAAAGCGTATAAGGTCATGTTCGCGTAACATAACATCCCGTGTATAGTCTCCATATAGTAGTGTCGGAAAAAACCTGGTGCAACGGATGGAATTCTGGTGCAACGTTGACCAAATATTCATCATGTATATAGCCTCCGTTGCAGACTCTTTCCGACTGTTTTCTTTTTCAAGTTACCGTTTTTCTTTGTCTGTATAACGCAAACTCCAGCTGTCCGGGGGTTTCTCTCCCGCGGCGAGCGGTCACAGGAGGCTTGATTGAAATCAGGCTACCGTTTTTTTTTTAAATTTTCGTATTCTCCACTTCAAAAGTTTGGATAGTCTGTTGCCTTTATTGATGTATACTGATGGATTATAGATTATATTCATATGGATATGACTTGGATGTAGACTGGAAGCTTCAATCAAGTCCTTCATCTCAGCAGATGAAGAAGATCCATTAACAGCCGCTCTGTGTCTCCACAGGAAATTGTTTTCCCTCCAGATTTAGAGTACAAATCACATCATGATTGCGCGGTTAGTTAGACGTCACATGGACGGTGCACATTATCTCCAAGTACTCTCCAAGCAGAGTCGTGGGTCCGGCAGGTTTTTGACGGGTTTTTAGGCGTTTTTGTCGGGCTTTCTACTTTGTCATGTTTTTTTTGTCTAGCCAACGTGGGTTGGCTAGACAAAAAAAAACATGACAAAGTAGAAAGCCCGGCAAAAACGCCTAAAAACACGTCAAAAACCTGCCGGACCCACGACTCTACTTGGAGAGTACACGGGGCGCGAAAATCGTACATGCTCGCCAGAGAAGCTCCAGTCAGCCCCTAAGGGCCCAGTACCCAGTATCTGTGGAAAATTACATTATCTGTTACAGTTTTCTTCTCTATTTTTTTGTGGTCAACAGTAGGGGTGGGTACCGGTACCGTGTACCGGTACAAAACCGGTATTTCTTAATGGACCGGTCAAAAAAAACCGGTCCGTAAAAAATCAGTGGACCGGCCTATGGACCGATTAGAAAGTTCATAGTACCAGGCTACCAGCAGGCGGCCAAATAACTGGTCTAAGAAAATACAAAACAGCAGATTTAACGAGTCGTCTTCGAAGATGGTAGCTGTGAATCATTTAGAAACACTTAAAGGATGAGTAAACAGACGGCGCGGAGAGTATAGTTATAATTTCGAGACAAAGTGCAAACCTAAGAAATTATATCGTTCCAGACATGACGTTTGGAGACTTTTACGTGTGTCCTACTCTCCAAAATATGATGTCCTGCGACAGTACCATAATCAGGTACAGGTACAGGTCCGGACCTGGACCTGACCCGCTGGACCTGGACCGGACCTGAATTTTATGTACCGGTACCCACCCCTAGTCAACAGGCTTGGGAAGTGTAATGCTTGCATGATGGCTGTTTCACATGCACTTCTCGCTACCCGTGATCTTCTCACAATCAGCAAGTCTAAGTTAAACGGGGCTGACTGGACCTTCTCTGGCTAGCATATACGATTTTCGCGCCCCGTGTACATCTGCTTGGAGATTAGGTGCACAGCTTAAGTGCAAACACATAGAAACAAATGCCTGTTTTGAAAGCTTCCAATTCTGGATTGAATTTCATTAAATGATTTAATATATTCACTGTCAACCAATAAATCTGGCGAAAATAGATGCACGCGCAGATGTCAGCCATATAATCAAATCAACATGGCCTAATTGATATCAAAACACTATTCTCCAAGCAGAGGCTTCGATCGAGAGGGGCAGGGGGTAGTTTTGTCCGGGATTTCTAACGTCCCTCTTCGAGAGCAATTAGAATTTTAGAATTAGAGGTGGTTGAGGTAGCCTGGAGTCCAGTCTTATTAGCTTTAGTCCGCTCCCCAAGCTCCGCTCCTCGCCAATATTGGCGGGTCAGAAAGCTCATTGCCCAGTATTCTTGAGTCACGGTTTAAAGGTCAGCTACGGAATATACAAGTGTTCCTCTTACGACGTTCGAAAGACGGTGCGTCACACATTCAGTGATCGGTGGAAGAATGGCATGTTGTGAGGAGTGGGACGACAGACAGAAAAAGAGTGGGGAGGGAGGGGGCGGTGTCTCCCCACCCAGTTTACATCGTTGCTGACTCGTCCAAATGTTACCCATCATCACACAAAGGCATAAAGTGCATCAGATACATAACTGTCATTTGGCGTTCATCAAAAGTTTGGCCAGGTTGCTTGTCTAAGGCCTGGAAGGATCGGATAATCTTGAAACCCCAGCTAGCTGCCACGTTGACACATCACAGGACCCTCTTGTCCCGCGCTTTGAGTGCTAGCTGTTTTCGGTCTGTTTTGAAAGCTTTGTCCAGCGTTTTACTACCGCAAAAAAAAAATCTGCCCAAGACGACCGCCCGTGGGACCGGGGAAAATGGTCGTAATGGCCAGGTGGTTGGCTTGGAAGGGTCGTCGCTCGGGCAGGTTTGACTGTACTAACAATCTGTTCCTCTCTACTTTTTATTTTGTCTGACCCTTACCTCTTCACTCATGACCGCAATGTCAATGAAATAACGTCACTTGATGCAGATAACAAGCGTGTGATTCAAATTTAGCATCTCACAGGACAAAGTACGCATGTAATTGTATATTGCTTGACACAGAACCGGACTTCTTTGCAAGGCATTAATCTAACGCCAGAGAGTCAAACCTGGTCCCAACAAGCACCCAAAGGACTAACGCCCCCATTCCACCACTAGACGGCGATCGCGCTGCGCCCTCGCTGCGACCTAAATCGGATTGGTCTAATCCTTGATTTCATAATTGGAATATCATGCAAAATGTAAATGTATGTCTGAAAAGACATCAAAATACACAAATCCGTCTTTTATCTATGAAATTCGTTGAGCGTAATGTTAAATTCTAGGTCGCAGAGAGCGCGGCTAGAGCATCGTCCTAGTGGAATGGGGTACTCCCAAATGAGTTTTAACCTTTTCTTCGACTCCCCTTGTTAAAGGGGAGTGGTTGCTCGAGACAAACGGGTTAAATTTGTACTAGCCTCCGTTGTTGACTCCCGTCGGAAGGCCTGGTGGAGGCTTGGCAGCGGGGCGTGTTTTGGGTCATGAAACGAAGGCGCAAGCAAAGATTCTTTGGGTTTATGAACAAGCTATCGACATATCAAAATTTACCGCGTTTACCAGTATCCAAGCGGATGAAAGGACCCTTCTAGGTCGTGTAGGTCTCAGTGTTTTACCCGCGTTTTGTCAACATCTAGTCTTCTCTTGGTTTTCCATCACTCCACGATGATGACGTCAATGGCGTCCGTCTTATCAACATGGCGCGTACACCGTTTTAACTCTTTAGGCTCATGATGGGAGGCGGGCAGAAAACATCACGAGACACTCTGGGTGCCAGACTAACGTGGGATGACAACCGATTTCTTCGGCGGCTCAAAGTAGTATGCCCGCCGACGTAATTTAGTGCCGACGTAATTGAGTTATAGCATAGCCTCTCATTTCGTTGCCTTACTTGCGTAAGAGGAAGTGACTCGGCAGCTATAATAGGTTTGCATACCAGCCGACCCTACTTAACGATAGTTTGGCGCCCAGGTTACCACAGGGAGAGAGAACCGCAGCAAAGGCCACAAGACATCCCAAAACAAGCCCGTTCAACACATCTGCTTGTAGATTAGCAATTAGAAATAGCAGCCACTGACATAAAAAAAAGCCCGAAAGGGCAATCTTAAGGATCTCTTTTAATTGTGGTACATGTGCATTATATCACATATGTGCACATGTACTTGTATTCCCAAATGAGTTTTAACCTTTTCTGAAAAGGTTAACAATAACGTTATATCACAGCACTTTACGTGAACACGGTTTTATTTCTACTGCCTCATTTCAAGAATACCATCTGTAGCCACCGAACACCGCCATGACACCGATGTTGCACAATTACGTTTTCATTCGACAAACTTGTCTATACATTGAAATCAATGTAGATCTACAACGTTACATTAAGATCACATGCATTATCATTCCTGCACTCACGCAGGTAAAACTTTGAACCAGCCACTTGTGCTCAGATGTGGCAACGAGTTAGTCTCCAAGCAGACCCAACGAGTGCAAAGGCCGTATCCAATTGGCAGAAGGAGTTTTTATTGCAACCCGACGGTGCCGTACGATTTTGTACGATTTGGGCACTGTGGAGATCTGCTTGGAGATTAGCAACGAGTCACTGTTTGAAAAGACGCTGTTAGGCTGTTGTATGTTTCAGGCGGTAACAGACACCAAACGTAATCAAGCTAAAACTGTTTACAAAAACATGTATCTCGTACTTTACACTTTGACAGGTGGTAGTTGGTATAGACTATAGTTGGTATAGACTATAGCCTAGTATAGGGACAATACATGCATTAGGCCCAAACCATCCATCTGTAAATCTGAAGAAAGAAAGTACATTCACTTTACGCAAAAAAAACAGACTTACAGGCTAACCTTCAACCAACCCGTATTTACCGTGATTATAACCAGTGGTACACCAATGAATAACGTGTAACGGTTCACACACTAATCCTTCCGCCTCGGGAGCCCGACGGTGGTAGTACACGGCACTAAAAGACTAACAGAGTAACCTTCTGTAAGGGGGCGGTGTTACGGCCCGGTTCTTCTGGGAATGCTGCACGAGGAACTGCCTACAATACTAAGGAACACACACAGGACACAGCATTACCATACACACACGCACGGGAGTCGTAGAGTTGGGACACACTCGTTGTACTGTCGCTCAGACTCAACTCTGGATCCAACTGTCCCCAACCTCCACAACACCCGGCTTTTTATTCTGTTTCTTTAGACGAACGGCTAGACATGGTCTAGACACACTGCATGACATTGGTCATTTCATGTACCCGTTACTTCTTGTCACTCAGTTCATCCAAGGAGGTTAATCAAAGTGTCGCACCTCTTTGTATTTCAGTTCATCAAAATCTCACACGTAATTGACAATAACAGCACCACAATAATTGACTGATTACAGTGTTGGGAAAGGAGAGCAATATTACAGACACGTGTTCTTACAGCTAGCCTCTACCAGGCCCCGCGGGATGGCTGGAAAAATAGTAAAAATTGGCCTAATAGAGTGAATAGTGTGCCAAGGGAGATAGCTACGGAGAGAGGGTCCAATCTGCCATCCACGCCTATTGACCTTCCCTGTATAGCGGAGTACCCCTGGCGTATACTATTCACTCTATTTGGCCGATTTCTACTATTTTCCCAGCGATCCGCGGAGTCTGGTAGAGGCTATGTGCAATGTACTGGCAATTCGATTTTACAGAGTGCTCATTTCTATGTTGTCTTGGTCCACGCTCACACGGTTTCTGTTACACAACTTACGGTACAGACATGAGGCGCTGTTACGGAAGGATTCCTGAGACACACTGCTCACGATGACGTTCAGAAAGGTGTTGGACAATCCCCCCCAGACTGACCAGAACAGGAAGGTTGGCAGATCATGACCCAGCAGAATTGCCATTAAAGCACAGAATAACAAAGAAGACATTGCTGTTTGCACTAGGGTTAAGATCAGTACAACCTTAGCGTACGAACTATCGCTGTGGTAGTTTGGAGCGGCTTGCTGCTGCTGGGGGTTAGCGTTAGCAGCAGACGGTTTTGCACAAAGGGCTCTTAAGACCCGAACAACACAATGCATTGTAACGGCATGAGCAACACTTGATATGCCAATCATCCCGATGGTGAACCACATGTGGGTTTTTAGATCATACATTATCAGGGCCATGGCCGAATCGTAATAGACCGGGACACCATAGACTGTAGAGAAAATATAAAAAGCGTATATCCCAGCCCAAGTGGAGATCAGAAAGGTCCGTGCCTTCTTGACAGAGATGCCCTCTCCGTTGTTCGTCAGAACATAGAGTCGGTCTAGGTTCAGACCTAATAACAACGACATCACAATTGTGTAAGTGATATATTGTAAACATCGTTGATGAAGGTTAGACATCCAGGTAATAAGATACGCCCAAAATAGTTACTCAAACAACCGAATAAGATATTGAACTTGTAAATATCTTAACAAAGCAATATGTGAATAAAAAAAGACTATATACTACTTTTATCGCTTGCAGTACAATCAGGAATATAATACTTTATATGGCCCTATCCAACTTCGAAAGTACTGGAAATACACACTACCACAACATATAGCAATGACAGATATAGGGATAACGGTAGCATTCGGGTGATAAGTAAATTTCGCGAGAGAATCAAAGTAGACGTCCAAAGTTAGCCTGAGTGTCATCCTGTTTCAGTTCCAGGCTCAGCTCCTGTTTCAGTTCCAGGATGACACTCAGGCTAGTCCAAAGTGATCATGCCGCCGGAAATCTTAGATGGAGAATGAAGGGCTGAAAAGGGTAAGTGAACGGAACACCAATGAGTTATGGTTAGAAGACTTGAGAAGGTACAAAAGGCCGTAGTATCGCTAGAGAAAATGTTACCTGCGAGTGCAGAGGCAGTTATGGCCATGGAGGACATCCCTATGACTGCGCAGACCCGGCCGGTTGTGTCTGAGTACACCCACTCCCCTGCCTCGGCAGGCGCCACCATGAACGGGAAGGTTGAGCCCAGGAGGAGGTCCGACCAGGCCATGGAGGAGATGAAGAGTCGACTGGCGGAGGGGAACGTCTGTCGTCTGGTGGTTACTGCGAGGACGATGAAGTTTCCGGTGATGGACAGCACGGCTTCGGTGATGATGACGGCCGGCTCCGCAGGATTGAACACTGGAGAGAACACCGGAGCGAACGCGCTGGTCGTGAAGGAGTCGTTAAAGAAATCCTGAGCAAACAGGTCAGTAGTAAAGGATTCGTTCGAGAAATTCATATCTCTGATCTGTGTCGGCGTTTGATTTGTAGTTGTAGATTCTGCCGGATTGAAAGTTTTCCCAGTGCGACCACACGATACGACGTCGAACAAAAAAGTGCTCCTCTGTTCTCGGGGAAGGCGAAACTGGTTATGAAGGGCAGAGCTGAATCACGCTCAGTCAGTGTAGCCGATACGTCACTTGATCAAGCGGGTATTTTTAAAACTGGACCGCCCCAATAAGTGCCAATTTGTCTCCAGATATTAAGAATCTTTTGAATACTAAAAACTGGCGTCAATAGGCGACAACGGGCGCCAAGAGACGCAGTTTATTTAGTAAAAGTTCGTTAATTCATGAGAAACTGAGATCGGCATGCCGGCAGGCCGCTTTTCATAGCGGTCATGCGAAGAGGTAAGGGTCAGACAAAATATAACAATGATACAGATTACTTAGTACATCATTTAAGTCCTAATAAATCTATAAACATACATCATTACACATGCCAAGGGGGTTAAATACAGACATAGTCGGCTGTAATAAAAACGTTGGACAAAAATTCAAAACGGACCGAAAACAGATAGCACTCAAATCACCGGACAAATGTCCTGTACCATGTCCAGTGACGGCTGGGGTTTCAATATTTTCGTTGACATTTCTAAATCCTACCAGTTCCAGGCCATAGACAAGCAATCTTGCCAAACTTGCTTGTATAGCTCCATTGATGGACGTCAAATGACAGTGATGTATCTAATGCACTTTATATGATGATGGGTAACATTTGGACGAGTCAGCAACGGTGTAAACTGGATCGGGAGCCCCGCCCCTTCCCCTCCACTCGCTTGCAGTCTGTCGTCCCACTCCTCACAACATGCCATTCTTCCACCGATCACTGAATGTGTGACGCACCATCTTTCGAAATCAGTAACAGAAACACTTGTAGATTGACAGCTGACCTTTTAACAACTCAAGAGTACTGGGCAATAAGTTTTCTGACCCTCAACCGTCCTTCCAACTAGCGTGGCCATTCCGTGTGTCAGAAAAATGGAGAGAGAAAATGTTACGATTGTCCATCCTATTGTCCGCTTATAGATCAAGATTTGTACATCAACTGCGTTATACGTGTAATGGAGTCGGGTGGTGTAAACGGGTTTGGGTGTTTGGCCAAAACCCCAGAAGTCCTGGGTTCGAATCCCATGACGTGCCACCGATGCTGTGCCCTTGGGAAATGCACTCTGCGTGACTTTCCTCACTTCATCCAGGTGTGAAAATGAGTACCCGACTTTGGTTGGGGAGGTACAAGGCGGTGGAAGGAGAGTGTTGGGCTCCACCTGCCAGGCTGAGGTAGAATAATTGGCCAGGAGAGTTTGGACACCATAGGTTTTCATTTGCAGGGGGATAAAGTTAAAATCCTGGACACTGAGCCGAACTTCGTTGCAAGAGGCATCAAGGAAGCCATTTACATCAGGGCCCTACGACCATCCCTCAACCGAGACGGCGGGCGCCACAGACTTTCCGCTACTTACGATCCACTACTCACAGAGTCACGTGTGCTATCTGCATAACGTGACGTCATCCCAGCGGTGGATTGATCACTCCTTGACAAAGACCGATGTCATACGGTCGAAAATATGGGTAAGTCCAATTCTTGTGTTGGAAATTACAGTTAAAACTTGTTTGAGAATGCAGGGGGAGATGTTAAAGTTCCCGTGGACTGACCCTCCTGACCAATTATTGAACTTTTTTTGCCGAATTTACGATCGGTACAGCCGTAGGAAGGCCTGGTGTAGGCTATTTCAATACCGTGCCCTAGACTCAGTGGATAACAGCCCACTACCCCTACGGCCTCAAAAAGGCTATGGGACTTTTTCTTACCTACTCGAGTTGAATATTTTCTATGGTTATGATTCCACATTAATATTTTTGAGCTGAGAAGCAAGTTAACTCCCTCACAGAACAAAACTAGTCCCCACCAGACTTCTCCATGCCACGGCCTGGAGACATAAACTTCCGGCAAAAAGTTCGGAAACTTGATTTTGGTCGATCATATCTCCGTAAATGCTTCATCGTGGTACTATACATCATTGACAACCTGTTTTTCTCCCTTCACATTGATATTTCGTTATCGTTATTATTGCACATTGATGGATTGAGCACCAGTGCTACTTATGTGTGTCGCCAATTTCAGACACTGCGTTAACAGTGGAATTTCGGCAAGTTTGTTTTCGCATAGTCGGCACTGGTGTTCGCCCTTTGAAAGTACATGTATAACCATGGAAAATATGGTATCATCAAATATAGAAATAAATAAGCATTTCAGTGATACATTAATTGCAACAATTGACAAAGTAAAAACGTTGATATGATTGATGAAATTTGAGTTTCGGAACTTTTTGTGCTGAGCGTGTACCGTAGTTGAAGTTAGCATTTTAGTACACTACCCCGCACAGTAACTACCCCGTTGGCATATCATGGAAGGACAAAGTGACCAACACCGAAGTGCTGTCCCGCGCCGGCCTCCCCACCATGTTCACCCTGCTCAGGCAGCGCAGACTTCGCTGGCTAGGCCACGTCCGTCGCATGGAGGATGGCCGCATTCCCAAAGACCTTCTCTACGGAGAACTGATCTCAGGAAAGAGCCGGGAGGCCACAGCTGCGTTTCAAATATGTCTGCAAGAGGGACTTGAAGGCTCTAGATATTGATACGGAGCACTGGGAGGACCTTGCAAGTGACCGTTCCAGGTGGAGATGCACACTGTCCAGACAGCTCAAATCAGGAGAAGTCAGACTGATGCACAGCGCAGAAGAAAAGCAGATCCGCAGGACAGAGCTTTGCAACAGAACTGAGTCAGCTTACAGATGTGATTTTGTGGCAGAGACTGACATTCTCGTATAGGGCTGTTTAGCTATAGTCGATGCTGTAGGGCTGTTGTGAATTAGGATTTTACCATGGTCAATACTGACCGACGGAGGCCATATATATAAAACTACCCCGATAAACTGTGTTTTCGGGGGATTGAGGCCTTTGGCATTAATCATTTAACTCCTCTGGAAAATGATTCTGATCCAGCTAAGTCCATTATTCTCCCAATTTGGCATATTTCTACTTATTTTTGAGGCCGCGGAGAAGTCAGATATAGACGACAACCAAACGTGTCCGTCCCAACTTGAGTTGAAAGTTCACCAAAGTTATCTGCCGCGCACAGCTTGCTGGGAAACAAATTCGAGTGCGCCATTTTTCGGTTCTCATCCGAACCAAGATGGCGGCGGTCGCGATGAGGTGCGCAAGGGGTCTGGCCTTTCGAGCCACAAAACTTCTTACTTCGACACAAACACCCACCTACTACGGTGCCCAGACGTTCAGAAGGTTCAGTAGAACAGTCACGGCCTTAGACTCAGGTAAGACATAGCCCTGAATCGGGGAAATTGTCGTCGTTCGTGGAGGGGGGAGGTCACTTGAGCTAGGGCATCGGTCATCAAGTCCGTAGTACACTCTGGTCACGTTTGCTATAATTTGTTGCGGCGCGGATATTTCCTGCTGAGTACGCTTGAAGTGTTGACCTTACAATAAGGCTATTAAGCTTGGAGATTGGGCACTGTTTTAACTTCAGTACACGGGACCTCCAGTAGAGGTGGAACCAGTCCCCTGTGGAAAATTACGCTTTTGTTGTCTGTCAGCCAGTCACGATGCTTTTGTGTTCTCGGAATTCCCATATAATATTGTTTTAACGATCCACACGGTAGACAGTCAAAGTTGTTTACACAACAACAACTACAACACTCAGTGGGCGGGGATATATTCAAGGCTATGTCAGTTATACTCTACTCTGCAACTGCTAGAAAGCAGCAAATAATGTAAAATGGTTTTAACGTTTGAAAAAATAGAATTAATGGTCTAACAAAAACCGGTTGGACAACAACCAGATAATTTACAACTACAACTCCTGACAGTTGAATGTTTTCGTAACATGATCAGCTGCTGACCCAAGCGATTGGTCACTTGAGTTCTGAGGAAAACTGCAGAAGAACAGGGGAAAATTGTTGATGTTGTCGTTTTGCGTTGGAAGAAAGATTGGCTCTGTTAGTATGAACTAATTGCTGTAACACACACAAGATAACAATTACTCAAGCAACTGGATAAAATATGCGGTCAGACTTTTCAGACAACACTCGCTGTCTTTTGTCAGTGACTAAAGGACAAACTGGAGTGACCAGCTTTTAAACCAAATCTCTGAATTGATGTTATGCTATAAATTTTACCCCAGGACTGACGAACACCGTAAGGGTGTAAGAAAAGCAGACAACCTCGCGTATTGTAAAAGCCGCATTGTTTAGGATAATTGTTAGCCACAACCCCTCCAACTATATCTAGAACCATCTTAATTAGGTAGCTAGCCACTCTTCATGAGCTTTGCAGTATTTCTGTTTTCCCAGAAACCATAAGAGAGTGGAACTCTAGTTGCCAGGGCATATTGTACAGGCCCCAACAGTAGAGGGCTTCAAGGCCGGACTTACAGCCGCCCAGTCGTTGCTACCCCCTCCCCCCCCCCCCCAGTGATACCCCTTAGGGGTTCTTAGAGGCTATTGTGTAGAAGAAGATCTCAAGCTACAAGTGTTGCACGCCTACTCAGTCTTGCACATGCCACAGAATTTTTACTTTACGGGTTGATTTCATTTACTTCACCAATAAACCTCACATGTAGTATCTAGATCTTCCACCATAGACTATACATCCAAGAGTATCCATCGACCAAAAATACACATGATATTATACAAGGAAGAATGGTCATCCACTCTTTAGGCAAAGCAAAAGACTTTTTAATAGCCGTTTTTGAAATGCTTGTGTCATTTGCCAGAGCACACTCAGACAGATCTATACTCTTGTAAGGGATTTGTTGAAACTTAGTGCTTTGGGCAAAACACAGGACACATTTTAGTATTTATACTATTGTAGGGCTTGAAATATGATACCCAGCTATAATTTAAAGAATTTTTTTGTAGACTTTTACTATGGCAACCTCTCGTATAATCTTTATTCGAATTCAGATACATAGTACAGATACTTCAGACATGTCTCTGGGCACAACCCAGGATTAGATCCCGGGTCCCATTGTTTGACAGCCGCGCGCTCTGCACTTGCGCCACACGACGCAGGATAAACTGGAGTAACACATTAATAATCAAGTGGGGCAGTTACAAAACTAGCGCTGCTCGCTTTGTCTGTCAGCCAGCGAGTGGGGTCTTGATGTGTGGTACATCTGCCCTGGGTTGTGTAATTCAACTTATTTGAGCTTCACCCAAGCATTCGCTAATGCCTATGAAAGCTCTGTACTGCTGTAATGTAAGACAATGTGTAACGGTGTGTATCAAGCGCCACTTACTAATACTGACCAGTCTAACTCGTCCAGAGCTTTTGACCTCGTGGTAAGTGTGTTGGGTTTGTACGCTGGCGGGCCTGGGTTCGATTCCCAGGAGCCAGCTGCAGGGGACTACTAGCCCTGTGCGTTTCAGTGGTTCCAACCATAACTTATTACATTATCTACTAGGTTGTAGATTTTTTCTCTTGTGTTCATATACAGATGTTTCGGTACACATGTATGGTTAGTTATTGATTGAATTGTATGAGTGTGATTTGTTTGATTATTCATACTGCATTCCTATGTATCTAATGTATATTGTTATGAATATTGTATTTTTATCTGTAGGTTATTTACTAGGTTATTTAAGTACACATTATAGGTTAAGATGTTCGTCAGTATTTTTGTGCGTCAGCTGCTATCAGCGAAAGCTGCCTCCGCTGACCCAAGTAATGACTTGTTTCATTGTAATTGATTGTTAATAAGTAAATGAATACTAATTGCCACTAATTGCATATGGCTCAAAGATCACAGCCGTTACAACTGTCCTATCTAACGTCATCACTCTCTGTTGCAGTGAAGAAGTTTACTAAAGACCACGAGTGGATAACTTTGGATGGAACGACTGGTACCATTGGTATCACCTACCAGGCTCAGGTTAGTACGTTTTGTACAGTCAAACTTGTATCCAACAACCACTCGAGGGACCAAGGAAATATGGTTGTTAGATAAAACTGGGGATGGTTGACTGCTTGTATGTAATGTATTAATATTACTTAGCTAAAAACTATGATGCAAGCATGCAAGTTTAATATGACCTGCCAAGAGCATATTTGATTTGTAAAGATATACAGCAACAAGAAAACAAACTGAACTGTTGACATCTACGAGACGTTGTATATAGAAAAGGTACATTGTGTCATTCTTCATGATGAGTGATACTTACTTCTACCCCCTGAAATTCATGTAAGTCTCAAAAATAGTTTTGAATATTACCAGAACGAGCTGCAAAGGCAAATAGTGTCGTATCTTACAATTACAAGTAAGCACGATGATTAAGCTCAGAAGAAGAAGTATGTATATAAACTTGAATGTGTATGTTAAATATACTGTACATATACATGTAATCAGAAAAGGCTGTACATGTATTTCTGTGTCCTTTGGTCATTAACATTTTTGCCCTTCACAGGACAAGCTGGGCGAAATTGTGTATGTGGAACTCCCAGAAGTAGGAGCAGAGATGAGCCAAGGAGGTGAGTACATCTGTCTTTTTGTTTGCAGTGATTTAGTTGTGTGGTGCTGGGAAGAATGGAGTATTCTTGGTGGTTTTAAATTTGCGGTAGTGCTCTACTCATAATAGTCATATACTGTACAGTAATGGAAATGCAGGTTTGAAGTTGGCTTGGCGCACTCGGCGCTCACGGCAGTGTGTCTCCTATCATTTCAGGCCAGTGGATATTGATACACAGCGTTACCACATTCCCAAAGTGCCGCGTGTTACCGACCCTGCGGGGCGGTGTGACTCTCGAAGTCTTCTGTCCTGTTCAGGACGCCTCATTTACATTCCACCCAGAACTGGGGCCGTCCCAGGGATGCGCCTTTTGGCCCCTCTGTGGTAAACACACAACATTTCTTATCCACTCCCTCTGTCATGCGTGACGTGATTATTGTGCGTTCTGATCTGGAGAGGGCAAATCGTCCTGTCTTATACGTTGGTGAAGGTTAAACATCCAGGTAAACAATGTGTTAAGACAATACAAAGCTCCACAACTGGATAAGGCCGCACATTTCGAATGACATCCATCACTCTTCTTCAACATCACTAGAATGAAATGGCAGAAAAAAATCAACATAAGTACATCTAACCGGAAAAAACAGTTGAACATGTCAAAGTCACTAACTTGCGAGTATCGTATGCCTCATCTAGTAAACTTTGTCTTTGCAAAAACAAGCTTTTTTTTCAAAACAGCAGGTAAGATATGCATTAACAGTTCTTGTAAAAAAGCCTTCTATTTCTTTAACTACAAGTCTGGACTTATGATCCACCTATCCCATTATTTGCCTGTATCCAAATCTAGAGTGAGATACTCAAAAGTGTTGGAAACTCCATCGTCAAACAGTTATGTCTCTGTAAGGTTGAATGTAAACAAAGTGTCATCAACACAGAATCATTAGCCTAGCAAAAACTGATGAACGGATGATGAAAAAATACCTCAGGATAGACTGGTATTGAGAGCACAAAAGAAATCATAATGCACACAGCACTCAGTCTTTTTTCTTCTAGATAATTGATGTCTGTCTGATCATGCATGCAGCAGTTTTAAATCTTTGTAATCTTACAGCACAACGTTTTGTACCGTGTGGTTTACATCTTCATTAGGGACAGTATTTCGGGTGAAGGTAACAACATGGAATAACACAGCACAGACATAGCAATCATGAAATTACTCAGCGCTTGCAATCAAAGGCAATTATAAAGAACTGGCTACAATCGCTGTAACAATTTAACAATGGTAGAACATCCATGCTTTTCTTTTTGTGCGACGCATTCTTCACAATTTCTTACTTTTTCCAGCAACCTTTGGTGGTGGATAGATGGTGGATAATGTCTAGGGAAAAAAGGTGTTGTGTTTCCGGTTACCTGACCGACGTTAACAAAAACCTGCTGACCCTAGCCTGTTTTATGGTTAACCGCTAGCAAGGGACATACTAGTAGAATATTCAATCTGACATCTGAGTAATGAAAACATTGCTGAATCACTTTCAACATTCAGCTTTCCTCATTTCTGTTGCAATAGAAAATTGTGCTTGTACAATGTTTATCTGTATAACTAGAATATAATGTTGAAAATGCCAACGTGTCCTGATGCATTGCAGTTTTACATTGTGATAAACAGTATTTGTTGGATACCTTTGGCCAAACTCATTTAAGAAAGGAGAAGAAAAAAAGAGAATCCCTACCGACCAATTTTTTCAGGACTGTAATCGGAAACAAGACATTGATTTCCCTAAGACTGTGTTTGTTTGTTTGTTTGTTCAAAGTCCTCTTTGTTTGTTGTTGTTGGGTTGCAGATGAGTGTGGTGCCGTGGAGAGCGTAAAAGCAGTCGGCGACCTGTTCTGTCCAGTTAGCGGAGAGTGCATAGAAGTCAACACTGCCTTGGAGGAAGATGCTAGTCTCATCAATTCCTCCCCTTACGAAGACGGTAAGAAACAACAACGTACATGTTTGTTTGTTTGTTTGTTTGTTTGTAAGTGTGGCATCGGTGTGGCACAATGGTTAAGAGCGTTGGACTCAGAACCAAAAGGTCCTGGGTTCGATGCTCACCATGCCCAGACGTTGTGCCCTTGGGAAAGGCACTTAACATGAAATTCCTACCATGACGGTGGAGTGATGCCCACCAAGCCTCTTTGGATGATCTGTCTAAAAGTGTGCCAAGAAACACGGATTTGGTTGCCAACATCTAGCACATTTGCCACCAAGAGCCGTACAATTTTTTTCTTTTCACCAAGAAGGTGTGGGACTGGGAGGAATTTTAACTAATGTTGATGTTGGACTCTTCCAGGCTGGATACTAAAGATGAAGTTGAGCAAGCCAGAGGAGCTGGATGACTTGATGGATGAAGAGGCGTACCAGGCTTTCGTGAAGACGGAGGATTCGTAGAGACCTTACTTCGGGAGTCATCATGGTCTTCTACTACCAGGCCTGTCTACCTAGGGGGAGGGGCCTGTAGGAATTAATGGTTGGGCCGCTACCGGGCACCGCAGAAGAAGTGTCCCCAACTTCGAGGGGTTATTGTTACCCACTCGTGAAGCAAAGCGCTGTGATAGCAAGTTTTTCACGAAGTTGAACAAATTATCATGCTTTCAATCGATAGCCTCATGACATTGTTCCAGTTGTTTATAACAGAGCATCATTAGTTTAAACAATGGTGTGTGCTAAACCATTTGCTCAACCTTGCGTCAAAGGCAACTCCGTCTTGCTGGTTTGGGCAAATAAAACTAATGATTTTCTGCAATGAATGAGAAGATGACTGTCATAAAGGTATCAATTAAAAGCATATTAGATCTACTTTGTGGAAAACTATTTTAGTATTCTGCTTCCCAAGTTGGTATGATAATAACTCTTTAAATTTGGGCATCCTTTTTTCGGTACTACCCTGCATAGTCACAGATTTTGGCTGCTTTCAGAGCTTGTGTCTCTACAGGCAAACACATGTACCACAGAAACACGTTAACAGACCAATGTTTCTTTTTCAAAATATAAACAAATGTATAGGAAACTAGATTTGTATCGTCCTGAATACATTTGCTGTCCAATGGAATGTTAAAGATTTGTGTCCCTATTTCGTCTTATAATATGGAAGAAGTTCACAAGTGATGAAATTGGCCTCTAGAGGAAGGAAGGTTGATCCGTTGCTATACTCCCACCTGCTCCTTTTTAAGGAAAAATATTTCCTTGGCCCCCAAAGGCAAAAGGCTTTTTTGTTTACATTTTCAACAATAGAGAAAGCATGGTAAAGAACAACACTAATGCTATTAGTGGTGCAAGAGCATTTGGCCATCTTCTTTGTTATTCTTCTTTTAATGCCTTTTTGTACCCCACCAACACACTTGTATTTGAAGGGGTAGAGTGTGTAAGACATTATCAAAGAATGGCACTTTCAAGAGCTCTTTGCATAATTATATGCATTAGTTCTTGTTTGCTACAGTTTGCTGAATGCAAAGAGCATTTTGTCACTTTTGTTTGAATTGCTACATGCTTGAGTACTAGCTAAAAGCAATAACCTTCTACAAAATGTATCCAAGTTCAAGTCGGTGAAGGAAAATTCAACTTCATTTGCAACTTGCTTTACTTACATGTGTTTATCCATAGTCTTCAAGCAGACCTGCATGGAGCTGAATTGCAACTGCCAGCCAAGATGTACGACAAATCTTGGCCGACAGTTACGATTTTGCTCCCAGAAGGTCTAGTTGGAGATTATTTATCCAACCCAATCTCAATTGATGGTAAATGGTACTGCAGGAACTAAAGTAAAACTACCAGGAAGTCTTGATTTCTCATTCTAGTTATAATTGGATATATTGAGGTTGGGGGATTTATTGAGCGTTTCGTTACAAATTTGATATTTGCACACTATTGGGAACAGTTGTCAGGGTCTTGTCTAACAAAGAAGAATGGATAAAGAAATTATTTCTCTCCCTATAGTTGGAGTCAAGAAATATAATGAAACACAGCTTCTGATGTGTTGTACCATGGTAGCTTTGCATAAGGGCACTTGGGTATAAATGTTAATACTGTGAATGGATCTAAGTTTGTGGTGGTTTGATGTTGACGGGTTTTTTTTTGTAACCTCTTCACTACGAACGTAAAACCACCACGAAAAGGCTTCTTTTGTCTTCAGCCTGCCTACCTAGCCTGGAGTCCAGCCTTATTAGCTTTCCGTTCGCTACCCAAACTCCGCTCCTCGGGAGTCCAGCCTTATTAGCTTTCCGTTCGCTACCCAAGCTCCGCTCCACGCCAATAAGTCTGGGCGCTGTTACCATACAGCTGTTTCCTCGCTGTTACTTATTGGCGAGGAGCGAAGCTTGGGTAGCCAACGGAAAGCTTATAAGGCTGGACTCCAGGCTATGCCTACCACCTTGTTTCAGCCGCGACCTGAAAACCACCGCAAACACTCCATTTTCTCCCTACCGCGGAATCGAATCACCACAAATTTAAATAGTGCATTTACAGTAGATTAAAGCCTGGTGAAGGAAATGGATAGCATTAGCATTTAGATATGTGTGATGATGGGAATATAGAAATAGAGAAATGTAATCTAATGGTGAATGACACCTCAGTAGTCCTTTGAACAAACATGGTCAGAATACAAACTAAATGGTGCTTGTGTCACAATGTCCCTGTAGAAAATAATACTCCAAATGAAGTGTTACAATAAATTGTAATATGTAGCAAAATGAATACCTTATCTTTGCAGTGGTATGCCTATGATGTTAGTTGGCATAAGAAAAGCATCATCCTTCAGTGAATCTTGCTGGTGAAGTACATTTTTTTAGATGCCACCTAGTGTACATGTTGTGAACTGCAGATAGTGTAAACAACCAAAGCTACGTTTTTCAAGGCTCAAGATCTTCCATCCAGGAATAAGCCATTTCGTCTCGAAAAAGCGGCACCATTGCTGGGGAAATTGTGATGTGAAAGTCTGAATCGTTGACATGTTCACCAATATTTCACGTCAGTAGTGTGTACTGAGAGCAAGACAAGCCAATTCATGGATGCAACTTTATGTAATAAATTGAAATTATTGGTTCTTGTGGGAAAATATTGTCTGTGCATCACTTGACTACCTTTTCATCAGGTACATATTTTTTTATCTCCATGAAAAATGGAGATATTGTTTTTGGCGTGTTTGTGTGTGTGTTTGTGTTTCCGGACTATTGTAGGCAGCATAACTCAAGAACCTCTGGATGGATTACGATGATATTTGGTATGTGGGCGGGTGTTGTGAGGCCGAAATGCAAGGTCGATTTTGGGCCCCCTGGTATGTGACCTTGTTTTTGTAAGTATGCCTTTGTGTTAGATATGTGGCTTTTTGACAGATATGTCTTTTTACACATAAAGGACATTCTAATTTCAAGTTTCTTTTCTTAAAACTGCTCTCATGTAAAATAAGCAAAACCAAAATTTGACATGTTGCTTAATGGCATAAGCAGGCAATTGCAGAAAACTACTAAATTTTGCTGCAGAAACAATCCCTCCAACAAAAGAACCTGGCCCCGATATGTTGAAAATTGCCAATCAACGCTTCCAAAAAAAACGAGGCTAAATTTCTGAAACTTTCTCCATAATGTACACGGAGCTCATACAATAACCATAAAATGACCTAGTTTGACAGGAATAGCTTATAATTACCAGTAGTTAACAAATATACAGATTGGCATTGAAAACAGAGGCACAAAGATAAAGTTTTCAGGTTTATTTCAGAGAGCAACATTTCCATGTTGATGTTAGCATGTCCACTACCACAATGTACTGTGTATTCCACGTACCTGCACTGACTTCTTCAATACAATGTACCAAAATTTAGGTATATCCAAAAGCCGGTGACCAAGTTACTATTAGTTCATGTCAAACAACTCAACTTATATAAAATGGATACACTTTATTTGACACTTTGGTATGCTCGACACAGCATCTTTTCCTGCTGATGAATTTATCAATTCCAAATCCTTCATTGTACTCTTATGGCAAGATATTAAAACATTCTATGTGCCATATTCGTAACAAGGTATTGTTGGCTGCTTTGTACAATTAGTATAGTACATATTCGGTGCTTCTTTTGTTCCCTTTCTTACAAATTCAAAGCCTCTGTATCCTGTATTTTGGTATTTTCACATTATTTCAGCTCTGAGACACAAAAAGGCATGTGGCTAAGAAACAAGTAGTAACTTTTAAAACTTGTTTCACAAAGTAGAAATAAAACTAAAGCAAGAAAAAAATGCTTCTGCCCCTGAGGCATGGCAAAAAACAATGGCAACAGAAAGAAATCATATGATTATCTACAAATATACAATAATAATACATGTGACTATACACTTAACATCTGAAATTATAAGATACATGTTTACATAATAATGTTCTGGTTGTCTGTACACAGTTTTGAGTCTTTCATCCTCTCTTTAAGACTTAAAAGAAATTTCATAACTTGCTTACTTGGTGTACATTGTCTTGTTTTTACATATACTTGCACTCCCCTAACACAGCTAGTAAAATTTCCTTTGCACAGTCTTTATTGCTCCTTAAACCAAACCACACAAATAGCACCGACATCCAACGATTCTTTTGTCTTTTTCCCACACCACTAGCCTACGGATTTACCACCGCATCACCACATATAATCATTGTAACAGTACCTTAATTTTTATTACAGTTTAAAGCAAGGCACTTCAGAGAGCGGTAGATACGACTCACATGTACTTTCATTTCCACAATCATCTTGGGTTGGCAAAAATTCATTTGCGATAGGAAGAACAAAAAATAACGGGACTTTTGTTTCAAAACAGAATTACATTGTATACAACAGCAAAGCATGATATCCCAGCTCTTCATAGATACATTTAACACCTTTATAACAGAAACATACTTTTGTTATCAGTGTCATTGGTTTTTGCTCTGTTTTTAAACATCTGTTTAACACTTTGTACAACGACTTTTAAGATCACTTTTTGTAGCCCTCTTTACAGTAATGTCACAGAAGGCATACCGATTATGTAAAATATGCGAATGTAAGAGGACTGACCATCAGTAACTATCTACCACAGTGTCCATACAAGTATTTTGTATCAACTATGTTTCATACAAAGTTAACAACTGGCTTGTGTTTGCGTTCATGTGACTTATTGTTTGACATGTTGGCTGGTTTAACCTGGAAGTTGCCAGGCAAATTTGAACTTGTAGATGAAACTAGTCAAGCAGTTATGACATAAGTACTGGCCATTCTGTGCCATCAAACTAAAACGACTCTTTCAGGTTGGGCCAGCCAGCATTACTGCTGTGATGCCACATTCAAACCGAGGAATTGTAACACTGTTTTTTAACGGCCTTTTCTACAATTCTATGTTTCCATAGTGGTGGCCACTATTTCTCTCATTATCCTCCCTCTGAAAGATAACTGAAATGAAATTGCAGCCACTGCTGGGGAAACACAAAATCGAAGAGAAAGCCGAACCACCAAAACCTCTGCTTAGAGAGTAACACTGGATACAAGATGGCGGTCTCAGTTGAGATTTACGGGGGGCGGTTGCTGCGGAATGAGGGAAGTGAAGAATGTAGAAAGGAAGGTCCATGCTGTGAGCAGCATCCCCGGTTGTTGGATCGGCGGCGGCTCTGCCGGGTTGTCTGTCTCGTCTTCCGTACCGCTGCCTTCCCCGTTTTCCTCCTCCGCTTGGTCCTGATTGGTTGAAAAAAACGTTTTAAAGTATTATAGGAGCATCTAGAATCTGTCTTCATTTTATTTGTCTGTCAATTTATAGTTTCTGTTTAAAACCTGGTGAACCAGATTTTCATCAGATCGTCCAGCGACTGATGAAAGGTAGTGGATGATACCTAAAACGATCAGTTCCAAAATCTATCCAGTTACTTTGTGTATCTTGTTACCTGGAGTGGATGTCTAACCACCATCAACGTTTTAAAGCGTTAGTTTGTTCAACCCTCTTCTTGCTTCTGTAAGCGTAGTAATTTTCTTATCATTTTCATGTTTGAGTTATTTGCAGTGACCTCTGCACAAACTCATCTCTGTGCCAACTTGTCATGGCTATGCCTTAGGTACATAGACGAATGTGCAGGATGTACTTAAGATAATGTTATATGAAGATAATGAACAGTCACACGATCACTGCTACCATAATTGCGTGTAGACTTCACACATAAATTCTACATGACATAAGGGACATTCTTAGATTTGACCAATCACGACAGACTGTAGATGAAATACGGGTCATTCTTACAATTGACCAATCACGACAGACTGTAGATGATATACGGGACATACCTGGTTTTCTGCCCTGGCATCATTTCTGGGTGGCGGCTCCACGACGACGGGCTCTCTCGGTGGTTGTCTCCTGCGAACTCTGAACCAGCCAGCCTGGAACCTGCCAGAACAGAAACCAAGATTATCTTAACAAAAATCCTTCAACCTCAACCTTTCTCTGCATGGTAGAGTACAGTTGTTGAACACACACCACTACCAGTGCTAACAGAGACCTCTTCTCTCTCCCCTGCTGTAGTGCTTACACAATTGTCCGACTCAAGGGCTATAGAAATGCAGATGGACACTGCACTATACACCAGAAGGTGTGGGAAGGATTCTAGCTTAACTTAGCTGGTTATTGTGCTTTCCTTGCTGCATGGGAGACACAAAACCTAGTCTAGGTAATATATCAAATTTGAAACATTCCCAAAATGTGTATAAATTACAATGACACTTTCATACATCTAAAAGTAAAACATTCATACCCACAATGTTCAAATACTTCCAGCATTTCATTATCACACAAATTCTAAAATCTACATGCAATATGAAACCTACACCTTGTAGTTTATAAAATTGTTTTACAAAATTTCTCAGTAGACAGACTTACAAGTAAATCAGTGTCAGTCCGACCAGCAGTAGTACGAATCTGCTGGTGGTGGAGTAAAAGTACACGATGCTCAGCAGGACCGCGGCGCGACTCAACGTGTACAGCCAGTCCAGCCAATCACGGTTGCCCTCTTCATCATCGTCGTCATCCATCACCATCCCGCCTTGCGCATTCATCCGGACGTTCTCTGGCCTCTGATTGGCTGCCTGGTTGGGCGCTATGTTCTGATTGGCTACTACAGGCTGCTGGACTTGCGCAGCCATTGGTGCCGCGGTGGTTGTCGGTAGTCCTCCGTATTGCTGGGCACTGTGTGAAAAAAAAACAGGTTTGGATTTATTTACTCCTTGAATCGTTGTTTTTCAGAGGAATTTTTGTATCTTTTGTTTATTCTTTATTTCAGGTATAGAACATACATACATAGTTGAAAACCAGTAAACAATCATGTAAAGCTAAAAACATAATTTCATAATAAGCCCTGATTATTTGGCGAAGATAATGTGTTTGTGGAACTCTAGTTACTGACTGTGAATATGTCAGAGCGGATTACAAGTTTTATGACACCTTTATTTGAGTTGAGAATACATTTGACATGTGTTTTTGGTTGTTGTGGTAAGTCAAGACCAAAATCCAAATTCATGGGAGGAATTTCTAGATTGCTCATTACTACCTGCACCCTTGCAGCAAGAAAACAATGAAATGAGGTAAGACATGTTTTTACACGACACCTGTTCCCAATTTTCATCCAAAGCTCCTGCAAAACACAGCCAATGTATTTCCCTCTTCGTCTCTTAGAAGTCAATGCCAAGTACATGTGGAACCAATCTGTGATGCTAGCTCCAACTTTATATGATCAACACAGACTGTATTGCTTAGGACACAGTGGAAATATAATATGAATTGTTTCATAGCATGAATTTGCTGTGAAATGTGATTAGAATATCATGCTGCGATGATGGTCTAAATCTCCTCACTCCTTGTTTCTATTTTGGTACATGAATGTAAAGAGGCCGTCTTCGACTAATACAATAAGGCTGCGTTGATGAAGGTTAGACATCCAGGTAGTAAGATACGCCAAATATAGGTACTTGAATTAATCTTCTTTTGAAGACTACGTCACGACATCCTAAATTGTCTTAACCTCATTACCATACCTATTCAGAGTTTTGATATAAAACCTCGTTCTCCAGTCCTATTGTCAGTCACTGACGAAAGACAGCGGATGCTGTCTGAAACGTCTGTTTCAAAATCTTATCCAGTTGTTTGACTACCTATTTTTGGCGTATAATAAGGCTGATTGTAACCCTCATTTGCTGTTGTTTCAACCATGAACTCACAGGTATCCAAACAGCTCATTTTCACCATGTAAATAGGGGCGAGTATCGGTACAGAACATCCAGACTGGAACCAGATCCTGTTCTTAAGCTTCGAATGCACATACAGTCAAACCTGGATTTAGTCAGCTCAAACCAGTCACTGAACAACCTGGGTGCCATCCAATTACTAGTCAAATAACCTGGTCTTATCTTAGTCTGAAAGTCAGTTACTATCTAGCAAGATGCTGTCTTCATTGATGTTTTCAGCCTTGCAGATTATGCATCATTCTTCAGACTTTTATATGGCCAACTAGTTAGGCAAAACTAGTATATAGTCAATCTACCAGGCTAGCGAGCAAGGGACTGAGGAAAAATGGTTACTGAGGACAGGTGGTTGCCCTGGACAGGGTGGGGTTAACTATGTAAAAATGAACAGGACTGTTTTAATGTGGCTGGTTGCCCGCGCCAGGTGGCTGCCCCACCAGGTTTGACTGTTCTGTTTCGGCGTTATGTTTTTCTGCTCTTTGACCGGTAACCCCAAAATGTGGGCTCCATTTTCTACATTTCCTACTGGTCCAAAAACCTATCCACCAATTTCTTTTTTAAGGTCAGTTTTTCTTTAATCAGTCCAGCAAGAAATACTGGTTCCATGCAAATCCGAGCTGCGACCAAAAAGGAATTTACAGATGCTTAAGTTTAATGCTAGTGTTGCACTTACAGTTGCATGTAGGCCATGTGCTGTGCGTACTGTCCATACATCTGCATCCAGTAGGCCTGCTGAGGGTTCATGGGATAGCCAGCTGTGGTTGTCATGGGAACCTGCGCTCCTGCTCCGTACTGTTGCATCATACTGTGAGATGAAAACGTTAGTGTGAGATCATTGTTTATCATTCTGACAATTGAAGGAACCTTGTTGCTAGTGACGGCAAAAATCTAGGTCAAATCATGCCAAGGAAAGATATCTTCAGACTAGTGGGAATTTGTTTGTTTGTTTTTGTTTTGATATTGGTGCAATGGATGGAGATGCTATGGAATCCCATTCTAAAACCACAATCAAGTTTGACACAGCTTCATTTTGATGATGAACATTTTTCTTCAGAAAATCTTAAGTGGAATTCAAAATACGAAACAACGTTGTCAACAGAGGATACAAAGATCATTATTTTCAGGTACCTCTGGCTCTGAGTGCGAACCCCCTGCCTACAGGTGTGTTTGAATTTGAGTGTGAGTTTATTAGGATCCACAATTAGCTTAACAGCTGCTCTTCCTGTGGTCCATTCAAAAACATGACTGGACAAAACTACATGACACACAGGAACACACCATATACAGAATATACATGTACAGATGATAAAAGAAAGATAAGGCTACTTGAGGTCTATATATGAGTGAGTCGTACCTGTACATGTAGTACGCCTGGTGCGAATGGTAGGGACTGGCAGGTGCAGCAGGTGCTCCAGGCGCGCCTCTGTGTCTCAACCCACCCGCATCAGGTGCTGACGTCGGACTCGTGCTGCCGGGCACCACTGAAGGTGCGACCTACAAAAAGAGGCAGACACATGTCATAAAACTTGAAAGTTAAAGTGTCCCATACATCTTGATAAGATGCTTAGGGGTGGTGCCCATCTCCATTCTTAGCCCTTTGGCCACACAAGTGTAAGTCACTACAGCAGGGGGCTGGTCCGCTGATAGTGATGTGTGTGTTTAACTTCCATACTCTTTCCCAAATGCTGAGTGCTAAGCAGAGAAAGAAGTATGTACCATTTTTAAAGTCTTTGGTATGACCAGGCCGGGGATTGAACTCACGACCTACCGTATGCAAGGCGAACACACTACCCACTAGGCCATTGCACCAATAAAAATTTTGGTTACTGTAAATGCAACAATGTTTGCAGGGATTTAATTAAGCGGTAGGGAGAAAATGGAGTGTTCGCAGTGCTTTTCATTTTGCATTTAAAACAATAGCAGCATTACAGCAAGGAGGTTTATAAACGTCCTTGGTTACAGTCACACAATGGAAAGGCTTTTCATGGTGGTTTATGTTCGCGATAAAGAGTTCACCGCAAAAAACGCGAACATAAAACCACTGCGAACATTTCTGCATTTACACTACTATCTTTTAAAACAAGTTTGCTCAGTGCAAGGCCAAGGGATAACTTCTGGGCACTGAACTAACACTCGGGACTGGAACAGCATCTCTTCTCCTTTGGTCAGAAACATCATGATTGACACAAGCTCAACTCACTGAAAGTGAGGACTTAACTGACCCAAGTACCCAAGCTTTTTTCAACAAGCAAAATGAACAGCGGACCAGAGGTTAACATCCCATTCCTAAGGACTGCAACTTTCTGGTAGCGTGCAAGTTGGGTGACAATGGCCGGGATTCAAACCCTCAGCCATTAAGCCCACTTGCTCACAGCATATGCAAGCTACTGGAAAGGGTTGCAGTTTTTAGGACAGGACTTGAAACCGTGGTGCACTAGCTAAGGGAATGAGCATGTGGAAGATAAGCTCATCTGTTCATAGAGTTCATTTCAGCTAATCTGGTTCAAGATCACTTTCACTTTCTTACAGATGTGGAAGATCACAACTAATCATGGTGGATAAGACGTAACGCATCATATATCTCCTTACCATTTCTGTGGGAGTGGTTCTGGAGATCTGCTCGTAGGAAGCACTTTCTGTTGAAGTAGGGGCGCACACCAAGTGTACTGTGTGGGTCGATGTATCCTCATACTGGGGGGAGGGGAGGGAGCAGAATGGTTTAATAGACAAAAAGTGAGATCAACTTGAAGATAAAACTCTTTAAACATGCAAAAACTCAACTGTAATTGTTATGATTTGTTAGTCCAGGAAACATAGAGGAAAACCTGTTATTGCTTATATATGACAGCATTTCTCTTATTTTCTGTCACATCTTTGTACCGCAAGAGTTTTCAGACTCTGGTGCAATGTGATGTCAAGCTCAAAATTTGCGTCCGAACTTATGGGACCCACTGTCATAAAATTTAACCTCCTGCTGACTGAGACAGCCTTTTGGTACCAAACTTGTACTAGTTATGGGTTAAGCAGCAGGGAGAAGGTTAACACTGCGATACCAACTTACCTGTCTTAGCACATCTTTCAACAGGTGGTGGTCCTCCAGGAGTTTTCCTGAGTAGATCAGTCGTTGTTGTTGCTCAGTCTGAAAAAAAAAACAGAATTTCGTTTACAAACAAAATTCTACAACATCAACATGATTTGCTTGAAAACTTTTAAAATATTTTTCAGTAACACATCTGTTGTAATGCAATTCCTTGTTCTGTATTTCCCTGTAATTCAATTATTCATGATCAACCATCATTTCGCTTAATTCTTTCAATCCCTCCCTCTTTAACTTCTTCAAATTATGGAACAGTCCAGATATTGGACTTCATTCTCTAATATCTAATCTGCCGGTCGTATGATGTTTTTGTTTGTACACGTTTAACGTTACGTAACTTGTAGT
Organism: Branchiostoma lanceolatum; assembly: GCF_035083965.1. Classification (NCBI taxonomy): domain Eukaryota; kingdom Metazoa; phylum Chordata; class Leptocardii; order Amphioxiformes; family Branchiostomatidae; genus Branchiostoma; species Branchiostoma lanceolatum. Next base: position 6,249,156 of record NC_089728.1, read on the forward strand.
GTAAGTCACTAACGCTACAATAAATCATTTTCTCTTGAATCACATTTGCTAAAGTTCCCAGAAGACAACATAACTTCATACAATTACTTATTTGTTGACACTGAATACTAAAAAAGATGGGGGGGGGGGATAGTAAAATTATGGAGTCTTGTGACCGAAACTTTACAACAAACGAACAGGTTTTCTTCACTACAAAATCAAGTAGACTTACCGGTTTGCTTGGGTACACCTCGGACAGATGTGACTTGAGTTTCTTGACCGTCCAGCTCAGGACACACTCCACAGTTTGGTCGTGATATCTCTGGTTCGGTGCCTTGATCACCAGAGTCACTCCCTGCTCCAACCCCTCCAGCTCCATGTCGTTGCTAGCTTTCGTAGGTTTTTCCGTCGTCTTTTGGTTCGTAGACGCAACTTTCAGGTCTAAGAAGTCTCAGGACACCGCTAGGAAGGTGTCTGGTGGCTTGTCGTCGGCTAGAAACTTCCAGAAATGGTAAATCCCGAGCCACGAAAGTTGTCCTCTTGCTACGCTTCGTTCGAGATCGTCAGTTGTCACGACAGTTGCATAATTTTTGACCGAACGATTTCCTCAAAGAAGACCGGATGATTTCGCGCCTTTTCTCGGAAACCACCGAATTCTGCTTCCTTGGTGAGGCCCTAGACATCTATCTAGACTATCCTAGCCTGAGAAAAATGGTCTGCCTTCCGTAATTTTGAGGAAAAATTGATTTTGTTTCCCGAACAGTCCGGTCTGATGTGGCAAACATGGACGGCTGGGTGGATGTGTCTGCTGTTGGGTGACGTCACCAGGAGGAATTTCCCCTGATCATGTGTGCTTCTCTGATTGGTCGAAATGAAAGGTCAAAGGTAGCTTCCCGCGAAACATGGATGATGAAATTCCCGTAATGAAAACAAGCAGCAAATGTGCCCAACGCATGTTTGTACTGTGATCTATTGTGTACGTGTGTGCACAAAGGTATGGTGCAAAAGTAGAATATAAACGAATAAACAAAGTAATATTTTCAACTCAAGCCAAAGAAATTCTTTCATTATCAAAACTTGCTGCTGAACAAAAAGACGTTTGAGCAAGGCGGTCTCGAATAGAACTGCCTTGTTTACTTCAATAGAACTGCCTTGTTTTGAACCAAAAAGGGGGCATCACAAATTATCATTCTCAACTCTTTACATAACTATAACTGTGATTGCATTTTTCTCTATCAGTTCTAACTTCTAATATCCTATCGATACGTCAGAAACTTACATGCAGTACCTTTCTTACCCGCTGGGAGGAGATTTTACAACGCGTCCGTATTAAAATGGATGTGACTCATTTCAAGCTAACAAGTTAACTATATACGTAAACCGTAAATATCTATCCTCGCCTTTCCTTCATCATTTTCTGACTTCGCTAGCATCATACTCAATTTACGTGCACTTCGAGGTTTCTATTTTCCTAAGCGTCTCTCTCACTACCTTTTGATTTATCATACTAGCTGTGTCCAGCTAGGTTGAAATAAAAACTTCTTCTGCCAGTTGTATACGGTCTCCGCAACTATTAGATCTGCTTGGAGATTAATCCAGCTATGCTTTAACCTCCTCTGTAACCAATAAAGAAAATCTGAATGGGGTGCCAACTTACTTACTTACAGTACTTAGTTCGAGCTCCCGCTCATCCATGGCCCTTCGTAGTTCCTTAGTATCTTGTAAGTTTGTATCACTGCGTAGATTGTCTAAGTAGGTGACTCTGGGTCTACCCCTATTTCTTTTTCCTCAAGTAGTAGGCTCCCAGAGAGCAATATGGTGTGCAGGGATTTCGGGATGTCTAATACAGTGACCAGTCAGTTTGGGGTGCCAAACAGCTAGCCTTCGTTGCAGACTCCTTCAGGCTGTTTTCTTTTTCAAGTTACAGTTGTATCATTACATTTGTTTTCTTATTGCTGACCGAGAAGGACTGACGGGCGAAGAAACAATTTGCTTTCTACAACTCAATTTCTGGAATTTCAACTCAATTTTCCTTCTCGGCCAGCAATAAAAAATAAAAATGTAATAATACAACTGTAACTTGAAAAGAAAACAGCCGGAAGGAATCTGCAACGAAGGCTACCAAACGTAACAGCTACTTCAGTGTGCTAAAGGTTAATGATGTCCAATAGGTCCATCTGCTCCGCAGGAAAGAATGCTAACATAACTGAATCTCAATCTATTTTTGTAATCCAAAAGATACAGATCAAACGCAAAATCACAGCGAAAATTTATCTCGACAGTAATGTGCAGACAGCAACAGCAGCAATGGTTCTCACGGTCACAGTTTGGTTGCATGATTGCCAAATTACTTACGCGCATTAATCTAACAAGGCCATGTTGATTTGATCATACATAATATGGATGACATCCGCGCGCGCATCTATTTTCGTCCGTTTCCAAATTGCAAAAAGCAGCTGCAGAATGAGAAATACATGCTGTAAATTGCCAAATAATATTTCAGAAAACGGATAGTAATTTCGTAGAACGCCAAAGACAAAGACGAAGTTATGAAAGAAGCAAAATAAAGAATCTTTTTATTTTTGTAAACCATACCATCCTTGTGTAAGGCCTTCCTGACCACGTAGATTTCATAACTGAGGCAACTGTTTTTGTCAACCTTTTTATCTTATTCGCACGCTCGCATCGGTTTAAGGGTACCGAAGGATGTCATCCAAATAATTGAATCAATATGGCCTAAGTTGACAATAATCGTACTTGATATATTGTGTAATAGTTAATGAACACGTAGATGTGAAAAGGTAATGATTATGAAGTAGCTCGGCAGTGCAGAAAACAGCAGTGATGTTCTCACAGTTTAGCTGCCTGATTACAAAATACTTGCGCACTGTAAGTTAACAGTAATTGCGCTTTATATGTTGTGTAGCAGTTAATGTGCAAGTAAATGTGAACCAAAAAAAAACCTTATTTCCAGAATACCTGCTCACTGTAAGTTGACAGTCGGATTGCATTTGATAGTTTGTGTAACAGTTACTGTACACGTAGATGTGGAAAGGTTATCATTGCGAAGAGGCTGAACAACTTCTTCAATAAGCACAAAAACGCCTGTTTGTGTACTGTTTGTTGACATAAATCGTACCTAATATGTTTTGGAACAGTTGATGTACACGTAGATGTGAAAAGGTAATGATTATGAAGAGGCTGCAAACATATAACTCTTCTTAAATAAGCAACAAACACCCCACCTAGTACCTGATCGCCAGACTACTTGCGCGCTGCAGGTTGAGAGTGATTGCTCTTGATATTTTGCGTAACAGTCACTCAGTACACATAGATGTGAAAGGATAATGATTATGAAGAGGCTGTACAATATTTCTTCAATAACCAAAAACCCCGCCCGATTGCGTATTTTGACAATAATTGTACTTTGTATTTTAGAACAGAACAAACAAACAAAGATGTAAACGTAGACTTCTAAATGTGAAAGGTAATAATTATGAAGAAGCTGTGCAGGTCTTCTTCCATGTGCAATCAACAATAAAAAACGTAGAGACGAGAGATGGGCCATTTGATGACGTTCGAACATATGGTTAAGTCTATAACCGTTACCTTAAAAAACCTTCCCTCCTCTAAAGAAGATCGATCGCTGACCGAACTTGTTACATCCATCTAAAGAGTCAGTTCAAAAGACCTGTCTACATGTAACTGATGTTTCAATATCCTCCTTTAGCGTCTGGCAGTATATCTCTCCTCTCTTAAGTCTGAAACTCAGTTTGATTCCTGTACATGACAGATGCATATCTCCTCCAGAAATAGGAAAGGACTCTAAAGCGGCGTTACAATAGGCCATCTATAAATGGAGTCTAGTGGAGACTACGCACGAAGAGCGACGCACTCGTTAAGCCCTTCGCGTTGGCAGTACGTAGCACCATTTGTTGCTATAGTTACACACACTTACGTGAGCTATTTTGGGCCCTTTTTCCGTCTTAACGGCTCTAAACAGCCTTGACCTAATCCAAGCTTTCATCTATACTGAGTGTGACCTTTGCAGGTGTGTTAATGGAAAAATATTGATAAGTATATCGAATAGTAGTATATAGAATGAGTAAATAAAATAGTAGGATAATGTTCATGCAAACATTCATGTAGCACCATATCAAGTGTTTATGAAATGATTACAAATGTCATCCATTATCAAACATTTTAGTGAAAAATCGGTCTCTTCAGAAAACAGTTCATTCTTCAACAAATCAAAGTACTGATAGATCGTGTACTTTTCATAGATAACCTTGTGTTTCTCTGACCAAGAAAAAAAAGTTTATTCTAAAAACAATAACATTCAGATCGGCATGGATGTCACTTGAATACAGAAGAACAACGTCCAGACTTTGCATGATGTACAAAATGACTAACAAACTTGAGGACGTGCCGACTGATAATATATCTAATGCCAGCTCAGAAGAGGACTAGAATTAGTCATGCTTTTAAGTACCGGAGTTATCAGCCAAGGATTGATGTGTTCAAACATTCGTATTTTTCGAGAACCATAGTAGAATGGAACTCGTTGTCATCAAGTACTGTAGGAGCATCTTCACTAAGTAGCTTTAAAGAACGATTGCAATCAGATATGTAACAGACCGTTCGGTGTAATATAACCAGCTGCTGTCGCGCCGCGTGCCTGCGAAGCTGGTGTGTTACGCCTAATGGCGGTTGTATCGGCTACATAGATACAGATTTTCCTGAACTGCATTTTGTTTTGTATGATATAGAATCCCTGAACTACAGTCTCGTATCAATTTCCCAACAGCACTAGTCGAGCTTTATTATTTACTTAATACATCACGTACATAATTTTTTAATGAGATCTTTGGTTATTTTACAAACGCAAGTTGCAATCATCTATACGTATCTTACATTCTATTTCTGTTCCCACCCTGGCTACCTTTTGATTTCGAAGATAAGTTAACCCCCTCGTTCTTTTCCCAGCTAGTATTAGGTACGAAGTAGTCGGTACTAGTGCACCAGTTTATTAGACAATTTTTTAATATCGTGCATGCAAAGTTCGATTTCTTCAATGGTTTCCTTTTGAATTCGAAGATAAACCTCTAAAATTTTTATCATTCTCCCTAGTGCCGCCCTTAGAAATGGAATATTTCAACCCCGCCTGAACGAGTGTAAACTACAAAATGCCAAGTCGTGGTTGACCTTCAGATGCTTCATGCAAGGTTATCTAAAACGTTTTGCTGAACTACTAAGCACTACAGCAATCCGCAAAGGCAATTTCATTACATGTTCCTAGATCGTGGATAATTGCTCTTTGAGTGCAATTAACGAACATGACCTTCCGAAATACGTCCTTGATAATGCCATACCGAGTTACGTCAATAAAGATTAAATCGGGGTCAGAAGACACCCAATATATATGTTTCAAACGGTCAGATGTTTCAGATAACATCCACTATATTTCGTCAATGCTCGAGTGAAAAGAATTTTAATTTAAAATAATTATTGAGACTCTCAGGGACGAAAGACCGTGGATTGTATCTACAACGTGACCATTGTCTAAATATATCCTGTTGCTGGAGTAACCTAGGGTATACTGAGTTATTATGAAATATCACTTTTGACAGGGAGAGCAATTTCGCTGCCTCTGAATCAATCTAGAATTCTGTAATTAGATATCAACCATTAGTATGTGCACCATTGGGAGCGTCGGGCAAAGAGCTGTATGTACTTTGAAAGCTTATGATCATAGAGATTACTTAGAATGCATGCAAAAATGTGTCTGCGGGAAAAGTAGCAGATAATTCGTTGCCCGCTGTGGTACAGTAAAAAGAATTGAGCAACGTTCCTTGTTTTTAATTCCTCTATACATGTATCCGATTTTTTCCTGTTTGGCAATTGACAAATGTAGGCCTTTGCAGTCCATCTATGTTGATATTCTAAAAAGAATGGCAGAATAGATGTAGTGTTGCAACGACTACGAATTTGCTTGCCTAAACAGTCTACCAGCCAAATGAAACGGGACTGTGACATTTTCCAACACAAGACATTTCAATTTTGTACGGAAAATCCACACCTGTCCTGAAAATTTGCTGTAGTAAACGTATCGTGCGACAAATGTGACCAGCAGCTTCAAAGGTACGCAGCACCAAGCATTCAGCACCAAGGAGAGACACACTAACAATAAGGCCTAGCAAAAATGGTGTGTTTCAGTTTATGGTACTGAAAGAAATAGGGTTGGTAAATATTTTTGTCTTCCTTTTCTCAAATTTTTAAAAACTAGATTTCGGTCGAGTACAACCCACAAATACAGTTTAACAATGTAAAAATGAAATGCATCAGGCACTGGTGTTTTCAACATAAGATTGTAATTATACAAATACATTGTACAAGGACAAGTGACTGTTATATCAACAAACCAAACAAAGAAGTACAATGTTCACTACACATTCTTACATCAACTTTTCGAAGCCCTAAGAGTGTGAAATACAAAAGATTGAAAGTTTTATGTCCCCTGACAGCAATCAATAATTTTTTTTTTTACTAGGGTCGGTCGGGTAACCGGAAACACAACATCTTTTTCCCAGGCTTAAAGAAAAACAATCAGCACCCAGGAAAGATAAAAGATCTAGCCTTCAATGCAATTTTGTGGAAGGCCTATATTTCCGGTCACATTGTTATCTGCTATAGCTATCTCATTCACTGACAAAATTCAACATATGGTATACCCGAAAGAAGCAGACAAATATACATTTCTGGCACCATACCATATCACCAGGTAATACTGTACGGTATGTCTTTGATAATGTGTATGTCGGTACTAATGGTACCACAAGAATTACAACAGAAAATATAGGTATGTTCGAGTATGTACTGTCACGTTTTGCAGGGTGTCCTTTGTCAGTAGATTTTTCTTCATGTTTCTACAAGGAGATTTAGACTCCTTGGTTTCTATAGTTGAGTATGTATTGTCACATTTTGCAGGGTATCCTTTGTCAGTAGATTTTTTCTCTCACATGTTTGTATAATTGAGTATGTACTATCACATTTTGCAGTTTGGCCCTTGTCATTTGATTCTCCCCCTACACATTATAGATGTACACAGCCTAAGTGTCGTCCTACTTAATTCCAGGGCTCCCATAGGCCTAAGGGTATGGAAGCCCTGGAGCTAAGTAGTTACGACACTCGGGCGACATTAGTCAGACTTTTCTCATACAAAAATATCTGAGAGCTACCAACTGGAGAGTCTGTGTATAGCACCGGTACGATAGAGATTCTACAAACGAATGCGCTTTGGAAATTTACAAGCATAGAGAGGATTTGCAGGTCATTCTTAAGACTATTAAGATCTGTAACAGCCATAGCAGCTGCCGGCAGAATTACAAATCATGCCACTGCCTGATCCTTTGCACCATGATTGCACTTCAGTCTGTTCTTATCTGTACCCAGATGAACATTAAACGTCAAGCTGTATGGAGGAGATAAGGCCGTACGTGAGTTGATTTCATGGCAAGTGTGAGACATGGGAAGAAAAATTGGAAAATAAAAATAAAGGAAGGCTTACATTTTGAAATCTAGGTGATCACAAAAATTTGTGAAGTAATAAAATCTTATGAAATGGTAAATCAAAGATCAAATCCTTAATTCTGTTCTATCAGGAGGTAGGTTATCTTGATTCAGAATATTCGACACACTTGCACAATTTCGTTTTTTTAACAATTTACAGCAATGCAGCAAATCTTTGCCTGTTATTTCCATGTGGACATAATTTTGCTTCCAATGAAATAATGTCATGAACCCTCAGCATTGCAACAAGTAATAGATCTATAATACAATATTACACAATGTTAAATGTCTGGAAATTTCCATACAAAACTCCCAACTGCTCGAGGCACAAGCGTTACATTTCAGGAATTACAATGATGCAACGAATTCACTCAAAGAAACACCCTTGTTTCTCTCAAAATCCTGAACAGTAGCGTATGGAAATACAAGTTCACAACTGGTCCCACATAAGATTCTTAAATGTAAGCTGCATCTATCCATTCTAATAGACATTTTAGCAATAATAAAAAACATAAACAAGAGGTCAACATAAAAACAGAGGACTGGGAAGAAAACTAGCATGTGAATATGCTCACTTTTCCCTCTGACATGTTGATATTTTCTGAATCCAAATTCAATCCTATTCAAACAAATAAATTGGCATGACCTTAAAAATGTTTTTAGGCTACACAGCCAAAAGCAAACTCCTTAAAAATTGGCAACACTACTCGTAACCTGAATTCTCAACTGTCAGAAAGCCCCTACGTAGTACATGTACCCTACTTACCAAAATATTACCAAAATGCTCTCTGCACAAAAATACTCTACTCTACTCTATACATGATGCTTTTTTTAGGGGAAAGCTTTCCTGGACAAAATGTTTCAAGTTTGTGGTTGATGATTTTGACACATCATAGATACCCATGTACTCATAATTCAATATGAAATACCTTCAGTTGGTTCATTTCAAATACTTTCAAATGTAATTGATATGAACATATGTAAAATTACTTTGTAAGTTTAACATCAACAATTTTAACTGAATGAAAAGTACAGTAGTATATCAACACTTTTATATATATCATTTGAAGAAGAAAGACTACACACATGACGTAATAATAATTGCACAATGTTATTGAGATAACTATAAATCAGCGTTTTTCTCTCACCCAAACCATGTTATTCTCCTTATTTCTTTGCTGATGATATACGTTTTCTTTGGCACTATTTGTGACAAATTTTAAACGGAAACTGAATTTGTGATGCAACAATATGTAGGTTTGGAACAATACGAAAATAAAAGCAACAAATATTGTTCCAAAGTGTTCAACATTGGCCTCTTTGTATGGTACAGATTTCTTTCCCTCAGCTCAAAGACGTAGGGTTGTGTGCTTTGTTCAAACTTCAAGTGTCATGCTGATAGTGATAGTTGATCAAATTACAGTCACACTATGTATCAAAGCTGAACTGTAATTGCCGACATTAGAAATTGGACTTACCCAAATTTACGACTGATCAACTCCAGTCTTTATCAAGGAATGAGCAATCCACTGTCTTTGTGACATCATATTATGCAGATTTGACAAGGACTGTTCATTCCTTGATAAAAACTGGAGTTGATCAGTCAAAAATCTGTCCAATTTCATGTGTTGGAAATTGCAGTTCAACATTGATACATAGTGACTTCTACTACCAACTTTCCAACTTGAGGCCGTCCAAAGCGAGATAAGGCTGTCATTTGATAGGAGGACGGCCTTCTGGCGGAAACGCTGCTTTCAAGTGAAGTCAGTCACAATCACTGGTCACAATGTTGGAGAATAACAGCAAGTCAAAATTCATAATGTCCCGCTAAACACACAGCAATCTGTCGACACAGTTCTGTATCAATGTCCCTCTGGAAGAGGCAGGACAGAGTCGTGGTGGAAGTCACTGCCTTTAACGGCCTTAGAGCGACGCTCTTTTTCCTCATGAGGCTCTTCTTTCTGCGAGGGTTTATCGGACACATGTAGTCCTCGAGGTGAACCCCGTCGGTCAGGTCGCAGAACACGATGCCTGCCAACATTAAGGGAAAGACGTGAACTTGCTGCTATTAGACTGTTCAAAGCTGCTCAAACCAGACCACCCACTGCATGACATGGTACCAGATGTGTGTACAAAGGTGTGAATAGGACTGTATTGTAAGGTTAACAAAATTCAGGGATACAATTATTTTCCATCTATTTCTGCTATGTTGATTTGAAAGAATAAACTTTATAAAGGTTGATTGAAAGATACCTTTGTTGTGAAGGCTGTTCTTCCTGCTTTGGACAATGCAGCTCCCTGCCAGCGTGACTAGAAAATGGTCAAAAGGTTACTGTAACATTTTATCAACACATTACCTCCCATCTGCTTTATCTAGTTCTTGATGAAGATGCTTCTACCAAATCTAGTTGACCTTTGAGTCTGATTGTTGTACATTTCGGTATTACATTCCCTGTACCTTTGGACATAGATTTGTGTAGTGTTGGGTTTTGAGAAAAAACTCTCAACTTAGGAATTTTAAGGAGGAATTTTCAGTATTAGAATAGCAGGATTTCAAGTGAATCACTGGACTAATAAGTATAATTAGTGTCGCTGAAGAAGAGTGTAACATGTCACTTGAAAAACGTACAGAAGAAATCTTCATATCTTATCCAGGCGTAGAGATTGAATTGTCTTTTCATATTGTTTACCTGGATGTCAAGCCTTCATTAACATAATAAGAATAACTCATTGTGACCAATTAGTATAGAGGATAGTGTGACATTTAGTAATACCTGCGAAGTTCTCTGTATCTTGGGAAAGTCCCTGCATGTAGTCGTGCAACGCCTTGAGAAGTTTGTCGGAGCCGTAACATCCATCGTCACCTGACAGTGTATTAAGGTTCACCTGCCCAAGACATCGCATAAATGACAACAGGTAAACATGTGAAGACCGTAAATTCTAAAATATTGCTGGTTAAAAACATAATGTGAAACTGGATATCGATTATCAGAAAACAAAATCACAAAACAGTTCTTACATTGCAAGGTAACAGTAAGAGTTACTCAAGCAACTGGCTAGATTTTGGAAAATCTATAATCTCCAAAACCCATCCAATTGCTTAAGTAACAGGTAACTGTACCTTATTCATTACCTGGATGTCTTAACGTTCATCGAAAGTTCTAAATACCATAATGTCTTACCTTAACGATGCCATACTTTGCAAGCTCAATTCCTTTCAGGTCTTCCTCCTCTAACACAAAAAGTACCACAGTCTTCACAGGTCTTCTCGGCCGGAAGTCCATCTCACCAAAAAATGATTGCACCCTCTCCCAGATTAGGTCCGGTATGCCGCAGGACACGTCGACAGTCACCACTCGCTCCGTTTGATGAAAGTAGTCCAGAAATGCTCTCACGCTGCTCTGGTAGAGCTCGTGTCTCCGCCGAGTCCGCGACGTGTCCATTTCGTCAGTCTGCTGTTGGTCCACCTCGGGCATGTTGTCGGCCTGCTTCTTCTTACACAGGGCCTCCTCGACCTGCTTCAGCACGCGGTCCTCGGGAATGGCCAGGTTCAGGGCAAAGGCACAGGGGTGGTGCTCCTCGAACTCCTCCATCTCCGCCGTGCAGTCCTTCATGAAGCTCTTCACCTTCAGGAGGAACTTCAGGTTTGGCACCATGTCGATCAAGAAGTGTTTCTCCGTGTCGGCGAATATCCTGTCGCCCATGAGCTTGAGGACCCAGTCCAGGGTGAGGTGCGAAGGGTCCTCGCGGAGCAGGCTGGACATGCCGTGCGTGTTCCGGACGTCAATCGCGTGCGAGACTCGCTTGGGGAGCTGGTGCAAGATGAGGTCCTCAGCGGACAGGAGGACGAAGCCGTACATCTGGATCAGGCGGTCGATCACGATGCCTTTCCTAGAACCTGCGTCGAAGAAATGAGAATACAGTCAAAACTGCTTTCAGCAAACACTCATAAGGAACTGAGGCAAAATGGTTGCTGGGGACAGGGTGGGGTTGGGATCGTTTTGATGTGACTTGTCTCAGTGTTCACACAATTAGCTCACTGTGTCTATTTGTTACTGGGTCCTGGGTTGATTTAAAGTCCGAGTTAAAATCACCATGGTGCCCGGCCGTGCCCAAAATAGCCCGGTAACCACAGGGTGTCACATGGGGCCACGCCCGTAAACAACCCCGGAAAAATAGTTACTGCAGACAGGATGGGGTTAACTATGTTAAAATGGACACAATTAGCTCACAGCGTCTATTTATTATTGGGTCCCAGGTTGATTTTAAGTCATGCCAAAAAATAGCTCAGTAGCCGCAGGATGTCCCACAGGGCCACGGCCGAAAGTGAAAACACTGCCCGTAAACTACCCAGAGGGCCCCTTTCTCCATTTGTAACCGTAGAATAACCAGAACATGCCTCTCGGGGGTTCTGCAAACCCCCGACCTCTGTGTCTACTAAAGACTACAATCATGACTGAAAATAGAGTGAAGAGCATGAGGCGTAGAATTTATGAATAGCCCCATGCCTTCATACTCGTTGCTTATACAATCTGTGACCCAGCTTGCAGTTGATAACGCAATTTATGGTTGATTATTACAATGATTATCTTTCAATTAACTATAGCCCTGATAACATTAGATGGAGGTGACTTGATTTTATCAATATAATATTCCAGCCTTCTGGGATTTAAATGGCTCCATGACAGTGCTCAGAGATTGTAACATTAAATAAGTTTATTGCAAATTCATGCCCGTAGGCTAATTGCATGTTGACAACAATGTCAAAGTACAAATGTAAAGTAAAAACAAAAGGAATACATGGGATACAAGATCATACTATATTGCTAGTCTGCAAATAAGTTTCTATATCTATGGTTCTAATGCGGGGTTTGATTTCTTCTTTGAAAGCAGTGGGAAATAAAAAGTCCCACACTTTCAATGATGAGTGGGTTGGAAGATTTCAAAAGGAATATGAGTTTCTATGCTGTATTTCTTAATCTAGAAAAGCTTTTGGATACTTTCGTCAATAATCTGTTTCTTTCGGCTTCAAATTTGGGACATTCGCATATAAAATGTATTTCATTTTCCACTGCTTTCGTTGCACACGTCACAACGCAGAAATCAGTTCACTAGGCAAGTCAATAAACGAACACTTTCTGGTGATCAATAAATATGACTAAAAGTCACTGACAGCGTGATGGAAGCTTCTAGATGTAATTTAGCTGCAATATTTAGAAGTAATTCAGCTAAGACGGAACAAGCACTACCCAGAATGTAATTGTGTATGTGCAATCAAGACTCTGGGCAATCAGCCTGGCTGATTAAGTGTTATTAGGCCACACCAATTTAATTTCTTGGTTAATGGATTTTTGTTTGTTTTGAAAATAAAAACCTGTTAACCAAGAAATTGGTGTGGCCTTATCAATCAATAATCAGTGGCAAAGCCAACTCATACTCAACAACAATTAGGAACAGTTTGACCCTTAACCAGCATATCCATGATACCTAAGTCACAATGTGTTATCAGGCGTGACAAGGAGTTGTTGTCTTGTAGTTACAAAAGACGTTATCTGATGATGTTAGGACAACGTTATTTGCATATCACGATTTCTTTTCTCACAAGTAACCTTCATTAACATAAATCCGCCGGGTTACATAAATCAGCCACTTTGAATAACAGTGGGTTTGAGTCTTTGAGAGATTCTAGTGCAGCACCCTCCAGGTATGCACAGTTTATATATACAAGAATGCAATATACAGGAGTGCATCATACTGGGCGACGTTGGGTTGGAGATCTATTTGGGCGTATCTTTTCAGGGTTGCGGAATTATGTACCCTGGTGCAATTATGTCTAGATGTTATGCATGGAAACTATACCGTACATCCTCTTTATATATGTGGACATCATACGTACATTCCAGACATGCTCTAACCTTTGACGTGTGAATGGCATGCTAAATATAGACTATCCATTGCAACTATCAAACAGCCTTTGAGTTCTTAGAAGGTGCCTAAATCCAGAGATGCATTTCTGCTCTTTGAATACGTTTGATTCACTAGGAATTGTGTGAAGTTGCGTGAAGCTGTTTGAAGTTGTACTGTCGCATGCAGGGCTCTAAATACCAATCTACACCGAGCAATTTGCTGAAAATGTTTCAACATTGTAAGTAAAATTGTAGATGCTTGAAATTTTGCAGGTTGAAAACTTCAGGCTTGGTACAATCAATCGCAATTAAGCAATACAATAGCAGCATACTCTTGTAGCCTTGTGTTGCAGAAGGGCAGGAATAAAGTACGCCAAAATATATTACTCAAGCAACTGGATAAGATTTTGAAACAGTCAGACGTTTCAGACAGTATCCACTGTCTTTCGTCAGTGACTAACGATAGGACTGAGAACACCAGGTTTTATACCAAAACTCAGGAATAAAGGTTTATCTAAAATTTCTCTAAATATTATTGCAAGTACGACAACTTGCAACATTGCGTATTTGGAGCCCTTCTTTGCTATCTGTATATATATATAGCTGGCATAAGTAATGTAACTGCCCTTTGGCGTATATTACACACCAGCTTTGCAGGCACGTGGCATGGCAGCAGCTGGTTATATTACACTGAACAACCTATCACACGTTACCCTTTGCACATCTAACTGTAAGCATTCTTTAAAGCTATCTAATGAGGATAGTCCTACAGTCCTACTATTCTACTTACATTAAGTTCCAGGGGAAAACAAATTCTTGAACACCTGTCCTCAATTCTGGATTGATAACTGGTACCATTCAGTGTATGCTCCCCGTTCTAATTGAGTATGTAATACAGTACATTTACGTTGTATTATATGACAGGAACACAGCCTCAAATAAGTCTCCAATTAACTTTAAAACGTCCGCTCAGAAATTAACTGGCTACTGCCAGCTGTCGCAGGTTGTTTTTTCCTGTGACATTTGAAGTCAGATAAGCTTTTGTTCCTTCAAACACAGACAGAAACAAAAAGGGCAGTGTGCAGCTGCTCACCATAGGCAGTACATTTACATCAAAAGCGGTGACTTTTAGAGCCATGAAGAGTTTTATTTTTGGAAGAAAACTAGGCTTGAGAGTCACTTGAAGTTAAGGGTCAAATAGCAGTTACTCAAGCAACTACTAGATCATGTAGATGTGATTTTGGAAACGGTCAGACGTTTCAGGTAGCATTCACTACTTTTCGTCAGTGACACTGAGCAAGATCTGCCGAACAGCAGGTTTTTAACCAGTAACTATGAATTGATATGCAAATAAGAGGACAATTTTAGATAGTGAATTCAGGTCAAGGTTGAATGAAGGAATGTCAGTAATTTTTTGGGGGAAAATGACTTGGCTTGAAAGTCACTTGAAGTTTGCAAGTTACATTAAATTGGAATGATATATATACAACTCCTCCGGGTACTGCCACATCAATAAATCTTGAAAAACTTAGAGAGATCTACTAATAGTGATACAGCATCATTAATTCTTAGTTATAGTGTGCACACTTCAGATATCCAGGTGTTAAAGTCTACTAGCCTGCAAAATTTTAAGTTCAACGTCAACATGTTTATATTTCTTACCCAGATGCAATCTTGATTTATTTTCCGTAAATTGTAGCTGGTTATTGGGAGCTAAGCAGACAGTTTGGGTCATAGAAATATTTCTCATCTCTCTGCCCTTAGGATTTCTCTGAGCAGCAGTCATCATCTTTTTCAAATTTTTCAGACCCCTACGGTTCCATTAGATTTAATATTCCTAGACAGGCTTTACATTTCATCCCCTTCAAAAGGCCAGGGGTCTTTATAAAAGCCACTGGGTGTCCTCCTCTATGACTGTAGTACATGCCCTTTTCCTAAGGCGGCGACATACTACCGGTATCAATGGTATTTTGATTTCCGGTAATTCTCAAGGAAAACTTATCTTCCATGCAAGAAAGGTGCACTAGGCCATGCTTAACGGTAAATTCAGGCCGGCTGATAACACTTAACGGTAAATTCAGGACGGCCGGCAACGCTAAACGGTCAATTCGGGAGCTTTACTATGCTATTCAGGCGTTGTTGAATTCAAAGGATTGCCGACAACGTTGAAAACAGGGGGCCCCGGGCAACGGTTGGTTGCTACTAGTCGCTCTGATCTTGTGGCAAGAGACCCGGCATACCATGCATTCTCTCACACCTGCTCCGAGCCCTTTAAATCTAAAGGCGCCGGCAATTTCCTTATGGTGGGGTGAAATGTTCATGATCACAATGACAAGCGCCGAAGGCGCGATAATACAGGGGGTGTCTAGCCAAGTTCCCCCGGAAAATGTTGAAATTTTGACCCTCTGAAACGCTATTTACTGCATTCTGAGGGGGGAATTTAGCTGGAAGAGTACTAGTAATCTAAGTTTTAAGACATCTCTATTTGTAAAAAAAAAATACAGAAGGGTTAAGCTTGATTTTTGAGGGGCGTCATGCTTTCCAGACATATTTTCGTTGGAGCTGCGACATGCTCCTGGGAACAAAAATTAAAATCTTGATACCCTAAAACACTATTTCTTGCATTTCGTGGGGCAAATATTGCTGGTTATGTTAGTTAAGTTTAATCACATCTCTGTGAAAAAATACAGCTTGAGTTTTGTGCGGCAGCGCCCTCTCAACATATTTTTCACAGGAGGCACGAGGCAGGAGGCGGTCAGGGAAAACTTAGAAATCATGACCCACTGAAACGCTATTTTCTGCATAACGAGGAATTATTCAACTACGCTTAACGCTGAATTCAGGATGACAAATAACACGCTACGTGGAATTGAAACAACCAGTAACGCTTCACGATTAGTATACTGACAACGCTTAACGTTTAATTAGAATGGGCCGCCTACGATTAACGGTGAATTCAAATAGCGCATAATTAACGCTTAACGAAAACGGGCATGCAGACCCTCCTACAAGAGTATGAACCTTAGAAATATCATGGCTTTCCTACCACAAGTACCAGTGTATTGATCCTATTGGCTGCAATAGAAACTGCTGCATGACCCTGTTCAAACCCTAAAGAGCCAATGACCTACAGGGCAAGCGTGTGCACGACCTATCTATTTGGTAGCAGGTGTTTCCTAGTTCATTGATACTTCCGAATCCGTTTTGAGCACACGTGTGCATGCACTTTAAGTCATTGTATGAAACACAACACGTGTGTTGACAGCCACAAGTTGCAAGATACCAGTAGCAGGGAGGGGTTGCTACTAGTAGCCCTTCCACCTCCTTGAACACGGGCCCCCAACTTACATCCATTCCAAAAGTACAGCCCCAACCGAGATGTCCTTTACCCGGGACTTGCACCGGGGGAGCTCAACTGTGAGGCTGCTACCGATTGAGCCACAGGCACAAGGCGGCATGCAGACCCTCCAAAATGTTCCCTGACATTACTGGAGCAGCTGCAAGATCAAACAGTGATACAGTCGCTCTGGTTTCCATGGCAACACGGCAAGGATAAGTCTGGGGGATTTTCATCCAGTCTTTAGGAGCCTGCATGCCCTTTTGCAGGCAAGCCGTCATTGTGATTCCACAGAATTCGTTGTTTGACTGCTCAAATTTTACGTAGGGCATAATCCTAATCAGCACAATTTATGTAGATTGAAGCCTGAATTTAACGTAAGGCGAAGCCAGGCTGCCACATTTACGTCTAGCGTAGAGCATTGACAGTATCCACTTCCCCCTAAAGGCCCCCTTCTTTTCATCATGCTGGATATAGAAGAAACAAATTATTGGATTACTATATATCCTTTTGATCTTTTAGAAAAATGGATGGAGAAATATTCACAAACATAAACCGGTAAAAGCAAACTCTTTTGATCTTTTGCCAAAACGCAGTCTTGATCTTTTGGCAACATACACTGTATTGAGAAATATTCAGAAATGGAAAGCAATGTCTCTTGATCTTCCTGCAAGATATTTACAAACTGAAAGCACAATTAAAGGTAGATGTTATCTTATTTCAATATGACAAACTGTCAGAAAAAAAATGTAACGTTAGCAAGTAATGCAAAGATATTAACAAACTAGACTAAAAACGGACTCAAACATTCTGAACTGGTAGAAAATTGTGTAAATATGTATATACTATGTAATGTTATGTGTATGTGTACCAATGTTATGTATATGTTATCATGTATATGACTCCAGGAAGAGTAGTGAATTGCATCCGTGTAATTCACTAATGGATGTCATTTTAACAATAAACAATAAACTAGAAATCAGAAGAAAAGTCAAATTTACTACTTCAGCACATATATGAAACAAAATTGCTTACTGTGAAAACCATGAACATAGAACCACTGCAAACATTTCTGCATTTACAGTATGAGTATGAAAGTCAATATCTAAAATAGTTGAGATATATGCATGAAAAACAAAACACATTGGATTTTAAAAATCACAATACGAAGATATTTTGGGCAATTCAAAAAGGAGACATTTTTAATGTTTACATACATAAAAGTCAAAACGGATGTGGAATGGATTTACTAGTAAATAAACTCAAGTAAACATGTTGCTGTAGGCATCATTGGGAGAAGGATGCAACATTTATAGCTTATGCAATTAAAATAGCTTTAACAGTAAAGTATGGATTTGTCATCTGAAATGAATTGCCTCTGGAGAATAAGTAATTCCACCCTGTATATTGGTATCATTATGGATAGCCATGGCGACTGTTGCAATGCTCCTCTTGCCTACAGCACAGCAAGGAGGTTATAGCATAGGTTATATACTACCAAGGAGGTTATCTTGATACTACCGGTACTCTATCTATGTAAGATATGCAAACTAGGACAATAACATAGAAGGAAAGTTTTCTACCATTTCTTTACAAGCCTGCACGACCAAAATACAGCATGCAATAGAAGTCCTGCATGCTGCAACAGTAGCCGCCAGGGTAGTATAATTTCTGGAAAGCTGCGCCGTGTGCATGGATGAAACACATACAGAAAGAATGACGAGTACTACGTTCAGACCAAAACACTCACCGGGATGCATCGTCTTGCGGAAGACGTAAAAATATCATGGTCCCGTGATCGAGGAGGTGCCTCGAGCACGATAAAACAGCCTCATTACTCAGATAGGTACAACTGGCTGTTATAATACAACCTGGTCGCTGGTGAAAATAAAACAACTCACCGGGCCCGCCGAAGATGAAGACGATCCTGGGCTCGTCGTCCCGCAGCGGCCTGACCGCGGGCCCCACGCGGATGCTCACCTTGGGCCGGCGGAAGATCCTCCGTCCCCGCTCCCGCTCGGTCCCGCTACCGTCTCGTACGTAGCCCCGGCTGGGTGAGCAGCCCATGACCTAGCCCGGACGCCAGACTGTTTGTCCAGGGCCTACACAGGCCTACTCCTCGGCGCCAGGGCCGACATGCCCCCGAGGAAAGTCTACAACGGGCCCCCCTGAGTTAGACCCCGTACGATAGACATATTAGAGTTCTGGAGTCTGGCATCCAGGCCAGGCTTCCCATAGCTGGGCTAACACCGCCGTTACGTCTGAGCCACTATGTTCAGATCGTTGTCCTGCGGCGATCCTGTCTGATGAAGAGACGCCGTGCAAGGAGAGACCGCCTGCCTTCCGCCTAACGAGAACAACACTGATGGATGAAAGTGAAAGTGGAGGAGACAAATGGCATGATGGGAAGACTGGACGATTCCTTTCCATTTTCGCTCGCGGCGAGGCTTTTGCAAGGATATCATATGAGTCATGGATATTATCAATAGAATATATCATTTTTTTAAACTGAAATGCATGCAATGTGTAGAATTTCTGCCTGAAATAAAGTGCATCTTTTTTTCTTCAAAATTGGAAAATGATTCTTAATTGAAAATAGTGGTAAAACACTTCGTTAACGTTACATTATTATTCTTTGTCATCTGATCTATTTTTGTCTCATAGATATTATATAAACTTTATAATTATAAATCTTTTATAGACAGGTAAAATTTGTGATCCCCCGTTGTGAAGAAATGGTTCCTTCCTCTACGCAGGCGTACATCGCCCATCCAACATGGCTACCGAACGGTGAAAGTTTGCGAGGTTTGTGTCTTTTTTGTCGAAAATTCATTCATTTTATACACTTTTTGGAGCCAATTGTTTAGTAAACAAAGCTAACATTATCTACTTATGTACTACATGCGTTTTTTATGTGTAAGAGTGTGAAAAACCCTCCATTGACAGTTGTAAAAGGCGTCGGCCATGCTACCACAAGCAAATATGCACGATGGCCGTTGATGGGAAAAAAATTCCAGTAAAGGAAAGATATCAATAAAAGACATTTGAAGGTAGATGTACAGTGGCTTAGCTAAATGACCAGACCTTTACTGGAACAAGTATGGTCTTATGGTGGTTTACATGTGTTTGTAAGTTTTCTATTTGGTGGTAACTCGGATTATAAATTTTGTCATCTTTGTATCACTATTTGCAATCTCAGAGCAGCGGTAACCTTACTAGTAGTATATTTTCAACGTTACAATTTTCCTTCATTTTCAAGCGCAAAATTTTCATGTCAGATATGACACGAGGTTTACCTATCTTTAGTAAAAAGAAAACATAAGTTAACTAGTTTAAGTGCACTAGTGTTACTGTTACAGGTATAGTTAGACTTGACATTCGGGTCCCGACCTGTACCGAAACAATTCCACTGGGTACCCTAGGACCGGCAGATCAAAAAGAAACACACTAAAAAAAAATGTTATTGAGACCTTCTCAAGATCACCTGTCTATCTGTGCATTCCTCTGGTAATTCTGATGCTGCATCAGCTCTTTTAAGTAACTGTTTTTTTATACTGTAGCTCTGGAAAACCATTCCACAAGTTGACCAATGCAACATAGTTGTGAGAGGATCTTTTCAGCATTAGCAGCCTTTGCATACCCAGCAGTATTAGTTGAAAGTTGAGGTTAAACTTACAGGTACATGTATATGTGTACCAGTATACAGTCCCATTTGCAGTGGTTGAAATAGGTGTTTTCCATCACAGGATCAAAGAAATGTGAAACGACACACAACATGGCAGAGTCTTCAGACAAGCCAGAAGAGGCCACGGAAGCCATGGAGACACCTCCAAGCGTGCCGGTTATCACGGACGAAGAAAGAGAGCTTGCTGGGAAAGCCCTGCTGCAGTTTGAATCTGGGAAATACGACGCAGCGCTGAACACAATCAGCAGACTAGAGGAGTCACGGCCAAATGATCACAAGGTTGGTTTGTTCGTACCTTGACTCTGGAAGGAGTAACATGCCAATCTTGTAAAGAAATACAAGCTGCATATGCCCCAACTGTAATAACTTGTAAGGATTGATCCACTCAAACCAGAAAGGACCCCTACTCTTATCTATAAGTGTGATTTATTGTGGCTCTCCACAAACATGGCACCCATGGGATTTATGTCCGGAACACATTTTCACCGGAGTCAAGTGAGGAAATTTGTGTAAATTGCCTTTCCAAAGGGCACAACATTGTAGCATGCTAGGGATAAGAATCCAATCTCAACGGCAAAGCCACCATGTCACGGTACCATTGTGGAGAAATTTTTTCATTGACAGAAAGCTTTATCAATGGCTTGTAATTGTAGGTACATGCATACCTTAGCAGCTGTAACAGAGTAACTGTTTGAAGTTGAAAAATGAAAATAATCCTGATTGGCTAGGGGTAGGCTGAACTGTCAAGGTGCAGAAATGTCTTACTACCTTTCCCTCATGTTTTAACTCAGGTCCTACATAACAGAGCAGTTGTGGAGTTCCACAAGTCCAACTGTACAAAAACTGATGAGCTTAGACAGAGGCTACAGACGGTTTGCTCACAGGTGAGAAATACTTTTCACTTCAAGTAGTCTTGCCATCATTGTCTCAGGATGTCAACAAAACCCACAAAACATTAAAAATATTTGGTTCTTTATTGAGAGATCTGTCAAATTTTTGGTTGCTCATCAATTCCTCAGTAGTAGGGGTGGATACCAGTTCGGCTTAATAAGGTCCAAGTCCAAGTTTAGGTCCAGAGATTTAGGTTCAGGTCCGAACCTGAACCTGGACCTGATCCTGTGCAGTTGATGTTTTGTTTTATTAGACCAATATTGAGCATAGAAAATTAATACTGACACACACAACTATAAAAGTTTCTTGGTGAGAAGACTTTTAAGATAAACCAGTGTTTGATATTTGAATGTTGCACTTATTTTGAATGCCTTTTTTGTCAGAGGGGAGACTCAAAACACTTTTAATCAAACAAAATAGACAAATATATTTGTACTTTGTTTAGGTTTTTCGGACTCAGGTTTTGGCTTTCAGGTTTTTTGGATGTTATAAAGGTCCAAATCAGGTCCAGCGAACTGGTATCCACCCCTACTCAGTAGTCACAGCTTCTAGTGGAAAAAGGGTTTATGGAATGCCTTAATCCAATTTAATGTAGTGCCCTTAAATACAGATACCAGATAAACCAAGGTCTGTTGTGTACAGAGATGTGACTTTGTGTTTTTCAGCTCGGTATCAAAGTGAATGATCTGGATGGTTTAGAGGATGTAGACAATGGCGTTCTGTACTATAACCAGGCCGTGGTGCGCTTCCACACCAGACAGTTCCAGGAGGCTACAAGCATGCTGGAGAAACTCTTCCAGTTCATCGAACCTCTCGGTAAAGTCTCTTCTATCATAGCAATGTGGATTATTCTTAAAAGGGCGGCCACCTCTATCCATAGTTTCAATATATTGATAAAACAGGACATGATAAAGAACTTGATTTAGGACTGAATGGTTTATATATTTTTTCTACTTGTTATTTATTACTGCATTGTTGTTTACTAGAACATCGTACATCGCCATGACACCTATCTTAAAAAGTGTCTGTAGATATGAATCATATTTTAAGTTTAATTTGCTTCCAAAATCTTATACATGTATACTCGTCAATAGACATTACAACATCATGCTTGAGCATATGTGCAGTTTATGTAAGGCTACTGTATGACGTTGCTTGTATTCTGTAATCTATTTCAGAAGAAACTCTTGCCAGGAAAATCTGTATGGTGCTGATTGACCTGTATCTGCTCACATATCAGGTAGGGATAACTTAACCTTTTTCCCACCAAGATAACCCTCTGGTACCATGTTTGTTTTGATTTTAGGGTTTAGTAGCCGGGGAAAGGTTAAAAGGCAAGTTCTAGTGAACCAATTGCAACAGTATGCATATTACGAGTGCCAGGAGGGAAATTTGCATCCAACTACTGTAAATTCAGAAATGTTTGCGGTGGTTTTATGTTTGCGGTTTTCTCGGTGAACTCTTCAGCGCAGACTTAAAACCACCGCGAAACTTTTTGCCGTCTATGACTGTAGCGCTACTATTGTTTCAAATGCGAACTTAAAACAACCGCGAACACACCTTTTTATTTTATCCCTACCGTGAGATTAAATCCCCACGAAATTTAATGCATCTTAATCTTACAGTATATTCTCTTCCTGAATCTGTGTGTACCAAGGTACAGACTGTTTTCACTCAGATAATCAGATAAGCATTATTTCTTTAAATCCAAGAACCAATTTATGATATCGGTACCATTTTAAAGTCTTTGATATGACTCAGTCAGGGATCAAACTCACAACCTACCAAATGCAGGGTGAACACTCTACTCACTAGGCCATTGCACTGTAGCTGTTAACTTTAAGATGCTAAAGTGATCTATCCTCAATCCTTAGGCTGAGAAAGCCCTACACATGGTCAGTTACTTTGACAAGATGCTGTTCGATCCCCCGAGTACCGGGAAAAGCAAGGAGGGAGCACAGGACAAAGACAAGGACAAGGAGAAGGACAAGACACCAGAGGTAAGATCATGTGTGTTTTGTTAAAGGTCTATGTCTGTGGACAAGTGGTTAGTACAGACAGGACACTTATTGTTTGTGTCTGTGGGAAATATTTTCTAAGGTACCAAAAAGTGGTCACATTGGCCAGGTAGTCGTTAGGTAGAGATGGTCACTTGTACAGGTTTGACTGAATAGTCAAAGCTGGTCAGGAAAACGATTGGCACAGGCACAAATCTGCCATCACAAGCCACATTCAAACAGCTCTGTCCCTTTTTACATAGTCAACCCCACGCTGTCCTCAGCAACCACCTGTTCTCAGTAACATTTTCTCTCAGTCCCTTCAGTGATTGCTGAATACAGGTCTGACTGTGCTTTCATTTTCTTCTGGAAATCTCAGGTTGTAGGTGGGAGTGTCTACTACATTTCTAGCCCTGTATATGGTCAAAAATAGAGCTCCCTTTGATGAAATCTGTGACCTATCTGATTCATATCCTACAATTGTGTTACTTACCAGGAACACGAAGCAGTAAATGACATGATAACGCCATTAGATTGTCTGCGTCATTTTGAAAAGAAGTTGCTAAGCAAATCTTCAGCCTACATGCTTTTGATTTATTGGTGATTAATTTTACATTGACATATTCATTGAATTCTGGATGTCGGGATTGGCATATTTGCTGATTGGAATAATGTGGCCCAGTACACATTGAAAACATCTTTACAATTACAGCACAAGTTTATGATTCGTTTGAAATAAGTCGTGTCCAGAAAAATGCAGGACAAATTTAAACAAGTTCAGGGTGCCAACATTCTACAATATACTTGCGTTCTTGTTTTCCAAACCCGTATTTCTAAAATTTCTAAATGAACTGCATTCAAAAATCATTTGTTCATTCGTTTGTTCAGACCCTTGTAGTACCTATTGCCGCATAGAGCAGCAAGTTACCTTGTTGTTTCAGTAGCAGGCTCCCCCTTAACGTGCTCGAGGCACCTCCCCAAACTCTGGGGGTAGCCCCAACCGAGATGTCCTGTCCCAGGATTGAACCAGGGTCTCCCAGTTAGCAACTGATTGTAACCAGGACCTCAATTGTGTGGCTGCTACCAGTAGAGCTACAGGGGCATCCCACCATTGAAAGCCATTCAGAGATCTTATTTAAGAATTGTCGAGAATTTCAAGAATTGTGAAAGTATCATTTTTCCATTGTTTGCTCAGAGTGGGGGCACGCCTGCCGCTGCGAAGGAGACATCAGTGGAGACGGTATCGCCGAACGAGGAGTTCCGCCCGCTGCTGCATCAGTACAAGGCTCGTTGCTGCCTGCTTGCCAAGTCTATCAAGGCTTGCAAGAGGGAGATCAAGGCAGTCATCAACACACAGGGCATGGTGGGGAGATCAGGATACTAGAGTAGAGTAGAGTAGACTGGTTGGGAAATATATGCAAATATATGCAAATTAAGAAAATGGCATGTCGGGTAATGTTTAGTGAAAATAAGGATGGTAACCTAACAATTGGCTCGCCAGTGAAGCTATGTGACTGCGAAAACCACACAGTCCAAAATACTGCACATCAAAAAATTCAATATGTACAATATTTAATCATATTACGCTCCTTTTACAGATGTCATATTGTAATTTCAGAGGATTCCATTGATTAACTTTACACTGTTGTATTACAGTTTTATAATCCATAAATTATTCAGCTAAACATATTGGAGAATTATTGCTGGATATTCATGTGTTGGTTTTACACTTTCAGACGAGCACTACCATCTTCTTGAAAGCGAACTTCGAGTATCTGCGGCACAACTACCGGAAAGCGGTGAAACTCCTGAGCAGTATTCCCGACGCGCCGCGTATGATAGAGCTGGGAGAATGGATCCCCGTGATGTTTTACAACAACCTTGGTGAGCTAGATTTATAGATTTGGAACAGTCATTTAGTGTATTTGAGAAATAAGGATCACATTTAGCTTTGTATAGAGTTTTGTACTTCACCCCAAGGGAGTTGAACTACTAGTAGTATTTTATTGTTGGATTGTGTATGTATGTGTATGTGACGTGCATGTACATGTATGCACGTATGTCTGTGTTTGTGTGTGTTTGTGTGTATGTGTTCCCTACAATTCCCCATTTACAAACTATATTTTGAACTCATCTAAAGTGATGTGATTATTTGATATTTTTGAAAAGTAGAGGATGAATCCTCTAATCTGTATTCTTCATCAATATTGATCAGCTGTATTTCGTCAGTGAGAGTCACTGACGAAGGATACTGCGAATACTGTCTGACCGTTTCCAAATTTCATCCAGTCGATTGAGTAACTGTTAGCTTGAACATTCATCATAGCCTCCGACATTCACAAAAAAACAACCTATTGCAGTTCCTTTACCATGCACTAGGGGGTGCATTTTACTCATCTGTATTTTTTCTCCTATACACCTTCATCAGGCTGTATCCACTTCTACATGAAGAAGTACAATCTGGGTGCCTTCTACTTCAAGAAGGCCATGCAGGAGAATGACAACAGGGCCCAACAGTTGCCCAAACGGGAACCAGGTAAGTGCCTGAATATTTAGACATCTAAATTTATAGATGTCTCTGTAGCACAACTGGTAGCAGTGTCACAGATGAGCTCCTGGTTCCAATTAGTTGGTAATTGGAAAACCATGGTTAAAATCCTGGAAAGGGCATCTTTCTTGCGGCTGCATCCGTCTTTCGGAAGGGACATAAAATGGGGCCCCTGGGTTGAGGAGGTGCCTCACGCAGGAGAAGGGCTAGCAACTCCTCCCTGTAGAAATATACCAGCTACAGAAACAGCAAGGAAACTTGTAAACCTATGTACCACTAGGCGCTACAAGGTGAACAACAATAACAACAAAAATCTATGGATCCATCACTCTACAATGCCTAAAAACTTGCTTTCACTGTAAAAGATAGACAATCATTCAAAGACACCTGCTGAAAGCGCTCTTCTTATCCCTCGACTTATTTCAAATATTGTCACTATTCTAGGGCAAGTTTTGTCAGGGCGACCGCTGCACACCCTGGCGACTAACAAGCACTACGAGCTGCTGTACAATGCCGGGATCCAGCTTTTCCACGCGGGGCGACCCCTGGCCGCCTTCGACTGCCTGATCGAGTCGGTCCAAGTCTACCACTCCAACCCCAGGCTCTGGTTACGCATCGCTGAATGCTGTATTGCTGCAAACCAAGAGGTAAGACAGTAGTTACTCCCATATTACATGATATAAATTCATGGTTGTTCTGAAAAATAGTACATCTACTTTGGATGCTATTTGTAAAGTCTAACCCTGTCAAACATTCCATATACATCTGTGGAGAGTTAAGTACATGAGCCAGTTTCATTTTCATTTTAAAGCCACAACAATACATTACCAAGAGGACACAGTAAACACAGAGGGCAGGAAATGAAATATGAATCTTTCTTTGCTCACCCTATGAAACATTTGTGGCAGCATTGGGCTTGACATTGGTGATACTTGGCACACGACTTTCCTCACTCCACCCAGATGGGTAGGAGAGGTAAAAGGCGATGGAAGAAGATAATATCGTGCCCTAGACTTGGTGCCCCTACAGCCTCAAAATGGCAATGGGACTATCTCTTTACCTACTTACAGTCCACATAGACCAGATTTTAGTAGTCCCAAGTGGTCTTCTTGGCCAGTTTGGACTGTAAAGGATAGATGGTATGCCTCTACGGCCTCAAAATGGCTACGGGAACTTTCATTTACCCATTTTTTTATCGTTTAGACTCCAGAGGAAGAGAGCAAGGGCATCCCCAGCAAGAAGCAGATGTCCTCTCAGGGCGTGGTCGGGTCGGGCTTCCACAGGAAGCTGGTCGTCATGTCGCCCAGTCAGAAGGTCAACAAATTCACGTAAGGCAACGTCTTTACTACAAACTTAACCCTGTTCCTGCTGAGGTGACCTGTCGGGAGAATATGTGTTGGTCACAGGGTTAGGCAGTAGGGGGAAGGTTGATTGATTGATTGATTGATATTTATGTACTGTAAATCACTTTGATATAGCGGCAGGAAAATATAGCAGTTGGAGGAAAATGGAGTAGGTCACAGCACTTAATTTTAACGGTGGGAACAAACATCACTGTCTCAAATGTCATTGATCAAACAGTTGCGATGATGAAATTTTAGCGGTTGAGTAGTGACCGTTAAAGTAGCTAAAATTAAGTTACAGTTAACAAATCAAGAATTACAGGATGATACCATGAATCATTTCATTCCTTTTCCAGCCCAAACGGCCAGTCCTCGGCCATCCCGGTAGCCAACCTGGAGTTCGCCTCCATCTGTCTGAAGAACGCCGCCATGGTGCTGCCCGAGGAGCCGGGCGCAAAGGATGCTGGGAACGCAGGGCATGCTGGGGCGGGTGTGCAGCTCGGTGGGCACGGCCTGGATTCTGGCGACATGTTTGACGGGTAAGGGATGATTAAATGGATTAAGAAGAGACGTTTCTGATTAGTTAAAAGGTCATTTGTTTTGTGAATGAATGTCAGGAGATTGTATCCAAATGCATTGTTACCTCCCTGTAGGGAGTTACTGTAGAGCTGTGTACCAGTACAGTGTACTGATACAGTACTGGGTACAATCAATTAGGTACAGGTCCAAAATACCTGAACCCTGCTGTACCCATACTGGACCAGTACTAACCAGGTCAAGCCTGACTCAGGGGATGGCCACTTTGGCAGTGCACTAAAGCCACATATTTA
Organism: Branchiostoma lanceolatum; assembly: GCF_035083965.1. Taxonomy (NCBI): domain Eukaryota; kingdom Metazoa; phylum Chordata; class Leptocardii; order Amphioxiformes; family Branchiostomatidae; genus Branchiostoma; species Branchiostoma lanceolatum. The sequence goes on from NC_089728.1 coordinate 6,277,241, forward strand.
CTATACTCCAGCACATAAAACACATTTGTAAGGCAGGAGTCAAATTTTCATCTGTTTTTATAGAAATGATACCTAGTACTATTAGATATTATGTTGTCACCAGTTCAAACATGTTTTTGTTTAGGTACAGGTACAGGTCCGGACCTGTACCTAAACCCGTGTACCTGTACCTGTACCTAAAATTTGTTTAGGTACACAGTTCAAGGTTGCTGTTTTGATGTGTCTGTCTGTCTGTATGTGTGTTTCCACAGTTATTTTCATATGCTATAGGTATAGGACTATAGGTACATCTCCCCACAGAGTGACAGGAAGTAAAGGCCAAAAAGTCAGAGTTGTGGGAGTGACAGGAAGTGGAATTGGTAGTTGTTAGAATTAGTCACCTATCAAACTTCTGAATGGAGTTTAAACTGTTAACACCAACACAAAAAAATTGGACTTACCCAAATTGTCGACTGATCAGCTACAGACTTTGTCAATCTGCTTCTGTGACGTCACGTTATGCAGATAAGACCTGTGACTCGGTGAGCAGTGGATCATATGTTGCAGAAAGTCTATGGCGCCCTCCGTCTCTGTTGAGGGATGGTTGTAAAGCCCGGATGTAGATGGACTCCTTAATACCTCTTGCAAAAAAGTCTAATTCTGAGACTTATCAAACTTGCCTGACAACAGACAGACATTTCAGATCATGGGGTCAATCAATGGAAGAGGCGACTTATTTACAGGGAGTTATTGTTACACCGGAGGTCTGTCTGTTTTGGTCTTCGCAGTTGCCACGCCACAGGTGATTGTGTAGAGATCCTGGTTGTGAATTAAGAAACCTTATTATCGTGTTTGTTCATCCTAACCCATGATGACTCCATGTCCCCCCCCGCAGGTCTTTACTAGGAGACAGTGGGTGTGTAGCAGCGCCCCCTGGCTTCCCTCTCAAGCCGCTGGAGGCAGCCAGCCTAAGGTAAGGGTTTCATCAGCCTAACAAAGCTGGTCATGTCTATCCTTTAGATGTTGTTTCAAAACTTTTGAAATCAGCAATAGGTAGAGTGTATGTGGCTAGCGTTAGATGAGTCCTTCCAACACCAGATGGTGCATAGGGCGGTGCCCATCACCATTTGTATTACTCTTGGGCCACACAGTTGTGTAAGCACATGTTACATGGTGTTATCTTGCCGTGCATATGACCTACATTTGCACATGTTGTTTCAGATGTTCAGTGTTAGCGTGCAGCGCGTACGTTTCGCTCGGACTGGGAGACAACGTGACAGCGCTCCACCATGCTCAGACCCTTCTCACTCAACCTTCGCTCTCTGGGTCCCTGACGTAAGTATACGGTGGATCACATTTGTCGTAGGTCGTCAAACAATATGATGCCATAGAATTTGTAAGCAGACTGTGACAGAATGAACCACGGACAAGGATCTTTTGCTTCGGTCCCATTTCCAATCTTGGGCCTGCCCGGGCTGTTTGTGAAAACAAAAAATAAAGAAATGTACCATATATCAAGAAAATACACAAGACAGTATATATGGTTAGGAGTAATTTTTTTACGTTTTGTGTCTTTTGTTATCTTTTGTATCAAATCTATCGTTCCCACGAGCTGCCCACGTGGGCCCCGCTTTGGAAATGAGACCAAAGCATTAGACAGCCTTATCATTAACAAGACAGCGGAATTTTGCAGGATACATGCACCACCATCCAAAGAATGTCCTTGATTGTACATTGATCTAAAATAAAATCAGGAAATACCTGAAATACATTTTAAGAAAGCAAATATTTACCAAGGCAGCATTCTGCTAGATTAAACCAATAGACTAATCCCATAGCTCCACCCACCGTAGTCAAAACATACACATGCAAGATATACACACAAAAATGCAAATAGTTGACAAACATGCAGCCACTTTCTCATTGGTCTAACTGCTAGCTCATACTCTAATTCTTGGTTTGTTAACGGTAACAGTAACTTAAGTTAATTTTAGCTACTTTAACAGTCACTAGTCAACCGCTAACATTTCATCATCACAAATATTTGATGACTAACATTTGAGACAGTAATGTTTGTTCCCACAGTAAGATTAAATGCAGTAGACTAGTATTTCCTTTTCCCCAACTGCAATCATTTCTATCCGTAATGATAATAACGTTAAATGGATTTACAGTAATTGCCATGTATAAATGTCACTGATATGGGCATGCATTTCCTTTGCGACTCACTAGGAGGCACTTATGTTGCTCCAAAGATGATCACTAGGCCGTTTTCTCCTAGGTTTTTGACCAATGACCTATTCCTGTAGAGGTTGGGAGGTTTGGTCTCCACCTTCCAATACCATGTCCTAGACACAATGGATAACAAACAACCCACTACTCCTACAGCCTCAAAGTGTATGGGACTACCTTAGCCTTTTGTTACAGGTTTGTTGGATCAGTTGGCATGTGTGGTGGCCCCCATCTTGAATTTGTGACGTCGCAGGGTAGCCATACCATTTCATCGGGAGTAGCTAGCGTTCTCTCTATTTCTAACAAATCGGCACACAACTATCACACATTCAACTCAAATAAAAAGAAAAATTCAAAACCAATTCATATTTATAGAAAGACCGCGTAATCGCTAAATTAATATAGCAAACCTAAAGTACATGTAGCACAAATACTTAACTCTAGTTTTACACATGTTTTATGACCTCTTCCTGTAGATTCCTGGGACACCTGTATGCTGCTGAGGCTCTGATCTCGCTCGACCAGGTGTCAGAAGCCATCCAGCACCTGAACCCAGACAATGTCAGTGATGTGTCAGTCTCCATACCCGGGACTGTCGACTCCACAGGTGAGCCTCAGTTCAACTGCAAGGTCCATCTGTCTTTTCTTCCTTTCATCCATCCTTTCTCAAGGGTCTGCATGCCTTTTTCCATAAGGCGTTACCAAATGTACATAATAATATTCTTGTCACTTGCCTCCAATGCTTTTTTAATAGTAAACTTTGCTGTCAGTCTTATAGCCAGATGCAGGAAATAGAAGATGACATATTAACCTGGAATACCCAGTACCAAAACTATTGGTCATCATTAAAACAAAACTTAGATATTGTTGAAAGAATATGAGTAGAAATGTCCATTAAACGCTCATTTTACCCTTTTTCAGCAGAGAAGGGGAAAGGATCAGATGAAGGAGAGGAAAGAGAGAGCCAGGGTAGGTACAGTAAAGCCCCTGTCTCGCTGAACCCTCAAGGCTCTACCAGCCTCCGGGGGTCGCTGGAAAAATAGTAGAAATTGGCCAAATAGAGTCAATTGTATGAAGGGAGTCGGCTACGGAGTGAGGGTCAAATATGCAACCCTTGACTGTGCCTGCGATTGTTACCCTCCATGGCCAAAGTCCCCCGGCAAATGTTAGTGTGGTAGAGACTAGGACTTGCGGCGCGTTGGCGGCCTCGCTGCGTCTTAAATAGGATTTTTGTTGCCTTTGACTTTATATGGGAATATCATGCAAAAAGTACAAGCTAAAAGACAACAAAAAACACAAAACGTAAAAAGATTAGTTTTTTGTTCAGTGTTTTATCAAATCGCTCGGTCGCAGTGCGGTCGCCAACGTACCATGGGTCCAGTGAGATAGCTGCCCATGTTGTTAATTTTTGTTGTCATTTTAAGCTTGCGAAAATATATTTTCATCAGCTATAGTTTCATTTCAACCCTGGGAGCCAGACTTGTAGATCGGGCTGTCAATTCCCTGTAGCGCTGATTTCGGCCGGCAGGTTTAATGCCAAGTGACATCGAAGCATTGTTCTCGCCAGCCTGAAATTTTTACCCGTCATTTCAATTTTGCTTCGGGGAAGAACATATCGAGTGCTGAAGGCGCGAGGCGTCGCGCCGGAGGCGTGACCATTCTAGGGGGGTCCGGGGGTATTCTCCCCCGGAAAATTTTGAGATCTAGACCCTCTAAAACGCTATTTCCTGCATTTTGAGGGGCAAATTTCCTGGTAGAATAAGCTTAGTTTAATGACATCTCTTTCGGTGAAAAATTACACAAGGGGTTCAGGCTTAACGTTTTGGGGAGGCGTGCCGTCATCGCGGAAATATCAAATGTTCTGAACTTCACACACAAGCTACACTTCTATGTTGTATACAATCGGTTCAGAAAATAACATTTAGCACAACAAAACTTTATTACGTATCAGCTACGTCCTACAAAAAATACACACAGAATAAATCGGCAAAAATAAAACACAACTTTTCAACAGTTGATCCGTATGCGCCCTGTAATTATCGAACATAATGAGGACTTTGACACCCTACTTTGAGAAAGAACGCAATAAAGACGTCCATTTTTTGGTACCATGTTTTCCACGGTTAATTTCTCCGGTAACTGCACTGAATGTGTTCAAAAGTTGTCGATTCAAGCCTTCCAACAGCCGCTTCGTCGTGCGATCCTTGCGATTCCCTGCAATTCCCGCCATTCCCCTAACATCTCGCAAATTCACGCTTAGCTGAAGTCTCGCGAGTAGCGAGACTCGCATGTCATTGGTCGTTTTTTCTTGACGCGACGGAGACGTGCGCTGTGATTGGTGGATGACAATATCTGACGCCTGTTTACCATTTCTTGCCGGAAGAAAGCAGGTTACTCAGCCGCCGCGGCTTGAACTTTAATACTGTTTACACAGATTACAGAAAGCCTGATAGCTATTGGAGTATTTCTGAATTTTAAGGCTTCTTTGATGACAATAACTGACGGTGAACCGAGAGGGACAAAACAGAAATAAACATCAGCCTGATGCGACCGGCCAAAACTGTAGTGGGGAGGGCGGCGCATGACGCCGAGTTTTCGGCGGCCGGCGAGCATTAGAAATGATCTAGATTGCCCTCGTCACGAACTTCCGCTGATCCTCTGGAGTTTTTGAAAATTCTAAGCTCTGTCTAAATATCTTCACACACCGATTTTTGTCCATTAAAAATGACGGGTTGGGCAAAAATTTTGTCCGTCATGACGGGAGGACGGGCGCTGGCGAGAACACTGTCATCGAAGCACCCTCCTTAAAGCAGGACTCCTATCGCTCGATTCGTCGTTGGCTCGCTCGCGTAGGGGCCCTGCTCTTCAGCGATGGTAGATACAGTTCTGGCGCCATCGCCACCAAAACAGCTTCAGAACGGTGTCTACCGTTGCCGAAGAGCAGGGCCCCTACGCGAGCGAGCCAACGACGAATCGAGCGATAGGGGTCCTGCTTTAAGGAGGGTGCATCGAAGGAAACTGGCTAATATCCTTATCCACAAGTCTGGCTCCCAGGGTATGAAGGTCAGATTTTTTTGACATATGAGTTGAATTTTTTTCTGTCCCAACAAGCAAATTTCCGTCCGGGATGGAGGGACAGGTCCTGGAGACAGCCCTGGGACTGTGGATGCTAACTGTTTAACCTTTAACCCCACAGCTGTGCACAGTCAGTATTACCCCCACTCCCTGCAGTCAGCCAAAGCTACCCTAATGTTCAACCTGGCCAGCGCACACTGTTTACGCAGTGAGTTTGAGAAGGCCAAGAAGTGTCTACATCAAGTAAGACTGCAGTTTCATTTTTCTTATGATCCATTTTGTGCCTTAACTTTAGATGTCTTACATGATTTGCTGATTTTACACAAAGTTGGACATAAGATTCTTCATTGTTTGAGTAGCTGTTGATGATATTTTTGGTGCAACTTATGTCAAGATGGTATGAAAATAAGGAGGGCTCAAAATACCATATGTAGGTTAGTGTAGGTAAGATTGGAGTTTTACAGGTATTTCTGATGTGTACCTGCACCCAACCTGCACTGGTTCATGCAAGATAAGGTCACACCAATTTAATTTCTTGGTTAACAGATTTTTTTTTTAAATCTTAGCACAAAACAAATCATGAAAACAGAAGGCTGGGGTGAGAACTTACACCTGACCCCGTTCACTCCCTGAAATTGTGTGCACCAAAGAAAACTCTTTCCTCTGAGATTCTGTTTTTTCCAATCTAGCATTTTTTCTAAAATTCCGTTAACCAAGACATTAAAATTGTGTGGCCTAAAAACAGCTACACTAGGGTGACATATGGCCAGTAGAGGCTCAAAAATGTCTTGTATTCTTCATAATAGCATCCTTGAATACAGCAGATAAGGCTCAAATGGCACTACTGGGAGCAGTTTCAATATACAATGTATTCATGTTATTTCAATGGATAAAGAAAATGGATGGTACAAGTAAAACCTATCTGGTTTCAGGTAGTTTTATTAAAGGGTTACATTTATACCTGCAGATGCATTTATTGCATAAAAGAAGCATTTCCTTAAACATGATTGTTCGAAGTGAGTTTGAAATCAGAGCAATCCTGTTTGAATACTTGTGTGACTCTGTTGGCTGTTCTATTTTGCAGGCTGCCTCCCTGATCCCTCCCAATGAGATTCCTCCACAAGCAATAATGCTGGGTGTATATCTGGAGCTGCAAAGTGGTGAGACATTTGATTTTTTCACCTAAAAGTTAGTTCATGTGGTAACATTTATATGTCAGATTACATATATCCACCACTTTGAAAAGCAGTGTGTTTGAGAGATCTATAGTGCAGCACCTCCCAGGTACATGTATGCACAGTTTAGATATATCGGAGTGCATTGTACTGGGAGACGTTGGGTTTGAGATCTGTTTAAACGCATTTTTTCAGTGTGACCTAGGTTAATAGACGTTGTACCGGTATGTAATGTTGAGCATATCACGTTATTTGAGACATATCTAGAGTCATTTCTAAAACAGAATGCTATGCCAACTCAGTGTAATAATGGTACTCTATAGCATTTCACTGGTAAATAACAATGCCCTCAATTAGATGTTGAAGAGGTTCGCGAAGCAATGGCTGAAAATACCTTGTGATTCTATTAATTTTACCTAAGTTCACAGCACCTGAAATTCGTGGTATTGTTTTGCAAAATCAAGACTTGTGGCAGAATCTAGCCTGTGTTTACACAAGCTCTCAGCCGGAGGTTACTGACCGGCCGGCGGCTAGGAGCATGATTTGTCAGGCTATGACAGAAACCACACAATGAAAATGTCGGTGCCTGTTTGCTGCTGGGATGAGTTTGCAGTGGATAAGTGTCCATGAAACCACAGGCTTAAAAATTATTGCAATATTTCAGGGTGCGAAATACTTTTTTGAGCCAGGTTGCCCATGTTGCAACCTAGGGCAAATGCTAGGTTGCACATCCAAATTTCAGGTTGCTCCAGCAACATTCACCAATTTCTTCAAATTAAGCTCGTATGTAGTGTATAATACTACTAATATTTCAAAATATAAATTAGATAGTATTTTGTTCCCATTGACCTAACAACATCTTGTTTAGCCGAGGGCAGTGTGTTTTCGTCTTTTTCAGCTCAAATTCCACGATCTATGAAGGGTTTTGGATGGTTCAAAACGAAAAAGAGTTGATTTCTTTATTTCAATTGAAGATTTACCGAATTTCATGAGAGTGACACTGTGTTTTTGTGAGCTTCCAGGGCTCCGATTGAGATCTTTGGCTCAAAATATAAGGTTGCACACTGCGCTACCTGGGTTTGGAATTAACTTGCACCAACCGAAATCTTGTTGCACTGTGCAACGTGCAACCAGGTATTTCGCACCCTGATATTTACAGTACATTTGTGAAGGATAGACATCCAGGTAAACAATATATAAAGAGAATTCAAACTCCACAACTGGATAAGAATTCAGAGATTTATTTCCGGACGTTTCGAGTGACATCCATCACTCTTCTTCAGCGTCACTAAAATGAACTAGAAATAAAGTCCGGAAATAAATCTCCGAATTCTTATCCAGTTGTAGAGTTTGAATTCTCTTTAAATATTTACAGTACCACTGCAAGGTCCTTCAAAGCTCTGAAGTTGTTCCTTCTTCTATCACCCCACAGGAAACACAAAGCTGGCTCTACAGATCATCAAGAAGAACCAGCTCATACCCCTGATGAAGGGGAACGACTCCAACGCCCCCCTCCCCACCAGCAACACCCCTCCCACACCCCTCACCAGGGCCAAACAAAAACCACGCAAATAACTCTCAACTTTAACCTTTACCCTTGTTGTTAACCTTGTAGTGCCTAGTGGCGCATAATTTCCTTGCTGTTTCTGTAGCAGGGCATATTTTTACAGGGAGAGGTTGATATAGCCCTTTCCCTTTAGCGTGCTTGAGGCATGTCCTCGAACACAGGACCCCCATTTTACGTCCCTTCCGAAAGACGGATGCAGCCCCAACCAAGATTTCCAGTCCCAGCATTGAACATGGGTCGTCCAACCTGGAGCTCAACTGTGGGGCTGCTACCAGTTGAGCTATGGGACATCCCTATCCTTCACCCTGCTGGGTCTTGCCCACTGTTATACAATACAGTTGCTTCAGTAACTGTTACCTTATGAATCAAGGTTTTCTTTAGGTGTAGTCTATTCTATGATTAGCTGACAGTTGATGAGAGTCCAGGCCTACAAAAGTTGAAATCTTAGTCTGGTTTATCAGAACCTCCCCAAGGTATATTGTATAGGCCTCCAGCAAGGCTGTTTATCGGAAAATGTGCCATAGTAGGAGGGAAAACCTGGAACTAACTAGGCTGACACTCAGGCTAGCCCTTTTGGTATCAAAATGTGTATAGGTTTTGGTTAGGCAGCAGGGAGAAGGTTTAATGTGTAATTTAAATCCTAGTCTGCAGACATTTTGAATATTAATTTTCCCAGTGCTAAGGTAGCCTTTTTGCACCAAAAGTTGTATTGGTTTGTGTTCAGGCAGCAGGGAGAAGGTTAAATGTGTAATTTAAATCCTAGTCTGCAGATATTTAAGGGTTTATTTTCCCAGTGCTAAGGTCCTTAGTAGCATTTTAGCACCAGAACTTGTCTTGGTTCTGGGATACGGCAGCAGGGAGAAGGTTAAACTTGGAAATGTAAACCACTGTCCAGACACATTTTAATGTTGATTTCAGATGGAACCAAGTTTTTATGTCGTATTTAAAACATCATGTTTCAACAGAAATTGCACCGTAAGTTTTGCACAGGCTGTTTGTTTGGTCACTACAAATGTGTCCCATCCTCTGTTGTTCACATTTTGTTCTGAAGGCAGAAGTTAGCTGGACTGATTGAAATTCGATGAACAGTATTAGAAATACATGTTATGTTTGAGGAAAGGAAGGAAAAGAGCATTGGTTATATGACAGATCTTTGGGTACTCAATGTAGAAATTTGGCTGCACAAAGTCTTTGTGTTTATTGTTTATTGAGACATGTAGTTTTAAGTACATTTGCATCGTTGTTTTATATTTGTGTAATTTAAAACAGTGCAAAAAGAGGAAATACTAGTACCAAGGTCTCCTTATTTTTAGTACCAATGAATACACACTAGTTGGGTGTATTGAAACAAACTAGGTGTGGTTAGAAAACAAAAAAATGTTGTTAGAAAATCAAGCAACGTCCCGATCTTAGATTTGGTACCTTTAGCAGTCTCATGTCCAGGCCTGTGAATGAAAGTCACTAAGGAGTAAGGCCACGCCATTTTAATTTCTTGGTTAATGGAAATTTTTTTTAAATGCTAGATTTGAAAATCAACAGGAAAACAGAATCTCAGAGGAAATTTTGTACTTTGGTGCACATAATTTCAGGGAGTGAACAGGGTCAGGTGCAAGTTTTCACCCCAGCCTTCTGTTTTCACGATTTTTTTTTTTGTTGCTAAAATTTTTTTAAAATCCGTTAACCAAGAAATTAAATTGGTGTGGCCTAAAGGTCTGCATTTAACCAGAGAGCTTAGTTCCACATAGGGTTAAACTTTTACCCTGCATAATGCTGACCTACAAGACTTTGACATTTGGTACTTGTACAGTCCTAAAGTAGACTCAAGTTCAAAATTTATGTAGTAATTTCTATTTGGAATACATCTACTAAGAAGTGTCGGATGGAAAAATGTTAAAGCATGGAGAAAGAAAATATTAACTTTTTGTTGGTATTAGCGATGCTCGTTGCCATGGAAAGAAGCAATTTTTGCCAAAATAACACTTTCCATTCCCCCTCCCCCTCTATTTTATCTACTAGTATAATACGGGGATGTCTCAAAGACCCTTCCCTCTGTCCTGGTACTGAAATATGCTTGTTGGGACAAAAATTTCTTGACATGAAATTTATGAAAACGTATTTTCGTAAGTTTGAAATGACCCAGATTTAACAATGAAAATACAACAACTTAGGCTCCCAAACAATGAGTGGGACAGATTGAAATTTCAAGCTGGAGACAGCCCTGATATAGATGGATATCTGTCTGTGTTAGATCATTCAATGAAAGGTAGTGATCAGATATAACAGAGGAGCCAACCAAGAAGATGTCATGAGGTTGTTTTTTGTTACCTGTGTATTTTTGACAGTACTGGTAGCTGTCCCATACCTGGAGTTTCAATGACTTCTTTTGTTGTAGCAAGGAGGTTCAAATGATTTAAACCTCCTTGGCTGTAGTAATAAACAACATTACCATACAAAACCAAACTATATGTTTGTGTCAAGTTGCAATTTGGTTGTGTTTTGTTATATTTTGGCTGTGTTTGTTGTGTGTATGTGTGTAGGGGTGTGCACATGTGTGTGTGCGTACATGTATTTGTGTGTGAGGGTGAACGTGTTTGTGTAAAGTGTTTCTTTTGTCAACACATTCCTAATGCAGCCCAGTTACATATGTTGTTGTTTCATACAGAAACACACCTTAAATCATATTTTTTTCCACAAACGTTTACAGGTGTTTTCTATATTCCTGTAGACAAATTAACTCTAGCCTGAAGTCCAGCCTTGTTACTGTTAGCTTTGGAGGAGACCAAAGCTAACAAGGCTGGGCTCCAGGCTAGCCAATTTCTACTACTTTTCCATGGACAGGTGTAGCCTGGTACAGACTACCCAGTCGTCGCCACTCAGGTGTTTTTCTCCCACATTAGGGCGTGGTTCATTGTTGTCTCGATCCTCCGTTGTTGACAAACAAACACCGGAAGTGGGCTTTCATGGCGGACATCATCAGACAATGCTTTCTTCTTGTAATCCACCTGTTTGTAGGGAGAGAAGGAGTTTCTGTGTTTACGGAATAAATTTGCGTATCCGTTTTACGCCCCTTGTTGTTTCATTTTTGCCGACAACGCTTTTCAGCTCTCCATTTTTGCCGCTTAGTTCTGTTGCGGACTCATTTTTCTACCATTTTGTCTTCCCATAACGTTTGTTCTCTTTTTGGTATCGAAAACAATTCTAGTTAGCCGGTACACGAGATAGTATTCAGAAGCAACGTGAGTTATTTGCGTAGCTTCTTATAGTGACGTGTTTACTCTCCAAGCAGAGGTTAGGTTCCGGCTTGTTTTGGACGTCTTTTGTGCGTTTTGTCGACCAGAAGTTTTATTTCGTCGGGTTTCCTTCAATGACATTATTGTATACATACTGCCTAACACGAAAACCGGACAAAATAGAAAGGCCGAGAAAAACTCATGAAAAGACGTTCAAATTGAAAACAAGCCGGAGCGGAGCCTAACCTCTGCTTGAGGACACGACGTCTTATGTAACATGTTCCCGCGCGATTCTGTGCTCGTAGGCAAACTGAGCCGCCCTCCAGAAATAGCTCCGAAAACATCCTGTTTTCCAAGCTGCGAACAATAAGCCCTCGCCTACGCCCATCCATCTTGTTTTCAAAACATCCCGGATGATTTCTGCGAACCGGTACAACCACAATACAGGTGTAACAACGCACCAGAAGGGAACCCCGTGCACAAATATTAATTATATCAAAGTACTTGTATTTTGACTACGTGTTCACAGCGAGAGTCGTTTGGAGATGTTTACCGGCATGTAGAGAGGGCTTAGCCTTAGAACTTGCGTAACATTCATTCATAGTCAAGAAAAAATTGTCCCCGAAAGTCGGCCGAGGTCACCTTTCCTTTGAACCTCCGGAAGGTTGTTACCAGGCTAGCTGGCGAGTGGTCACTCTTGATACTACTATTACTAGTAAGTTCTTCAATTAAGAGAGGTCGGCCCTTTTAAATAGACACAAGGAGGTAAAAGAGCTTGGTAGAACCTCAGTATTTGAACACTTAGAAGAAGAAGGCACCGCCTTTTCAGGTGGACGACTTTTGGAACGCTCAGATCAGAAGCTATAAACTGACCAAAAAGAAAAAGCTACCTGTCGCTCGACTCTTGGAGGACGTCTTTGCATCGATTGTATAAGGGCAAATACAAAATATGTACACGGTGCCATCCAAGAGTCGCCAAGGCTAAAACCTAAGCGACACACGACCTCAGCCACGAAAAAGACAAATTTTGAGACGGCGCAGTCACAGTCACCAGGCAAGAAGAAGTGTTTTTGTTAGACAGGTGGAACATTTACCGCTAGTGCTCTCTCTCTCTCTCTCTCTCTGTTTCTCTTTGTCACCCTAATTTTTTCTCAAAATTTTACCCCGCCCGTAACGTTACCCAAAATCTGAACTTCGTGACATGAAACTGATGAAAATGTATTTTTGTATTTATTTAAACCTAAAATGAAAATCTACAACATGGGCTCCCAAACTCCCAAGCTGGGGACAGTCCTGTACAATAAGATACAATTTCCGTAGTAACCGCTGGCTCAATCGTTTTGCTTGCTAACTAACGTTACAGTGGATAGCAAGCGAAATGATTTAGTTAGCGGTTACTCAGAGGTTACTAGTACACGTACTACGGAGGATGGGCCTGGCCAGCCGACTGCTAATCTCCCAGCAGATCTAACAGTGGCAAAGACCGTATCCAACTGGCAAAAGGAGTTTTTATAGCCACAGACCTTTTGCCATTTGGATACGGTTTTTGCCACTGTTAGATCAGCTGGGAGATTACTCGACTGCTACATCTGCTTGGAAATTACGAGAAGATGTGGAGGGGGCGTGGCCCGATAAGGTGCATAACTCGCGCGGAATGTTAGAACTTCAGATGACCCATTTCTCAGGGGTTGTTGTCCTCCTCTTATGGAGTCAAGAAAGGGCTAAGAAACGGACTGTTCAACGATCAAAACATCGTGGTCTATTACAGAAAACAAAATGACGTGTAAACCTTTTTAATTGCCAATGCTATGAGATTATTCATCTACTTATGACACAATAGCCCCATATCCTTTCGAAATGTATGCAAAGGACCGATTTGAGCTTTCTCAATATTGAATAAATGGAAAAGAATAAACAGAAAAACAACTTACGTAACTTTATATGTTCACCTGTTTAGGGTCACGGCCATTTGCCGAAAGGAATGATGGGAACTTCATGACGTCATTGCCTGTGTGAAACCTTCTAATGATAAATATTCATTCGAGTAGAAGTCGGATCGAGCAAATCAATGAAATAAAATGTTTGTATCAAACATGTTCTGATAGCTGACTTTGATTGCTTTGCAACCTATAAGAAGGGAAATTTCAAGCTGTTCCTTGTAGAAGCTACTCTTTTCCTTCCAAACTATCACAGTTGAAAATGTTGAAAACGGCTCTAAAAGGCTTTTATATCATAAATGAGACATAAATGAGGGAAAATCCTCTGTATATGTTTGAGTTAAGAATATCCTAGCCTCCGTTGCAGGCTCTGAAGCGGCTTTTTGGGGGGCTAAATAATACACTTTCTGCAGCCACCCCGTAACTATCAGCCATCCTGTAACTATCAGCCGCTGATAGTTACAGGATGGCTGATAGTTACGGGGTGGCTGCAGAAAGTGTATTATTTAGCCCCCCAAAAAGCCGCTTCAGAGCCTGCAACGGAGGCTAAGAATATCCCAACAATGACGTAACCACGCCCACGCGAATGTTATCTTACATAAACTTTATTGCATAACAGTTATACAAGGTACAACGTATGGCATTTTCTGCTACATAACAACAACCATTCTCGACGAGACCAATCTACCGTAGTTTACAAAAGACTACTAGTGTGTAGTATGGGACGAGAACGTGTTTTACAAGCATTGCTGGAATAACTATGACTATTTTTTCTAACTCTACTCTACTCTGCAAGACATCAACACGGTTCTTGTGATCTCCAAGTAGATGTTGCGAGGAAAGATTGTGATGTGACGGTTTCTGTATAGCCGGAAACCTGCCCTTCGTAACACACCAGCTTCGCAGGCACGCGGCGTGGTAGCAGCTAGTTATATTACACTGAACGACCTGTCACACCTAACGTTTGAACACATAACTGTAAGCGTTGTTTAAAGCAATTTACGAGGATGCTCCTACAAACTGCAATACTTGGTGGCAACAAATTCCACTCTACGATAGTGACATCCACCGTAGATCTGTTTTCATTTTGCTGGGCTCACTTTTTACTGACCGACATGCATCCCCACCAGAAGGAACTAATCAACGTTACAACAGTTTCGGAAATCGGAATCTATCCACGCAAACCTCCTTGCATACACTGATACACAAACGGCTCCTAAAATATCATTAAAGATAGTAGAAATCTACGACGTACGTGAAATAAAGGAGCCATATCATATCGTGACCTACAAAAGAAGCCGACCAGAAAACTGGACACTCCGAAAACCGATCTGCTTGGAGATTACTAGTAACTTATTTGGCAGTACTGTATCACATGCAGCGCTATTGTCAGATTCTTTTGAGTGGTCATCTCGGGTCATTGACCTAAAAAACTACGTTCACTGACGTCACAGGCTATCTCTATAACTGCCTCTTGTTGGATTAAGTTGCTTTCTTCAAACCAAGGATTGGGCCGAAGCCTCCTTGTTCAAACAGAGCCTGGGTAAACTTTGGGGGCATGTTCTCTGACAAAGAATACAAAGGTCCAAACCCATTTGGCGCCAAATCCTCTGCCACCTCTTCGCCGGTGTTTGGTCGGAAAGGTCGTCGTGACGTCAGAAAGGTTACCTCAGGTTATCTAAACCTTCTCAAGGAGGTTAACCTCCTTGCTCAAATAAAGCCCCTGTTGTAGGGTCTTGGCGCCAAAAATGAAAATATTTTACAGAATGAAAGTATGCCTCATGTTTCCATTTGTAACAAATCTGAATGTCGCATTGTAATAAGTTACATCCAACGTTTTCTTTTAAAAAATGCCCAAAACATTGACTTTTTGGTTGTTGTTTTTTTTATCTCAAAGACCTCAACGTCTAGTGTCCTTGTTATGTCAGAATCTTGCAATTGTGTTTTCTTAAGATTGAGATGTAACCTATTAACAGTGAGCTGGATTCAGCATTTAAGATCCAGTATTTTTTCTGAATCAAGAAAGTTACTATCGACCCTTTATCAAACCTGCCTACCGGCCAATGCTACTCTCCAGGCTGGTGTGTTTTACGCCTTTTTGTCGGGCTTTCTATTTTGTCCCGTTTTCTTTACATCGCCCAACCTTTTGTTTGGCTTGGCGACATAAAGAAAATGGGACAAAATAAAAAGCCCGACAAAAACGCCTGAAAACACGTCAAAACCAGCCTGAGCCAAACCTCTGCTTGGAGAGTCGCCAATGCATTCTCAATCCAAATGTTGAAATGAGGTTCTGTAACATTTTCCCAAAATCCTTTGCGCCAAAGGGTGTGGCGGCTACTTCGTATAGACGGGTTGTTTGATATTCATGCGCACGTTATTTTTACCAAGAAATTGTAACATTTCATACCGTTTTTATCTAAAAAAACTCAAGCTCGAAAATAGAAGATTAGAAAAAAAATCATGTTGGTTGTGACCCCGTTCGGGTTCACCATTGAAATTTATTTTATAAAAGTCTTTGTATGTCAGCGTTATTTTTTTCTCGTCCAACGTGCCATTTATTAGCACACTTGTGGTTCTCTTGTTTTGGATAAGACTTGATTCATTTTCTATCGAACGGAATTTTCTGTAATATCAAATTGGCGGCTCGGGAGCGGTGTAAAAGGTGAGTTAATTACGCCGGGACAAATGTATGGCCCTTTGGCGACCCGGCTTGTAGTAAATGCGTCTACATTGAGTATTTCTAGTCTACAATACGCCCTTGTGGGAGCTGAAAGAAACTGTAAGAAATTGACGAAACAGGGTGATTTTCCGCGGGATGAAAAAATGGTAGAAATTCGGCCAATTGGCCAAATAGCGGGATTGAGGGGCCGGCTACAGGAGTGTCCGCTGGCTCCTATGGCCCAATACTAATATATGTATATGAAACTCCTTTGGCAAAACATTCCATCTAAATTGTCAATTTCTACTATTTCTTCCAGCCCGGTGTGTCTGATGGGGGTTTAGAGTACTAGTATTTCGCTGTACCTTTAATAGTAGTCCGACGTCGAGAAAAGCCCTTCGCTACTGTGTTTTTGGGTTAGTCCACGACATCTGGTAACGGAAAATTCTCTTATAAAAGGGCAGCACATACAATGTTCATGTACAACTCCCCTGGCAAAATATTTCCCTACTTGGTCAATTTCTACTTTTTTAAAGCATATTCCGCTTTTTCTTTTTTCTTTCTTTGTAAAATCGAATGGAAAGCTGTATTGGAACACATATCGCTACAAATTCCATGTTAGTATGTTAGTATCATACACTTAATTGTGAAACCAAAGGCATTGTCTGGCTCTAGAATTACTTTTCTGGCCATATAATAATTAATTCTAAAAGATACATGTACGAGATAGAAAGTATCATCCCTACAACCTGTGAGTTGCAGCGTCGCGTATTTGTGAAGTCTTTTCTCAACGCAAAATTGGACAATGGATGTCGAAATTGAATATCGTTTTCTCTTTTAAGTTCAATTCTATAGTTGGCCTTCTCTTTTAGTCAACTTCCTAGCATTTTCCCTCCTCGACAATCCATTGTACATGTTATTTTCTCAGAAGACGGTCAAACCGTTCAGTTCCTTTCTTTTTTTGTGGACTGCCTTGAAATCTGTTACATCGTATGTTCAAATTGGTAGTACAATGTATAGGGAGGGCTGTGCATTGTATTTGGCTATTGCTAGTATATAAAGCCGAAAATAACATAAAATGTCAACATTCAAGTTTGAAATCATCGAAGGTTGACGTAGACCAAACGTTGTCTGTTTTCCGTCCGAGGAGTATGAAAAAGCTAAGGAGGTTCCATCAGTGGGTAAACTAACCCATTTTTTCTTGGCTGATTTTCACCCTATCAACCTTTGTAATAAAACGATGTGTACCTTTTCATGAGAATATTCAGTTGCAAAATCATAATGCGCCACCTTACGGAACCTCACGCTACAATGAAAATGAACAGATAAATTTGTGTACATATCTTCCACGCACATCTATCGCCCGCCATTTTGTTTGACCATGACCGCCATGATATGTAAGTCATGTATAATTTTCGGCTCGTACTCTGGGCTTTTTCTGGGCGATTGGTTGGTTAATTAAGAAAATGATGTGTCCGTGAAACATGCCCTATTTTTTGTGTGTCTTACAATCGCTCTTTGGTTGATTTTCTTCTTCTATCGTTTTCACTCTTGCGACAGAAAACAATGCAACATTGGCTCGGTAGCCATCTTTGTACACGTTCTACTGTTTACACGCAAAACGAACTTGAAGTAGGTAAAGAGGAAAACATATAACTGCAACCTAATCTTCCTCATTGTACGATGGATAAGAAATTTGTGGTAAATGTTATTTTGGGGGGGAAAAGAATAAATAACATCCCGTCTACTCCACGAGAGGAGTAAATCATCTCCGGACCAACGCATCGCGATATCGGGGAAAGAGAAATTGCGAGAACAAAACAGTCCCTGATTCATGTTGAGTCTACTCTATGTAGTTTTAGGTCACAACATCCATTTCTATCACACTGAAAAATCCTCTGTAAATTTCAGTGGTAAGTCTGATACAGTAGTTTTAGAGTAATCCAATGGAAAGAAAGACAGGTACGCAGGATAGATGATGGTAGATGATGACTCTCTCTCGAGTCTCTCTCGCATCCTCTGTCCTCCATCTTGCTCCTCCTCCGTTGATCACACGTATCCATCTAACATTTATCTTCATCCGTGGCAGACAATTTCATAAATATTCAAATCCACAGTCCACACACACACACACACACACACACACACACACTCAGTCTCACACACGCACACACATTTCGCAGATGAGTGTTAGGGGTAGGGGCTAAAAGCCGATGGCGTAAACGAGCTAAATGTCGCACTGCTGTCCGCCCATGTCTGTTCTTCGTCGTCATTTTTCGACTGTGCGTGTGAAAATATGTCACCGCAGGTGATACATAAGAAACCGTCGCTTCTTGTATAAAATGATACATTTCCCAAGGAATATGTATTTAGGACATTGTGTATTCTATGATTTCTATCTGAACAAGAGACGAATTCTCTTTCATGGGGAAAATGTAGACTTTACTCTTTGATGGTGCAGGTACTATACTACATAT
This sequence comes from Branchiostoma lanceolatum, assembly GCF_035083965.1. Lineage (NCBI taxonomy): Eukaryota > Metazoa > Chordata > Leptocardii > Amphioxiformes > Branchiostomatidae > Branchiostoma > Branchiostoma lanceolatum. The sequence continues at coordinate 6,295,572 of NC_089728.1, forward strand.
ACATGTAGTTGAGAATACTACGTTTTACTTAACCGTTTATACACAAAATGAGGATTCGTTAACAATACGGAAAGATTGCCGATAATAGAGTTTAATTCTTGACTAGTATACCGTTCAACTGTATTGTAACGCTTACTTGACAATATTGTTATTATTACTTGGTAGAAACGTTGCAGTTGAACTTCAACTCGGCCATGTTTGTTCCATAGCTAGGTTCCCGAATGCAGTCTTTCTCTCCTAAAAGTAGAAATCTTCAGATTCAAATGCTGCTTATTGTTGTTCTGTACAAATATAGAAACTGATATCAACTAAAGACTCAAAGGAAATAGCGGTTGTACTTTAGAATGTTTTCAAAAATCGGTCACAAGATTCTACGACAAAACGTGGCGTTGAGTTCTCTAAGTGGTAATAGAAGGGGAGTCATACAACAAGGAAAAACAACACATCCTGCGGATAGGAGACACTCTGAAAGCGCTTCGTTTTCAGTTGTGATGTTGTCTTGTTAAAGCTTAGAATCTGTTTTTCCTTAGAATTTTATCTTTTCCCCATTTTTATCCCTCAGAAGTTACCAGATGAAGAACGTTACAAATGCGACCAATACTAGTAGTTGATAGGCTTTCATATGATGATATGCTTTCATGTGCATTTTACTTCCAGAATATCAAATTTTGTTCGATGCTAACTAAATGCATAAGATCTCTCATTTTTTGTGCAAAACGGCTCTGTTTAGGAGTCATCTGTCGCCTGTTCTCAAAAGACCGTGACAATGAATTTGCATAGTATTAGTAACACTCCGCCATTTTGCTGGACTAGAAAGAGACGGGCTTTGTTGACAGTACACTTGAATGCACGAAAATATCTTAGGCGTTTTATAGCTCGTGTAAAGGTCAACATCATCGTTTTGATGCGGAGATATTTTCCTAAATCCCTTGGAAAGTATAAAATACTTGGGAGATGTTGCTGTACTATTTTTTGGTGATGCTTATATGGAAATAGGGTGCCAAACAAAGCTAAGCCGGATATACGCGATTGAACTTGAAATTGGGGTCAACGATTCTATACTGTTCTTACTCGTGAAATGAGTTTGTCTCTGAATCGTTCTCTAAAATCTTTTGAGTCATTTTGTTACTGCTTTGTTAACTTATGTATGGGTGTAGACCGGCGATGTTCCTTTGTTAATTTGCTGATTGGCTTAGATTATGCGGAGGTCACACTTCCATAATTGGTTATACTGGTCGTATCAGTGGTAGAAAGAAGCGCCTTGTAGAGCCGTTGTTGAAGTATAGAAAAGCTTTTAATATTTTTTTTCCGGACGTGTAGTTACAAAAAGTACAAGCGAATAGATATCAACTTCATATACACGCATAACTTATTCACGTTTTGGAATTCATATCCGTATGTACGGATTCTCTTCTTTTTTTACACATAAGTGCGAAGCGCATAGGACAAGTGAAGAATTGGAAACAAGGACGCTACATTTTTTCTAAAAAGATTTCAAAAGGGGAGCAAGAAAATCGTTCTCAGCAAAGACAAAGAATCTCTACGTCACCTATTACATCCACAAGCCGTGGTTTCCAAGAATACAGCCTTTAGTCGGTGAACGCCGAACCAACGGCCTACACACCAACACCAAGTCACATGGAGTGCGTTCGATTCCCGATGTTTTCCCAATGTTCGCGTTCGTCGGTGAAAAACAGACGATTTTTGTCCAGGGATTAGCATGTTGACCCGTTCCAGTTTTTCAGGGGTCGGGGCACCACCCAAATTCCTTTAATTACCATGTGTATGAATTAATTGGCGCGCACAGACAATGATGGAAAGGACGAGTGAGTCATTTCCTTTGAGAGTCGGGCGTCTTGGGACGGGAGGGAGAGAGAGAAAAAGGACAGCAAACCTGAAAAACGAGGACCGGAAGAGCAGCAGAAAATAGGCGGCATTCCAGACAATTTGGGCAGTGGAATCTGGGCAGTGGAGTGCTCGCTGACGGCGTAATTCCCGTTGTTTTTCTTTCCGCTTTGGCTCGGTGGACTGGAAGCTGTGTTTTTTGTGTTCTTTTGAACTGCGACCCCATGCAAGGAATGCAAAAGCGTCGTACATGACTTGGGTTTCAAATTGGCACATGCAAATTCACGGGCGCGCTGGGGGAAAAACGGCCGCCTGCTTTTCACCACGCGGCAACAACAGATGCGAACCTCCTCGCCGAACTTCAACGAAAATTTCACCAAGATCGCAAAATCCGGCCAAACCTGAACGAAAAACCGTCGAACTGATTTTGTAAACTTGTTTACGCACCTAAAAAACGGGCGAGGTTCGTTGTGTAAGCAAATAACAGGCGTTGTTTGCGTGCGGAATTATAAAGAGGAGGTGGCGGCATTTTCCGTTGTTTGTCAGCAGCTTGCGACGGCCTGTCCGGGACAAGGGACGGTTATTCAAATGCAATGTCATAGTGCATTGTCTCGATTCGCTGAGTTCTACAACCGGAAGAATGACGTTAACATCATGACAGAGGAGCAGAGGAAAGGTTTCAACCGCCAGGAGGACTTGGACCAGTCCGCGGAGAGAGATTTCGATGCGGCGATCAAGAGAGGATGGCCGGGGAGCCGGGACTCACAGTCGTAAGTACTACAACAACGCGGCGGCGTGGGTTTTCCCCGGAGTTTGTAGAAACATCACAGATAGAATCTCTCACGATTTTCAAGCCTAATTTTCTTAATTCTACCAAATCAGCGTTGTCTGAACGATGTTGTGCATCGCATCGCCGTGTATTTCCGGTCAAATTGATCACCCCCTAGATGTAAGGGAGGTCAGGGAAGAAGGAAACGGGCTAATCCAATCTTCATCGATTAGAGAAAATTACTGAGCGCAAAAATCAATACTTATTTGTATTTCAGGGCTACTGCTTGCGTTTCAGGGACTAGAGTAGAGTAGAGTAGAGTAGAGTAGAATTTTCGGTCAGGTAGGACTGCTCCAGTTTAGACCGCTCTTCATTGTTGAATTCCATTTCACTCAACTGTCATGGTGGGTTTGTGTGGATGTTCCAAAGCTCTGTGGTTGTACTTTACAGGGTGAACTTCCATGTACCTGTCGAATCTGGCTTTGAAGGCATTAACTGAGGGAGCGTTGATCACTTCTTCTGGGAGTCGATTCCACCAGGGGACCACCCTGTGCTTGAAGAACAGCAACCTCCTGTTTGTTTTTGTGAATGTTCTTGTTAGCCGTAAGCTATGGCCTCTTGTCCTGGCCTCAGAGAAAGACTAGGAAGTATAAAAGAAGAATTAAAACCCAATTTTGATGAACAAAAGCTGAAGAAAGGGGGAAAATGGTCGATTTCTAAAGCAGATTACGATAGACTGAACGTGTTTTTTTTATTCCTCTCATAAATTAAATCGCCATTTTGTTTTCAGTACTAAACAAACATGGACGTGAAACGGCAAAGTTGTTAACGAGTTTTTTTGTCAGACAAGTAATTACCTAGCTTTTATTTAAATGCTTTTTAACTTGTACAACTATTCGGATCGGGAAGGTTTTTCTTTGTGTAACGGAATTTGTCGAAATGAACACAAGTGCGTCTAAATATGGGAGCGGCCTGCTACTAGTATTTAAATTCTGAGAGGTGTAGGATCATCATCATAGGATGTGAGAAAAACAGGGGAGGGGGTTCACAGTCCCTTTAAAAATCTTTGCATAAATCATTTCTGTCTTGATAGCCGTTACCAATAATGGCACTTGGTGTGAGTAAGGTTTTTTTGGGTTTCGAATTCAGAAAAAACATACTTCTGAGAATGCTTTTCAAGCAATGGAACAGCAATGGATCATGTCAGATTTGCTCAAAGGGTTCATACATAATCATTATATGCATGTATTTATACATACATGTCAAAGTATTGCATAATTAATGCCCCAACAGAACGTAGCCAATGAATATGATAAGATTATGAGATAGAAACGGATAGATTAAAATCTTCGAAATAATTCGTACAAGTTTTAGACAAGTTAAACCAATTGCTGAACAGAAACAGTTTTCAGCTAGACAATTGTACTATTAATTAAGGACAAAACCTAGCACTGAATTCGGAACTAAAAGACAATACAATTTGGTCACATGCAAACGTATGTAAGAAAAGTTTGGAACTTATCTTACATCTCACACGTTCAATGCAACTCGTAGGACAAAAATTTATATTACCAAAGTTTTCATAGGACAAGAAAAGGAGCAGTTTTCTGCAACTACAAATAATCATTATCAATAACTTATATCACTGACAGCCGCATGGCGGTGTACTGTAAGTTTAATAAAACCATAACAGCGTACCAAAGGAACAAAGTACGACTACAAAAATTGAACTAGTGGTGGTGTAAGACTAAGAGGGTAGGGTTATGTAACATTTCAGTTTCACGCATGAATATTCAAGCTTCATGTAAAATGTCGAATATACACAATTAGATCATACAGAAAGGAGAAACATGTAATCTCTTGGAAGAGTTATCTAGTTATGTTTGTCGTGTAAGAAATACGGTCTCGTTGTTCAATGTTGGGGACAATGTACAACAAGCAAATAGCTATGTAAAAATCGGACGGAGTTACTACGTGGAAATTACACGTTTGAATTATTCAACAACAAAAAAACGACTCCATGCTAGATGTCAGATATGAGTAATAACAACTTTACATGATGATACATTTGACAAATTCATAGAACGTGTGATTTTACCTCGGTCTAAACTTTCTAGTTAAATCGTTTTTCTCACAGGAGTCGTAGACTTTGAAGCATGGCTACTGTTATTTTCTTGACATGTGGCAGCCGCCTCTCGCCTTTGTCAAATTCAAGTTCACCAATTATCGAATAAAAGGTCGTCACGGATTAGAGTAGTTTATATTGTCACCGAGGGAGGCATGGAGGGAAAGAGAAGGATACAAATAACCGGGGTCATTAGTTCAGTTTGCCATGTTGTTTCTAAGCCTTTCTAACAAAGCAGTACCATTTAGAAGAGGAACAATAATGCTAAACGGTGGCACCCAAAACGCGTGAATGTGCGGGGGGGGCAGTGAGGGGTAAATGGTGCGAACTAGGGAGAATTCACGGTTTGGGCGTACAGACTCGCTAGTACAGATTCACGGTTTTGAACATTTCACGACTGTCAGAGAGCTGATGAACCAAAGTTAAACTGTTAAAAAGCCAAAACAAACCCGGGCTTACCCAAATTTTACACAGATGAACTCTCAAAAGTGAAGAACATTTCTTCCTGTAAATACAGAAGTGAAAGTAAAAGAAGTTTTGAATAGACGAAACTTATAAAGAATAAAGGATGCAATAGTTGTGTATCTGCGCTGTTTTCTGTCGGTTGCAAACTGTTGTTGAAAAATGAACAATTGTTGTGGAAACATTTTTCTTTCCCGCACGTTTTTTCTCGATACATACATATACAGGTAAATTTTGGAATCGCTCGAACATGAAAAAGCACGGTTTTAGTTTATCTGTTCTACTAGTGAATGAAATCTTTAATATCACCCGTATGTTCTGTGAAAAGTGTCGCAATACAGTATATGGTCATTTTGGTGGCTGTGTATTTTCTCTAATCACTAAACTAGTGAACCGCAAAGCGAACGACAAAAGTAGTTGAGTAGAGTCATTTTGGTGGCTTTGTATTTTCTCTAATCACAAAACTAGTGAACCCCAAAGCGAACGACAAAAGTAGTTGAGTAGAGTAGAGAGTAGAGTTCATTCGGTCATGGTGACAGGCTGGAACTCTAGTGCCCAGTTTGGGCCGCTCTTTACAAATGAAAAATTTCAGTTCGTTGTCCAGAGCTCTGTAGTTGAAGCTCTGCTTTAGAGTAGAGTTGTACAGTTCTGAAAGTGGGATAACATGGGAGTTAAGTTCCAGCGATTATGAAGTGTTATACTAGAAGTAGAAGGCATATTTTTCACAATTCTTTTATACAGGAACCGACATATACAAATGAATAGGCTGTCGGCACAGACTAGAAAACAAAGATACAACATTGTAGGGGGCATTGTTTAGTTTGACCTTTGATTTGAACTACTGAAAAACAAAGGAACCATTCTTTCTTTTCCTTTCGAAGATTTCGGAAATATCCTTCTTCTTCATATCAAGGCTTGCTCAGGGTTTAGATACCAACAACATGTTCCTCGCATTAGATTTAAATGATATAAATGTAGACTTGCTCTGAATAAGTACTCATAATTAGGGACATGTTGTTGTTGTTGTCCCTGTTTTACGTCTATAATCTCGTTGGATGTGGTCACTAGGTGCTGAGCCGAATCAGAGAAAATACGCGTGGAGTCAATGAAGACAAGCGTTTCGCAGAAGAAATTCTGATGTTGTTGTTTTGTTCAAAATGAAAGTAGATTTTTTCCCCTGACTTGAATGGTTGTTAACACGCAGTTATTTGTGAGCAAGTCCAGATGTTTGTCATTTGTGTACATTTCGGAGATCAAAAACAAATGGCGGAAATTTTGATGAACAAACTGGCAAGCGGCACATCGAACACATTCGACAGAAACAGTTATCTAAGATCGTGTCAAAATTCTTGACAATAAACAAGTCGGGAACAAGATTTCGTACATCTAAATTCTCTTAAAGCTAAGCATTATGAGACTTAAGTTTCACACGTTTTGGTCGTGATTTCTGTCAACGGAACAGACATTCTGGAACAAAGTATTTTGAACACTTACAGCAAGACGTTAGGACGGAAAATCTGTGGAGAAAAAGACAGAAATTGGCGGGAACAGACGGGAAAGAATTCTCGGTCCTCACGGCATACCCTTACCGGGAACTGCACACCGACCGCACACACAAAAACACATTATGCAAAAACAAATAGCCAAGCGTTGTTTACCTCGTAACTTGGGAACACGTGACTTGGGTGGTAGCATGAATACGTGGTCAGTTGGGAGAAAACGCGTAATGTGGGCGGGACCTGAGTAGCAATCAGAACCATCCAGGGAGGCAGAGAGATTCCCGCGTCCTCAAAATAACACGCGGGTCGTCGTACGACACCGTACCACACACAGGCGGCGGCCATGTTGCCAACATGACAAGAAATGGACCACAGAAAAAGGTATGAACGTAGCCAAGAGTTGGACGCTTAAATCGTTGCGTTTCCCGCAGTTTTTGTGGCAAAAGAACTGGAAAATACAAGCATGTGCACATCATCTGCATGGCATCTTGATATTTGTCGTTATACTGGAGGAAAAGAAGGGCATATTTGAACCTTAGTCCTCTCGGAAACTAGAAATTATCCTCAGAGTAGAGTGATAGCTCTGGTCCCATGTGCTAGAGGAAACTCACACGGCATTAAAACAGCTTTAAACCGAGTGATTTTTAGCTTTTAATCGATGTGTTTTTGTACAAATCTTTTACGGGGAACCTTTGCGGTTTTTCTGTCTGCACGCAAAAGGGATTTCACGTAGAACATCATGAAGAAGAGTCACACTACGGTAGTACTTGTACTATAGAGTACTATAACACACCCGGCACGATTCAAACATAATTGAAAAATCTTGAAATTGGGCATATAACGGAGCAGTCCTACCTGACCGAAAATTCTACTCTACTCTACTCTACTCTATAAACTGCACACAGGTTCAACGGTTATGTCGTCACAGGACAAAAAACTGAATATGGGGTTTATAGAAAAAGATATATAACAGTTTGCAGAGTTAGGCAGGAAGAGAAAAATCCACCTGTATGTTGGGTTGGGGCATTTTAGATATGCTGTTGTGTTGTCGATGCTGCACTTAGATGGTCTATAGATGCATTCTGTGTTTCTATACCTAAACGTAGAACGCTGTGCTCTCATAATTTTAGTTAAATCATTCAACTAACGGGTAAGATCATCTGAATTATTTGCTGTAAAAGAGCATTTTTCTTTCTCTGCCTCACTTCTGAACTTGCGTTACTTACGGTAGATCTAATACTTGTGAATTTGAGAAATTGTTGAAATCGTCAACAACAAATTTACAATAACTTATAAGGAAATACTTATAAAGGGTTGTAGATTTACTTTTGTGCTCTACTTACACGCTATGTTAAATCAAATTACCTAGATCATACCGTAGAATAAACTAAAGAAATGCTAAATGACATGATATCAAGCTAGCTGAATAATTGGTTGAACACTCGATATTTTTTCTATGTAGGATTTTTAAAAAGAATCTTGACAAAGATTGAAGAAACAGATCTTTTCTATCAAGGCTTGAATAAACATATCACTTACAACCATTTTTTAAAAATTGAATATTATTTTTTTGTCGATAATTTACTATTGTGGCGCACATCAACTTCAAAATGATACATTAGAAGCAGTCTCGATTGAAATTAGCTAGCAACTTATTATTCATTGATGTGGTCAGTCACTATTTTAACTATTCTGAAGTAATTAAGAAGGTAAAACTTGGAACAGACAAAGGAGTGATATGTATGCTTCTCAGTTCAGGTTCTAATGTAAAGTAGGGAGAAACAAATACATAGAAGGAATATATTGTAGTTATTCCAATTAGGTTATATAAGCAAGGAAATGAATAAGACATAATATAGGACTACCTGGGCTTTGCAAATTGTTAGATAACAAAAATAAAAGTATATACTGAGAACTGACAAGTTTTCTTCCATTTAGTTGGAAAGGGTCGAGTTGTTTTTGTCCAACTCCTAGGTATTCATTGTATATTTAGAATATGGAAAAGGCACAAAACATTACTTCAGTTCTGATTGTTGAATGAGAAAATGAAAGTACAGTGTGTTTTGACTTTGGAACGATGGTTTTCTTCAATTGGAAGGGGCTACAGATTTTTTTGTGTCATAGAAGGATGGTTTTGTCTGCTTTAGTTCTGTTTTTCTTTACTAATTTCTATGCACTCTGTCAGAACACAATGAAAATGAATGCAGGCATTTTGTATTTTGATGTTTTGGACTATTTTTTAAATTGTCAATGTAATGTTAACAAAGGGACCGTACAAAAGCCTCTGTTGGCGAAACAAAAACTGGGGAACTCAACATGACAAAAATGTGAAGAAAAAGACAACTTAATCTGTTTTTAGATTCCTAGCTCGCGTTTCACTCTGCGTGGTAGGTCTTTTTCGACTTGTGAATGGAAACTTGGGGCGACTATTGTCATTCGCTTCCCAAATTTTAATCACCATTATCCCAATTATAGAATCAAGAAGGGACCACTCAACTACAATGACGCATAGGATAATCCATAAAAAGGAGGGTTAAAATTACACGATATATAAACCCCAATGATTATAACATTTTCTACTTAAGATCAACAGGATCATATGTAGTGTCTACCCCTCCTATTGTATATAGGGATGGGAGACAAGAAACAATGCAGCTTTCGAGTTGATCCGTTTTCAAGTGCAGATAGCTCAATTTTGTCATGTCTAAATTTTGATTTGTCTTGTTGGAGATATGCCTCTAAAATGAGACGTCTCGCAGAACTGTATTTGAACTATAAACGCTTGGAGCTCATACCACCACTAATATGATAAGAAACTAGCATGTAGCTCAACTGGTAGAAGTGTTAATCCACTGCATTCATATGCGGTGCTAAAATGCTGCCTGGACGAAAGAGGATTTCGTACAAAAGTGTACAGCAGCAGGGGATGGTGGATCGAGTCAGGTCAGTAGCAGATGATTCTGTAGAGTACTATGTAGAGTAGATCCATACTTTTCCAGTTGAGGCCGCTCATCCATTTACTGGACTGTCATTCCAGGTTTATGTATGATTTTGGGTGAAAACCTTTGTTTTTACAAATTTTAGTAAAATGATATAAACACTCTCAATGTACAATTAGTATAACCACAAGAGAATGAGTCTGAAAAAATGTATGGTTACAGAAAAAAAACAAATCAACCTGTGCATGAAGGTATGGTTGCCAACCGTAGAAGTCTGAAATATATCTGCTGTTGTGACAACATGTTCTGACTTTCTGAAGTAGAAAGCTACCGTTTCTTTACTTCGGGTTAAATCGGTGCTGGGGATCGGTAATTGTTGGGAAAAAGCTACCCTACCCCCGACAAGGGTCGTATCTTGAGCCGTGGTACTGTATGTCTACGGTATGGGAGCAGAGTAGTATTTGCAGAGTAGAGTCTTCTTGTATGTATGGCTGTGTGTGATCTTCGTTCATGATTCTTATAGCACATTCGACTGAATTGCCAGAAAGACAGCAGTGTGATTTTCGTAAAATAATGAAAACTGTTTTGAATTGCAGGGATAACCAGTGCAATAATTTAGACGGAATATTCCAGTAGTTTTCAAGTAACTGTGTACAATTTGGAAACAGTAATTTTTTTGACGTTTCAGGCAGCGTCCGTTGTCTTTCATCAGTGAATGAGGCAAGAACTGGAGAAACCAGCTATTTATCCAATACTTGCACTTGACTGTTTCCATATTTTGTCTAGTTGCTTGAATGCCTGTCATTTGGCGTTCCTTATTATCTTGATGCCAAACCTTCATGTATATTAGACGTTTCTGCAGGTTTGTGCACAGATGAAGTTTTATAATATCTTCACAACCTAGCATGGCCGCAGTGGCATGGCCGTAGGTTGTTGTGATTACTTGCACTCAACAGGAAAAAGATACATATGAGAGATACATGTATATATCGTGTATCTGAAGAGGGAGAAATGGGTGCTTTCAAAGTTTGTATACATCAAATGTGTAGGTGTGAAAATATTCGACAAACAACACTTATTCACCTGCATTGCGTTTTATAAATTTATTCGTATTCAATGCAAAGACATTTCTTACTAGAGAGAGACACGAGTTACAGACAAGACACCGTCACAGACCAAAACAGAGTTCAGACGAACCGTCATGAACGTAGGAAGTTTGGGCGCTAAGTTTTGTCTAGCCTTTTTGTTTTGCATTTTCGAGAACAGGTTCAGGAGACATATCCGGAAATACCATGTCATCAGAGAGAGACACGGTATCTTTTACACATGAGAAATGCAGTCCAAAATAATTGCATGCAAAATTACTTCGAGGAAAAGTTTGAAAATATTTTATAATTTTTATGCTTATTTGGGTAACTTACACGAGAAAAATGTGTCACATTGAAGGGTTTAATGAGAGAATTCACTGAAAGAGTGGCCAAACTGACTGTGTCAATGTCTTTTGTTCTTCTGGTGACCGGGGTCACCAAAATGGTGTCAAAAGTTTGATCAAAGCTCTATCAACAGAAATAAGAGATGGCACTTCCGTAGAGGGGGAGCCGACTAAATGAAAATGACTCTCTAGTCTAGCGAAAATACGCCGTGCGTTGCCCTCTACTGCTCTAGTTGCGTCAAGAATTCTACCTCTTTCCTGTAATTATTTTACAAAAAAGTGTCCTCTTTCTCGTTCGCTATTTTTGAAGAAAGACTACAGTTTCCTTCGTCGAACAAAACAAAACAAAAGCCGTGTTGGGCTTATGTGTTATTGGGGTGGTTTTGTAAAACGTTATGATGAACACGAAGTGACCACTTCAAGTTGTCCTTGAAATGTAGCCTTCGCCAAATCTGCACTCTTACCTCTAGATAACAATGTTGAAACGAGTTTCAGAGAAAGTAGGCCTTTATACAGGTCTTCCTCGCACACTTGCTGTGTATAAACGCGGACTATTTCTCGTCAGTGGATGGAGAAATAGATAAAATCGATAGACTACGGTGAGGCCGTCAACAAAATGGCGGGCTACTAGATAACTCGACTTACCATGCAACGCGGTCACTTCTACACAGGCGGATATTCGCAAAGATTCGGTGCTCGTTCTTTTGTTTTACTCTGTAAGGACGGTGAAGGACGCGACAAAACATAGTTTTATATACTAATCTGTTTCGTGCATAATTAGTGTAATCGCCTATCGATTGTTGATTAAGTTAAGACTTTATTTCTAAATGTAGCAAATAAGATGAAAAATATGTTGTGCTTGAAATAATGTCTAACGTTATATACATTCCATTTTATTCTCCAACGCATTCTCCTAGCATATCTTCATTGTGATCCTGTAAGAAAAAAGACAAATGTGTAATTAAGGCATAAGTAGGTGCAAAACTTGTCAGACAACAATTTTCACAAAATTAGAAAAAGGTCAAGGCGTTCCAAGGACATGATTTTCTTTCCAACAAAATGTCGCAATTTCTCAACCCAACCAGATGATAAAACTCAGCAGTTACACGACCTGTGGATTTAATACAGTCATAAAACTTACTTCCAGTTTATATTGGATAAGAAAAAAAGATAAACAGATGCAAAACATCCTGTGACCCCTCAACTCTACTGACATGCCCTGAGCCATAGCTTTACATAGGCCGAAGTTGATACAATCACTATACAGTAAAGCCTTGGCCAGAGTATGTAGGGATGGTGCCCCACAATGACCATGCGACAGTACGTATACGTATATTTTCTGTCTTGTTATACGATGTTTGTGTATTATGAGTCGGTGATACGAGTGTTTATGGCCGATAAATACGTGTTGGGTGTCCTGTTACTTGTAGTGATCGTACCACGAAGCTTGGGTGAGCGGCTCGCTCGCTCTCGGCGCGCCGGACCCGATCGCACTGACCCCAGCTAGATCCGTTTGCCCCGTCCGATCGCTCGCAGCATTGGCGGGAAAATCCGTGAAAATCCGCTCTTTACGCCTGAAATGATATACCATGATATGTTTGATTAATTTTTGAGCAACATTTGAAGCATTTATGAGGTATTCTTGTCAGTTTTCTCATTCAGAAATCCAACATTCGTGTGTTTCGTTATCGTATTCCGCCATATTTACAAAACTGGCAATCGGTGCTATGAGGATGACTTGTTTTGTTACCAGGTCTTGTAATTTTTGTTGCCAATATTCTAGTTTATCCGTCGTTTGAAATGATGAGCATGGCGAAAATATATTTTTACTAGTTTGGGGACATTTAGGCTTGTCATATGTTGGTGAAAAATTATATGTTTTTGCACAAAACTGACGTGGGCAACCAAAGAAATGACTTATGCATAACAAAAATTTTCCCACAATGTTGACCACGTCAGTACCCAATACCACGTTTACAAACAGTTCCTCCCCTGTCATTTCAAATTGCTGAAGACTTTATTATTTTTATAACAAAATTCATGGCAAATTGCCGTTGTTGCGGAAAGTTCGGTAGCGGTGCGCTGCGGCCTGTGATTGGTCGAAGGCCTTGATCGGCGACTTGATTGACGTGAGTGTAGCACGACCTGGGCGAGCGTGCGTGAGGAAGCAAAACCCACCCACTAAGCTTTACCACTACTGGACGCTACGAACCGGCCCGGCCATGCTAGAACTTCGGCCACACAGCGCCACCGAGGCCGCGAGAAAGAGCTGAGACAAGTCTCAGTGTGGGTAGGTCGCCAAACCTTTTCCCTGGCAGCCGCTGGTGGTCGTCCGTGAGTCGTGTCGGACGGTAGCGAACGAGCAGGCGCGCTGGTCCGACATGTTCCTTCAGGGGAAGAGAAGAAGGGGAGGGAGGGTCGAGTAAAATGTTTTGTAGTAGGTCGACCCACGTCTCTTTATTTTGTGCTCTTCCTAACCCCCTAAATGACAAGTGACACATCTAGTTGAAGGGTTGAAACACTTGGTTAGGTCAGAAATTAGTCGATTTGACAGAGGAATCTGTGTATGAAGGGAAAAGGGGGGATTTATAGGGTTGTAGTGTTGTGTGTGTTCCAAACGTGCTCGAGCACGAACTGGTCGTCTGACTCAGGGCACGATTTTTGAGCTGACTTTCGTTCCTCTTGCCTCCACAGGCCGGCATCCACGGCTCGATGCTCAGGGAGGGTCGGGGGCTCAGAAAAAGAGCTGGAGGCCGTCAGCAGCACCAACACAGAAGCCATCTGGAGCGGGTTTATCGGGACGGGAAGCCCCGAGCTCCCACCGCCGCCGTGCAGCGAAGAAGGGCGAAGCTGGACCCCGAACGTGCAACTCCATTCCCCATGGTGGAATCCGCAAGAGGCCGCGCTAACCTCAGCCTACATGGCCATGGCGTCCTTCTCCGACCATCTCGGCGAGCAGCTATGGTGCGGCGTGTGCCTGGGTCGCTACAACGACCCCAAGGTGCTGCCGTGCCTCCACACCTTCTGCCGCCCGTGCCTGGAGCAGGTCCTCGAGCGGGACGGCCGTCTTCGCTGCCCGACCTGCCAGCAGGACGTGCCGCTCGCCGATTCGGGCGTCGACGGCTTGCCGTCCAACTTCTTCATTAACAACATCCTCGACGTGGTGACATCACAGGAAGAAGACGTGGAAAATGGACTGGGAGAAGACTCAAACGTTAGTGGAAGCCGCGGGAATGGGATATCCGGGGTCGCGGCAGGCATGTCGCTGCACGGCGGCGGGCGGCAGAGGTGTAAGTGCGAGGACGGCTCGCTGGCCACTTCCCGATGTCGTGACTGCAACGAGTACCTCTGTGACAACTGCGTCCTGGCCCACCAGCGCGTCAGGCTGACCAAAGACCATTTTATCTTACGACTACAGCCCGACGGAGGCACGCGGCCTGCGCCTGGGCTTGTCGGCCCGCCCATGTCAGTCCAGGTAGCCGAGCGCGTGGCCTGCTTCTGCGCCGTCCACGAGAGCGAGATCGTGCGACTCTTCTGCGACACATGCCGCCTGCCCATCTGCAGGGAGTGCACCATGTCCCTGCACCAGGGCCACAGCTTCGTCTACCTGCAAGACGCCGTGTCGGACGCCAAGGCCGTCACTTCACAGCTCCTGTCCGACGCAAGACAGGGGATCCAGGCACTGGAACGGTCTCTGAAGGACACCCAGGCCATGGCAGAACGAGTCGAGATGCAGACACAGTCAGTGTCCACGGAGGTACGGGCCACCACTCGCCGCTACATGGCTGCCATCGAGGAAAGAGAGCGTGACCTCCTGCGAAGGGTCGAGAAAATCAGGCAAGTGAAGGGCAAAACACTGCATGTGCAAATCGAGGAACTCAGGGCAGGGCTGGCCAAGCTTAGCCAAAGTGTGAACTTTGTGGAAACTGCATTAGAAACGGGTAGTGATGTCGATGTTCTGAAAACCAAAGATGAAATGGTGTCCCAGATGAGAGAGCTAAGAGCCTTAAGAGGGCACCTTCAGCCCCATGAAGACGATTCGATCGTGTTCACTCCGCCTGACGCTGCCTTACACACAGCTGTTTCAAACCTGGGCATCGTCTCGAGCAGCGCCTACGCTGCACAGTCAGTCGCGAACGGAGACGGACTAAAACGTGCACTTAAAGGAAAGACAGCGCAGTTCATAATTCATGCCAAAGATCATCAGGGCGAAGCCCGATGCACCGGAGGCGACCCAGTCTCCGTGATCATCCAGTCTCCCGAAGGGGGGCTGTACCGAGCAGAAGTCATAGACAGACAGAACGGCACCTATGCCGTCAACTTTCGCGGTCAAACCGAGGGACAGCACACCATATCTGTGACCATCCGCGGCAAGCACATCCAGGAGAGTCCTTTCAAAGTGCAGGTGAAAACCGGGCGCAACTACAGTACCGTGGGACAGATGCTGCTGAAGATAGGGGAGGAGGGAGAGGGGGATGGTCAGTTGTGTCGCCCGTGGGGCATCTGCTGCGACAAAGATGGCAACTACGTAGTAGCTGACCGCAGCAATAATCGCATACAGGTCTTCAACCACAGCGGGACATTCCTACACAAGTTTGGGTCTGCAGGGTCGCGCAATGGCCAGTTCGATCGACCAGCGGGGGTCGCCGTCGACAATCAGGGGCGAATCATCGTGGCGGACAAGGACAACCATCGCATTCAGATCTTCAACTTCCACGGCGACTTCATGCTCAAGTTTGGCGAGAAGGGCAGCAAAAATGGACAGTTTAACTATCCATGGGACGTCGCTGTCAGCAGCGAGGGAAAGATCCTTGTGTCAGACACACGAAATCACCGGGTCCAGCTTTTCCACGCGGACGGCTCCTTCTACAACAAGTACGGGTTCGAGGGCGCCCTCTGGAAACATTTCGATTCGCCCCGCGGTGTCGCATTCAATCGCGAAGGCCACATGGTGGTCACCGACTTCAACAACCATCGCCTTCTCGTCATACATCCCGATTTCCAGTCCGCCAGATTCCTGGGCAGCGAAGGAACCGGGAACGGACAATTCCTGCGTCCACAGGGCGTAGCCGTCGACCAGGAAGGTCACATAATCGTGGCCGACTCCCGCAATCACCGCATCCAAGTCTTCACGCCGAACGGCAACTTCCTGTACAAGTTCGGGATGCCGGGGACAGGACCAGGGTGCGTGGACCGTCCGTCGGGCATATGCGTGACTCCAGATGGACTGATCGCAGTGGTGGACTTTGGTAATAACCGCGTGCAAGTCTTCTAAAGGACTGCCAGGCTGTTCACAGCCGCAAGCCTCCTCAAAAGGAGATCAAGTCTCAGGGTGGTACTATTCATAAAAAGGCAAGCCTTCTCTAAGTTGTTTGTTTCTTATATATTTTTTTTTTTTCAGTAAGAAGAACTAGCTGTAAATGTAGTGTTACTAAGTAAAAATTATGGGTGATTATAAGATGATAAGCACGGAATTTCCTGGCCTTGCGCTGCTGCTACCTTGTTGTGTAACAACCATTGAGTGCATATGGCCAAGCTTGCGTCCATCCTCCAAAAGATACAACCAACCAACCACACCCCTTCAAGAATTCCATGCAGCTATAGCGTTTCGTTCCTCCATGTTGTAAGATTGTAATCTCCGTGCCAAAATTTGACAGTATCAAAACGTTACATGGGTATCTATCCCATAGACCATCATCAGCCATATTGTTGCCGCCGAAATCTATGTGAATTTAATGAAGCGACATTTTAGGTACCTACAATTCTGAATTGTTCCAAAATGTGTGCTTGACATTTTTTTTCCAATTTGCCTTGCAAGGTTTGGTTATTTTGCTCGTTATGACTACCTCAGAAAAACAGTTTTATTTTCCAAAGACCTCAGTGTAATAGCTAAATACCATATCCATTTGCAAGGCCGGCCAGATATATATTATACCTAAACCAAAGATGCAAATGCTTGTTATTATAGGAAACTGATGTAGAAAGAATCTTTTTGTTCAACTTTGTAGGAAGCTTAATGCTGCATCCACACATCTACCTCATACAAATCAACATTCATACTGAGTCATAGAAAATATCACCCATAATGTTTACTCACTGGTATGTAGTATTGTAGCATGTTAAGTCTTAATTGTAGTGATAAAAAGGAACCAGTCCAATTATTGTGAGAAGCAAAGTAATGATTTGTTTTGTATCTGTACAGGCTATGTCAGTTTGTGATAGGAAAATTCCTCTACTTCTAGTAGAACTAATAGGCCTGCATTTTCGTTGCCAAGATGGAAATGTAGATTTTTATGGGTTCTGACTTTACTTCCATTTTATATTGTCGGAAGCTGGGAACTAATTTTATAATTGTTCAGCAGTTCTTAATCCATTTGCAGAAGTACAAGAATATGGTCAAACCGCAGAGCTCTATAGGAGAATATATATATTTGAGAGCATTGAAACGGTCAAAGACCTTACATGTTCGCACAGTGCTAAAGCAGAGGTACCAAAAAGTTAATTTTTAGGGCTTGTAATGGCCTTTCCACTTCAAAAAGTGGTCCAAGAATTGTTGTATGTTATCATGTCCTAGACGTCGTCTCACCATGTTCACCAGAAAACTCTGGATCTATCCCAAAACTGGAAAAAGGAATTGATGTTCTTGTGTCCTGTCCGTCACTGTGAAGTCAGTCGAAACTCCTCTCTGCTTGAAACCAAAGATTGTCGCAAGCTTTAAAAAAAGAAAACGTGTGAAGTTCGAACATATTGTCAACAACACTTTCCTCGAACCTGCTATGCTGTTTAATTTGTAGGAGGTAACCTCTTGTTTCAATGTCTGTTTTTTTTTTAGATTCAGGCAAAAGCTAGGGCACAACTAAATCTTGCAAATGGAGGTGCTGAAATTATTAATGCCAAGAACTATCCGTGGTAGACCCTGTGAGTCTACCTAGCAATGTGTTGTCTATAGGAAAGGAAAGTGAGGTTCTTGGCGCACAGAAAGTGTGACAGAAGTTGTGGCAAAAAGCTCAGGCTAATGAATTGTTGTAGATTTACTTCTGTAGTGATCTGCTATGTATGAGCGTTTAGCTTAGTCAATCCTGAATGAGAGTACTGATTTCTTCTCGCTATGCAATCATTCAATCAATGTGGAATTAAAACCATTTCTGTTTGTGATTTGCCAGAAAGATTCCTGTGTGTTTGCAGTCATCTTTGCTTCGACCATTCTCTCTATATATATTGGGGTCTTATTCTCTGAAAAGAAAACTTTTATGGCTGAAATTGTGGTGCAAGTTGGTCAAGAAAGGATGTTTTTATGTTGAGATTGGCTTGTCATGTTGTATGAAAGCAGAAGGATCTAAATAGTGTGGTGTGTCCAAAAGTAGGTCACATAACAGCCATTAGGCGTGGCCATGTTTTTGTGTGGCCTAGCTTGTTTTTTATCCCTGTCAGTTGACAACATGTTCGCACCAAAAAGGCATGTTTTGTTCAAACCCTTTTTTTAGCTGGTAGGCATTATTCTGTACTTCTTTCTTGATTGGAAGAACACAAGCCTTTTAGATGAGAAGAAAATGACCACTGAAATGTGTGTTAAAAATGCACTTCGAATCACTGGACGAGTCCTTTGTAGTCACCCCCATATTATCAATCCTTTTATGTTCAATTTATAAGACATATCAAGTGACTATCATAGCTGCTTTTCCTTTTCAGATACTGCATTTTAACTGGCATTTACACATATATGCTTGCATTGCATGCTTTTGTACATGTAAAGAAGTCTGTAGCATCAAACATGAAACAATATCAAGCTGTGATTAGAGGCAGAAAGGCAAAGCTGTTGTTTTTTCTTCTCTTCTTTTTTTGCGAGAAATGTTTGTGTTGAGATTTGGATTTGAATTCAAAGGAGGCGTTGCGTAATCTGACGTGTTGTGTGTGATCAGGTCAGGCCTGTTTACTTAGTAGCATAACCTTGGCAGCCTTCGGGCGGCATGCCCCCCTTGTCCAGCATTGTCATGCGTCCGGAACCCGGTCACTGCCAGGGCATCCGCGGCGTCCCTTGCATTAGCATCCTCACAAAACAGCCATTGAAAAGGCCGGGGGAACATTGAATGTTAGCCACCCCGGGTAGCGTCGCCCACACCTTGTCCTCACACGAGTCGTTAATTTATGTTTTCACACACGTAGACCTTGACCAATTCTCGAGCCTTGAAGGTCACTCCCTCGCTAGTTTTGGGAGGGGTTTCGCTTCAGGAGCGGACAATAGCAAAGCTGGTTTACCAAGCCCTCCATGCCCTTGTATGAATGCAGGAGGGCTGAACCCATAGCGTTCGTATTGGCTTTCAATAGCAGTCCATGCTTGCCCCAGCCTTCAGTTCGGAACACTGTACTTGACCGAGGTTAACCTTTGGATGTAGGGTGTAATCATTATCGCGCTGTTTGTTTTGAGACAAAGTAGCAGTCTCACCAATAACCCCAGTTGACCCCACCATCCCAGTACGAAGTGAACACCATGTTTTCCCCCCTTCCCATCGAAAATAGAAGGGCTAATTCAGAGGTATGTAGTGAACTGTTTGCAAGTATGCCTGGTACACAGTGTCCATAATGGCCGTAACCCGACTAGGCCCCCAAAATACTACATACAATACACATCATTTCCCCATCATTAGTTCAAAGGGAATTCTGTATGCCTGGAGGGGTGAGCCCAGAAACAGGGCCATATAAGCTGATGTGATGATGTATTTATCAGGGATCATATGTTGTGATATAGTAGTATAACGTTGTCATCAAAACCAGTTTTTAGCTCTTGCTTTGGTACCAGTTTTGAGAGTTGTTTCTTTTTAAAAAAAGCTTCTCACTGGAGAGGCTCCCAAATCCTGTTCTGTAGACCTCTGAATTGAAGGGAACCAGATGTGGACGAAGGCCCCAACAATAAGGCCTGCATTCCACGGAATTTCTATTTGCATCCCCACCAAACATGTGGAAGTAGAGAAGATAATGACCAAAAACAGCAGACCGTTTTTAACCCCGACCTTACTGGTAAATGAACCGAGCTCGAGAAAAACTGACGAAACGTAACACTCTTGTTGAGCGTCAAATATGAAAATCTGTGTGTTACAAATTCCTGAAATTTGTTAACTTGAAGTGTCAATACAGTAGTTTGAATAGTCGATACCAAGCAATTTCTCTCTTTCCAGAGTAGCGTTCACTTAGGCCTCTTTTTTTTCTTCTCATTTTTGCAGGCCTAAATGTCTGTAAACACATGTAGTTACTTTCAGTTGTATCCCCTGTTTAATAATTTGAACTACTAGAAATAAATAGTAGCATATGAAGGCTTCAAAATGTCCATGGTAACTTTCTATATGCGAAGGAAAGGTGTTTGTTGTTCCATGGCCTACAATGGTGTTAATCTAATGTTTTAAGAAAACGGCAAAACATACTGTATTTGACAGATTTTCTGTTGTTTTTGTCAGGTAATGGAGCATGTAAACCTAGTTGGCATGTCAATGTGGTAATGTTTACCCGGTGTCAAACTTGCAAGGCGCAAGATATGACGTCCCAACATTCCCATTGTTTATTTTTCGGGATGTGATTTTTCGAAGGCTTGTCCAAATTTGTCCTGAATTTTTTTTTTTTTTCAAAAGTTAGCATATGGAGAATATGGGAGGTAAAGAGTTTTAGCATTATGTTTACTGTATACATGCAAGTATTTCAATAGTGATGACACAAGAAATAGAATTCTTGCAAGCTTGAAGTTGGAAGGGTGTTTTCAACCAGTTTAAAAACATGTTGAAAATTGATATTTTTTCCTAATACTGTGTGTCCTCATTTCCTTAGAGCAAAATCGGTTTCTTCGAAATTTTTCAAATGGCTTCTTTTTAGATAATCCCCAAAGAATAGCGTACTAAAGATCAAAATCCTATCCCTAACTTCACAATCTTGGAACATCTTGAATGTTCAGATACAGTTTACTTGCTTTGTTTCTAACAGCTCTTTTGTTATTCTCTCTTGAACCTTTTGGTTAGGAAATGTAGGATTTTGCCATTAATTGAATACATTGAATTTGTAAGACTACTATTGTGATGGACATCTATATCTGTTTCATACAAAAACTGAAGAAATGGTAATGGTAGAGCAATTTAGAAGAACATTTTAATAACCTTTTAGCAGAATTTTAAATTTGAAGATTGCCATTGATACAGAGTCTACCATTGGAATGGATGTCTGTATCTTTTTCACACAGGAAGTAAAGGAATGGCAAAGGTAGAATTGAATGTTGGAAGAACAGTGATTTTCTAAAAATATATTCTCATCGCCTTTTACCAGAATTTTAAACTTGAATTTCAGAAGACATGTGCAAGAGTTGTCTCTCAAAAATGATTTTGAAATCCAGGAAATGAATGAAACAGCAGCTCATCCAGGGTTCAAAATGTTGGGTGAATATGCACTTTTGTGCACTCAAAATTGGAGCTCTGCACTTAATTTTTGACTGTGGGTGCACCTAGATATTTGCATAGGATTACAGAAATCAAGTACTATTGTCATGTAGTATACACCATTTTCTTGCCAGAATAGATAATAAAACTTTTGTTTTATTTCTTGTTGAAAATTTTGAAACTCACCATAGAATTTCAGATTCAAGCTCTGACTCAGGAGAGCAAGAAAGGTTTGTAATCAGGTCTTGCTGACATTCTACTTTATATATCTTTTGTTCACAACATATCTTTACTTATGTTGCGCACCCAAAACTTTTTCTGTGCACCTGAATATTTAGGTTAGATGCATTAGTGTCCCTATTCCCAAAAATGATATTCAAATCAAGGCCCGTTGATAGTGTTATCGTTGGTTACATTGTTGATTTGGTACATGTATATTATTTGGTTAGCACTTCAAAATGATCCTTTGTTGAGGGGAGCCTCTTTGGGTATGTGTCTGTAGATGTGTCTTTTACTCATTGTAAGTGACAGCATGTTTTCTGTTGCAACATATTTGATTAGTTTTGTATGTCACTGATTCAAGTTTAGACCAGGAATCTCTGATATAAAAGTCAGTCATACAGTAAGGTTTCTTTCCCAAAAGTAGTTGTGTAATATGTAATGAATTTCAGGGAAGATGGATCTAGCCTGGGTGCCATCCTACAGTATTTAGTTTACAGAGACTCCCATACTCTCTCAAAAAAATTAAAGGAACACCAGGAAAATAGATGGGATGGCACCCAGGCTATAGTATACTATGATGAACAGTATAACAGTATGAAATGTGTGAAGTTCAAAATCTTTAGTCCAACAGTCAAAAAGCAGTCTTTGATAATACTTTTCAGTACCCTCAATTTTGTTGCTGTTTGTTGATCCAGGCTATATTCTACTAATACCAAATACTATTATGGGCTATAAGATGTTTGAAGTTCAAAATTAGAATGTATTACTATAAGACCCTATCTCATTTTCCGTCCAGCAGTCCAAAAAAGCACTCTTTGGTGCACACTTTTCAGTACCCTCAATTTTGTTGCTGTTGTTGATCCAGGCTATATTCTACTAATACTATGATGGGCTATAAGATGTGTGAAGTTAGAAATTACAATGTATTATCACATTTTCAGTCCAACAATCAAAAAGAGCAATTTTTCGTGCATACTTTTTGGTAACCTTCAATTTTGTTGACTACTCTTCAGACAACCTTTGAAAAGGTGTGACTATAAATTGGGTTACCGTTATTTAGTATCTCCCTCTCGAACAATTATCCCCGCAACATTTAGCATGTTGCTCATGGAGAGATTCAGAATATTGAAAATTTAAAGTGCTAAATGATAGCCTGGGTACTACATTCTAGTTTGTTCACCAACTAGCACTAGTATGGGAGCCAATAGTAGCCATGCTAGCTGAATACATCTTTATCCCTTTCTGTAGAAGATGGCATATAGTTTCCCTGATTGATGTTCTGTATAACTGTAGTTGGCAGAAGAATATTAGAAGAAATCAAGGCGTTGTGGTCTTGGGCTGCATGGTTAGGAGTAAATGATATTTAGTATCATCACTACCATTCAGAATGATATTTGTCTTGAAGGTTTTACTTTTATTACTCTGTCTTTTATTACCAGTTTCATTGGTGTTAGGTCCCTGTATGGTTCCTGTGGAATAGATTTCTGCATTCTCAGCGCACTAGGCAACCAATTTATTTGCCAAAGAACTTACATGTCCTGCGATTGTAGACATATTCCATTCAACAACTTGCTACATATTCTCTGTTGAAACCAAAAGAAACAACTCTCTGATCAAGGTACCACCGGATAAAACTGTTAACAACATAAGGTCATCAAATTTACTCTCTAAAAGATATAGAATTCTGTGAGTTGTCACAATGTCTTAGACAAAACTAGCTTGTCTATACATTTCCTATTTTACAGTGAATGTTCATTTTATAGGGCTGACGTACCCGCTGCAATGTTTGTTCTTTCCTTCAGACCCTTGTAGTGCCTAGTGGTACTTAGGGCAGCAAGTTTCCTTGCTGTTTCAGTAGCAGGTATATTTTTACAGTTAGTGGTTGCTAGCCCTTCCCTTTTAATGTGCTCGAGCGCATCTCCTCAAACACGGGACCCCCATTTTACGTGTGCAATGTAGAAGAATCTATGTAAATAATATGGCAGAGTAAAAACTAGAGGCTGTTCAAGTGTCCTCCTTTATAGTTATACTTTGTAGGGCAGGATGTCTATTCGGGAACCTTTATGTTCTCTGCAGCATTGCGGCATCAGCGAGGCTACAATAGTAGGGTTCCAGAACAGGTGTTGGAGGTTGCGTTCTTGATTGTTTGCAATGTGACCCATAGAAAAGAAGAAACTGGAGCTCAATCAACTTGATATGGTGGGCCCATGCTAGCTAGACATGGCATTCAATTGTGCATTGTTACCTCCAGCCAATGTTTTGGTATTGGAAAAAGAAAAGAAAAGACAAATCTGTGATTGAGAGGTTCAAGAAATCTTTTGAGCATGATGCTTAGAATATTGATGAGTTTGAGTCAGCTTCTTCGTGCGTAGGGTAGTAGAAGTTATGTTGTGAATCTTGCGCGCGTGTCGTTGCAGACAGGGCTTGCGCTCCCGTCTTTGAGTCCCGTGGAAGCCGACAGAGGCAGCACGCGAACTGCGTCAAATCCATCTGTCGGTCATTGTTTCCCGGAAACAATGGAAGGGGACGACGTTGCATTGTCCGACACAACAATGACAAATGGCAGACTAGGGGAATGCAACTGCGAAGGAGAGGAGAACAATTATGTTGTAAACTCCTGTGCATTGTAGTCCCGCGGACAATGGCGCACGGCACTCCATTCAGGCTCCCGAGAAAAAAAACTTGATGTAGCGACCAACGGCAGATGGAAGTTCTGTGATTCAAAGTCGTCTAGACTTATTTTTTCACGGCACTTTTGTGCTCGAGTTACAACAACGGACGCTTTGTTAAAGGCATGCTTGGTGGAAAGTTCTCTTTGCTTTACGAGATATATCCAGTGTAGATAGCCAACTGTTGTATTGGTGGATTATTGTCTTTGTATGAACTTGCCTGACTGTTAGAATTGCTCCTCTGTTGGAACTGTAATATGATGTTTCCTTTGTATGCAAATGATGTGCATTTTCGCCAAGAATCGAGATGCAATGCTGAAAAACAGTATAGGCCAGAAATCTGAGTAGGTAGACAAAAAAGTCGTGATTGGACAAGGTTTTTATAGAAGATAGTGGGATAGTTCCATTATATATTATATAAAAAGAGACTTCAAACCACAGCTGAAATTGGTGATGTTTGCATCATCATCCATAGTTGTTGCTCCAACTGAACACAATGACTTCTTGATAATAGGTGAACTAGAATCATGCACTTGGTGGTCAGTACAAATGACCTAAAGCTTAGATTTGCCTAACGCTAATACAGTAGTACTTACTGCACTAAAACTGTATACAAGTAACGTATAGATATTTCTCAACAGCATTGATGACTTCCTACACACTCCAAAAAGTACATGTAAGAGGAATCATAGACATTACCGATTTCAGCTGTGTTTTTTTCATTTTACAATATATGGAGCTATTCCACAGAATTACTAGAGTAAAATGTAAGAGGAATTTTAGTCTGGGAAACAGACAGCATCAGTTCATAACCAAGTGTTTCTGCCGATTTCACCCGTCCTGTGTGGATACAGGCGTGTTGTCCTGGAACAATGTCATAACATTTTCTTCTTCAGTTGCCCTTTTTTAAATCTCTTTGCCACTGCTTTTCAAAGGGCATCGCTGGCAAAGGGATTATAAGATGCAGTAACAGTTGATATTTGAGTCATTGTTGATGTTGATGTACACCTTTATATTACAGTTCTGCCCCCAAATGGAAGTTGCCTTTTTATTATTCGAATGTGGCCAAGAGCTGCTTAAAGTACCCACGAATGTGTTCAGATATTATCTTTGCATTCATCCCTTTTTTATTATAAGGTGTGAAATACAAGCATAGGTCGGATATGATGTGATATAATGTGTTGCTATGCGGAAGCCATGTGTGGATGGACTTTTTTTGTGTTTTGATTCCTTGACACAGTTGAATACCGCGACCCATCTTATGTATGGTACTAACCAGTGTTTTCTCTATTTACTGAGGCTGAAGATCCTATCTTCTATATGATACACTCCTGCACTCTGCAGTTATGATTGAAGGTGTAATTACAATCTTAACAATTTAGAGGATGGTGTCTTTAAGAAAGGTACCATCCATTTCTAGTGGCAAATGCCGTGCGTATCTGCTGTTTTATCACAAGGCTCTTGTGTCTAGATTTCTGGATAATCATGAACCTACGTCGTCTCGTTCTTGGAATGAAATTTGACCGCCATTGAGCATTCACTTGTCTTTCATCCTGAATCGTTGTCGTTTGTTTCATTATTAATTTCTAAAGGGAGATTCTGCTTTATAACTCTGAAACGTCATGCCCGCATCATGGGAGACGCTCCTTTGATATCAAGCACTTCTTACGTACATGCTGACACAGTTTGAAAACCCTTCATGTACCCCAAGTGTGGACAACCTTTTAGAGCGCTTTCGTCACTTGTATAGAGCTCCGAAGTATAACTGTACATAGACAGCTTCAGAAACTGTTTTTTTTTCTATGGGTATCTTCTCAAGTAAGAAGGAAACAACCTGCTACCTGAAAATGGCTGACGTATCCAGTGTTTGGACCATGTTTCTGCATCATTCTGCAGTTCAAAATAGAACATTTTCCATCCATCTACACTATATTTGAACACCTCGACCTGGAAACATGTGAGTAGAATCCTCTTCATGGCGACCACCTGTCCATCGCGACCGGTTTTTGCTCGGTCCCCCGGGTGGTCGCCTTGGGCAGGTTTGACTGTACCTGTATAGGAAGCTGGTAGTTACACTTGGTATATAAAGAAGCAATATTTGCCTTTCTTTCACATTTTACAATCCATAAAATTGACATATCCATCTATATTGTGTGGTGAAGATTCTGCCTTTTCCAGACGAAGTGGGGATTGAAACCATGGAAAGGAACATACCACTACCGGTAAGTCAGATTTTGTTCTTCCCCCATTATCATTTCAACTTGTCTTTTTAGTGTGCAAGCTCATTACCATTTTGTTTAGAAGTAATCATTGCATCACATTTATTCAACTACTTTGTGAACAAGTGGTGCAATGTGTAGGTGGTGTTTCACTTTTTTAGTATTTACCAACAATAACATTGAGAAAAAAAATCAACAAGTCATGTTTATTTCATGCCGTCGAAAGCCTTTTCAAAACCCACTCATTTCCTTGTTGTAATTGTATTGGACATGCAAGTTTTTGTGGATGCTTCTTGGCTGTTGGTCTATTGATAACCATTAAGTGTTGTTAAGAGGCAAAGACCTTTTGACCATGTGAAGAGGCCAGTTCAATCGACCTACAAAGCAAGAAGAGGCAGCATTTTGATAGAACATTGTGCGCCAGGTGCTACTAGAAGCAAGGGTCAGCATAAAGAAAACGTCTACAGCAGAGATGAAGAAGGCTTCTTGTCAGAATCTTCTGCCATTATGTACCTTGCGATTGCAACTTCAAAAGGTGCATAACAAGA
Organism: Branchiostoma lanceolatum; assembly: GCF_035083965.1. Classification (NCBI taxonomy): domain Eukaryota; kingdom Metazoa; phylum Chordata; class Leptocardii; order Amphioxiformes; family Branchiostomatidae; genus Branchiostoma; species Branchiostoma lanceolatum. The sequence continues at coordinate 6,322,713 of NC_089728.1, forward strand.
GCTTTAGTTGTAGAGCACCTGTCTTCTAATTGGCACTCGTCGCAAGCACCGTGTAACGAAACATAAGAAGGATCACGACGAAGCGCAGAGTACGGCACTCGCGCCTATCTCAGACATTATTATGTCTGAATGCTATACAAAAATCTTTTCAGAAGGCACGTTTGTCTAACAAACTCATTACACTGTGCCGTCTTTAAAACTTGTTTGAAGTCAAATTTCTTTATTATTCGCCCGTGTTATATAGCTGGGAGATAGCATCATTAGCATCGGAGTTGATCATTAGTAGTGGTGTTGCAAAGGTTATTAAACACAAAACGACGCCTTTATGCTTTTATCACATGATATTTAAAATAGGTATATCGAAAAAGTGTACTCGAAAATGAAGAACAGCAAGCCTGATTTGAAGATAGCTAGACAACCATCCAAAATTACACAGTAAAAACGGCCCAAGAAGACTACTGATGGGAACAATAGAATCTGGCCTATGTGGACAGGTGGTCACTATAGACAGGATTCGTAATGCTTGTGTCAATGGGAAAAATTATCCAAAAAGTGGTCACATTGGCCAGGTGGTCCTTATGTAGAGGTGGTCACCAGTACAGGTGTGGCTGTATATATACCTGTTGTCGTGTAAGTTTTGACCTGTATGCTATGTTCTTCTCTTGGCAGCTTGTCCACTCTCTAAAACATGGATTTTTGTCAGATAGATCAATGGCAATTTTATGCCTGGACATATTACGGACCATTATGTTCAGGGTGCTCAGGACAGGGCGTTATCGGGCTTACATGGATCTGCCCAAATGACCACAGCTGGGCCTAAGAGGCTGAATCTCTAAGTTGACCATAACATTTGCTGCGTAGGCATCATTTTGTCTCTTGGAAACTTTCTGTTGGGTTCTTCTATGGAAAGGACGAAACAAAACCGTGGCCAGAACGGTCGTTTTCCTCCGTCTGATGACCAGAAGGTACCATCAAGGACGAAGGTCGTTTGTCATGTCAAAAGGACCAAAGTTATGGACAGGAAAATGAGATGATGGCAGTGAATGATTGATCCAATCGTCTTGCGCCACCTGCAACATTTCCGTCCGCATGTAACGGACGCAGCGCCCGTAAAAAAAAACACTCGCGCCGCCGCGATTTCGGCACACCTCTTTTAGCTCGGGCATGAGGGTCTGACTTTTACGACATTTCTAGCTGCCAGTGGTCGTGGGATGACACCCAGGCATTGCATGTCATTTTCCTGCTGAAAATGGTCGACTCATCATGGCAGGGGTCACGCCAGAGGTTAGCCTGTCCATTTTCCCCTGGTCTTGGCGCGGCGTTATGGCCCTCTCCCATGCCCTCGGATGTCACCGCCGGTCCCTGCGCGTGCCAAAGGTGACCAACAACCCTCCTCCCCAAAGTGTCCGGGACATTTATATCTCCGCGTGAACTATTGACACACCTCGGAATGGTGCAATTTTGCCTTTTTTTGTGTGTGTCATATCTCTGTGATGTGACGTTACGGACTTTGGCTTTTTCGTAATGCAGTCATTTTTCGTGTCTGAAGTTGAACTATACAATCTCATTTTGATGACGATAAGTCAAGTTTTTTAATGAAAATTAGAATTTTTCCATCTGTACGTATCATTATCACTGAGATGTTATAGTATGGGCTGCCTTTACAAACTTTTGCCTTTTCGCAACGCAGTCGTTTTTCGTGCTTGAACTGTACAACCTACTACCTGAGCTCAAATGACCCGCAGAAAAATACAGCAGCCTGCTACTGTTATACTATTACCAACTGGCGCCAAGTGTAGTGGCCGAGAAGGTGATAACATAGAGAAGTGAGAAACCGGAACAAGTTGTAATTAGTGCTGAGAACGGAGGAGCCACCTGCTCCTGGCATCCACTTGTACTTCGGCCAAGTTTTAAAACGCGGAACTGCGATGATGAAGATATAGTTGATGAGGTTTATCGAATTCCCTTTAGATGCAAGCTTTCGAAAATGTATTCGGCGGGATCGATGCAACATGAAAATGTTCCATTCTGATGGCCATAAATCATGTTTTTTTATGAAATTTATTCAAGGTATGGTGGCTTATTGAACCAGCGGCTTTAGTAGATTCATAATCTTCCGTCTGCCGGTCAGAACCGCATCGCGAGAGACTTGGACTGGGCGATGATCAATACTTCTGTCTCCAGGACTGCTTACTTATGGGGAAGATTTTCAACGAGGCTTTGGTCTTTCTTGTACAGTTGGTATTGATTAACGGGGAACGAGTGCAAAGAAAAGTATACAGGGTTGTTGTGCTGCATGATCACTTTGACCAACATCCTGTGGATGTACAGTATATGTACAGTCAAACCTGTACCAGTGACCACCTCTACATTACGACCACCTGGTCGATGTCACCAATTTTTGGTGGTTCCTTAGATAATTTTTCCCATTGACACAAGCATTAAGAATCATGTTTATAGTGACCACCTGTCCACATTGGCTAGATTTTATTGGTTCGTTGAGTGGTCTTCTTGGGCAGTTTTTGCTGTAGCTTTTTCCTTACGCCAGAATAACTGTCTGATTTTAGAGGGAAGTTTGTGGTATGTTGTGCTATGAGTCCCGTTCCAACCACGCCCCGTGCCATTCCCCAGTCACCTGTGAGCTGACCGGCCATAAAGCGGGATGGCTACATCCGTTTGGCCGTGGTCTGTTTGCACGATGGCCTCTGTGACAAGATCACGTCCAGTCATCACCTTTCCAGATGGGGCGCTCTTGCAAGTCTTCCTTGGTCAGCACTTTTTGTCGCTCACCCAACATGGAAAGGGTCGCAGAACGGGATATTAAGCTGTGACCAATTTCTGCTGTACTTGTCTGAAAGAGCTAGGGGAATTTTTCCCTGTACAATGAATCTGTAAATACTGAACACAGCATCTGTCTTCTCTGTGATGACCAGTGGAAGATTGGTTCATCAGTTCATTTGAGCTAAACTGATTCGAGATCACTTTCACTTTTTGACTTCTTGGTCGGCGGTTTTCGTTGTTCTTCTCCAAGTTGTTCTCAGAGTTCTTTTTATTTTATAAGCAGGGAGGGAGCTGACCTTTATGTATAGGTCACAGCGCATGGTAGTGCCCCGAACCACCTCTGACTCCTTGTCTCTTTGGATGATAAGGAAAGGATACGGCAATGTTTTAAATTTTTAATTCGGCTGCGCATCATGTGAGCACGAAGCTGGGGCCTCGTCTAGATAGCATCGCTCTTCTTCAGGAATGCTAGAGAGAGGATGGTCTAAGGATCGATAGTGGTGACGACTCAAAATGGCAGAGCGTGATCTTGAAATCAGACTGAAGGTTGGGAGAAAAGCAGGGTGAATTGGCCTGTGTTGTATCCCGTGTGTGCTAATGGCATCCAAGAGGTGCTGGAGCCCTGCTAGACGGTGCGCAGAGACACGCCGAGCATAATTATATTACGGTCGCAGAGTGGTGTTGAAATTCCGCCGGACAGTTAGAGGACCATCGAAGTAATAAGTCATTAAGGACAAGCGTAGCATGCCGACGCATTGCTAACGCAGTCAGCTCACATGGACTTCGATCGAATGCCACGAACCAGCACTTCGATGGAATGTATTGTATGAGGCCGTGTTCATGTCTAGAACTTGGTATTATCTTGTCTGTAGTTTCTAAATGTTGTGTCGGAAAAGGTGTTGTACGGACAAAATTGTGATGCAACTTTGACCAAACATCCAATAAAAACTGACGAATTCTACAATTTAACTAAAAGACAACAACTCTTGTACATGCCTGATAATACAATACAGTTGATATACCGTGCTTGTCAAGGGTTAAAAAAAGTGACTGGTTATTGTTGTTGACAGTTGACTTTGCCACCGATTATTGATAAATACAAACAATGCACCTGCCAGGTTGATCGCCTGGAGTCCTGCATATGCACATTATCTTTTTGGAAAGTGCATTATGCAGCACTCGCTCGAAAAAAAAAAAAAAAACAGCGCAAGAGATTTTTTGCCCGAATCTGCCGTGCTAGTTATCAGCAGCCCTAGTGGAGCTGAAGTATCGCTTCGGAGGAGGCACGTAAAGCTCTTATGTTTTCATAACGGGCCGACTCTTAGCAAAGATCTCTCCAGGCAGTGAAGTGACTCCTCGAACGCTGAAATATTGGGTACTTCACGATTCAGCAGCCCGGATATTATAAAGAATATTGCTTTTTCGAAATGGACGACGTTTCATCTTCGTTTCTAACCCGAGCGATTCCGTTGGAGTAGAAAAACTAGCGTTGGAATGTTCCCCCCGGCCCCTTTTGCCCTCTCACTCGTTTGACCATTCAAATTATATTTGCAACAATCGGTAATAATTCTAATGTCCACTCTGAAATTTGATTGGTCCATTCCTATCAATGATAGTAGAGGTGGCCTTGGGCAGAAGATAGAAAAAAACTTTGTTACCTTGACTGGCTAAAGCATTTTAGAAATTGCACCAAACTGTAATGGAGGGAGATTGCTTGATGTTGGAAAAATCATCATGTTCCCAAAATAGGAAGGGATATAGTAAACGCCAATCTGATGAGATCAAAATTGCTACCGTCTCTCGGCAGCGGTGTAATTCCAGCAGTGTTGGGTTGGATGTAGCAAGTGAAAATGTAGGTTTACGACACAATGTGCACTCCGGAAAAAAATGTTGAGCCATTTCAGCATACCTGTCTTGAAATAACATGACTCCAACCTCCAAATGTAGTGGACCTTTAGAGTTACAAAGTCTAGAAATCATCTAATAGAATGGGCATATGATAGGGAAGCTGGGATGAAATTTTGTGTCAATCGCATCAAAGGATAGGCACTCCTCCATCGGTCCCATCCACGATGGCTTTTATCCAATATAGCACTCATTGCTGATAAACGTATTAGGCAGGGGCCCCCGTGCCGGAAGATTTTCACAGCTCCTCTGTAACCCAGGGTTGAAACACATTACAAGATTTGCATTAGCCCGGGCTGGATGAATATGGCATGGAAAACTAATATTGTGCCCCCGGGTTCGGTGCACCCCGTGACCCGGTATCACGCAGGAGCATGTAATGTCCTCCACCGGCAATCACCAGTGGATTCCCCGCTCCGGCCCGGCCCTGACAGTCTACTCCATCTTAGGAGAGAGACATGCACTCAACATACACAGAATCAATTACAAGTGCGCGGCCTGGAAGGTGCGCTGCCCGCCGCTAATGCCGCCTGACCCGTTGCGCTGCACTCCTGTGACACAGGTTTTCCGAAACGCCCCGTGGCAGCTCCGATGGATCAACTGATAGGAGAATCACAAATTGCATTAAGTAACGGCGAATCGCAGTCGGTTTCATCTTGTTTAAATAATATATAGCCCCGGAGTCAATTCTTCTGAGAGTGAAATGATGGCCATTATGGCCGTAGCAGACCAATTTATGCGCAGTGTTGCCATGACGATGGGTACTGCCATTTGGGCCGGTGCAAATATGTATCTAATTTTATTGACCCGTAGTTGATGGCCCCGGCTGCCGGCACAGGCCGGGGTTGAATCAATGTTTGCAGGTGGATTTGGGGGGGATGACGGCTGCAGAAAACAGCCTCGGCTTCTGCCCTTAGACCCGGCGGTGATATCTGGTCGCGTTGTCGTGATGGCCGCGAAATTGGAAGCCGAGACAAGGGCGAGACTCGGGAAGTCCCAATGCTCGGGACCGTGCGTCTACCCGGGGCAGACCTCTCTGACACGAGAGGGGCCGTCGCGACAGCGACAATTTATTATCACTTTCTAAACACACTCCCCGCTGCAGGCCTGCGTTTGACCTGCCTGGAGCCGGGTCAGAGTTCGTGGATGATGCACCTGTATTCCCCTAATGTGGCGAACATTGGGCCATCGTTCATTCTGCTCAGGCTCCGTCTAGCAGGCCGCTGGACGGACTCTCTCCTGCCCGAGCCAAACGGGGCGGATTTCCATCAAGAACTTACTAATGGCTCCTCAATCTTCGACTATCGTAATCGTATTATTTGCTACCTTCATTGGAGAAATTTGATTTGCCAGAAAGTGGGGCACGTTTTTAGGCTGAACCTGGTGACATTTCGCTCCATTTCTCTCCTCAGACAGAAGGAAAATGTCACTCGGTTTTCCAAAGGAGGGCAATCCTTTTGTTGACACTCCAGTCCCGGGTTCCCTAAAATGACCAAAAGTGTCACACAAATGGAGAGAAATTTGTACTAAGGCATGTCTGCCTATCGAACCTAAATACAGATGATACCAGGGCACAGAATTTGTTGAAAATGACCAGCCGAGGAATAGATGATGTACTCCCAGCCCTAACATGCCCAAAACACATCATTCAAAGACTGTATTTTTAGAGCCCTCCACTTCTGAAAGCACGCATGCAGAGTGGTCTGGGCCTTTTTACTATGCAAATGGCAATCAGACTGCTAACCAGCACAGAAGGTTGAAAGGTCACATCATATCCCAAGCAATACTGTTAGAAGGCCTGTCCTAGCCTGGTCCTATAGTGTTTTGTTTTCAGTTGTAACCTGCATGCTTTGTTCCACCGTGGTTCGACTCAGAATGGTCGTCTCGGCAGCTCGTGCCTGGTCGCTTTTTCCCATGACCCTGCTGTTCACAAGGTGACCTCGTGTAAATTACCTTCCTCTCTTTCCCTGCAGTAAAGCTGCCGGATTGTAGCAAGATTGCCGACCATTTTGCCGGCCTTCGATAAATGATAATGATAACATACAAGGGTATTTCTTGTTACTCTCCACTGTTTCTTTGTTTGAGAGAGATTGGACAATGTTGCTATAGAGTCGGCATGTGTTGGGCTAGTTTCCGTCAGCTCCGAGGCTGCCCTCTTTGTTCTCGTGCTCTCCAATTATGCGATAATCGGTGTGTTTGTTCAGCACGTCGACACTTCTTCTTTCTGATGGAACACGAGGCAACCCTGATTAGGCCTGTGCCGGGCGGAAGTGTGACTCACACGCGCGTGTGTCGGCCCACGTGCTGGTCAGATGGAATCCTCCTCAGTCACGTGCCCGTCTACGCCTGTCCAATTTACCTTTGAACTCCAGAGTCAAGGTCAACTCGCCTATTCAAACATTTCAACCTGGTGTTTGTGGTGTCCGTGACATTGGGATCACTGACGTGATAAATTGTGCCGTAATCATTCGCTGACGTCGTGCGTTTGGCCTTTTTTTTACGTTCACACAGAGAATGTGTTATATAATTGATAAAAGAAGTTCATGCATGGTGGCACACATTATTTCTAACACTGAGATTCATCATTCGCTGAGATTGTGTGTTTGGCCTTTTTTGTATGTTCATATCGAGAATGTGTTATGATATTGATAAAAGAAGTTTGTGCATGGTGGAACACATTTTTTTAGGTTTAAACACCATAATCATTTGCTGAGATTGTTCGTTTTGTCTTCTTTTGTATGTTCATATCGAGAATGTTACATTTTGATAAAAGTTGTTCATGCATGGTGGAACACATTTTTTTAACACCATAATCATTTGCTGAGATTGTGTGTTTGGTCTTTTTGTACGTTCATATAGAGAATGTGCTACATGTACAATGATGAAAGAAGCTCATGATTCATGGTTTTAACACATTCTTTTATCATAAAAGACAGTGAATTTCTGCATCTTTTCTCTGATGCAGTCTCTTCTCTGATGGATGTTCACACCGCTTTTCGGCATCTTTAGGTCTCCTTTGATATATATCTGTTATCTTTGAAGAAGGATGCTTTGATGCTTGCGATGAAAAAAGGCCCAGTGATTTTCTCGTATTCCATAAAAGTCCTGAAAGCCTGGGCTGTGTTTCTTCCTTTTGAAATGGTAAATGCTAAGCCTATTGTTCAAGAGCTCTGCAGTGGAAGTCAACGTCTGAGCATTGTCGAAGTGCATAATACTATCAGGACGGGAAATCTCCTAAATTATCCTTTCATCGGCACACGCGCCCTGTGTCCAGCAATTATTATGCATGGCTTGACTGCAAAGGTCTTTCTTTCTCCCCCCAAACCGTGGCAGGAAATACAGTTGGGGAGAATGCGCCGCTGCATGAATCGAAGTGCGGTGATGCCCTCTGCATATTCACAAAGGGGATGGAGGCAAACTCTCACTAAGGAGGGAGAGAGAAGAGAGCTGTTTTGGCGCGAAGGTGTCTGGTCCTGACACAGAACACACAATCAGCGCTCATCCATCTTGCTCAGCAGGAAAGGAGAACGGAATAAGGGAGCAGAGGTGGTCAGGCGCTCTTTGAAAGGGGTCTGCACGCTCTTTTCCGTCAGGCATAGGTAGCCTATTTTGATTTCCTGTAAATCGTAGGGAAAGCCACCTTATTCGTTGCGAGGTGACCACATATTGCGTAAGCGCCTTCCTTTATTTCAACCAAATACGAAGAGGGGGGTCATCTGAGTTTGGCGTAAAGCATTGACACCCCCCCATGTAGACCCTCTTGAAAGGACTGTTTGCCGGCGGAATAAGTGGCCATGAACCGGGGCTGGCAAGGGTAAAGCGGGTGCGTCTGACCTCTGCGCACGACTGCGGCCGTCTGATTACCTCCACGCACCCTCATGAATAAGAGAAATTACCGCTCCGCCGGCCTGAAGTTCTGAGTTTCACATCAGGCTATTTGTTTTCCCAGACAAATTTTTATTGGTCCTGGACGAAGTCTTAAAGTTTTTAAGCGGTGCTAAGAGACTACAGTCAAACCTGTACAAGAGAAATTACCGCTCAGCCGGCCAGCAGTTCTCAGTTTCATATCAAGCTATTTGTTTTCTCCGACAAACTGTTTTGAGTATCAGAGAAAAGACTAACTTTGAAGTTAAGAGCAGTGATAGAGACCACAGTCAAATCTGTACATGTGACCTTACCTTATGCAAAAGAGAGATTACCGCAGTGGCTGCAGTTCTGAGTTTCTTTCACTCTAACTTTAAGTTCACTGTTTTCACGGTCACCTCCGTACCACCAACTTATCATCACTGTGAAAAAAAACTGTTGTTATTATTGATGATTCCATCACACATCCGTTCTGTAAATCACTTGCCGCCACCGCGAAGTTAAAGTTCAGTGAAAATGTCCATTTTCCTCATACCTTGAAATTTTGCTACCGTGAAGATATAGATTGTGGTACGCTTTATGCGGTGGAAATTCTAGGGTTAGGATGTTTAACTACAGTAAGATGCACCGACGATCGTCGCTTTGCACATCTGTGCATGGGGGTAATGCAGGGTTTTCGTACGCCACTCTTTTCTTCCTGACTGTCTTGATTAATTGCATCTATTTGCTAATACCAGTCATCTGTCTCTCTACCGGCTCTAAAGCGATGGAGTATGGAAGGGGGTTTGACAAGTTGTAATACCCGTCTGTCAGAAATGCCGGCGGCTTTATTTTTACAAGAGGGGGACATGACAGTCCAAGTTGGCAGGGAGGAAGGCATTAGGTTCAGAAACGGTCTCGAATGTCTCGACCACCCAAAGTGATCTGCATTGTAGGAAGTTGGTTGTGTTGTTCTAGCTACCAGGGCTTGAAATTTAGTTTGTGGAAGAGGTACACTGGTGCTAGCCTGGGTGCCATCCTATTTCTACCGGGGGCTCCTGCACTCGTTACGGTAACCCTTTTTTAGAAAACCTTACTTCAGAGGTTGAATCTTGGAATTCTAACTAAATTCTAAGCAAGTAATACAACAAAGGTTTTATCGTTTTTTCTGAATCTTGAATCTTTACATACATAACCCTACACAAATATCTAGGTACACCCACAGTAAACAATTTGGTGCACAGGGTCCAAAAAAGTGCATATGCACCCAGTATTTTAAGTCATTGAGTAATTACTCTTTATGACAAAGTTTGGACATATTAAGAACTTTATTTGTATCCTTAGTATAATAGATAGTTTTTTTTATTGTATCATTCCCTGGTTATCAGTCATTAAGAAAAGTGTGACAAAGTCATTAATGGACTGTAAAATATTTGATTTGGCAGTACCCTGCTGGACAGGTTTGTCCATGGTGCTACTTTCACAAAGACAATTTGTTCCGCCTTTTGCATGGGCTTTGAGAAATTGTCTATTTACAGTAACAGCATTTCCTCTTGTTTGTGTTTTAGCCAGCTAAGGAAGTACTGTACTTTTATCTACAAGGGTTCAGAAGTCTCATGCACAAATATAAGATGAAAGTTGGTAAAGCCAGGTAAATTTAATTTCTTGGTTTTGGCTTTAATATGCTTCAATTTTCAATTTGAAAAATTGGTCATAAGAATCATCTCTAAACGTTTGGTGTAAAGTCCTTGTCATCTTAGTTGTGACAGTTTTTCCACCAAAGTGTGTGTGCTGGGAACTCTGCTATCTATGCGATAAGTACCTCGTAACGCACAGCACGTGAAGCACTGATTCAATCATGCTAACGTTGGCCGATTTTTCCATCATTTTAATGGAGCCACTAAAATGCATAACTTTGTTTTCTTTACTCATAACTTTGCCAATTTCCGTGATATTTCTTTATACAGAGATATAAAATTGCTCCAGGTAGAAATGAGCCGTATATGCGGAGATAGTGTCCATCGTAAACCATTTTATTGGATATGAAATGGCTAGATATGCACAAATCTTTTTTTCTGAATTTGTACTTGGCCGTAGGCTTTTAGTCAATTGAATTTCAGCAAATTCCTCTTTTTTACTGTTTGCTATCTGCAAAATTCATGTTCGTCATTTCGCTTTACCTCCCTCATTGTTGCATAAACTTTTCATGAGATGAATTCATACAAAACATCTTCATCTGATTACTGTTGTCTTCAAACAGTTATAAATGGAGACGCTTTTAGATGCCATTCTCAGCCTCTAAACCATTGTTTTACATCCCATCCGAGAAGACATCCCAAACGGAAGCCAGGTACTCATTTCCCTATGTGGACTAAGTAAATTTGTGCCATCATAGAAGGGCATAACACTGGGACCTTCTTGGGATTAAAACTCATACTCAGAACCTTAAGATTCTGAGTCTACTATTCTCTACCAGGTTGGTAGTAGAATAGTAGAAATCGACTGGAGAAGTTAACTTCTGTTTGCTGCAAAATGTACGTCTATGGCCAATTTGCACCTTTTTTTCCAGTAACCTATGGAATCTGGGAAACTTATAACTAACCCTAACCACAAGGCCCCATTATATGCCACATTTGTTTCAAATTATTTGATTATTCTACTCTTCATCTTCAATAATGTCTATCACAAGAGACATTAATAGTCAAAATCTTCTTTCTCAAGGATAGTCAGCCTTCTGGGGGGTAAAACTAATTAGGAATCAGACACGTTGTGTTCTCTGCAGCAGTCCGCGTTGGTCTGGGCCGTGTCTGTAATGCAGTTTCTGGTAGCCTTCTCAGTAGAAACCCTAGCCCCTTGGTTTTATGTCCTTTAGATTGACTTTCAACTCACTCATAGCCCCAAACCCCCCCCCCCCCTAACCTCTGTGTGGCACAACAACATCGTCTCTCGGACATCAACGATAAATTTACTGTAATCAAAATCAATTTTATTGATAGCATGAATGTATCATCAAATAGAATTCTACCAATAACAATTATTGCCTTTTTGACGTCCACTTCAAACAGTAAAAAATAACTTACTCCCAGTTAGAAAGTAAAGAGAATTGTAGAGCCTATGAAATGAATGAAATTCGCGTCTTTCTTTGATAAAATGTGAGATAAAAAGGCAGATGGCCAGACCACACCCTAGCATCACAGATATTACTTTTTGACATTTTCCTGTTGATTTCCAGTGGGGGGAATATCATGACACTGGAGCTAACTATATAATCACTTTAGGGAATGTGTGCGCTCCTTTAATCGCATAAGCACAGGAAATAAAACGTCTGCCTAGTGTATGATTAGTGCTTCATCCGTCTAATTGAGCGCGACAGAGGCGTATTAGCAGCCGGGAACTTCAAAAGGATGCTTATCCTTGTAACACCATGGGTTAACAAGTGGTTATGTGTGAGTCACAGTTGAACTTCCCAGGGAGATTCTGTGGCCTCCACAAGGCCTTCCTAAAGGAGTAAAGGATCGTAACATTCGGCAAAAAAGGGATATTTGTGAGTCACAGTTGAATTTTCCAGGGAGATTTTGTTAGCAAGGGCTAACTCATGAATGAATTTTGAATGATCTGTTCTTTTAACCAGCTTTGCAATATGCTAGAACAGTTGCCATATATGACACCAACGTCATGGTCATTGCTTTGCCTCTGGTCTATGTGGACAGGTGGTCACAATAGACAGAATTGCTTGTACTAATGGGAAAAATTCTCTAAGACACCAATAAAATATGGTCATATTGGCTGTCTATTCTACATAGTATCTGCAAAGTGCAGAGGACAGGAGGAGATATTTTGATAATCTTTGATAATATAGTCCTCAGTTTTATAATTGTTGTAAAGACTTCAAAGAACAAAGTTGAACTGTAGTTTCCAATACAAAAACAGAACTTTACCTAAATTTCCAACTGTCCAACTCGATTCTTTACTAAGGAATGAGCAATCCACCACCTCTTTGACTTCACATTATGCAGGTAGGAGTCAGTGAGCAGTGGATTATAGATAGGGGTGCTATAAAATTTCTGCAACTTATGGTCCACAACTCACCGAGTCAGCTGTTCTATCTGCATAATGTGACGACACAGAGGCAGTGGATTGCTCATTCTTCGACAAAGACTGCAGTAATCTGTTGTACAGTCAAAAAATTTAATGTTGGAAATTGTAGTTCAACTTTGCTTTAGCTTAATATTTGTAGCACGGATAAGGGGGGCCTTAATATTTACATGAATTTTTCTATGAAATTCATACAAATTTTACGGAATCCATACGATCCACTACTAAGAAACATACCAATTTTACGGAACTCATACTATTCTTACTACTAGTAGAACTTGTATGAATTCTATGTAAAATTTGTATGAATTCCAAAAAACTCTATTAAGTAATACAGTATCTTAATAGTAAATCTGTACATGTATTCTGTAAAATTCATATCTCTTTTAGTAGTGGATTGTTTTAATTCCGTGACATTCGATGTAAGTTGTATGGATACTTAGGCACCCCTGCAGATGGACTTTCAAGCTATTAGCCTAACCTCCACAGGCATGTGCTTTTCCCAGGTCACAAAAGGTACCTGACCTAGTTTTCATCCCTCACAACTAAATCTGATTAAGTATGCAGGACATTACATCATCCTCTGTGTCTGACTCTTTCGACATGTTTTTGTCACGGAGGTTAGATGCAAAAACAGTTCAGCCAAATTCCTGTTCATTGTACAGTCAAAACTGCCCAAGAAGACCACTAATTGGAGGAATAAAATCTGGTCTTTGTGGACAGGTGACCACCATAGACAGGATTCCTAATGCTTGTGTCAATGGGGGAAAATTATCTAAAAGAGACCACAGGCGGGTCCTTATGTAAAGGTGATCATCACTCGTACATGTTTGACTGGCAAAGGCCTCATACTTGCATGGTAGCTAGTTTGAAACAGGTGGTTACATGCAGTTCCAGTGGCTGCATGAATTTGCATACTAAATGTGGATTTTAAACCTTTGTTCTTGGCGTACCATGCTGGAATGCCAAATGATTATGAGTTCACATTGCAAGAGACATTCTAAAACTAATGGACACAGTGATTTAATAAAATCATATACTCAGGGCTTATTAAGTTATTTGCATAATTAACAAGGATGTAGTGAATAGAATGTTGCATGACGATGACCTAATATGTACAGGTTTCAACCATGTGTCCTCCAACGTAATCAATGCATGAATGCATGGTATGCCCTCAAGCTACTTGTCCTGCTTTTCAGCCGCCCACCTCAAAAACAGGACAGTCAAGGTTATGGTACTTATCACCAATATGCTGCACTCTTGATCTGCGACTGACATCATGTCATTGACATTTAACGGTCATTAGCGACTAGGCTGGGATCAGACTTCTTAGGCTCAGCGACAAGGATGTAAGCTCGTCGGATTAACACCCGGGCATTTTGTAACAGTGTCTGAGCACGGTTTATGCAGTAGCATCTGTTATGTTGAAGTTCACAACAAAATTATGTTCGGGACTTGAACTTTGAAACATGGAATAATTCAAAACAACAGCACGGCCAGTGAAGCCTAGTAAATTCTCAGATTTTCATGCATTTTACTTCAGTAAGCTTTACTATTAAAAAGGGAATCTGGCACACTTACAGTATTTCAGCTATTGGCCATGCACCCATCTTTCCACAAAAGTATAGTTATACGGATAATGTTGTAAATAGCCGCATCTGTACCCAACAAAAGCAGACATTGTCCGCGTACAGACGTTCGAATCTACTTCCAGCGGCGCCTAAGTGCAGTTAAACGTGACCTCGCTGTGGGTCGACTGAGTCACATCGCACCTTTTGTGAAGACTCTGTGCCCATTGTACCCTGCTAGGGCATGGCTTTTACACGGTGTCGACCCTGAACATGAACCCTAGCACCCCCCATAGTGCGTGAGCTGTTCTTCAACTGTGGCATGAGGCTGAATAATTTTGAGCACTCATTTACAAGAGATCTAGAAGTCTGTACATGAAAGCTTGAAGGTTTGAAGATGCAAGGGGTTTCTAGGAACTCAAGTTTACATGTCATTTTGATGAATTTTAACGGAAGAGTTCAAGTGAATTGTAAGCCGTATAACAATAGCAAACTGAAGGCTTGTTCTTATGTAAATCCTTGCCCCGATTTTCAATCTGGAAGTTTGAAGGTTTGAAAACATAAGGGGTTTCTAGGAACTCAAGTTTGCATGTCATTTTGATGAATTTTGACGGAAGAGTTCTAGTGCATTGTTACCCGTGAAACAATAGCAAACTGAAGGCTTATTCTTATGTAAGTCCTTGCCCCGATTTTCAACCTGGAAGTTTGAAGGTTGGAAGACATAAGGGGTTTCTAGAAAATCAATTTTACCTGTCATATTCTTTCTTTTTTCAAATGAAGAGGTCAAGTGCAGTATTGCCCCTGTAACAACACGGAACTGAAGGCTTATTCTTCTGATTTTCAAATCCGTTCTATTAGTTGTCACACACCCCAGTTGACAAGGCATGTTCGTACTGTGATCGGATGTTTACAATTCTGTCAGGGATTACAAAGTCTACACATACAGCTAGGATTACTGGTTACAAGGCTGAAAGTGTGCACCAGACAAGGGGACAGCTTAAAGTGGACTTAAACCCCTCCAGCATCGGAAACCAAACTCCTTGAGTCACTTATCTTTGAACCCAAACATGGCCTTTTCAACTTGACCTTGGGTAACCCCATTCTTGGGATTCCCATCCTTGACTGGAGGTATTTTAATATGGCCTGGTGGAAGTAATATCTGCTGCAGTGTAAGAGAGCACAGACAAAAGTGTTAAGTCCTTACTCTGATAGTTGACCTTGGGGTATATACTTCACATTTTGGGCGACATCAAGTTGATTTCATGGCTCTTGGATTCAATTTTGTCAAGGTCAGATTCGTTGCTGCTATTTTGGGCCCAATGAAAATGTCATTTTCAATTAAGCAGACGCATCCCTTCGTACTTGGACAGAAATTTGCTTGTTTGGACGGACAAACACTTCCCCCTGTCCGTCTGAAAAATCTGAACTTCATGACATATAATTGATGAAAATGTATTTTTGTTAAGACGACAAATGTTTAGGGAAAATTAACAACATGGACTCCCAAACAATGAGTAGGACAGAAACAACTTGAAAGCTGGAGACAGCCTTCAGCAAAAACAGATTGGAATTTTGAAATGTGTGTCCATCACAAACAGTAATGTTCTGTCCAGGTGCAGGAGATCCTGAACAAAAGTCATATTTAGAACAAAAAATTGAAGATCTCAAACCTCAGTAAAATATTTTTGGAAAAAAAAAAAATTATTTTGTTAAGTTTTTGTAAATCAGAAAATCCTGAACAAAAATCATATATATATTTAAAACAAGAAATTGAAGATCTCATACCTCAGTGAAATATTAGACAAAACAAAAAAAATTGGAAAGTTCTTGTAGATTCTCTTCAAACTATAAAACAACCATGTCCCCACATTACATGCTCCACGTTTGGGCTAATGCAATCCTCGGGTTCCTGACTTTAAGCCAAAACGTTCATTTCCTGCCAGCCTGCAGAAGAAATGTGGACGCCAGCCAGCTCAACCTTCCCATCCTGCCAGTCTCTGGTTGAATTTGAACTGATCGGGCCAGCGGGAATAAACCTGAATGCACACCAAGACAAACAAACAAACAAACAGACTGAAAACCTCTGTTTTTACGGAGGTGATTAGGATATATAGACTTAAGTTTTCATCTTTTTCAAGGGGATTCAAAAAGAGCAAAAAGGCACCCTCATTTACCTTTAAAAATGTTGCCAAAATGGAATGTCATGTTATAAATTATAAAACAAAACAAAACAAAGCAGCTCAGAACATGAGAAAATTCAGAGCAGCTTTGAAATTCAGAAGTGGTGATTTATTTTAGACATCTGGCAGGAAGGTGCATTGACTTCAAGGCTGAAAAACGGCCTCGGTGGACTCCATTTTTGTACAAGGTCAGCTAGCCTACCAGATAGGCTGTGAAGTGGTTTTTATTTGCTGCTATCAAATTTTGTAGCCAGGTTAAAGTCAAGAGTTTGAGTTTGTGGTCAAAACAATAAATAGCAACACAATGGAAATACCAGCACATGTTCATAAGTTTAATGAGTTAAGCTATTGGTTGAAAAGGGATTCGAAACACCACAAACTTGAAAACACTGCTGATATTTCAGCAGTGCCCAAACCATTTCTGACAAACTCTGCATTGTACCCAATATTGTATTTCCAATTTTTGAGTCAGCAACAATCCAGTTTGTAATACTGTAGCACTGGGATGTGAAATAAACATCAGAAAAATGAGGTTCTTCAATATTCTTTTGAGGTTGCTCACTAGTTTGTCAAGTTTTTTGTATAATCTCTAAAAATCAGAGAACCAAGAAATTAAATTGGTGTGGCCTAACTTGGAAGAAAAAAACAGCATAATACAGAGCTATGATAATGGTACCTGGAGTTTTGAAATGGTTGGTAAAAAGAAACGTCCTGGCGCCCTCAGATAAGATACCTCATGGTTTCTGAGATTGCAAGGTCATCAGCCCCTTATGTAAACAAGCTGATCTAATAGTATTGTACATGAGCAGAGAGATTGTCCAGCCTGAGTTAAACAATATTGGCTGACGACCTTGTTAAACAGTTATTTGGACCGTCAAGGTCGGACATGCTTGACCGCACTTGACCGCACTTGACAACAAAAGAACAGCTGTGAAAAGAACAGAGATGACGAAAGTGGTGGTCGTTGATCACTGTCACAAGCTGCCTGGAGTACCTTTTCAGTGACGTCATCAGGTGATGAAATATGATCGTTTTACCATCAAAAGCAGTGTTGTAGCCAGCATGTCATCTGACAGAATTTTGTCGCTCCCGACGGACAAAAATATTGCCCAACCTGTCATTTTTGACCACGCCTCCCCCCAAAATAAAACTGAAACCCTTGTGTAACTTTTTTAGTAAAAGAGTTGTCATCAAACTAAGCTTAATCTACCGGCAAATTTTGCCCCTCAAAATGCAGGAAAGTGTTTAGATTTTCAGAGGGTTAAGATTTCAAAATTATTATAGGGGAGCATGCCCCCAGACCTCCTAGGATTGTCGCGCCTTTGGCACTCAACTGGATGTTCCGTCAAACAAAATTGAGCTGATGGGTACAAATTTCAGGCTGGCTAGAACACTGATCAAAAGTCTTGTTTTTGCTGTGCAACTGTTTTCATGATGAATTGACTAGTTCGCATTTCTATTCATTTGCGTCACAAGATACATCTTTGCTGCTTTCAATTGTGATAACGTTACATGGACTTGTTGTAACGCACTACATAGCACAAACACATGCATATAACTAACCCACAGCACTGATGGGTCGATTGTTGCTGACTGGAATACCAGACGTGTGAGGTGGCTGATATTCAACAGCAGTCTTTGAACTGATGAGGTGAATTGGGACAAGACCTTTGAGCAAAAGGTACAATGTGCTTTTATTTAATGTATTGTATTTTTGTATACTAGTACTTTAATACCTTACATGTTTAAATTCTATACAAATGCCACAGAAATTTAGCTTAAGTAAAATTCTCTTAGCACACAGACAAAAGTGTACCTAGAAGTATGAAATTCTGGTTTGTAAACTAGTTTTGTGGTAAAAAGTTAGAACTATGTCAATTTTCTTAAATATATGTATTATAATAGTGTTTTATTAATGAGGTATAGTGGTAAACAGCAGAGGTATTTGTATGTCACCACTACTTGTATTATCTAACATCAAAATAATTTCTCATTACAAGCAACTGGATAAAATACTATCCAGTTGCTTGAGTAATTATTTTTGGTGTATCTTATCACCTGGATTTCTAACCTTCATCAACGTATCTAACTCATGATTTATTTCCATTTGCAAAAGTTTATTTTGAGTTTAAAAAAAAAATATTCATTTATGATACGTTGCAGAAGAGCAGAATGCTGCTAAGTTCTCTACTGTCTTGGAGTTGTTGGTTGGAGATGGGAAATTCCTGTGTCTTGGAGGAAATGACAGAGGTATGTCATCATCTTTCCCTCTCTCTATATTTAAAAAATCTGTATAGCCGATATAACTTCCCTTCGGCATAACACACCCCCAGCATGCGGCACAACAGCAGCTGGTTGTATTACACTGAACGGCCTGTCACACCTAGTCTTTGCACATCTGACAAAGCATTGTTTTAAAGCTGTCAAGTCAAAAGAGAGGATGCTCCTACAGTACTTGATGGCAACGAGTTCCATTCTACGATGGGAAAATGATTGTTTCACACATCAGTCCTAGTTTGATAACTCTTCAATGACTATTTCTTCTTTCTTCTCTTAATGTTTCTAATATGTTGCTGTCTTCTGTTGTGTTGGATTTCTCAACATGCACATAAGAAAGAGCAGTTCAGAAATGGTCTTTGACAAAATGATTACGGTAACTTGAATGGTAATAGACACAGTCAGTGATGAAAGATAGCGGATGCTGTCTGAAATGCTGACCGTTTACAAAATCTATCCAGTCGCTTGAGCAACTTTTGTATTGTCTTGTGTGTCTTATTATCCTGGATGTCTAACCTTTATCGACGTAAGAGCTACATGTACTATACCGGTTTCCCTCAACCCTGCAAAGTACAAATACTTCTTTTTGAATAGTCATTACACTTTGTGTGGGTCCCAAACATGACTGGAGAAATTGCTTTCTACTTATAGTTTTCAACAACAACTGTTATTTGAAAAATGTAGCATAGAAATGTTATGTTCTCAGAAAATGGTATTTCCCAGACATTTCCTGATGAATATACAGTATTCGATTTGCATCTCTTGCAAGGAAAGGTGTTTTCATCTAAAGCCAAATAAAATTCTGTTTCTGAATAAGAAATATCGCTATTTTTATTATCATATAATACTCCTTCCTTCAGAAAGTTACCAAAAGGTTATTTTTAAGGTTTTTGATATCTGTTCTTTTCTGGTGTTTTTAAAAAGAATTGTAATGTTTTTTTTAGATGAATCACACTCAGTACTCAGCTGCTTTTTTAATGTTTTTATATCAAATATCATGATATTATATAATATGATATGTAATATATTGTAATATACAATATAATATAATATAATATAGAATAATGATAATGATATACTGTATTATTTTTATGCCATATGATATATCATGTCTTCTATCCTTATGGATTTGTCTGGTAAATAAGGATATATGACTCCTTGCTACTTGGTTGACGAATGTTGCACTATTGTCAGTATCATACCATCCGACATTCACATATGAACGATGACGAATGTTACACTATTGTCAGTATCATACCATCCAACATTCACATATGAACGATGACGAATGCTACACTATTGTTAGTATCAAATGACCATAACTGCCAGAATTCTGTTTGAATGGAGAGAGTGTCCAATGGTTGCAGATAAGGCAGTGGCCTGATGATAACCTCCGTAAATGTGGTTTTGACCTACATCTGTCATTGTCCGCAAAATTCTGTGTCGTTTTTACCGGGCAGCATTATTTTTTTCCTGATACAGTCAAACCTGTACAAGTGACCATGCACACAAGGACAACCTGTCCATTGATATACAGTCAAACCTGTATGAGTGACCACCTCTACATAAGGAACACTTGGCCATTGATAAATGAGTCAAATCTGTACGAGTGACCACCTCTACATAAGGACCACCTGGTCATTGATAAACAGTCAAACCTGTACGAGTGACCACCTCTACATAAGGACCACCTGGCCATTGATATACAGTCAAGCCTGTACAAGTGACCACCTCTACATAAGGACCACCTGGCAAATGTGACCGCCTTTTGGTGGCCCCTTAGATGATTTTTTCCCATTGACACAAGCATAAAGAATCCTGTCTGACCACGTGTCAACATAGACCAGATTTTATTACTCCCTTCAGTGGTCTTCTTGGGCAGGTTTGACTGTTTTTATTTAGTTTTTGTCTTGAAATGCTGTCATTGATTTGACATTTTCATGACCTAGAACTTGTTCGATCGAAAATTATAGATCGATACTTTGGGACATTTCAGTGATTCTTATATGATAAATGTAGAGAATCATTAAGAAATCATGAAGAAAAGCAGAGCTTGAAAGAAGTACACACCACTATATGGCAGAAATTTAGTTCTAATTTTTTTTTCTCTTCAGACTTCAGTTCTTCAGAGGTTGAGAGACGTACGCCACTCCCTGACAGAAATTTTCCTTCCTCAGAGGTGAGTTTGACATGAGCTTACTCCATACAGAACATCCATTTCCCCCTTTTAACAGCAGCAATAGTCACCTGAAATTATAAGCAAAAACATGGAACTTTTTTTTTGGCGCATGGAAGCTACAGACCAATTAGCCTCAATTTGTATTAAGCCAGTTCCCGGTAATTTTGGCCCCACATTTGATCATACCCGCTCAAGAAAACTGGAGAAACTGATCTTCAATGAGTTTGTTTTTCCTAACTACAGCTCTCTTCTAAAAAAACTTACCTCAGTGGTTGTGTAATGGTGATTTTCTCTAGGCTCTTGGCTAGCGTTTTATCCAAACCCCAGTGTGTGTCGACCTTTGATCTTGAAGGATTACAGAATGGTAGTGCTGGACACTCGCAGGCTCGGAGTCACGCTAATGGAGATGCATTTCTGCCCAGATTACTGGCACCCCTAATCCGTCCATGATACCTGTCAGTCATAAGTAAAGTATGGAAGTTGCAGGGCTCAAAATACTGGGTGCATTTGAATTTTTGTTCACCCAACATCAGAGTTTTGTACCTAATTTGGGACATTGAGTACACCTGTGTATTTGTGTATGGTTATGTATGTATAGATATTATACAAGTCATAAATACAGTATATTTTTGACATTCAAGTGCCACTAAAAATAGTGAAACCTTTCTTGTACTACTTATTTCAAAGTTTGAAGTTATCTATAGAATTTCAGACTCTTTAAAGAGAGGCAGTAAGATTTTTAGACTCAGGTTTGCACCCGATATCTTTTCTGTGTACCTAAATTTTCAGGTTTAGGTGCACCAGTGCGCCTACTCCTGAAAAAGAATTGCAAGCCCTGGTAGTTGCTTGGGGAAAGTGCATTCTCTTGGTCTCCATACGGTGCAGTTTGCACTGAACATCACGACATATCACTCAGTGAAAATGACAGGAGAGGTTTGTTCCATCTTGGAGAATCCATGTCTATTTGGAGGGAGAAAATAAGCGGCTGACACTGGCTGATGGAGAAAAGGTTATAAAGGGGTGGATCTATTTGCTGCTTTTGCAATTGCTACATATATGGTATTGCCAAAACTTTTACAGTATGTGTTACGAATCTTTGTAAAATTTTGTAAAATTTGTTGAAGGGATTTCCAATATTTTGTTTTCTACATTTCTTTGCATCATCACAATCTATTCATCATATTAAGTACGTATGGGAGTTGATTCGGTAGGGAATGTCCATTCGTTGGTCTCCATATGGTGGGGTTTGTGGCAAACGCTTCAACATATCACTCAGTGAAAATTACAGTGCATGTGTTAGGGATCTTGTGTAAAATTTGTTAAAGGGATTTCCAACATTTTGTCTTGAAGTTCCTTCCTTTGCATCACCACAATCTGCCAATCATAAGTACATATGGGAGTTGATGATTCAGTAGGGAAGTGCATTCTTTCGGCCTCCATATGGCACGCCTTTCGGCAAACACTTCGACGTATCACTCAGTGGAAATGACAGGACAGCTCTGTTCCGTCTTGGCGGATCCGTGTCCATTTGGAGGCAGGAAATCAGCGGCTGACCTCTGCTTCTCCACCTGTCCGCGGGAGGCAGGCCGGAGGATCGTCTCTCCGTGACCGGGGGATGAGAGGGAGCATTAGGGCCAAACGGTCGCCACGGCAACCGCCTGATCCTGTTTTTAACCAAATGGGAGGCTATTTGGGGCCCTTTTGATCCCCGTGCGGGCGAAATGGATGGGGAGAGGCGAGAGATAGCACGGTCCACCATGCACTTAGGATTTTCCATCGCCGGCGGATCAATAAGGCCGCCGTGGCTTGTTATTTCCCGGTCCGGAGTCTGACCTTCTCCAGGTTGCCATGGCGACGGCCTTTGTGGGCAGGGCGATAGGAGAAGTGTACAGCGGGGCATCATCTCTGTTTATGTCCAGTTATGCACACTGAATGAGGAATCGCTGAGGCAGCTTTTTCTTTCTTCAGTTATTAGCGTGCTTTAGAAACATGGAAACTGCATTTTCTGAAGAGATGATTAAGACCAGGCAAAATGAAATTCAGATGCTATTTTCACTCTGAATTTTCTGTTCTATCTACCTTAGATTGTAAACGATATTTGCTAGAAAGGACATTAGGACTGAGGCAGCTGTTTTGTTTTCTTTCTTCACTCCTTAGTGCTTTAGAAATGCAGAAATTGCATTTTCTGATCATGAAAAAATGATAGAAACTGAGTCATGTATGATTTATTCATAACGGGCCTTTAAATTTTGTATCTTATCATCCTTAGACAGTTCCTTCTGTACAATATGTCAGAAAGAATATTAGACGGTCCAAAGTCAACATTTCATCTTTTATTTCATCGCTCTGAATTTTCTATTCTGTCTCAGACAGCTTAGTAAACAATATTTGCTAGAAAGAATATTAGGTGATATGTCTACATCTAGTGCTTTCAACAGCACTAAGAATTGGAAAGGCAGCTTTTTATCTTTTCACTTGTTACATGTAGTTGCTTTAGAATGATATAAACAGGCATTCATATAATACATAATACTTTTCCATCTAAATGTTCTACTTTATCTACCTTACTTAGACAGTTTTCAATACATGTATTTGCTACAAAGGATATATATTAGGTAGTGCTTTAGAATGATAGAATCTTAACCATATATCGAAACACCTTTCACTCTGAAAATTCTATTTTATCTACCTTAGACAGCATACAATACTAATGCTAGAAAGGATATTAGGTAGTGCTTTAGAATGATAGAAACTGAGCGATATAATTTACTCAAACACCTTTTGTTAAAAATGTTCTATTTTATCTGCTGCAGACAGCTTACAATATATTTGCTAGAAAGGATTTTGGGTAGTGCTTTAGAAGGATAGAAACTTGAGCAATGTGATTCACTCTAAACATTCAATTTTATCTACCTTAGACGGTTACAATATTTGCTAGAAAGGATATAAAGGTGATACCTCGATATATAATGCCTCAAACAACCTGTCTGAGTGAGTTCAAAGGTCATTGCACATTATGGCCAAGGGGCTCCAGGGCCCTGCCACAATATTTGCGGGGCTCTATCCTATTGCATCTTCCTTATAAAGGTTATGTCTGACCAGGGCTGTCTCCAGGACCCGTGCCGGGAAGGAAATTTGCTTGTTGGGATGGACAAAAAATTTACCTTGTCCGTCCAAAAAATCTGAACTTGACATAAAATTGATGAAAGTGTACTTTTGTAAGCTTAGATCTGAAATGCCACATTCAACAATGAAAATTAACAACACAGGCTCCCAAGGAATGAGTGGGATGGAGAAATATCTAAAACCGGAGACGGCCCTGCATCTGACAGTCACCTTGATTTTTGTTCAGACTCCCATTTTTGCTGAAGGATTCAGATGCTTCTGTATCTTTTCTTTTATAATCATAAGACCACACCAGTTCATTTCAATGGTTATCATACATTTTTGAGTTAAAATTTAGCTAGTGGTCAAGGTCAAAAGAGAAACCTGGGAGGAAAACTTGCATCTTGCTACATGCATGCATATTCACTCCCTAAAACTGCGTACTAAGTCCTCAGATTCTGTGTTAAACTTAAAATCAATTTAGCATTATTGTATAAAATCCAAGAAGAACAACCAAAATTGGTGTGGTCTGAAAAAAATTAATGGTAACCGTTGTATTTCAAATTATCTGCAAACAGCTTAAGTTGATAAATGTGACATTTCCTTATGATATGGATGTTTTTTTCACTTCCTATCAATCAAATGGTCAGTGGGTGGTGTTTAGGGACTGCTGGGTTTATTACTGGTCAGTTCCCATCACTGACCAATGTGAAATTACTGTAAATGCCTTTTAAGTTTGCGGTGACTTAATTTTGGGGAAGGGTGAAAATGGAGTGTTCATGGTGCTTTTTAGTTCGCCGTTGAAACAAGGTGGTAGGCGGGTAGAAAATAGAACAAGCATTTTTGCTGCCGTTCTAAGTTTGCGGCGAAGAAGTTATTGTAAAAGTGTGAACAGAAAACCACTGCAAATCTGAACGTATTTACAGTGTCAGTGGATGTGGCAGAAAAGGTTACGAAAGGGTGGATCTTACGGCTGCAAATGCGAGATGTGTTTATACCGCTTTAGTCAGGCTTTAATCATATGAAAGGTTTAAACGCTCCAGAAGACCTGTACTCAAACACTGTATTGCTGTTATTTCTATGTTATGATGTTGACTTAGTCTGTCTAGTCATTTGCTGTTAGCCTGAGATATATATTAAGTTGTAATTATTTGTCTCTTTTGTTATCTCTGACCGTCATTTGTATTTTCTGTATTTTATGAGCAGAAGACCATCATAAGCAGATATGCTTGTTATCTAATATGTGAATAAAATAAAATAAACAACAGGAGCTAAGTTGACTCATAGTAACATCAACCTTGTCTTGAATTTTTGTCTTATTTTTGTTTCCTATTGGACTGTCTAAAATTTGTCTTTACTTACATATCAATTCATAGTTATTATCTTATAACCGAGCTATCATATTGTCTTACATGTACTTCTGAGTCAGGGGATATTGTGTCGTTACTTGAGCTGATAAATTAGCAGTATCAGAGAGAGTAATGTATCCTAGCGTAAATCTGTTCATGCATTTTCTTGTTCACTTAAAGCTTCAAATGATTTCTATTTTCATTGTAATTAGATTTTTCCCGTTTGATACGATCTGTAATAATTCTGTTTCTGTGTGTTTGATTTGACGTTTCCATAAGTCTAGTGATATTTCTGCTTTTCTGCCATTTTTTAAAGAATTCCACCACATTTTATGTGCTTAATGCTGTAACGTTACATTCTCTCCTTGGCTTGGTTGTGCTTGAGTGTTCGGATGAACAATCACACGCTGTCAGTCTCATTTCACATGGAAATGCGACTTTCATTTGTCTGTCTCTAACAGCATTTCAACCCGTGGATGGGCTTTCAAATTAATGGGTCGCCGTTCCCTGCCAAATAAAGCTACTGCAAAGGTCTTTCCGCATGAAACAGTGTTCTCAAAAAGCCATTTCCGATTTGTTAGCATCTGTTTTCATTAGGCTGGTGGTGATAGCTATACTTTCTCGGGTATAGATGTCCTTAGTCTTTTGTAAAGAGAGTTGCCAATTTAAGGGTACCATGCATGCTTGGATCCTGATGGTTCAAAATTGAACAAGCTTTTAACGCTGCGTTGGTTTAGATTGGTAGCCGTTATGAAGGTTAGATGCTTTTCGGGGAAAGCCTGATGGGTTTCACTTTATCTAATTCTTTTCGGATGCGAAAAAGATGCCCGCCACTCTCCGAATGATTACCTGGCGGAGGGAAACTGACAGCACGGAAAATGCGACCAAATAAATGATGTGTCGAAATTGTATATTTCGCTTCTATTTTTGCACTCTAGTCCTACATAACATACAAAGTGACAGGATAGAACGGTAAGCGAAACCGACAAGGTATACGAAGGCTGTCAAATTACCCACAGTTTATCATTACTCAGTTGTAAAAATAGATATGTCTACAGGTAGACCTCATTCAGATTTTATAGATTTACAGGAGGCGTGTGTTGAGCTTGATATTTTTCATTCCGGCTTCATTTAGGTTGATCTTAGGGAACAGCCAAACCTTTGTTGGTTGTCTCTGTGACAGTGGGATGTCGGAAAGTTGTTTTTATGAATTAAGAGTCTTTATGTTATCATAAGTTCTATGGGATGGAATGAATTGTAGGTTATGGTTTTATGACTGTACATATTTAGGAGTCAACAAATTTGTTATATTATGTTGCTGTTTGCATTTATGTATATCTGTTTTCTGAAACACACACTCCACATGCAAATATTTTTCTTTTCCACAGTGACCTACTCCAATCTAACTCTTAAGTGCCATTAGCCCCCAAATTGGCACACTCAGGCTTTTCGGGATTTAACTTAATCAACACATTTTGTGAAACAACTGTTTTGCAATAGCATTTGGTCTTAGCACCTTCAATGATACATGTCTTGCAAATGCATTACCTGCATTGTTTTTGGTCTGTCTGTGTATTAGTGTTAATTTCCACTTAAAGTCAAACCAATACAAGTGCATGACCACCTCTACACAAATGATCATTTGGACAGATGACATGACCCACATCCTTAGATAGCTTTTTTTCACAAAAGTGCAGTTAAAGAATCTGATGAACACAGCAACTACTCTCCAAGCAGAGCTAGGGTTTCGGCTGGTTTTTAACGTGTTTTTAGGCGTTTTTGTCATGCCTTCTTACTCTCCAAGCAGAGCTAGGGTTTCGGCTGGTTTTTAACGTGTTTTTAGGCGTTTTTGTCATGCCTTCTTACTCTCCAAGCAGAGCTAGGGTTTCGGCTGGTTTTTAACGTGTTTTTAGGCGTTTTTGTCATGCCTTCTACTTTGTCATCGTTTTTGATCAAGGGTTGCGACACAACAAAAACGATGACAGAGTAGAAGGCATGACAAAAACGCCTAAAAACACGTTAAAAATCAGCCGAAACCCTAGCTCTGCTTGGAGAGTACACAGCAACAGTATGCTTTGAGTTTGCCTTAAAATGGATTCCCTGACATCTGATGGTTTCTACCGTCAGTTTGGGCAAAGTGGCTTTTAGAGAGGGGCACCATATCCATGTTTTCCAAGGGCTCGAAACACCGGGTGCATTATGCACTTAAAGTGCACCCAACATTGGAGCTGTGCACCTAATTTTTGACCGTGGGTGCACCCAGACTTGTGTAGGGTTACGTAGCTTAAGGTACTATAATTGTACATTAGTACTGTATACAGGATATTTTTGACGGAACAAAAATTACAAAACCTTTGTTGTATATATATACTACTTGATTTTGGAGTTAGGTGTAGAATTTCAGATTCAAGTTCAGTTCAAGAAAAGCAGTAATGTTTTGCTGACATTTTACTTTATGTCATGTGCACCCAAGTTTATTATTCTGTGCACCTAGATTTTTAGGTTAGATGAACCAGCGTATACCTACAGTCAAACCTGCCTTTAGCGGTCACTCAAGGGACTGGCCAAAATCGACCGCTATGGACAGGTGGCCGCTCTATAGAAACGGTTGTTTGATTACGAGCAATAAGTGGCACATGTTTTCTGTACCCACTGAGAAACATTTATTCACATACATATACATGTACAGTCAAACTTGGTCTACCGACCACTTCCACAAGACGACCATCGGCTCAAGATGACTGCTTTCGGTAGGTCCGGATTTTTCCACAAGCAAATTTAAGTCCAAGTCGATCCATCGATCCGCCCCTAATCCGGAGCACATGCGACCAAAATGTTGCAAAAGACAATCGTGTCATTTTCAATTGCGCGGCGACATCATTTATCAGCAAATAATTGCGGTATTTCACGGTAAAATCAGCCTGTTTGGGTCGGATTCCTTGCCGGGAGAAAAAACAACAGCTGCAAGATGGCGCCTGTGAGGTCATAGGAATAGTCTACTGTAATGTGGGTGCAGCTGCATGTGTGAGTTATGATTTCACTCTACATTAAATAATACAAAATGTAAAATTATTTCGTCAAAGAAGTTCTTTGAAAAAAGATAACAGAATATTCAAAGAATGGATGACTTTATAACCTTTTTTTAAAGGATAAAAGGCGTCTGTCTCTTTTTGATAAACTGCTCCCCCATGGTACTACTAGTGAAGTAACCCGAGTAAGCAAAGCGTCCCGCTAGGACCTCGCACAAATAGGCTCTTTTCGTCTGGAAATATCTGGTGTCTTAGCGGTTTTGGAAATTCAAAACCAACACCAGGAGCAAAATAAAACCATGTACAACATTTTCATGGGTAACACTGCAGCTATAATGACATTTTTTCTGCGGGGATTTGAAAGAAGGCTCCCGAATCTTGCGGCGACCATGCGCCGTGACCGTTATCGGCAGTGTTTCCAGACCCGCGGGACCGAAAATCGAGTGGCCGCGACCTCGTTGGACAGGTGACCGCTTTAGCCTAATTCTTAATGCTTATGTCAATGGGAAAAATCCAAGGGACCGACAAAAAGTGACCACTATGGGCAGGTGGCCGCTATGCAAAGGTGACCGCTAATACAGGTTTGACTGTATTCCCAAAATGACTTTGGAGTCCTGATTTCCTGTAGTCTTTATAAAAAGGAAAGGACAACAAGATAACATGCTATTCCCTCAAACCTTAGCAAATCTATGGCAAACCATTTCAACAGTGTTATGATATGGGCCTCTGTGCCTGAAATAAAAGATAGGTAAAAATAGATAAATAACCATCTGTTACAAAATGAATTTCGAGCCCTGCTTCTTGTAATCTTTGTAAAAAGAGTTGTCCGTAAATGTTCAATAAATGCAATTTGGCCGTTACAATTTCCCCACTGGCCTACATTCCCCGCTGCGATTTTACGCGCGGACGTTTTAAGACGGAATTGGTAAATTGGAAGAGTGGGGGTGACAAAGTAGCCAGCCATCACAGTCCAATCAAATCGTGACGGTCAGATTTCTAACAGTCTCTCTTGCGTTGAGTTACAGCCTGTGTGATCACTGTTGAGCTGGGGTTGAAAATCAATTTGTGGTGTGAAATTCTGTCCCTTGCTGGGAGAGAATGCAAGATCTTGAACCAGCCTGTTTAGAAATGCGATATCTGAACATAGGGACTTAAATGTTGAAAAGGTGGTTTGTATTGGTTATAAGATTTGGTACAGCAGTCTCAGATTCTTTAGGAAATGTCACAATGACAGTCAGTGATGTTTCAAGTTTATACAGTGTCTGTCTTTTTGGTATTATATTGTGGTGAATTTTTTATGATTTCATTTCCACATTTTATTACTTCACCCTTAAGGGAATGAAACCTTGCTTTTAGTCTTGTCTGTTTATGTTTTTGTCTGTATGTTTGTTTGTGCCTGTCTTTGTGTTTGTGCCTGTGTGTCTGTGTGTGTGTGTGTGTGTGTGTGTGTGTGCTTCTGCAAATTAAAATATACATGATGCAGCGTTGTCACACATCCATGTATTTTTGTCTGTGGGACTGGAAGGATCGTACTTGGATGGGAAGTGGGTGAAGTCTGCCATCTCTGATTTCCTTATTCATATCAAGGACTCCCCCCATGTAACATGATACAAAGAAATCCAATGCTTCTTGCAAGGTTTTATTGAATTCTAAGAGAGCCAGTAAAACGGAAAGATGCCCCCGACCCTCTTAGTTGACTTTTAGTGATGATCTCTTGTCCCCTTGATACATGGTATGGTCCTCCTTGGCATGTCACGTCTTATTGTGTTTCATGCTTAAGATTCCAGTCATAAGACGTTGCATCGAAGCTGTATCTACATTACTGTTGCTAAGAGAAAGTACCAAATATATATAATATTATGGGTGAAGAAATTCAATAGAGGTTTACAGTATGTACTGTAAAAGTTGGAAATGTTCGCTGTTGTTTTATTTTTGCGGTGACCTCTCCATAGCGAAATCATGACACTTTGCATTTTCGCTATATTACTCCTGCACTACAGAATTGTTTCAAATGCAAACTTGAAACATTGCAAGAAGCTCCTTACCCATCTACCTTGAAATTAAATCCCCGCAAATAATAAAGGAATTTACAGCAAATGTGGGTCACACCAGTTTATGTCATTGGATCTTGGACATTCTAGAAGACAAATTTAGCAAGAGATTGTGATGAAAACATCACACTGGGTGAAAAACTTGCAACTTACTGTATTTGACCCATGAAACTGTATGCCAAGGTTCAGGCTTCCCCTTCAGACATTTTCCATGTTGTTTATATTCCACGTCAAAACATTGATTTGTTCTTTCTAATCTAGGCCACACCAATTCAATTTGTTGCTTCTCAGATTTTTTTCAGAAAAAAAAAATTGGAGCAACAGGGCGAAAAAAAAAGATTGTTTGCAAATAGTCTGGGGTGAAGATAAGGGTTTACATAACATAAAGAATAAGGGGATTATTCAATGACAATCGTGATTCGTGACCCAATTTTTTTTCAAAATGGGAAAAACTGGACAGGCCATTCCAAGAAGCAACAAATGAAATTGGTGTGGCCCTAAGAACCAATAAGTAAATTTGTTGTGGTCTTAGGAATGTACTTCCAACTGCTCCTACGATACACAGTTGGTTGGATGCACGGATCATGCACCTGTTCTAAATTTGTGTCAAATTGACATCAAATGACAAGAGCACTCACATTGTTTGCATAACACATTTTTCTTAAATTGAATTTTTTTTTTACAAATTTTCTATTACAACATCAATGCATCCCACTATACAAGTAACTATTTTTATATGAAGTAGGCTATTATGTTGTTCTTAGTTGTACTAAATGCCAACTTAGTACGGTCATAAAAGGGCATAAAAGGGATGATGGAGCATAACATAAAAGATAATTTACACGGTGCTTCACTGTAAATTACAATGTAAACATTTGTGATACATTAATGTATAATGTGTAGCATGTTTCATGTGGTAATATTGTGTATAGGGAACACCATCATTTTTATTATAGCATCCATGTAGATTTCCAGGATATAACTCATGGCTTTTTCTGTCAAAATAGAAGATGGCACGTTTAGTATGATTTATCTAGAGCTTGATATACTTACATTGCATGTTTGTCAGGTGAAACGTTGTTATTTTTCATGCTTACTTCACAAAGCATAAGATTAATACAGAGAATTGCATATTCAGCTGTTAGGGACATGAATGTTTCGTCTATTAGATGTGAATTTTGTATACAGACTGTGCCAAATCTCATTGTTCTTGTGTTCTTATTTCATTTTTCTAGAATGAAAGAAAAGACCTAAAAGTCCCCAAGTCATAGACTTTTGTCTGTAACATTCGAAGAATATTCTAGTATTGTTCTTTCAATTCTAAAAGCATAGTAGAATAAGTGATATTATAGGGATATTTCTTTAAAATAAAAGTGCAAAGGCTTCTACAAAAATGATGAATTATGTGCCCTTGTCCTGTTGGCAGTATAAATCAAAATGTTGCTCAGTGGCTAATAAAACGCCAACTTTATCCTTTGAAAGATAAGGCCGCTCCACAAAACTGATAAGATTATTCCTGATTTGAGGTATAAATATTTAGTAACACAGTACAATGATTTGTCCTAAGCTACCATGCTCGTAAACATGTTGAAAATATTATTCATTGGTACATACCCGGAAATGTTTTTGTTTTTTTATGTATCATAGAATCCTGCCCTCCCCAAAAAATTGTTGGACTTTCACAAAAAGGAATCGGGTAGAAACGTTATGTGGTGTTCCGACACTGCATTTCATAGTATCAATAACACATTAAAGATTGCATCTATTTATCCTAAAACATACCAGGATCACAAGCCACAGCCCTGAAATTAGCTTTCTGTTTTCGTTTTCTCAAATTCAAGGCAATTTCTGTCCTCCACCGATCCTAATCTTCGCCCGGACATCTTTTGAAGCCAGGCCGACATCTGATTTCAGATGCCCTGGGTGGTGGCATGCTGTCACTCATGTCAAATTCAAGGCCTGACCAAAGGGAAAGATTAATATGCTCAGAAACAGTCCGGGCTTCTCAAGTTCCCAGTCCAAATCACACTGGGGGTATCCCTCTCACCTTATCAATTTGAAAGCGCTGGATGTTGAGGGCAGGGGTTAGAAAAAGGGGTCCAGTTCATGCACTGTGGCAAGAAGATACTGACAAGGTTATAAGGCCAGAGGACAGGATGGAAGGAAAGATGTCAGGTCGTGTGCTCTGATGTTTTCTTTTATTATATACCCCAGACCCTTATCAATTCTTTGTGGTGGTGGTGTGTGGGTTTTCTGAAGAAATGGAAGGATACATCTTGTCTATTAATAAAGAAAAAAATCTTCAATAATTATCACAATGAATAATACTTTAAAGATCCAATTTTTTGCTTCATGATATCAGAGATTAACACTGGCATCCTTGTGTGGAAAAACGTTATCTCTATGAAGTTGTTTGAAGTCACGAAGTTCTTGATTTTCAAAGCTGTGCCATGATAATTGATGGAATATATCAGCATGATTTGTTTTGATGTGGAATAAGATATTATGCCAGAAGAATCATCTGATTGAAACCTTCATCCTCATATTTTTAGTGGTAGCTTCTGAGTTAAAGTTTTGTTTTCTTCTTTTGGGTCAAATACTGTGGATACTGAAATATTCGTAGAAGATTTATGTTGGCGGTTTTCGCTGTGAGTTCACTACTTACATAACGCTGCTCTAACTGTACATGCAAACTGGGCCTTGTGCTCATGTCCATATACTGGTCCCTCCCCTTGTCCCCGACCAGTCTGACCAGTTTTAGGCGACGTCACTGTTTTTACCATGAACATGAAACAGCTAACACACCCTTCCCCACCTACCACAAATTTAAGTCCCTGTGAAATTAAGACGATTTACAGTACACTCATGCACCCTTTAGATTTTACCGCATTACTGTAAATCTTGAAACTTTTGCAGTGGTTTTATTTTTTTTGTTTTCATTTTTATGGGCATGATTTTCACGGTGATCAGTCTCCAGCACAAATTTATGACATCGCAATTGCATCTCCCCTGTATGACCACTGTACTACAGAATTGTTTCAGCAGCAAATTGAAAACACTGCAAAAACCTCCTTTCCCTCCCAATACAAAATAAACCAAGTAAATGTATTTACATTATACTCATTGAAGAGTACCACACAGAAACTAAAATGTAGCAGTGCTTGTATAGTGTTACCAGTTGATCTACTGCTGACAAAACATCAAGTTCACATTTTAATCTGCATTTAATAGGTTTTTGACACAACATTGACAGGTGGTCTAGGAAAAACAGGACCCTCTGTTTTCAGAAGACTTGTCCTCACACAGTAGCTAGATAAACTAATCCCCATGGCCAACTCCCCAGAGCATAGACCTGACTGTTGTTGAAAACACTTGTCAGCTGCTAACAAGAAACATTTGCAGTGCAAAGTAGAACTGGAGTTGAAAGTAGCGCCCAGAGGAAGGTGACAGTTGGTCACTGAAATGTCAGCAGGTGATTATGTAATGGTTGTTACCTCCATGAAAAATGGAGGTATTGTTTTTGGTGTGTCTGAGTTTGTGTGTGCGTGTGTCTGTCTATTTGTGTTTCCGGATATTTTCGGTCACCATAACTTAAGACTCTCTGGGTGTATTATAAAGTTTGGTATTTGGGTAGGCTTTGGGAAGACGGAGATGAAAGTCAAGGTTGATTTTGAGCCCCCTGGTTTGTGACCTTGGTATTGCAGGAGAACTTTTTGTCCTCAGGACACGCTGATATTGGTCTTGTTTGTAAAGAACTTTGTTATCCAGTGATATACCAAGCTGACGAAACATTTGCCTCCTAGAAAACTTCTTTCACATCTCAGGCCTGCTCCTAATTTGCACAAATGGGAAGTCTCCACGCTCCCCTTACTCCAGATTTGCTCTATGTGAATGGGGGTTAAAGACACTGTATCGATCTTTCTTTCCCATAACACAGATGATAAGAATGTCCTTACAACTCTTTTAGAAAGAAGTCTGTGAATTGGGGTGCAGTGATATCTTATGCCTGTGGGAAGAATTATAGCTGGTGTTAAACATGATACCACCATTTAATTAGACGCTAGGTCCATCATAGGGTTCCTAGAACTGTACAGAGGCCACCCTCAGCTACTCTGATAGTTTACTCCTGCTGGTTTGGATTTCCCTGTCAACCTCTTGTGTCGTCTATTTTTTGGGTGGGCTCCATCCAAGGCTCCTTTGTTGTTGATCCTCTTTCATTGAATCCACAGGTTTCC
The DNA here is from genome assembly GCF_035083965.1 of Branchiostoma lanceolatum. Lineage (NCBI taxonomy): Eukaryota > Metazoa > Chordata > Leptocardii > Amphioxiformes > Branchiostomatidae > Branchiostoma > Branchiostoma lanceolatum. The sequence goes on from NC_089728.1 coordinate 6,357,310, forward strand.
AGTGTCAAAGTCAAATGGATGGGGCGGTTACAGTTCAGGCAGTGATTCTTAGGGCAATGCATTCAGTTTGACAATATCAAGATTTGTTTGCTTACAGTTCAAATAAGGAAAAGAGTGTCAAAACAGTTGCAACCTACAGTTTTGTTTAGTTCAGATGACTGTTTTGTTTAGGTTTTGTCTTTCCTGTCATTAAAGAAGAACTTGATCAGTGTCAAGTTCAAGTAGGGTTGCTGGAAAATGATGAATTGGTTTTAAATTAACCTTCTCTCTGGTGACTAGCACTAGTACAAATTTGATGCCGATTGGCCAACTAAGCAGGGGAAGGGTTAATAACAGGATTTGTTAAAAGAGTTAACATGGCCTGAACAGAGAGACATCATCTGAATGGATTGTACTGTAAAAGAAGAAATGTTTACAATATTTTTATCTCAGCTCTTTTCGCAAACATAATCCACAGCAAACATTTTTTTTATTTTGCTGTAAAATCATGCATGCCAGTTTCAATCATGAACTTAGAACCACGGCAAACGCTCCAAAAAAGATTCCCCAGGAATATTTCTCCCTTTACACAGTATCTTACTGTTGGGACAGACATTAAGTTTGAGTTAGCATTCTTGCCATGTTCCAGTTTTGTAATATAAATCTCTGTGTGCTCCTTTGTTGGAAGTCTGGGTTGCCAACCGAGTGAGAAAACCCGAACCCTCACACAACAGAACCCTACAGTGACCCCTCGTGGAGAAATAACCCGAATGTTGAACTCGGCCCTTTCTGTTTTTGTTCCCAGCCAAATTGTCAGCCTCTTGCTTTCTTTGACACTCAACGTGACCTGTGTTTGGATAGTACCGTAGTTATAGATGCAGACAAGGAAGCTGCTGGGTGAATCATTGAAAACATTGAGGCAAAAATATGATAGATTCTTTTAGTTATAATGATAGTGTGATCGATTCAAAGATATTTAGCAGTTTTAAGTTTTTCCGTATTGTTTATTTATTTATTTATTTATTTATTAAAATTGCTAACAACGCAATTCATTTACAATATATTGTGCTTGCTGATGTTTTGTTTTCACATTTATTAGTTACCAAGCCCACTCCGACTTCTTCCTTATTCATTGTGTGAGAGTGCAGATAATACTGATATCAGGTGCCCTGAACAGATGCATCGTTAGATCACATAGTTTCAAGGAGTGAACAGGGTCAGGTGCAAGTTTTCACCCCAGCCTTCTGTTTTCATAATTTTTTTGTTGCTAGTATTAAAAAAAAAAGTTAACCAAGAAATTGAATAGGTGTGGCCTTAGGTTGCATTGTACACTCAATAGCACATTGTAACATTTATATATTACTCAGTCTACATACATGTATTACTTAGCCTAAATTTCCATGATGTTATAAAGTAACACTCTAAGTATGAAGTGGGTCCTTTTCAAACTTTCGCTCAAAAGGTCGCGATCGAGTATGCTTAGCATCAACGACACGTTGCGAAGAACACTGCGATGGTCGTGATTGGTTGACCAAGTTTCTCTCGGTCAAATTGCCAAAACCCCAATCAATGATCAGAGGTGTGAGTCATGACCTTTTGACCCCAAGAATCAGTGCGGCATCGCAGAAAGACCCCGGGCTTGGATGCAAGCTGAACAACTCCATGAATATGCAAAGTTGCTCCATATTTGTACATCAAATACAGCGGAAGACAAAATACATTTTGTGTGTTTTTATTTATTAGCACAACAGGAAATGACAAGTATGAGAAACAATTAAAAACACGTGCAGGAGGAGGGGAAAAGCATTTATAGTTTATTTCAAATTGTGCCTTCTGCAATCATGAAGAAAGTGAAATGTAAAAAAAACAAGCCATCATATTTCTTCCTAATATTTTCATGTTTACAGACAAAAAGAAAACTGATCGTTTTCCTCTTGACATCACATTCACAGAACCCTGACATTACAGAAAAAGCGGGGGTTTTCATTTTCCACTGTTTCCGAAAAAGACAAGGTTTAAGAGTTATACCGGTAGTAAGCATTTTTTGTGTTCTTCATTGTTTTTCCCTGTTACTTGCAATTAACTCTTGGGCAATAATTTGCAATAAAATCATCACTATTATTGCTTAACATACTCTCAGAACAGACGTTTGCTGGGGGATTGTGACCTTATCGTATGGCCCAATCTTCCCAACCAACCTGCTTGGAGAGTAGCTTAGCAGTCTCACCTTGCCTTTTAAAGAAAGTACATTTGTATACTCCTGGTCTTGATTTTCCAATGAAATATCCATCAACAATATTCTTATGTTGCTCTCTCTCAATTTTTACTTCCTAGGTTTTTTTTGTTTTCTTTTCTGATTGCAAGTTTTTTATGGGCAACGTGGACCCCATTGAACATTAATCATCAGAGAGTGGAAATTAATTGCTAATGTCAAAGTGGTATCGCCGCTTCCTGTAAATTATCTGGGCAGTAAAATATTCATTAAGGAAATTGATTTTATAAGCAGCGATGATGACCTTAATGAGTGGGTGGATTCTTTGTGTTAATTGAATATGGTTAAACCATGGGACCTGTGGTGTGTTATGCTGTAATCACCTATGGGATCGACTTATGGAATTAAAGTATAAAATCTTTATCCTCGGGCGAGTAACGGTCAGATGTTGCCAGTCCGCGGTGCGCCGTTGGGTCAGCGCAGGTATGATATGTTGTCCACTAGGGCAGGCTCCCTCGAACTCTAACCTTCGAGAAATTAATCCATGAATTAATAATGCAAGAAAGTTGGGAGAAAATTCGAAAATTTGTCGCCAATTGTGTGGAGAATTGGATTTTTGGGAGCAGCCAGCTTGAAATTTTTTTCCCGTCATCCCAATTCCCATTGACAGAAAGATCCTACAAACAATTTTTTGTCCATCATCATGTACAAATGTCCTGCTCACAACGCAGAGGTTGGATGCGGAAGATTGTGACCTCCTTCTCATATGCCCAGTTTTCTGACAGCCACCCAATTATTCAACGTTGGAAATTTCTCTATCTTTCTACCAATTTCTCTCAGTCATTTAGGTTGACAGAACGGTCTTTAAATTTTTCCATCACACACAGTAAAATGACGGAATAACTAGGCTGGCTCGAGCCCTCGGTTCGGACCAGGGCTGTCTCAAGCTTTACATTTCCCCCATCCCACTCATTGTTTGGGAGCCCATGTTGTTAACTTTCGTTGTTAAATCTGTCATATTGAGCTTACGAAAATACATTTTTCCATCAATGTCATGTCAGATTTTTTGGACAGACAGTGTGAAAATTTTCTGTCCCAACAAGCGAATCCCAGGACGTAAGGAACGGAGACAGCCCTGGTTGCTGGTTGGGAGCAGATCCTACAAATAATATTTTTCATCATCATGTACAAAGTTGATACTAGGCAGAGGTCAATTGGAAAGATTGTGACCTTCTCCTCATATGCCCAGTTTTCTGATATTTACCTACTGTTTTTTATCCATCAAGGTTGACGGAATGGTCTTAAATCTTTTTTACCACACGCAGCAAAATTCAGCCAAAGGACGAGCGGCGCTGGCCAAAGCCCTTATTCGAAGTGACAGCAGTCCGTTTCGGATGGACGTAACCTGGTCACTTTGCCAAGCCGCCCGGCGATATTGTGTCCGTGGGTTCAGCTGGTTTTATTAGATGAGGGAGAGCGGGCAGCCATCAAATTTCTTCCTAATTTTTCCGCATTTACACAACGACAATGAAAACTGTCGTTCATTCTCCTCTTAAAATCACAGAAAAGGCGTGGGTTTTCGTTTTCCACTGTTTCCGGATGGACGTAACCTGGTCACTGGGCCGAGCCGCCCGGCGATATTGTGTCCGTGGGTTCAGCTGGCTTTATTAGATGAGAGAGAGAGGGCAGCGGGGCGTGATTTATAGCAAGAACTCCGGCCACATAACACCTGATGTACAGCCGTGAAAAATGACCATTAAAGTTTAATGCTCGCCGTTATCGCAGGGATGGGGAGCTGTAGCAAAGGAAGGCATGAAATTTTAGGAGTGCTGTGGCAATTGTTGATTTGCAAGGGTGGCCATTTTTCGAGAGCACTCGCTCCAGTGGTGGAGATAGGGGGCAGGGCCAAGTGATACAGGTAGGACTGTAATGGCCGCTCTTGCTGTAAACGCTGGACAGTCTGATTGGCCATAAACCCGGGATCAGCATCCAGGTGACATGAGCGGGCGGGGGTACAGCGGGGAACGATCCAGTAACCTTTGGTTACCCCCTGATTGAAGACCAATAATCAGGCTAAATGGATTCAATAAATAATTCTAACCTTTCCGTGCCTCGCGTGAACTTTTGCCATCGAAGTTTGCAGGGACAGGATTTTTTCCTGAAGCGATGATCAAACTTTTGTTAATCCCCCAAGCTTGACCTATCAGCGGCAACAATATCCCATTGCCTTTTGACCCGACGGTTCATTCATAATTACCACTCCAGCAATATTTCACTAAATGTGATCGCAGCTTCAAACCAATCAGAGGCCTCCGGTGCTGGGTGGTCAGTTTTTGCATTTTCATTGTCCCGGCTGTGTTCCTAAGATAACTGTCAACTCTCCCCAACGCGCACAATTTTCGTTTCTCACCCCCTTTCGAATGCTGCAAACTATCGGGGTAAGGTATCAGCAATCTGAGTGTTATCTGTGTCATTTGTGGCTGGCCACATCAATATGGCTTTGGGGGGAAGGCCAGATATTGATGGAGGCATTGGGGCCGTTCCACTCTAGCCTGATGCGGAATGATAACTGCCATGCCCCATAAATACAACACCTCCGTCCAGCCTGGCGGAAAGATTTCGCACCATAAAACATTTTGTTTTTGTAACGAAAAGCACTGTTTTTGGTGTACATGCTTTCGGTTTACAGGTTGTACTTTTTTGGTAAAAAGTTATTATTTTTCAAGTGAGAGAACACATGCTTCTCTATTTATGTGTGATGGAAAATATTTCATACATTTGTTTTAGAAAAAAGCCCCTAACTGTCGATCCAAGAAAATTTCCATCCAAGGACAGAAAATCTATGAATACTGTTTTCTCTTCTCTTTCTCTATGAAAAAATACACATGTACCGGGCCCGCGGGGTACTAAGCAAATTAGGCTTTACTGCAACACTTAATCCTGTGTGGCATGAAATATTTTATGCCTTAAAATTCTAGTTTTTGTAACGAAAAAAATTGTTTCCTCTGGTTCTACAGATTTTGTGACAATGTTTCACTATATGAAAACTATTTATTTCAATGTGAGATATATTTTTTATGATCAAATTCCAATAATGTTTTGCCGCCCAAATCACATTTTTACAGGATTATTGACAGAAATACTACCCCCAAACTTATCATAGCTGCCGTGCTCTTTTCTCCTCTCGGCTAGTTGATATTTGTGGAGAGGGAGAAAGAGACTTAGCAGCTAGAATAGGTTTGGATTCCAGGCTACAAAAATCCCCCATGTTCTGACATATCTATTATTCATAGTGCAGTATTACATAATTTCTATTTTTATAAACCTTATAAAAACATGATACCCCAGGTAGCCTTGGTGAAAAAATTTCGAGTAAATATAATCTAATCATAGATTGAAGTGTCTGATGTCCTTTTTTTCATTCAAGGTTGGGAATTCGAAAGCTCAGCCTCAAATCTATAATTGTCTACACCACTGCAAGAATTCATGCAAAGTAGTATTCATGAACATTTTTGTCTGCGGAATTTCATGCATAATGTAAATCTGCATTTTCAAACATGCCCCTTACCATTGCGTTTCTATGGAAATCTTCTTCATGCAAAGGAAAAAATTGTTTTTTTCGATTGAAGAATATTTTTAGATGAGTGGTCAATTTGATGTTTGTTGTGGAAAGGATGATAACAAAGTGTGATGTTCTTTTTTGCCTGGTAATTTGTAGCCATTCCCATGTAATATGTAAACATCTAAATGTACCTGACAGTAATGTAAGTTGATTTTCAGTAACATTTGCAATTTTGCTAATTGATGACACTTTTCAGCTGCTTGGCTGTAATATTTAGGTATTCAAAGACTTATAGACAACACCTGATACAGAACATGTAGGTAGAGTTGGACTGATAGTGATACATACCTAAGGCCAGACCAGTTTAATTTGTGGGTTCTCAGAATAGCCGCCACACCACCCATTCAGGACATTTTTACTCAGCACTATATCAAGCCATTCAACAATTTTACAGTGTAGCAAAATTGCCTAATTGCCTTTACAAGCACCTTACAGGGTGGGTGCATTTTTGTTGTGTTTTTTTCAAGCAGGAAACTTGAATAATCATATTATACTATGTCTTATGTAAGCCCCAGACTTCTTGCAAAATTTTTATTTTTTTTTGCCCCATCACTCCATATTTTTCCTAAGAAAATCTGAGAACCAAGTTCTCACAGTATTCTCAGGAGGGAGATTTAGTTGCCAACTAAATCTCCCTTCTTAGAATACCGTGAGAAGTTGGGTCTGTCAATAGTCTGTCTGAGCGGAAATATGTTGTTTCCTTTGTCGTCTGTCAACATCAAATTCAAAATGACACAATATCAAGACAAGTAAAGAGATGTTAATTTTACTATTTCAGGGGCTGTTGACTGTTATTTTTCTTATACAGCAGATGATTGCTTTGAATTTAAGTTTTGATTTTTATTAACTTAGATATGCTTTGTGATAGGTAACATTACATGAAGTTTTACTCCATTCTTTGACTGATTGAAAATGTATTTTTGACAATTGACATATTGGCTTTGAAAGTTTTCTTCTTGAGACAGTTCACCTTACACTGACTAACCAAATCATGTATAGAAGATTTTGTGCATTGTGATTGGTTGATTGTTTGATTGATTGATTTACTGATTGTTTTATAATTTATGATATAAGGCTAAGTGTTGATGTGTATTTTTTAAATTTCTTGCAGAAAGAATGGTCCTCTGCAGGCTATAATGCTACAAAACAAGTTGGAAGGGACCTAAGAAAGTGAGAATAGTGGATGGCATCACTACCCCACAGGTCAGTGACACCTGTTCACTATCATGTCTTATGAGGGTCTGCATGGGGTCCTGACAACGCTTTAAGCTGCATTCAGAAGAACCCCCTACGTACGTATTACTCTAAAATCATGGATCTAAAGGTGATTACGCAAAATTTGGTCCGTACTATGAATTACATAAATAAGACAGCCTTACGGAAAATTAAAAAAGGCTGCCTACCCCTTACGGAAAAGAGCATGCAATCCCCTTTTTATAATAGTTGTATCGGACATTCACAAAGTGTTTGCCCAGTACCTGGTAGCAGCTCTGACCTTTGACATTAGGCCCTGCCCCCTGCTAAATGTTGATCCAGAAAGCGGACACCTAATTTCTGGCCCCTGTTTTAAGTTTTCACCTTGTTGTATCATTATATTACAGCCAGTTGGCTCCCATCTGAGTAATTAGGTGCCTCCTCGAACAGGGGACCCCCATTTTATGACCCTTCCAAAAAGACGGTGCAGCCCCAACCATGATACTCTTTCCGGGATCAAACTTTTAAAACAATCTTTTGATGTGCAAGAGTTAGAATAAGTGTACATAGCCTTGCCTATAGCTCAGGTACAGCAAATACGTTTTGTCTCAAAGTCATACCTAATAGGACTGTACCATTATGCTTAAGAAGGGGGGTCAGGTTGCGCCAAGTGCCACTAAACCCCCCTCCTTCCACAGTGGATGTGACACATTCAGATCACGAGACTGTGACTGCCACCCGTATGCCGTTTGGCGCGAACTTCAAATTTCCCACAAGCCCGGCACGTGTGCACGCGCCCCCTGCCTCAAAACCAACCAGCGTACCTTCACCTCTGTCAACATTCCCCCAAAGAAGATTTGCCCCTGGGTGACTCCCGTGTGAAAGGCTTGAAAAGGCTGCTGTGTCTTTTCAGGTCACTTGCTGTGTATACCAGGGTGCCAGGAGCAGTGCAGGGCAGCCTGTCTTCCCTGAAAGAAATCAATGCGCTCCTTGGTGCCCCCATCTACAATTACTTGAACCCTTGGATCCCTTCAGGCTGGAGGGTATGTGAGGGGATTAATAAATAGCAGATCCTCTCAGTCTGGAGTCCTGACGATTGGCCAACATGGGAGAGGGTTCAGGTCACCTTTGCATGACCTCTAGTTTTAATGGCTTATCACATAGCAGGTACTGGGCTGCAATATTAGCTTTAGCGCACCGCCCCCTCTCTCCTCATGTTTGTACATTATACAGCACCGGCCATGGATTAGCCTGGTTGAGGCCTAGGAAAATCAATGTTGTGTTCCTGGTCATTGTCCTGAAAAAAAGGCGGTATAACGTTAGGTCTTTTTAAAAAGTATTTTGGCTCAAGTGAGCCCAAAAATGCTGCATCAGGACATTGGTATTTTCAACATTATATTGTAATCATACGCAATGATATACATTATTATGTACAGGCATATCAAGTATATCAATTAACTGAACAAAGACTTCAAAAATGGTACCTTACTGCTTTCTCTGCTTAGTACTCAGCTTTCGAGAAAGGTTGTGTTTGAGTTGAACATACACCACTACCAGTGGACTAGCCCCCTGCTGTAGTAATGTTGACAGTTGTGTGGCCCATGGGCTATTGAAATGGAGATAGGTGCCGCCCTATGCACCATGAAGGACTTTAACTTCAACTTAGGCCACACCAATCTAATTTCTTGGTTAACAGATTTTTTTATTCAATTTTAGCAACAACAAAAAAAATCATAAAAACAGAAGGCTGGGGTGAAAACTTGCACCTGACCCCGTTCACTCCCTGAAATTGTGTGCACCAAAGTACAAACTTTCCTCTGAGATTCTGTTTTCATGTTGATTTTCCAATCTAGTATTTTTTTTTAAAATTTCGTTCACCAAGAAATCAAAATGGTGTGGCCTTAGCGCACTACAGCCTAGTAGAAACAGTAGTTAAACTCCTTTGTCTCTGTTTGATTTCGGAGGCTGATGGAATTTGGAGCACCTGGCCTGTGTTGAAAGCTGTGACCTACTGACCCACTTGATAGACAGGAGTGCAGATGGTTTGCGTTTCTACCTGCTTTGTGACCAAAGTAATTACACTTCCGCTCATGTGTACATCTGACTTTCATGTTGTGCTTCAAAAAGTGCCAGCAAATTGAAATTTGCTCTATCATTCACATAAAAATTTGGTATTTTTTTCCAACATCTTTATGTATTTGTATAATCTTTAAATCAATCCACGGTGTGCTCTTTAGTGGAACAAATTAGCAAGGGGTCGTGGCATCACAGTAAGGACTCCCCTATTAGCTAGTATGAGGAGCTGTGACCTGAGGACACTGCTAATTTGTCCACCATCAAAGAGCACTGTAGATAATTGTTAACGTAATAACGTTAAAGAATCCAACACACTTTTTGACAAGAGTTGGGGTGACCCGGTGTGCTTGACTAAAATCGCAAGCTGTAGAAAAGCCACGTTGCAAAAAAAACCATCATGCTTCACCTCATTTGAAGACGTCAAAAAAGAAGAAAAGTAGTATCTGCCAGTTTAGAGAGTTAGCCCTTGTAAATTTGAATTTGTGTAAAACTGTCTGTTGCGAACAGCTTTAATTCTTAGTCTGAGAGTGAGAACAAGAAAGCATCAGATCACATACAAGGGTTACTATAAAATCATTTATAATCTCACAGTGGTTTCATTTCCCAGTGCAGAAGAAGGGAAAATTATGTTTTCGCAATGTTTTCGATTTGCCATTGAATTAGTAAGTGATTCTTTGGAAATGAATATTCACGGTGTCATAAATTCGCTTTGGAGAGGTCACTGTGAAAACTGCAAGAAGAAAACTACTGTGAAAGTTTCAACATTTACAGTATAAATTTGGCCACGCCATTTTTTTTTTTTGCTTCTTGGAATAGCCTCTCCTGTTTTTCCCATTTTTTTAAAAAAAAGAGGGTCGCTATTCCCATTCACAAATTTACACTCACAATTTTACTAGTTGCTCAATGGTAAAACTCAATAGCCACCAAAATAGATTATAAAGGCCTGCACAATAATTTACCTAAAAAGTGTGGTCATATTGATCATAAGTTATAAGTTTTCATTTATCAAAACTATTTCTCAATATCAATCCATATATTACATGGCGAAAGGTAATTTTGTTACTGAAATCATAGTACTACGTAGATCAAAGAAAGGGGTGTATTGGCGTTAAATGAGTCATACAAACCTGAAACTTGAATAATCCTCTTATTCTTTATGTTATGTAAACCCTTATCTTCACCCCAGACTATTTACACACAAAAAAAACTTTTCGCCCTGTCACTCTGAGAAGCAACAAATTAAATTGGTGTGGCCAACAAAATATAAAAGGAAAGAAAACAAACAAGGAGCATCAGAAACATAAGACAAGTTTGCCATGTTTTTTTTTACATGTTTGGCTGAAACAATTCTGTAGCAGTGTAACAGTGGGGTTCAAGCGCCTCGAACTGACCAGTCTAACTGGTCCGGAACTTTTAGCCTAGTGGTAAGCGTGTTGGATTCCCAAGCCGGCCGGATCGGGATCGGCGCGGGCTCAAATCTCGCCCCTTTGGGTTTTTACAGTGGAGTAAATTACAATGGAAGTGCTAATTCGCGGTGTCATGATTTTGCATTGGAGAGGTCACTGCAAAAACTGCGAAAATAAAACAACTGCAAACAATTCCAATTTTGCAGTATATGCTACACCTCTGTTGCATAAGTTCATTCATGATATATATGCATTACATTGTATACATGTTCTCCCATGCGATTGTTCTTGGGCCTTATATAAGCTTTCTTGTTGCTTTTGATCACAAAGATGAAAAGTTATTTTAAGATTCGCCGTGTTTCGTTTTGGCACTATCCACCACTTTAATTTGTTGTTGTTGTTGCGTAACGCTGGATCAATGGATTGTGGCAAATCATGGCACTAACAGCAATGCAAAATTAGGCAGGGCTGCTGATCCTGAGATGAAAAAAGCTTTCACATACAGAACTACTTCAGAATGGAACACCCTGCCACACCCATGAGTATGTCATCACATGGGAAATTCTACTGAAACACATGCCAGACTCCAAAAATTGAAACACTTACATGTACATCTAGAAACACATTTGCTTTGTTACGCCTAAAAACAGTTACTCAAGCAACTGGATATGATTTTGAAACAGTCATCTTATTACTTGGATGTCTAACCTTCATCAACCTATTGCTTTGTTAGTTTGAAATCATTGTATGCTACTGTAAAATCTTATGTTTTCTGTATGTTGATTGTAGTTCTATGTTATTTATGTATGTATGGTATATCCCTCTCCTGGAAGAGTAGCATCTAGTTTCACTTCAGTAGACAGCTGACGGAGAGTTGTTAGTCCCATACACTCCAGTGGATGAAAAAGCAATAAGTCTTTTGTTGCCCTACTTATGGAGAAGAAAGTCAGTGATCCCCTTTGAGAGCCTCCGATCAAAGTGAGATGTTCTTGTTTGTTGTTGGCTTCATCTTCCCCATCATCCTCTTTGATATGCAGGTTTCTGTCATTACACTAGAGCTTAGAACTTTAGACTGAAGAGGTTCACAAAAGATTATAAACATGGGGAAGATACCTCTGATTTAGCCATGCGGAAATTTTATCATAGAACTTTAGCTTTTCGCAAAGCTGAACAGCAAAATAGGGCCAGCAAAGCTATGTAAAGAAACTGGAAACACCATGACAATGGTTTGAAAGAAGCCCAGAATATTTCTGATGCATTGCATCATAGAAGACCATTTTGTTTCCAAAAATCCATATTTCACAAGTTGTTATTTCATGTATGCAGGAATGTTAAAGGAGATTTAACAGTTATGCTAGAGTCACATTTATATAGAGTTAAACCGGGCCCCTGTCAGGCCAGTTTGTGGGAAGGAAAATTATGATATGAAAGAACAAAACACACAATACATTAATGAAAATAGTCATTAGTATAATTTGGGTATATTTCTTGATATACACTTTATTTTTCCTTTCCGCAAACAGCCCAGCCTGGCCCCGGTTTGGAAATGTGACCCTGGCATAAGAGAGAGTTGAGGCCAGGGCTGTCTCCAGGACCCGTCCCTCCATCCCAGGACGGAAATTTATTTGTTGGGCAAAATCTGAACTCATTTATGCCATGAAACTGATGAAAATGTGTTTTCATACTGATAAAAATGTATTTTCAATAAAATGACCTCCCAAACAATGAGTGGGACGAAAATAAGAAAAAAGCTGGAGACAGCCCTGGATGAGACGGAATTATGGCTGTACTGGCCATAGATGATGCGTTTCATCTGCGTGCGGGCGCCATGTTGAATACTGTACGAACCATCCACCATACAAAATATGTTCAGGGAGGCAGGGACTGACCAGTGTTTCGTAATTTGCATACCAGGTCTGGAGGCGGATGACCTGACAGAATGACCAATGGGCCCCTCTCGGCCAGAGGGCGACATAATGTATGGATGCCTCTGCAGTGGACATCTCTCTCTGGACCACCGCTAGCTGTTTTCTGACACCTGTCATGTAACACTTAAGCCTGGGCAGAACATCTGATACCTGCTTGTACTATGGTCACATTTCCAAACTGTTTGCGGAAATGAAAATTATGATATAAAAGACTACAAAAAACACAAAACGTTTAAAAAATAGTCATGAGCATAGTAAGTGTATATTTTTTGATGTCCACTTCTATTTATCATTTCAGCAAACAGCCTGGCCGGGCCCCGGTTTAGAAATGTGACCATAGCATTATGAAGGGAGGAGGAAGACGGTTTTCGCTCGCAGCTCTGAATCTGTAGACTGAAACAGTGGGGTTTTTGTTGTTTTGTTTTTTTAATTTTGTGCTAGATTTTTTTTTTTTTTTTGGGTCACAAAATTGGTATTATTCAAGGAATAAACAAGCTAAACCTATTTTTTGTTATCACATTAAGTGTTGGATTTGCGGTACCGATGTTGAAACGTGAGACAAGGTTTGAATACAAATGTTGGGTATTTTGGGTTTGCATTCTCTGCTTTTCACAGACGACGCCTCATAAATTTTATATGGCTCGACCAGTAAAGATTTGAGTATTGTTATTAGGATGGCAGAGGGAAATATTCCCGGACGTACTATGTCATTATGAGCGTTGGTCAATTTTCATAAAGGAAATTTTGCAATAAAGAATGTTTCAAACAGACTTGATAATTTTTTGATTGATATTTTCTTATTGAGAAAGGCATTATCCTGTTCTTACAAATGATAAGAACATTTTTAAGAAGATTTGGGATTTTTGACAGGGGGTCCTTAATTTAATCAGTCACGTCTTGACGACCTCAGCATGTAGAGAGGGGCTTGCAAAGTTTATGGAGACGAATTTTAGACAATCCGGAAATCTAAAACAAGGCTTTTGTTTTCTTGTGAATATACAATGTGGACTTTCTCTTTTGGAATGATTCTTTATTCAATGAAATGCAAAAGTTTTTGCCAGCCCCGCAGCTATTTCTATGAATTTAAATGATTTATTGTATGTATATGACCTGAGGTGAAAAGTGTTCCTGATTTTCTATAAAAAAAACAATTATTGTCTGATTGTGTGTGTTTGTCATCAGGGCTATCTCCCGGACCCGTCCAGCCCGCAATGGAAATTTGCATGTTGGAACTGGGGGGGAAATTTCAACCTGTCAAAAAAATTGATGAAAATGTACTTTTGTCACCTCAAAATGACAGATTTAACAACATGGAAAAAATAAAAGCTCTCATATTTCATACCTGAGCTGAAAAGTGCTCTTGATTTCTTTACAAACTTTGTTGTATGTGTGTGTTTGTTTGTATGTGTGTGTTTGCATGTGTGTGTGTGTGTGTGTGTGTGTGTGTGTTTGTATGTATGTGTGTGTGTGTTTTTTTGTTGGCATGGTTATGGAAGATGGAAGAGGTGAAGGAATCAAGACTATATCAGAGACTACAACCCCAGAAAATAAAGCAATCACCCAGAGATAGCCGAGGGGTAGAACACAGTGCAGAATAGCTTTTGTGTCGGGTTGATGAATGATGGCGCTCAAAGCAGTAATGTTTGGGTGGCAGGGTCTTGATTTATGGCAAATATTTCCTGGGGCCAAAATGACAGCGATGCGGATCATTTCACCCCGTGTTCGCCTTCGTTCATTGTAGCATGCGCAGTCCAGTGGTTAGTGACCCTGCCACTGGACCAAGAAGTCGTGAGTTCAAATCCTGGCTGTATCAGGTGAATTGCTGACCCAACATGCACATTACTGGAAAGGGTCACAGTTCATAGGACGGGATGTTAAGCCGTGGTCCACTGTTCTGTACAAAAAGAAGTAGACAGATTTCTCTGGTACAATGAACCTGTACATAGCATCAGTTTTCTCTGTCATGACTAGCTTAACTGGTTTAAGATCACTTTCAACCCTGTGTTGGCGTTGACCACTTGCTCCCAGACCCCTCAAACCACAATATCTAAGAACACTTTGCAGAAGTTGCGATGGAACAGACACTGCAACACATTTTGCTACCCTCCCTGCAACATCTGTTTGCCAGTGATAAGTGGGAGTTTTAGCTCTTTTGTGCAGAAGGGGTATAAAACGCTTCAGGCAGCACATATTTTGATGTTCTTGTAAATACAGATGGTAAAAGTGACTACCTCATATAATGTCCTTTATAGAAGGTTGCAGTGAGTGTAGTGAAAGACTTCAGAAGGGTTAGGGGATGGTCATGTACAGTGTGTATATCATGAAGAATTCTTATCAAACCAAGCTTTCTGTCACTTGTCATAATACTAACTCAAACTCTTGTCCACACAGACACACATACATTCATGCATACACACACATGCATACACACACACGCAGATGCATAAAAACACACACACACAGCCACCAAACACATTATCTGCTTCAAAAACACGCACACACACACACACATGCATACATACACACTCATGCACACACACACACACATGCATACACACTCATGCACACACACACACACACAATCACACACACACACACACACACACATGCATAAACACACACTACCAACCAGCAACACTTCCAACATCTTTAACCACACAAGGTGTGAATGGGGAATCTTGAGAGCGAGACATCCAATTTTCTCCGAATCTTCCTGGTCTTTCATCACTGGGAAAGGTGTGTGCCATCTTGGACTGAAAGAAGCCACCATCGTTTATTACTTATGCAAAAGAAGCGCAATATGGTGTTTACTTTGTGTGTTGCAATCAGTTGCAGTCAAACTGACAAATGGTTGGATTATTGCGTATATTCATCTCTGTTGGTGATTCACACAGCTGTCCGAGGTTCTGTCACCTCTTAACCCCTGAAAGAAGCAGCGGACAATTTTTCAGAGTGACCACTGAAAGCTTCGCACAAATTGCCGCCTGCTTATTCATGTTTAAGTAAAGTCCATGCATAGAAACGAAAATCAATCGCACAATTTCACAAATGAGAGCATTTTTCACATTTGGGCTGGCAGTTCAATAGGTTACAAAAGCCTGACGGACACACGGAAAATGTGATGGCATGAAACGGTCTGGTGAAAACCAGCAAGGCTACAGTCTATTAATCGTTAATTTTACAGATGTTCAGAACTTAGGAAATGGATTATGTTGAAGATACTTGGCCTATGTAACCCAAGGTTAGAAAGCACCAAATTTGGGAGGATGTTGTACGTTTTTACAAAAACTGATGACATTCCATGGTGGAGATTTAATTAAATTACTGCATTATTTGTTATCTTATGGCAGAAATGGGACTTTAGGCAGTAATGAGAAAATCCTGGTGACACATTCTTCAAAGTTTGCTTTCTTTAAATGTTGAATACTGTAAATGCATTTAAGTTTGCATGGTTTTTATATCGCGGCAATCGCGCTAAGGCGAAAATGGGGTGTTCTCGGTGGTTTCAAGTTTGCGGCAGCGCTATAGGCACATACTGCTACTGTATTGTACACGGTAATGTTCGCGGTAGATTTAACATTTCTGCATTTACAGTAATTTCTATGAAGCTATGTGTAAGTGTATAGTTACAGTGTGTGTGTGTGTATACTTATTTATTTCGGGTTGGTACAATGCATACGTTTTAATCTTCAAGAGTCAACTAAATGTATATTATTAGCTCACCATGTATGTTACTATTTTATATTATTGTAATCATTAGTATTTTTATGCTAAACATTTAGTGTTTGTGGCATTGTCAAGATGAACTATAAACTTGAGTGCAACACCACATTTTTAAATTTTTGAATATTCAAAAATCTGTAACTGTTATTTATTTACAGCAAATCAACAAACACCAAGTCTGCATCTTTTCCTAACCCAGCCACCACAGTGCATCCCGGGTGTTACTTTGCCAGGCCAGCACTTTCCTGTACCTGTCGTCGCAGCAGAATTGATCACCATTATTTTCACCCCACAATTAAATCCATCATCTGCTACAAGCCATTTGTCACCCCGGAGTCATCGCTGGGGACGGGCCGCGCGGTGACCAATTGCCCGGTGTTGTGGCCCCGGCCAAATAACATGACCTTGCCAATATCACCCAATATGAGGGTGCTTCCAAAGTGACTGAGGACTGCGAATGAACATTGTTGTGTGAATGAAAATAGGGCTGTCTCCAGGTTTTTTTTTCATCCCACTCATTGTTATGGGGCCCATTCTTTTGATGTTCCTTGTTAAGTATTGTATGTATATTTTCATCAATTTCTTGTCACAAAGTTCAGATTTTTTGTACAGACAGGGTTAAACAGTTTCCATCCCAACAACTAAACTTCCCTCTGAGGACGAAGGGACAGGTTGTGTAGGGTCCTGAAGACAGCCCTGGAATTAACATGTTGTGTTGTATCGAATGTAATTACAATTGTACCATATGTATATGTTTTTTAGAACAGGGCTTCTTATAAGCATGTTTTGCCCAATCCTCGATGAATAAATGTGAATGCTGTATGAAAGACTCAAAGGATTTGGGACTACTTCTGTAGAATAATATGCAAAAGGTTCTTCTGATGCAACATTCAATTAAGTCTAAAAGAAATGATTCTATCTTGGATTCAGAACTAGTCAATTCTTTATCAGTAACCAATTGTAGCTAGGGATATTTGAATATATTAATGTCATTTTCAGAACAAGCAGTAATAGAGGTGGTACTGGAACATGGATTGTACCATAAGTTTGTACTGTGGTACAAAACTATAGATCAGCACCACGGACAGGGCTGTACCATAAGTGTACAGTGTGGTACAAAACCACAGATCAGCACCACGGACAGGGATGTACCATAAGTGTGTAGTGTGGTACAAAACTACGGATCAGTACCACGGACAGGACTGTACAGTAATTGTGTAGTGTGGTACGAAACCACAGATCAGCACCACGGACAGGGCTGTACCATAAAAGTGTAGTGTGGTACAAAACTACAAATCAGCACCATGGACAGGACTGTACCGTGTGTAGTGTGGTACAAAACTACGGATCAGTACCACGGACCGGACTGTACTATAAGTGTGTAGTGTGGTACAAAACTACAAATCAGCACCATGGACACGACTGTACCGTGTGTAGCGTGGTACAAAACTACAGATCAGTACCACGGACAGGACTGTACCATAAGTGTGTAGTGTGGTACAAAACTACAGATCAGTACCACGGACAGGGCTGTACTATAAGTGTGTTATGTGGTACAATACTACAGATCTGCACCACGGGCAGGGCCGTACCATGAGTGTGTAGTGTGGTACAAAACTGCATATCAACACCATGGACATGACTGTACCATAAGTGTGTAGTGTGGTACAAAACTACTAATCAGCACCATGAACAGGATTGTACCATAAGTGTGTAGTGTGGTACAAAATTACAGGTCAGTACCACGGGCAGGGCTACGCCATAAGTGTGTAGTGTTGTACAAACCATAAGTGTGTAGTCCGGTACAAAACTACGGATAAGCACCACGGACACGGCTGTGCCATAAGTGTGTAGTGTGGTACAAAACTACAGATCAGTACCAAGGACGGGGCTGTACCATAAGTGTGTAGTGTGGTAAAAAGAACTACAAATCAGCACCATGAACAGGACTGTACAATAAGTGTGTAGTGTGGCACACGACTACAGGTCAGTACCACGGACAGGGCTGTACCATAAGTGTGGAGTGTGGTACAAAACTAAAGATCGGCACCACGGACAGGACCGTACCATGAGTGTGTAGTATGGTATGGTACCAACTGCAGATCAGTACCATGGACAGGACTGTACCATAAGTGTGCAGTGTGGTACAAACTGCAGATCAGTACCACGGACAGGACTGTACCATAAGTGTGGTACAAAACTAAAGATCAGCACCACGGGCAGGACGTACTATATTACAGTAGGTTTTAGCTCGTTTATTTCATCATCGCTACGTTGTCTCCGCAAATATCTCCTTAACCTATCCTTCAAATTATTCAATTTTCGTTTGCAATTTCCAATCAAGCGCTGACACAAACATGATCACTTCAATCCTACACCAAATGATAGTATTTGACCCGCATTCTCCGACGATAGATACGGCACGCATTACCGCGCTATAGGAATATCCGTCCAAAGTTGTTCGCATAATTCCAGATTTCACATCGTTAGTATGCCAATACCCTCTCTCGAAAACAGTAATAGATCGTTACTCGTCCACATTAGGTCACCATAGTTTTGCATTCCGGTTAGAAATTATATGACTCAGACCCAGTTTTCAGCAATGCGGCAAACACCGGTTTCTATTCGCACACCGAACTCAAACGCCATAGGATACTGCACCGATACAGACCGCCTACAGCGCGCGTTCACCTTGACCTTTGGCACGATACGTCAGAAATACGTTATGAGGAATGCTACATATCTGAGTATGGAAAACGCCACCTAGTTCTTCGGATGAAAAGGACACGTATCTTCCTTTAACTAGTCAGAGGGACAACGGTATAATCTTCCAAGACTGGAATCTATGCCAAAGACGAACAAGAAAGATTTGCTATTTTTAACAATGTCTAGTTACTAAATGTAGTTACTTC
The DNA here is from genome assembly GCF_035083965.1 of Branchiostoma lanceolatum. Lineage (NCBI taxonomy): Eukaryota > Metazoa > Chordata > Leptocardii > Amphioxiformes > Branchiostomatidae > Branchiostoma > Branchiostoma lanceolatum. Next base: position 6,376,362 of record NC_089728.1, read on the forward strand.
GGTGCCAATTTGTATGTAACTTTGAATAGTTATGAAAAGTGTTACTGGCATCAGTAATCTTACACTTCATGTAAACATCTCTTTTGGCCTAAATGCCTTCAATAAAGTAATGCCAAATGTCTACATCGTGGCATCATGTGGCGCAATGGTTGGTACAGGTTAGAGCGTTTGACTCAGAGCCAATAGGTCGCTCGGGTTCAATCTCCAGACATGCCCCGATGTTGTGCCCTTGCAAAAGGCACCTTACATGCCCTTTTCCACTTAACGGTGGTGTACACCCACTGTACACCTCGAGTCTGTCCGTTTGATGTGTGTCCTAACGAATTTGTTGCGCCAATGTGTCAAGAACTGCACATTTGCTACCAATAATAGTAAAAAAAACCTGAGTTGTGTATTGACAGGTGTCAGTCAAACCCAGGACATGGACAGGGAACCATTCCGCTGACATCCCCGCCACTTGAGGCAGCGTAACCTCTGGTGAGTGGGGTCAAGTGGGCAGCGCGCGGGCACTACCGACCGCGGCTCTGTCTGAGTAGTGGACTGGTGGGATCCTGCATATGGTATCTAGATGGCGACTCCGTCCCTTTTATCTTCAAGCAGATGTAGCAGTTGGGCCTGATTCTCCTATTATTGTGTCGGTTAGTCCACTCTGAGTGAACTGCGAGCTTGTCTCGAGTATTGATGTTTCTCAGTTATGGAGAAGAGATGCTGTTCCATCCAGTAACCAAAACCGAAGTTCCGTGTGGACTGCGCCTGTTTGCGACAGATTACTGCCGCGACTCGTTCACGCCCATTCCCGGCGTTTTGCCAATATCGAGTTTTTTTTTATTCAAAAAAAAATCGCCATTTCAGGCGACAAAATGGAGCCGATTGGTGACAAATTGTAGCCAATTGGCGACTGTTCGCGACAAGTTGGCGAATGTCTTTCGCAGTGCAGTGAGATACTAGTACCCGCTTCTGCAGAGAAGTTGGCTTAGCAGCTCGGCTGAAGTTGCGATCGAAGTGGACCGCATCTCGCCCAAGGCCAGGTAAAAGGCACGGGGTCGTGCCTCCGCGCTTATCCCAGGTCAGGCGGCCCGTCTCGCCCGTTTCCTCGGGCGGAGAGGCCGAGACACCCTGGCTACAGCCGCCCGTGATGCCCGCTCCGATAACACCCCGGTAAAATTGAAAGGGATAACACTTTCGATCCGCAAACACTCCTGGCCACGATGAGAAGGCCAAGAAGTTATCTGGACGGATTCGACACGCAACGCTCGCGACGCCCTTTCCGTAATCTTCCTCCCGAGCTCGGGCGCGAGATGGTTGAGAGAGATTGAGCGGCCCGACTTGCTGCTAGCTTCTATTCATTTTCTATTCCCGGCTTCGTTTTGGTGATCGAGCCGCCGATTTTAACCGAGGGCAGTGGCGGTGCTTACACGGGGTTAATTGTACAGGACGGTTCAGATGTCGTCTGATAGATTACCACACGCATACACACACACTCTGTCACCAGCTCTCTACATTCTAAACTCCTTTGCTGAAGAAAAATTGGCTGCTGCGCCAGTTACCTAGCCTCTACCAGACTCCACAGGTCGATGGAAAAAATAGTAGAAATTGGCCAAATAGACGGATAACATGCCAGAGGGGTTAGTCCGCTAAGGGAGTTACAGTTTCCGACCTTGGCTACCAGGCGACCTAGGCTACCAGTTACCATCAAAGTGTTGACTTTTCTGACAGAGAAACGAAACTGTCGCGACCCAGTTTAGAGTGATAGCCTGTGAAATCGTTGGTCTTTTCCCACCGATTTGTGACAACATGCGCAGTTAAAGAACTTTGCATTCATATTACTGTTTCGAAAAAATCTAAAATGATACACATACAAACGAGTTGAATACACACGTAACAATATGCGGAAGTGGTGTTGCTTTCAAAAGCGATCGTAACGTATAGGAAAATAAAAAAAATATCTATTTCGTACCACTGTTCAAGTTTTTCTCAACAATTATCTACACGCTTGTACGTTATTATTAACAACGTGACAACTGAAAACCATTGATTGATGGACCGTTAGCATCGCCTGAAAGTGTAGCCCATAGGGTCAATCCCTGTCGTAGCGAATTAAACATGGAGTAACGTGTGGAGAAGCGAAAGTTTCGTCCGAAAAGAAAAATACTCGTTTGGGTTGCTTTAATAGTTCTTTCGTAGATAAGTTTATATCATTTGCAAATGTTCATGAATGATTTAAAAAAATGTTGATTACAGTGAGGGTAATGAGTACTGCCAGTAACGTTTTCAGCTTTCTTCTTAGAGCGACTTGGCGCAAAGCTTAGAGTTTATAAATTAAGGAAACTCTCGCAAGAATATTTTGTTAATGAACTGTGGAGTAACTGTGTGAAAGTGTATGGTCAGTACACCGTAAATGCAGTTACTTTCGCAATGATATTATTTCGCGGTGGGAGGAAAGAGGAGTTTTTCGCTGTGTTTCTAACTCGAGGTGGAAATATATCTGTGTACATCAGTTATACATTGGAAACATATTCGCGGTATCATGAATTCGCAGTGGAGAGCTCACCGCGAAAATTCTAAACCACCGCGAAAGTTTCAAAATGTAACTTTATATCACTGGACGCATGGGCGCCGCTCTGGTTGGAAAGTAGCCTCCACCAGGCCTTCCCACGGGGGTACGGATCGTAGAATTCGCCAAAAAAGTTCAATAATTGGCCAGGAGAGTCAGCCCACCGTGGGAAGGTTAACATTCCCCCCTCGGAACCTATGGTGGCCAAACTCTCCTGGCAATTATTCTCCCTATATCCGGCGTAGTCAGTCTGGTAGAGACTATTTCGAATCAGAGCCCTTTTGTCCACACCGTGATCCCCGCTTTCTGGGAAAATTTCTCTGGCGGGCGACGATAAGGCTCGGCAATATACCCGGCTAGTGATGGGGGCTTAGGGACGGATTTGTACGGCTTACTGCTGTCGGTGTAGTTTAGAAACGCGGTTCGTTCAGTCGAGTCTACGAGGTGCAAGCTACGGGACTGATGTATGTATGTGCGTAAAGAAGAGTGCGGCAAAGGCTACCTTCTCTAGTGGTTCATGCTCAAATGAGTATAGTACACAAAGTCAGTACTGTGAAACGTTCCTGTCTACGGCGGGTGAGTTTTCCTTGTAAAAGGTAGTCCCGTAGCCTTCTTGAGGCCGTAGAGGCAGTGGGTTGTTTATCCACTATGTCTAGGGTATGGTAATGAGAGGCAGAGCCCATCGCTCTCCTTTCACCACCGTTTACATCCCCAGCCGAAGTCAGGTACTCATTTTTACACCTAGGTGGTGTGAGGAAAGTCGTGTTAAGTGCCTTTCCCAACTTCTGACACAACATCGGTGGCGTGTCAGAGGATTTGAACCCAGGACCTCTGCGTTCTGGGCCAAATACCCTAACCTTTACGCCAACAGGACGTCACTTTACCTTTTACTTATAACTCACGTACATGTTCCCGCGATTTTTTCATCCGCGCGCCGAAATGGAAGACTAGCTGCATGAACACACATCTTGGCATCTTTTTCTTTGTAAGACGGGAACTAAAAGCTATACCAGGTTAAACTAAGTAACTTCGAGGACAACGCTTAATCTTAAACTTGTGTGTCAAACGGAAGTCTGACACATCTCAATGCTAAAGAACGCCCTATCATGCCTATGGCCTACATCACAGCTAAACCTTCATATGTGTACTTTGTATGGTGCTAAGATATTACTAAAGTCGCCAGGCTTTGTCAGTGCTCTATATACTATGCTTAATTCAGACAGCGGCCGGCCACGTATTACGTCAAATTCGACAGGCTGGTTTTGCTTCACGCTACTTTGAATGCGCCGATTACGCGCCCTATATTAAATTTAAGCGGTCCCGACTACGAAGTACGTGGAATCACAACGGCTGATTACGCTCTATGGAAAGGGCATGCCTTCCCCCAATAGCATCCTCTGTATAAAGTTGCTTTTGACATCTCCATGTCGTCCTTTCATCTGCCAAATGCAGTCGAACCAAAGTTCCTCCCCCAACCAGTAACCAGGATGGTTCATACAAAAAGAAAAGTCACATGCCACTCACAGAACATCGTATCCTATGGTTGTGGCTAGCTAAAGCCTCCACCAGGCCTACGGGCTTTAGTAATAATAATGCCAGGAGAGTCAGTCTGCGGGAAGCCATTTTACACCAATGAAACCCCTAGATGGCCAAACTCAACTGTCCACTCTCCCTATAGCTAGCGTGGCAGAGATTTGAGAGGTCTGACTATGAATTACGTGGATTTAAAACTGAAAAGGGCATAACAGTTCCTCCAATAGTATTCTCTCAACATTTCCTAGGCAGGCGGAGCAAGTTTGAATGCTCATCCCTCTCGGCCAAAATGATTCATCCGACCAGAAAAGTCACGCGCGGCTCACAGAACCTCGTCTGACTGCGACTAGCCTCCACCAGGCCTCTCTAAGGATTTATGGACAGTAGAATTTGGCAAAAAAGGTGGATAATTGGCCAAGAGAGTCAGTAACATTTCACATAGAAAGTGGCCAAAGTCCCCAAGCAAATCATTCTCCCTATAACCATTGTAGTTAGTCTGGGTAGTGGTAGAAGCTATGAATATGGGATATTTGTTTTGCTAGCAATATGGAATCAGGGCACAATCCGATAAGTGGAAGAATGGCAACGGAAAAGAAAAGTCACACGCCGCTCATAGAACATCGTCTGACTGTGATCGTGACCTGGTGACGAAGTCTTTATGATGATGACGTGTGAAACGTGCCAGCCACGTGCCACACTCAGCCTGTTACGCACGCGCAAAGCGACCTGTAACGCACAGAACGGGCCCAAGGGCACGTTCATATTAAAGAGTTGTTCTGGGAAAAGAACAATCAGCTATTGTTGTATTCATAAGAATAGTACGCGTAGAACAGGGAGAGTTTTGAAACAAACAAAAAAACATATATCTCGCGTTTGTCACTGAAGTTACGCAACAGCAGTATGTCAGTACGTCATGTTTTTTTGTTTAGGTAGCTACTCACTTCTTCAACACGATTTGAAGACATGTTTGGAAGCTGTTTGGAATCTAAAAGAAAGAGGTGGCGAAGCATTGACTATCAGAATTAGAGAACCAGTACATGTATTTGGAAGCAATGTCACCAAGCGATGATTTGAAAGCAGGCAAAAGAAACACTTTCGATGTTCCGTTGTTCGTGTCTAATACCACGGCCTTCACCAGGCCTTCCTGCGGGGGTACGGATCGTAGAATTCGGCCAAAAAGGAATAATTGGTCAGGAGAGTCAGTCCACAGTAAGATAGGATCAGTAAGGTTAGTCAACCCCTTTGCTAACCAAACTCCCCTGGCAAATAATTGTCTCTGTTAGCCAGCGTAGTCAGGCTGGTAGAGACTAGATACCAATCAGCATCTGATTCTGAGTACCAGTCAGTCAACACGATCATTACTGTAATTCACTTTATCTTCACGGTAGCAAAATTTCACGGTGTAGGGAAAATCCACATTTTCATTGAACTTCAACTGTGGCGGCAAGTGATTTACAGAATGGTTGTGTGAAGGAATCATAAATAATTACAACAGATTTTTCACTGTGATGATAAGTTCACGGTACAGAGGTGACCGTGAAAACATTGAACATAAATTTAGTGAAAGAAACAAGGAGTATTATCAATCAGTGTTAAACCTTTCTATTACGCACGCGCACAGCGGCTTGTAACGCACACAGCAGGCCCAAGGGTACGTTCATATTGAAAGGGTTTTTCCAGGAAAAGAACAATCAGCTATTGTTATTTTCATAAGAATCGTAGGACGGCGAGGGTTTTGATTTGAATCAAAGAAAAGAAAGCTGAAATCAAATTTCTTGCGTTCTCCATTAAAGTTGCGCACAAGCGATGCAAGTACAATTCATTTTTGTTTTAAAACGACTTCTCATTTCATCATACGTTTGTGAAATACATTGCCGTTGTGTCACTTGAGAAAGGAAAAAGAGGATGCGAAGCATTTGTCTTCAGAATCAGAGAATCAGTATTATGGACTAGAGATGGTCGTTGGGAGAGATGCCATCTAGCGATGGTTTTACAAACAGCAGGCAAAACATACACGAGAAAAGTCCTTCCTCCCTAGGCTTCTGATACCAAGAAGAAGACCAGCCAGTGAAGACATTATCATTCAGAGTGAAACCTTTCAGGTTTTGTATTTTTTAGCTAAATACTTCATTCAACCTATATATGGTAGTGTTATTATCAAAAGTCTTTTTCAAAATGAAAAAAGGATATAAATCATAAATAATCATAGTCACATACTTGTTGAGTTATCATAGAAAAAACTTTCGGTACCAAATGAATTTAGATTTTAATGCTGTTGAATGTAGAGAACAATTACACAGTAGCACTTTTCACATGTGCATTTGTGAACACCAACAGACAACACAAGTTTGCTTAGTATCAAAACAGCCGACAACAAAACATGCGACTATATAAACCACATCAAGTAATGTTACACCCAAATGGAATAAAACAGGGTATATGGAATTAAGTCATGTGTTGAGATGCAGTTCTCAACAAAACATTGTGACTATGACTGATACATTTTAAAGACGATTTAACATCAAAAGAGGCCCATTGCAAAGGTTCTGAGAACCTTAACTGCCCTAATACATGTATATCTCTTTTATCTTTCGTGTGTTGTGCCCAAGGGCGATATTCTCATTATGACTTTGTCACATTCATTCTTCAAATTGTAAGAAAATATATTTGATACCATTTGTTAACATTAAATTGGCATTTGGTAATATTGTTATTACACTGCAGTGACTGTAAACATACACTGTTCAACTGCACCATCTACCCTCCAAACTAAGAAGTGCAGGATGGCTCTGACTCCCACAATATTTGTTTGAAATTGCTTCTTTTCATCATATATCACACTTTTCACCCAAATTTAGTACACGAAATATCTTGTTGCCTAAGGCACCTTTAATTTTTTCTGACATAAGTGGTTTGTATTTGCAATGAAATCTTAATAAAACATTTATGTACTACCATAGTGCATAAAAAAAAGTAAAAATGGATGTATCTATGTGGAATAAGAATACTGAAAGATGATACACACATATTGCTTCTTTACGTGCATTTCTTTAAGAGTCACATATGAAATAACCCAATCATGCGCTGGTAAATTATCCAAAAAACTGACATCAAATAATTTAGAATAGTCCTAAACAGTGAAACATTATCAATCTCTTCAAGTCTGAACCCTCAGAGAAAGATCAAAGTTTACGTGTCTTAAAAGATTACCTGTCCTGGAAACTGGTCACATATTTTGTGACTAACAATCAGTAATACAAAAAAAATGCCACTCAACGATGTACAGATCCAAACAAATTTGTACAGACCTAGAACTGGTATCGCATACATGTCATTCAATTAATCCTTTTTAAAAATTTATTTCTCTCTCTCCCACAGTTTGTTTTATCCTCAACAGTGAAAGACAATCAATCTATCGATTCAGGACTCTCAGAGAAAAATGCTTTTTTGCTTCCATTGTTTGCAAAGTTAATCCCCTGCTGAAATTAACAAACACTAATACATAATAAAATTCAACTAAATGTATAGATCTATATGAGTTTCTATAGAGAAGGCTGTTTCTTATGCATTTTGGAAGCCTGATCTTTACTTGGCCTTTTCTGCGTAGAAGAGGCCCCATTTCTGGTCTCCCAGCTCGCAGCGGTGCAGCTTCTCTTTCCAACCATCAATGATGTACCTGAAGTCCTCCTCAGAAAACTCCTGGAGAAGGGGGAGGGGGGTAGACATTAAGATATCGTCACTTCTTTGAGCCTGAAATTTATACTCTCCAAGCAGAGGTTTGGTTCTGCGGTTCAGGCCTGTTTTTTTACGTCTTTTTAGGCATTTGGCTGGTGAAGAGGAAAACCTGACAAAATAGAAAGCCTGACAAAAATGCCTAAAAAGACGTCAGAAACAAGCCGGAGCTAAACCTCTGCTTGGAGAGTATAAATTCATGGTCCATCTACACATTCATTGAGAGCAACATTATGCAAATTGTTACCAAGGCTGAAATTGACATCAAATGGATAGAACAGTACCAAAGCCTCCTGCTAGGGGGAGTCGATGAGGCACTACAGAGGGAAGTAATTACCTTGATGAACTCTTCCTTGTTCGCCTCTGTTCTGGCCACCTCCCTGTTGAGGATGTCAGTGAACTGCTGTGTGCGGTCCTCTGCCTGAACATTTACGAAACCAGCCTCTTCCAAAAGCTGAAGAAAACAGAAAAAGTTGATTTTATTTATGAAATTACTTGTAAACAATGTTTTTCCATTCCTCAAAACAAAGGAGACCAATCCCATATAACTGACTTGCTCACAATTTCCTTAAATCATTTTTGGAGTAAACTTAATAATTTGCTTCAGATATATTCATTATAAGGCCACACCAATTTAATTTGTTGCTTCTCATATTTTTTCAGAAAAAAATTGGAGCAACAGGGCAAAATAAATAAAAAGTTTTTAGCAAATAGTCTGGGGTGAAGTCGTGAAGATAAGGGTTTAAATAACATAAAGAATAAGAGAATTATTCAAATTTGAGCTTTGTATGGCTCATTTTATGCAATGCACATCTTCCTTTGATCTAGTTCTATAATTTCAGTAACAAAATTAAATTACCTTTTGCCATGTAATATATGGATTGATATTGAGAAATAGTTTTAGTTAAGTTATAACTCATGATATGACCACACTTTTTAGGTATGTGCAGGCCTTTATAATCTATTTTGCTGGCTATTGAGTTTTACAACTGAACAAATAGTAAAATTGGGAGTGAAAATTTGGGAATGGGAATAGTAACCCATTTTTTTTTTTCAAAATGGGAAAAACAGGACATGCTATTCCAAGAAGCAACAAATTAAATTGGCGTGACCTAACATCTGTATAATGGATCCTACAGTATATCTTCTACAATCTTCTACCTTCAAATTGTACTAATAATAACATACTCATTGTAACAAAAGGAAATGCAATGTGTGTAATTGACAGTACAATGTTTTCCGTACTTTGTTCAGGAATAAGATTAAAAAAACACTTATATAAACAATTATATATATTCATACATCTTTAGAAAACCACCCACCTTGCCATACTTCGCTGGACTGTAGAGAGTGTAACCCCTCTGTTCTACATACTTCTTGAAGATGTCGGACCACTCCTTGTCTCCACAGCAGTAGTCTGAGATAAGAAGCTTGCCTCCTGGCTTCAGCCACGTCTGGAAGAAAAAATAAAATCTTTAAGTAAACATTCAAGATCAACATACTTCAGATGACTAATTCACTTTCATTCTCTAGTTGGAAAGTTAGACCAAAACTAAAGTCTCATTCTGAAAAAGAAAGATCTTGGATCTTGTAACACTGCATGCAATAATATATTAATGATTCTGTCACTCATTTAAGTTTTCTTACACCCTCTTTCCAGCAGCGGCTGCGACCGCACTACAACCGCTTTTATAAGTAACCAACATCTATATTTGACACGTTTCTCAACGAATTTCATAGATAAAGAGCAAATATTTTTGGTGTTTTTTTCTTCTTGAGGATCATACTTTTGCATCTAACATCATATTCCAGTTATCAATTATGAAATCAAGGGTCATACAAATCCAATGTTGGGTTGCAGTATCTTGGATGAGCAAATCTTAGATGGAGCTCATCAGGAAATGTGTGTGGCCTCACTGGCGTGGATCCGTCGGATAAAGCCGCTTGGAAGCGTGGTATGACTTAGAAGCCAATTGCTGCCCACCCTTGTCAGAGAACCTTGCAGCAGTATAATCAAATACTGGATACTACTGTATGGTTGCTCAGCACAGAGCGCCTAGAGAAAAGGGTGCCTTACCAAAAATCTCTGGAAGAGAGGTAGCTTGTCCTTGATGTGTAAGATGGTGTCTCGGCTGTAGACGACGTCAAACGTCTCAGCAGGGTATTCACGCTTCGTACAGTCGCTTATCTCAAAATGCACCTAGGAAAATAAAAGGATTTTGAAGAAACTAAAGTCATTTGTGGTACATTGAGAAATGCAGAAATTGGATAAAAGTTTGAAAATGTGCTCTTTTCTCATATTAAGACAGATGAGATTTCAAACCTAGCAAACAATGTTTAGTCAGACAGTTATACATTGTATATAACAAATTACCTACTTTCAAGAGATACACAAAAATTTTGTATGTAATGTTTGGACATTCTAGACCATCTAATGATGAAATATTTGCAGCTAAAATGATCAGAGGAATTACAGAGAAGAAGAAAATTGTGCCTTATCTAACTTTAGGTAAAGAAGTGTTTTCGAAGTCCAAACTTACCTTGGTGATATTTTCTTGACTGGCCCTTTCTGTGGCAATCTCTATCATATTGGTGGACAGATCCATGGCAGTCACCTCCGCTCCAAATTTCTGGAAAAAGATAGAGAGTGTTTTTGACAAATTGTTCGTATCACATAGCAGAATGCCAGATTGCACAAAAGTCATACACTGGAGCACCTGGTTGTGTTGGTTCTGTCAGTGTTCGCGACCTAGTTTTGCCAGACACCCCATGAATGTAATACTGCCAATGGAATTTGGTCCCGAAACCATTGGCAAGAGCAACTCAATTTACCAATAAGTATTACTGGTCCTTCTGAATTCACAGTTAAGCGTTGCCAGGGTCCCCCCATGCAGCCGCTCCTGTTAGCCTCAAAGCTCTGCACGTATCCAGAACCCTGCACAACCCAACACACTTATCCAGAAGAGTAGATGACACAGTGTGCTTGGCTAAAATGATGTGAGTCATAACGAAGCTGCATTGCACCATCAGCTTCCTAAAACATTACTACGCTTCTTCTGTAGCCTCCTTCGCAGCCTTCCACAAGCACTGGCGTTTATTATTAGGGGAGCCCTGATTCACGATTTTCAACATACATGACCTTTCTGACATAAGAACCTGGCCCATATGTTGAAAATTGCAAATCAACAAAAAACGCCAGCGCTCCTGGAAGGCCGTGAAGGAGGCTACTTCTTCTGAAGCATTACACTTTGAGTTCAACCTAGCGACTAGGACTGTATGTAGTCTACATACAGTTCACTATTATCTAACTTGTATATGGTCTTGTGTGGTACCTTTGCCATGTAGAAATCACCTCCCCCGATGCCACAGCCCACATCGAGAACATGTTGGTCTGGCTGTAGGTCCAACCTGGCTACAAACTCCTGGAAAATGAAAAACAAACAATCAGAAGAGATGTCAGTCTTCATCATTGACTCCAGCACCACAGACAACAAGGCAGAACTGAGGATGCATGGCAATATACTGCATCATTTGTAAAGCCCGCCTCTAGGGTATCCCACCCAGCCATAATGTATATCGGGAAAAGTGGAAACGCACACACACACACAAACACACAGACAAGCAAGCGGAAATTTAGACTATCTTTGTGCAGTCCCTTTGAAAATGTTTCCAAAATATCTAAGCAAATTCAAATAAATTTCATATTCAATTTTTTTAGATTTACAACCATTGTGACTTAGATATTCTTTTATTCAAAATAATTCAAACTAGTCTATCCAATTCACCATTTTCTGACTAAGAATATACCTTGTAAAATTAATCGATAATGTTGACAAAACAAGCTTCTATAGTTTCAAGTAAATGACATCACATCAGAACACAGTTATCTATTAGTTACCTCTGTAGTTTCTGGTCCACCGGTGCTGACGTATCCATACCCAAAGATCTTCTCGTAGCGTAGGATCCCGTTCCTCGTGTACTGCTGGGCGTCCAGGAACTGCTGGAAGGTCTTGTAGCCGTTGTGCGCCATGCCCTGCAGTCGTCTCTTCTTGATGACCCAACAGAACTGATTCACGTTCTTCTTTACCTGGGGAGATAGATGGCGGCTTTGTTCATGAAACTTGGCAGTCACAACTTTTTTTTTACAACTCCTTCTTTTTATTGGTTTTCAAATGATATTCAACGAATAAAAAAAAAACATGGCACACATACAAAATAAGCGGCAACATGTGTAACAACAAAACTGAAACATAAAGACATTGATCACAAAACGTAAACTTGGGGATACTTAAATTTTCAACTGCAAAAACATTGAAAACTACATATGACAAGTAAATTCATTTTTTAATACGAAATCATTACAGTCATGTGTAAATGATTCAAGCAAATCTATTTACATCCCTGCCTCTTCCAGGTTTAAGAAACCAACATGGCGGCTCTGACGTCATCGCGCAAACGTCCTACCGTGCGTTCCCGCGCTAGGGCAAAGGTCAATTACTTGTGTCATCAGGCCTATGATATCACCGTATCACCGACGCGTGGGCATGACGTGAGAGGCTACGGGGAAACTAGTCAGGCTTCTGTTGGTTTGAATGGTTTAAATTCTGAGCTTTTGAATCGCTCCCTGAACTCCTAAAGGAGACTATGGCAGGTTGAAGCTGAAAAAACAAGTCCTGGCCAAGACATGGATCATACTCTACTCAACACCCCCCTCCCCACTACAGAACGATGTCATAAACCGTAGCGACCGTAACATGATTTATGGCAATAACAAACATATATAAACGTTACCCACGTGCTCTGAGACTTCTAAATCGCACCAACGCATCTACATTTACACTCATTCACTAACAGTAACACACCAATCGCAGAAACAACCCTGTAAGGCTGTAACGTTTATACACATGCATTAAATCCATTCAACTGACACATTTGAACCTGCCCTACCTTTGATAAAAAGTGTTCTCTTCCTTGATCTCCCCACAAATCCAACGACCACGTCACCAGAACGCTGTACGTGTGTGCGACCTTTAAATGGTTAATATTTACCCAGCAGTAACCTAAGTGTGGACCCTGTAACTACCATATTCTACGCCACAAAGTCCAGCTGATCGCATGCGGCACAGCTGAGAGCGTCACGTGGTCTACCATTATCAGTTCGAATTATCTGTGCCAGGCCCTGATCTGTGCGGAAAATTCCATGACGTAAAAGCCAGACATGTCTATACCTTACGCTTACAACATCTACCAGTACAGTCAAACCTGCCCAAGGCGACCACCCGGCGGACCGAGCAAAAACGGTCGCGATGGGCAGGTGGTCGCCATGAAGAGGATTTCCACTCACATGTTTCCAGGTCGAGGTTTTCAAATACAGTACGTAAATGGATAGAAAAGTATGTGAATTTAGACAGCATGACCCCCACTAGGTTCAATTCTCATTACATCGTGTACAAATTTTTGTCATAATTTTGACTACAAAACAATGGTTGCCTCGATGATCTCGCAGCGCCTTACACACACACACACACACATCATCGAAGTTTTACGGCCTAAGACAAATCCCTAGGAAACACCTGCTGGCCCCAGCCTTTTTGGGGCGCCGACCGCTGGATAAAAGGGGCAAAAAGTTTTCGATCTGACAACTTAAGGATCCTATCAAAAGATGAAAACGGAACGGTGTGATTTCGTCGCGCCGCGCCGCCAAGCTCTGTGCGACCGGCATCGAAAGGTATCAGTCAGTGCAGCAGAACGCACAGCGTCCAATAAAGGTTTGTGAGATTCATGGAAATAAAAGGAAAATTAGAATATTAATTTTCATCAATAACTAGAGTATTCGTAAATGTTCATACACAAAAGCATCGTGTTTTAGAAAGGTCAGCGGTACGCCAAATCCGGGCCACGCCAAATCAAAGATGGCGTCAGGACAACATTTCTCGCCCGATGTTTTGCCCGCCGCGAAGTCATTTTTCGTTGGAGTTTAGTAAGACACAGACACATTTTTGTTGAAAATACAAGAAATAGATAGTAATTTCTGTGAAATCTGACTTTTTGACGCCATGCACTACGTACTCGTTTTGAAAATTGATTTTAAACCGAACTAAGTTTGCGGTAAACTATAAGATAGGTACAACAACATCACAAACATTTACAATGTTTATAGGGGGAACGTTTTATTAAAACGCTTCATGGAGGAATCGATGCTATAACATTGCTATTCCATATATTTTTGTCCTTATTTTTGTCCTTCAAAGTCTTGAAAACATTTCCGTGAAATCCGACAGCAAAATGATCCGATGTCACCACACGCTTGAAAATTAGGCGGCCGCCATGGGCAGGGATTGTGCTCTGTGCGGTCCCAATTCGTGGCGGTCGCGGTCGCGTTGGACGGGTGGTCGCCTTGGGCAGGCAGCTTAATGCTTGTGCCTATGGGGAAAATTTTCGGGACCGAGAAAAAGCGGTCGCGATGGCCAGGTGGTCGCGCTGAAAAGGTGGTCGCCTAGGCAGGTTTGACTGTATATGCCCTTGGAAAATTCCAAGCAGATGTAAGGTTACAGCTTCGTCTTTTTAGAGGCTTTTTATACGTCTTTCTTGTCCTGACTTTGGAGAAGACATTGACTTAAGCATACCTGGCCAGACTAGTAACAAGGCAAATTTTGTCGTCATATTCGGTAAATCACACTTTTCGTGCAATAAGTATAACGTGTTACACGGGGAACCAACTTCAATGTGTCTGGTAATTTTTCCCCTTAAGGAAACAGTTTCTTGCTGCATCCTAACGTTACCCTTGAAAATTCCTATTCAACAGTCACATTGGAAGTTAGACCCTAGGCAATAAAGTGTTATCTACTATTAGTACTAACGTTATAATCTAGAGACGGAGTCTGCTGAGTGAGCAAGCTGGGATTTTCCATCACGTGTGCGTGCTGTGGGTTCTTTGTGCCCTGCAGAGAGCCTTGACAGATGTAACAATGCCATCATGGTTTATTTGCACCCGGAGTGCAGGGCAGCCCGCTTGTCAACTGGTGATAGATCACGTTTTTGGCTCTTCATTGCTAGAGAGTAGTGCTGCGTACCTAAATGTAACATCAGGTACAGGTACAGGTTCCGACCGGTACCGAATCCAGTATTCGAATTTTCATCTGCGGCGCACTCGAAATGCATTCTAAATATTCTCTGAAAGCCCGTGTGAGAAATGTAGAAGCCCGTGTACATGTGGTAACCCAGGTTATAAACCAAGTTATCACTCGGTTCGGAACACCCGTATCGAACGTTATCCCGGCCCAGGCATGACAAACTATTACCTTGATGTATGTCTCCACGGATTTTGCCAGCTGGATCTCGAAGCCGAAGTGCATGACCCCGCCGTTTTCCGGCCCTGGTATGGGGATACCGGCTGACTGGATGAGCGAGTCGTAGTCAGATGGCTTCCGGTAGTTCGTTGGGTTGAATGATCGTTTGTGGTTTCCTACAAATTTTCACGATTCAAAAT
Source organism: Branchiostoma lanceolatum (assembly GCF_035083965.1). NCBI lineage: Eukaryota > Metazoa > Chordata > Leptocardii > Amphioxiformes > Branchiostomatidae > Branchiostoma > Branchiostoma lanceolatum. The sequence goes on from NC_089728.1 coordinate 6,391,670, forward strand.
GTTGCTGATGTACTCTTGACAGTTTCTACTAATGCATTCTAACGACTGAACGTAGTGCTTTTGCCTTTTGCATTTTTACATCTTTCATATGATCATGCAGTGACATTCAGTCATTCATATTTCACAAATAGGGTGTTGTGAAAACATTTATTTGCATTCGTGAATAGATTCGCATGTGCAAAACATGTTAATTACGTCGAGGTACGTAACTACACATTCACATTGGATACATCCCGGTTTAACCATTAAACATGGCGGACATTGCTTACGTCATTGTCACGTGATTGCAAACACCATATCAATAGAGGAGAAGATCTGGCTTTAGATACCTGAACGGTGGAAGCAAGACTCTCGGAAGAAGAAGATGCCATCGTCCTTCAGCCAAGTCAGCACCTTCTCGGCCAGAGCCTGCACCTCTGCATCGCTCAGGTACATCATGAGCCAGTTGGAGAACACGATGTCAAAGCTGAGAAGAAAGAAAGAAGAGAGATTTCAGGGCCATGTCGCTCATCCGCGATTATTTACTGGTCGTGTATAAAGAACTTTGCTACATCAATATCGTTCAATTTTTAATCTTTCAATATATTTACAGCTTGCAGCCATTCTTTGGAAGAAACGGGGGGGGGGTGCTGCAAGCTTTTTACAGCTTTCCATCTCATCCGTTGTTCACCGAGTCAATTGTCCTATCAGTAAAAAGTGACATTTTGAAGCGGTAGATTGGCGCATTCCTCGACAAAGGCTGGTGCTGATCAGTCTAAGATTTGGTAGGTCCAACTTTTGTGTTGTATTGGACACATCACAGGTAAATCCTGATTCAGCGTAAGATATGGTCGTGCGGTAACTTGCATGTCCATTTTCTCCGTCCATATCATCTTCATATGTGTCCAGCTTTCGGGGGTAAAGTTTAATAGCGATTGCGAGCTAGCGACCGTTGGAAGCGGACTAAAGCTACCACTGAGCCTGGACTCCAGGCTACCCACAACACACCTCTTTGGAGGCATCTCGAGCTTGGTGACGTCAGCCTGCATGAAGCGGACGTTTCCGTGATGACCGTTGACCTCCTCGTTTTTGCGGATGAACGATTCCATGAAGTCCACGGCCGTCACGTGTTTGGCCTTCTGTGCAAGTGGCGCCGTGTAACGCCTGGAGGGAAACAGGCGAGGATCATGACTTCACAAGATCTATACTACTTGTAACATTGAATCTGATTGGTCATGTAGAGCGTTTGCACACACGTGACTACATATATGATGTAAGCATTGTCAGCCATGTTGGAAAATTTAACCTGGAAGTTGGCAGGTAAATCTAACTTTGTATTTGTAAATACAGTCGCATGTACACATTTTTTACGCATACAAATCTATAGGTCGACTATTCTAGGTTTAGCCGGCCAGCATGGCTATGATTAATCAGAAAATCAAGTCACAAGCTTTATGACTGTACATGTACGTTGGCTTTCATTTGTTTCCTCTTTCAAATGATGTAGATGTCGGGCGGGTACATTGTCGTAAAATACATTTGTTTTCTAAATATGACTTAAAAAGGAGAACTAAGGTATCAGTCGGATAGGAAACTTGAGCAAAGAAGTGCATCAGCGTAGATCACAGAGCGAAGAAGGAACAAGAGTTGCATGGTGTCCATGTCCGAACTCCCGGTGTGAGTGGACCAAATAAGTCAGTCAGATATGCTGCTTGTACTCTTCAGTACAAACCTGGTGTGCTACGCCATGAGGCAATTTACTTGGTATACGATACAAACAAATAAACCTACCCGATACCTGCGCCAAGCTCCAGGATGGTTTTGCCCTCGATCCCAGGTAATAGAGACAGGATTTCAGGCAGCTCGTCTTTGGACAGCTCCTTGGCGTTGTCGTCCAGCATCATCTCCTCCAGGGACGCCTTGGCGGAGTGTTCCCGCCAAAACTGAGCCATTTTATTCCGCGTCGCCTCGTCTGTGAAAACCAGACAGAAGTACGAAACACTTTGTTAGTACGTTGGACAAAGACCGTCAGTCTAAACCGGTATTCATATCTAATAGATATCAAATAGGACCGGCCAATATTCTGGTCGCGACCGTATACTCTAATTATTGGAAGTGAATACCTTGTAAAGAAGAACGAAATTTCTCTGAATATTTCGCAATTCTTACACTACCGTTTCTGTACTGTATTGTCAGGCGTTTCTGTGTAATGCTAAAACAATATCTAGACGAACCAAATATTCTTATATGATTTCTCACACACGCTACAGAATTCTTCGGAAATGTGAAGAAAACATATACACTAAGTTTGCATTCTGTAAAGTCAGAAGACAACATTGCCACGGTACTAGCTATATCATTATGATGTAAGAAGTACATGTTGACGTGGTACAAAATGTGATGAACCGCATCCAGGATCAAACTTTTGCACATAAAGTTGGCTAGCAAGCACGTTTCAAGTTCCTAGTCTGTCACGGTTTATGTTTAACACAGCTGTCTAGGAAATTAACGTTCATCGTTTGATTTTTTTAAACATTCTTAACAGTCAAAAGTGTATAGCAACAACGAAATAGATAAACGCCAGCATACGTTTTGACCGTGACAGATTGCGAGCTAACTTTGCAGTCATGCACCGTGCCACTCAAGTCATTGGTCAACACAAAGCAAATGGCAGCTAATCAAAATACAAAGAAAGCAAGTTTGGCGAGAACTTATGACGTCACACAGCAGACGATGAATCCAAGTAAGGCTTGGAATACTGAAAACACATGACCGAATCGTAATCTATTTTCAGAGCATTTGTTTGTTTGTTTGTTTGTTTGTTTGAGTCAAAGTGAAGCCACAAAATTGTCTGATATGTGCATTCATGTGTGCAACAACTATTTCGGCAGCTGAAAAGAAAACAGCAAGCAACTGAGGCATAGACCAAAGTTGGGGGCTTTACCGACGATTTTGTGACCGTCAAGCCTGTCGACGGTTTGAACTGCGCGTGCACAGTGAGAACCCTTGTGGGTGACATGTCAAAGGTGAAAGCCCCTAACTTGTAAGCAATTTTTGTCCAGAACGTACTTCATACATGTCCAGACGTGTTTTGTTTATGTGCCAGGGGTCTTTAACTTCGACATATTATCCACTAAACATCTATGTGCGTATGCGCAGTTTTATCCGTGAACAGGCTTATCGTCGCCCTCTCGAGAGTTTCCCTCTCAATACATGCTGGGTTATTGCCATTCAAAACCAAGACCTCTACAAAGTTGGTTGTCAAGTTGTTGTTATACAAATATCTTGAATTATTTTCATAGTGAATAAACTGTTAAAATATATTGTTAGTCCCTTGAGTAACCCAAGGAACGAAGTGAAATCTTGAAGAAGCAGATCTTAACGTTACTTTTGTTACCTGCACCACCACACAATTACCTCAAACGCCACCATCGAGCGCGGCCCCTACCCGCGCCGCCCGGCAGGACGGCAGGCAAGAGAACATACGAGCTGCACGCCGCTATACATGAGACATAGGGGGGAAGAAAACCGCTGTCATAGTCAGTCAACATTCGCAATAAAACGTCGTGTAAACATTTCAAATGAAACGTTTTTTCTCCATATTTGTGCAACCTCCTAAAGGGCGTGATTTGACTACTTTTTAGGTTGTGAATTGCTTTGAGGGCGCTTAATTCTGAGGCCGTTTTGGATTTTGATACTTGAAGTGTTTTATTTTAGGTTCTTAAAAGATCGTTAAGTTACGTCAGTACAAGTAGTTTGCCCCAAACTAGCAGCTATGTTTTGAGCATTTTGCAAGCGCGAAGTCTACGAACAAAGGAAAACATTGAAAACGAGTACAAGTACTCGGCGAAGATAAATATGTAAGATGTAATCTAATCGGTTAGGCCTCTCAGCACCCTGATTTTATCGAAGCTCAGATGCCACTACAACCATGAAGAAATTCTTGGTTTCTGAAAACCATCAAGAAATGTTTGAATCCGACCGAGTCGTTGCAAAAAATCATGACGAAATTCTACCAACAGTCATTCTGAAAAATCTTTAATACGGATATAAAACACACAGATTTCACGTATTACAAACTAAACCTTATATAACACGGATTGAAAATTGTTTTTCTTTGAGCACAATTTTGTTGCCAAAATTGTTGTGAAAGATCCTGAATCCGGATCTAAAACGTGGTTACACGCACACAGATTTGAAAAGGCATTACACACCTAGAGACGGATATAGATTTTTCTTTGATCAGCATCGTTTGTCTTTAATTCGAGGAAAAAAAAAGAAGGAATGGCACTCCGCAGACAGGCTGAATTGGGGAATTCTGAGGGTCATTAAACTTGCAAAGACCACATGTCGTTAGTATACGCTCCTTAGTAGGTCAACTGTAAAAGTCACGTGCCGCTCGTATGATGGAAAAGTACAGAGTGATTACTGTACTTATCGAAACGTTCGCGGTGGTTTTATTTTCGCGGTTTTCGGTGACCTTCGGATGCGTATTTCCGGAGCTGTACTACAGAATTGTTTGGAATCCACCGTAAAAAAACATATTTCCCCTTCTACGAAGAAAATAACAACTGAACTTAATATTCAACAATTAACTTGCGGCTTGTTTTTTATGCAGCAGGACCATTGTTACGGTAGCATAACTGAGGGGTCAAAGGCGGTCATATCGACACACACGTGCATGTAACATGGGGTCTATATTACAGAAAACTAGAATGAAAAGAATTACTCCAGAAATCTGCTACCAAGAATGGACTGCTTACGTTACTATTAAACGTCGGGTCGTCTTAGAAAGCGTATTGGGGAAAGCAATTCCATGATAACAGAAAAACGGAATAAAAAACGGAAAAATTAACCAAGACAATTGAGTCTGGATGGTACTTATGATAGTGCTGTACCCCCAAGCCACCCCGTGGGTGTGTCTTTGAAAGAAGGAAGTTTTGTAGGCTCCAAGTGTCAATGGATTTGATAAGATGTAACTTTAAAGGGATCGGAGGGGGATAAGTAGAAGAAAGGGTTATTTACATTTTCTTCTAATGGGCTCGTTTAATGGGTCCCGAAGACCTAGTTCGCCGAATTCTAGATGATGAGTTCATGAAAACATAATCCACCAACGTCTGCCCATTCAAATCACCAGACAGGATTACGTTCGGTTGGGCATTTCTAGACAATGGCAGGCTGCACCTAGGCGCACCTAGGCTGACTGCTGAACTTGTTTTATGTGTTGTAATGTTTAATGAGCCCTGGAAGATTAGCCCCCTGGAGGGGCTAAAGGGCATCTCAATAAACTCAACTCAACTCAACTTGGAAAATTTCCACTTGGAACGAACCACTCCAGATGGTAGGGGTGTTCGATGTCTGGCAACAAGTTGCTTTTGCAATGTTGTTTTACTTAGTTAGGTTGGGTACTTTAAATGGACGGATATAATAATACGTGATACAACCAAGCATAAACAAAAGTCCTGAAGCAATCTCCGCATCTTATCCAGTTGCAAAGATTGATTTGCCTTTAGATAGTCTTAACCTGTGTGTCTAAACTTCATCAACGAACCATAACGTTACATATTATCCGAAGCTGGCGCATTACGATACGCCGAAATGATTTCTTGTCAGTCTGAAAACATATTTGATATTAACAGGTCGACGTGTTTACGGTTTGACTTCCCCTACTGCCAAAAGATAGTTGGCAACAACTTCGGCTGGCTGGCAGGCGTGACACTTAATCTTTCTCAGATCCAAACTTGGCACACCGCCTCGCGCAAATATACGTATACAAAACGTGATTCGTTTGGAAAATACCCAAGAATGAACTGACAAAGTGTTTCCCACATCAATACGTGTTATCAAACTTTACAGATACGAAGAAAAAAAATGAATTGGTCCCACGATCCACATTAAATTTTTTCATGTTTAATGTTCGAAAACAGAAAATCTTTTTTTTTCAAACACACACACACCAAAGAAAGAGAGTTTTCAAGTCGTCTTCACAACACAGGAAGGGTAGCTGTTGCTAACGTGAATATTCTTCGGAGGTTCAACTTTTTACGCGGTTTTTCGAACGGTCAGGGCTGATAGAATTGTACGTAACTAAATACTGCCGTACACTACACTAGCTAATATAATCGTAAAATTATATAAACCGTACTACGAAAAACCTTAAATACTTAAAGGGAAATTATTAGATATGCAACAGATATGGACACTTACTATTGTCGTTACAGTCTTCGTGGTTACTGCATCCATTACTAGCGGACACACCGTTGGGAACCCCGGTATCAAACGGCCCAGACATCTTCGGTTGCTTTAAACCTGCTCCCACAGACGAGAGACACAGCGGCATGCACTAGTGCTAGTAGTAGTCAGGTGGTTTTGCGTTATATAATTCGGTTCGGCGTATGCCTAGGAGAAAGATTATTGTTGGGAGAGCGAGGCGTATTAGGGACCCAGACTGAGAAAATCGGTCAATGTACTGTACAAAGTCCTTTAAATCCCAAGGCTCTGCAGACGCTAGACACGCTTTCTTGTAGGTCAGCTATGAAAGTCACGTGGGACGTTAAAGAGCCATAGTGGCATGATGGAAAAGTACCAGCACCTGAGTGTTGCATATTGCACAGCGGTGGTGGCGAAATGTTACAAAGCGTTGCAACATTTTCAGAATTATTACTGTGCAGTAGCAGCTCCAATGTTTGCAGATTTATGTCACATATTTTTGACTTGCAGCGAATGCATATCGAATGCATATTTACGTGCACATACTTACGGGGAATGTAAGAGTGAATGTGGTATTGTTGATTTTATTCCCCCCCCCCCCCATCGTGAATGAAATGACCCGTTTCCCACGTGTAGCTATGGGCCGCAACACGAACAATAACGGATGTAGTTTGATCGTACTTGTCTAGAAAAAATTGAGTGGTATTGTTTTGATGTGTCTGTGTGCCTGTCCGTGTGTCTGTCTGTCTGTCTGTGTGTTTGTGTTTTCGGATATTTGTGTCACCTCTGGATAGATGATGGTACTAATGATCACTAATGGCATTTGGGACAGTGTTGGAAAGTCGATTTTTTGCACCTTGTTACTGCAGCAACTTCCGGTTTTCGTATCTCGTTACATACGGTGTGCAAGATGTAGAACTTGTGTGATTTTAAAAGGCGAAACAAATTAGTTCTAACATATCTATGAAATACGTTGATCAATATGTCGAATGTTAGCCTCCTTTATGTGCATACTCTCCAAGCAGAGGTCGGTGGGGAAGATTGTGACCGTTTTATGCGCCGTTTTTCATAAGCTATCCTGACGAAAAACGGAGCATATGATAAAACGGTCACAATCTTCCCCACCGACCTCTGCTTGGAGAGTATATGTTCAGGCCTCCCGTGCGGTGCCGGCCGGCAATAATTTTTTTGGGGAGCGCAGATTCGCGATTTTCAACTTATCGGGGCCAGGGTCTTTAATGGGGAACCTCCGTAGGTGGCAATAAGGGATCCCCAGCAAAAGACCCTGCCAGCCCAGGAGGCTATAACATCTTTGGTCGCTCCGCGATCGCCCAGTGGTGGAAATTTCAGGGTATAACTGAACTCCATGGCCGGCCAATTTCTACACTTTCTCAGTAGCTGGATATGTTTTTACAGGGAGGAATTACTAGGGATCTCGTTAAGGCTCGTATGACTTCGACAGCAAATCACGGTGTAAGAAAAATCTTGGCCAGTATCAAGTGGAGCGACTTCATCTCAAACAAGGACGTCAGAACTCAAGCAAAACAACAATCAGTGTCCTCAATCATATGCAAACGACGGTTGAGCTGGCGGGTCATGTTGTTCGACTCCCACCTGAGAGATTTGCCAATCAAGTACGTCGATGGAAACCACAAGGCCGGAAAAGAAGGGGTCGTCCAAAGATGAGCTGGCAGCAGACGATTGTTAGAGATCTCCAGACAGTAAATAGGAGATGGAAGGATGCGATGAGACTGGCCTTAGACAATGCTCCGCCACGGCGTTTTTGGCCAAGCATACCGGGTCACCCCTACTCTTCTCGATAAGTGTGTTGGGTTCTTTTACGTGCATAGGTTTGACGCTTGAGGCTTAAAGGAGTCCTAAAGTCCAGAGGGGGGAGTTATTTTCCAATAGATGATAATTTTAGGAAGTAAAAATGAATACTTTTTACAGTATACGATAAAGTACCCACTAGTCCAATGAGCATCAAAAAGCATTCAGTATTCTACCGAATTCCCCAGATGACCCTCTATTTTCTGATTAATTAGATTAAACAACCTCAGCCTATGGCTTATTACAATGTGCCTGACAAGGCCTGGCAGAAGTTAGATTACAAAAAGAATGTCAGGGTGGTTAAGAAAAACTCGTCTTGCTTTGTGTTCTTTTATATCTTATTAACAATTGGCCTTCTTATTGTGCTTAAACACCCTCATCTATGCCAAAATACTCACCATTAAAGATGTATGATTACACATAGGAAATACATGGGTAGGGTCTGCAATAGCCTGAATTCAATCAAGCCTCTTGTGACCGCTCGCCGGCCTGTAACCGCCTCGCAACCCAAGACCGCGGGGAGGGGAGAGAAACCCCGGACAGGTGGAGTTTGCGTTATACAGACTAGGTCTGCAAGGGTTTAGTGAGTATCATATTGTTTTGAAAAACACACCTTGTGTAATTCACCATTAGCAAAATTCTGTAAAAAGTCTCCTGATTGTGTATTCATTGACACATAATCTAGTGGAAAATAACACCGCCTTCTGGAGTTTAGGACTCCTTTAAGCACCGAAGCTCCCTCATACACGGGGCCGCAGATTTTACTTCACCATCCTAAATGACGAATGCAATCCCTTACAACATGTCCGAGCTGAGCCGACCCTCGGATCGAACTCGGGCCCCAGGATCCACGAAATTTGATCCAGATGGCGAAGCAGCGGGTTTGCGTCACCACTTGCACCACGGGGACATGAAACGTAAAAGAAAATACGCACCTCATTTATGCATCTCAGTCGTCTGGAAATGATTTCAACCAGTGAAAATGGTTTGTCCTTGTCCTTAACGAAGGTCAACGGGTGAATCACTAGGTCACATGACATGTCACAACTGATTCAAGGTTAGTGTAAACAACAGTGTAGCCGCCGGGCCCACATAACGTCCCATTAGGCTTCCGCACGCGATCAGAGTAAGTTCTGTTTTGTTTTTCTGATACATCTACACACTTCTGTATTTGTATGATCTGGCTATATTTCACTGAACAACCTGTCATACCTAACCTTTGCACAAAAATTATCTATGGGACCACTTTTTGGTAGCCTCTACCAGGCCCCCGTCCTATCGCTGGCAAAATAGTAGAAATCGGCCGAGGTACTCCGCTATACAGGGTCCGCTATACAGTGAAGCTCAATTATCGATAATGGAGCTGCACTGTATAGCGGACTACCTTGTATAGCGGAGTACCTCGGCCGATTTCTACTATCTTGCCAGCGATAGGACGGGGGCCTGGTAGAGTCTACCAAAAAGTGGTCACATTAGCCAAGTGGTCCTTATATTATGTAGAGGTGGTAACTTGCGTTTGACTGTGTAGCCGTATTTGAATACATATGCCGTAATAGGTATAATACTAAAGCGCCACAAACCGTCAATCCAGAAACCATTCATCCACAATGTCGTTGTACAATTTGGGCCAATGAGTTCCGTGCTACAGTAATTGACGTGACCCTTGCACAGCTATACAAAAATGTATTTAAAGCATGGTTCATTAGTAAACCATTAAACTAGCAGCGAGAGTAATGGGAAAGCGAACAAAGAGGGGCCATGTATGTACAGTGTAGTTCAAACCATGGGTTGCTGGAAAAATAGTAGAAATTGGCCAAACAGACCGTCAACCCCAGTGGGTTGCAAGATGTTAATCTATGGCTGACTAACTCCTCTGTCGTTGTATTCGGTCTATTTGGTCAATTTTTCAACCAAGCTATGAACCAAGAGCCGTAAAGACTACATAAATGGTCCGGTCCAGGGGTCACATTCTTTGTTCGAAGGTCTACGATACCAAGTCGAAGGCATTCTGTGTCGTACAAAACTAAGCTGTCTCTTGATGGGAACGGTGTCCGTAGATCGACGGTACTACGGTTCTGACCTCCACCACACCATGCTTTTCTATGGGGGTGTGGATGAAGTGGCAGAAAGGGGAGATGATAATTGATCAGGAGAGTCAGTCCGTTAAGGTTAACGGTGAAACCCTACGATGACCAAACTCCCGTGGCAAATATAGTATTCTCCCTATAGCCAGTCTGGTAGATAGCCTAGCTGAAAACAAGCCTACCGTGACAAAACACACGTGACCGGTAGTCACAGAAGGGAATCATGAGTGCAATCTATTCAGTAAGTCGAGTAATTGTTCAATGCGTTAAAAGAGTTAAGAGTCAATACTTACACTCGACGCTTTCACCCCAGCCGCTACTCATCTTGGCTTAGATTGCGTGGTCTTCCGTTAATTTCCGGGGGTTCTCGTCCGGACGTCCGTTAAGTGTTCTTGAACTTCAACTTCTTGCAGCGTCAGGTTGAATGGATAGCGACCCGAGTGCGACTGAAAGTCCTGCTGCGACGGTTGCGTTCTTGGCCCCTTGGTGTCATAAGCTGGGCTGGAAAAAAAGTACAACGCACCCGTGTTTGTGCCCGACGTGTGGTTAGAGTCCACTGAGTTGAGCAACTTCTGCATGTGTACTTGCCCCTTGTTCTCACTGACACTTCCTTCCAGCCCCGACGTATTTGCGAAGACACCACTATTTGGTGGCCCGGGGGTGTTCTGCGAGTAGTGTAGACACAAAACACCGAAGTAAGTAAAACAGATCAACTTGCATCATTATGATACATATTGATAGTCAGTACAGTATGCAATTTTGGCCTACAATGGTTCTTTATAAGCCTTGGGTATTGATTCAATTTTGGAAGTCAGGACTCCTCGATGAGAGCAGCGGTGGTACAGTCCACCGTCGTGGATTATGTCATCACTTAGGAAGAAGCCCCAGTGGTACCATTGCACAAAAACATTGGCGAGTGCGACTCATTTCAAAGTCGGCGGATCGCAAACGTTGAACACGTACACTGTACAACACAACACAATACAGCACAACACAAACAACGCAACACAACACATTGACAACGCAGTATTGTGTACTTTGACCTTGTGTTACTTTAGCATGGTCAGCTCAGTTAATTGTGGTGACGTTTAGACTGGATATGTGGTGGTTAGTGTTGTTCAAGTTGTAGTGCCTAGTGGCATATATCCAAGTTTCCTTGCTGTCTCAGTAGCAGGGTATATGTAATACAGGGAGGGGTTGCAACTTGGCAAGGTACCACCTCGAACATGGGACCCGCATCAGTTCACGTCCCGACCGAAAGACGGGTGCAGCTCCAACCGAGATGCCCTTCCCAGGATTTGTGTGTATGAGTGTGATGTAATTTTGGGGTTATTCATAAAATCAGCTATAATTTGGCTTTTGACTATGGCAATTGCGCAAAGGAGGGACAGTTTTCATGAATCATTCAAGATGTTCCAAACCCAGCTCAAGCTTTTGATTTCTTAATAGATTGATCAATGAGCTCCACAATGGCAGGAAAATGGTGTGAATTTCACTTGGTAGGGCTCTGACTAATGCCAATGAGTTGTGCCATTACTGGTATGTATATTGGTGCCACACTACAACAACCAATGACTTCTGCGCAACGACTTTATGCGGAGGTCAGGTGTACTGCAGCCTGCATCACGTCCATATACTAGCACTCACACCGCTAATTACCCCCACCGTGTATATGTATTTTCCACCCAAAGACACCACGCCACAAACAGTCTTGAAAACCCAAAGAAGCATTTGGTTATGTTATCATTGAGTGGGAGACTACTCTCTCTTCGCAGCCAGGGCCTGAATTGCGAGTTGGCGGAGCTGAATAGGTCTGGACGAGCTGCTATTCGGTGCAAACTCTGAAAACTGTACTTCTATAGCAGACCAGGCCTGTAACAGACTTACTCATCTGGCATGTCATCTGTCTATTTGGCCAATTTCTACTCTTTCAAGCCGCCCCTCGAGTCTGGTAGAGTCTATATTGGTACGATTGCTAAACTTGTAAAAAAAATATCTCAGCCATTTGTTCTACTTATACCTCACTTGTTGTTAACGTTAGAAAACACTAAGTTTGTGAAATTTTAAATATATATAGGTTAATCTTTGTATGGTTTTATGATGAAATTAATCTAATGTTACATGATTGCAATGTTTCTAATTCACACAATTCATCGATCAATTTTATTCGATATGGCTGAACTTGTAGTAATTGCCCTTTATTACTATATACTTGTTCAGATTGCCTTCTACCAAAGTAACGGCTGGAACTTTTAAAAGCTCGCTTAGTCAGCTCATACCAAACCCTTCAGGATACAGGCAGGGGTGTTACAAGGCGACACCTTGGCACCATACCTCTTCGTCATCGTCCTGGATTATGCCCTCAGAGTTGCCATACAGGGAAAGGAAGAAGAGGAGGAGTAGGAGTGTCGGACCAAGAGTGGTCGTTAACCTGGACTTTGCTGATGATATCGCTCTTCTCTCCGAGGAAATCCAGCAGGGCCAGGAGCTGCTACAGAATGTTGAGACCTCAACTGCAAAGGTGGGCCTGACGATGAACGCCAGTAAAACCAAGTATATGGCATTCACCCAGAAGATTCCTGTCTGCTTGAAGATCTAGGGGAAGTACGGGACTTCAACTACTTGGGATCACACATGGAGAGCACTGCCAAAGATATCACTGCCCGGAAGGCGGCAGCGTGGAGGGCCTGCCACAAGCTTGACAACATCTGGAAATCAGACCTCCCAGCTAGGCTTAAAGTGCGCCTCTTCACCCCAACGGTGGAGTCACTGTTGCTATATGGTTCACTCAGAGAAATAGACCGTCACTCTCAAGTTGGAGAAACAACTAGACGGATGTTACACTCTTTCAACAGATGCACTCTGAAGACCATCCCTTGCACTACATGACAACAAGCAGTCGGCAACAACAAACCGGTAGAACTCTCAGAAACCATAACCATAGAACTCTACCTACTTGTAGGACCGAACGGCTGAAGAACTCGTTTCTGTTTCATGCCACAAAACTGTACAACCAGTCACTTTCGTGAACTTTTAAACGTGTAATATGGTAAAAACCATCGTTTTTAAATTGTTTTGATCTTTAAATTGTCCTAACATGTATATTTATGGCTATTCAAACTCGTCATTCCTGTCCGACGGTTTATTCTTGATGCCACGCACACAAGCTTGCAATTATTTTATAGTTCAAGGACATTTTAGATCAAATTGGACTGTGACCTGTATTTTGTATATAATGACTAGTGGAACCGACAATTGTTATTGTCAGTACAATTCAGGATATCCAGTGGGATATCCTGCCAGTCTGCATATTTTGAATAAAGTTGTAGTTGGTGACAAGGCAGTATCAAAAGGGCCAACCAGTATCAAAAGCCACCGAAGTCACTTGGTTTACCGGTCGGCCCTTTTGCCACCGATAGATTTGCTTGGAGATTAGTTCCTTTTCAGTTCCCAACCAAACAGATGGTTAGGGTCGGCAGATTTTTGCCGGGGGCAGTCGGGTAACCGGTAACACAACATTTTGATTTTTCAGTCCTTGACCTCAATGGGTTTTCGTCGACTCTAAAACCGCACAAGACAACGGACACGAGTACTAGTACTTACGTGCTTCCTATTTTTTCCAGCCCAGCTCATGACACCAAGAGGCGAAGAACGCAACCGTCGAACTTTTGGCTGCACTCGAGTCGCTATCCAGTTAACCTACGATTGACGTTGCGACGACTATCAACGGACGCGAACCGCGTACGAACAACAAGGATTAACGGAAGATCCCACAGGAAAAGATCCACCTAAGACCATAAGAGGCCGTGTCCGCTCAAGTAGGTATTCAACATAATATCAATACTCACTGAGTAGTTTTGACGCAGAACTAGATAGTTGAATCTTGTGTTTAGTGTTGAAGCCGGATGAGAAGCCTCGTGATTTAACGTAATTAGTAATCAGCTCTGAGAATTTAACGTAATTCTTAATCAGAGGCGACAATGTTGCGTAATTCGTTATCACTACTCCTCCTGTGCAGGCCCTCCAAGATGAGTAGCGACTGTGGTGAAAGCGTCGAGTGTAAGTATTGAATTTTAACTCAGCATTGAACAAGTTAATTGATGAGACAATATATCTTAAAAACAGTACTCTCTCCCTTTACCGGACGCAGTCGTTTTGTGGTAGGGTCTTTTTCAGTGAGACTATGACAGAACGCACAGAACCCATTGATATTTTAACAGATGCATGGTAGTTGGTAGTTGTAACGTTGGTTCGACCATCAGTTTATTAGTCATTTTCTACATTATGTATAGCCTGAACATTTTACTTCTGTCTTCGGGTTAATTCGAGTGAATTTGACTTCATTTTGGTGGCACTAGATCCCCTATCGTACTTGTTCAGGCATGCCAAGTAACAGTTACAGAGACTTGATTATTTAACACATTTATTTTGTTAGTATTAGTAAAACATGCCAAAACACGAAGTAATTAAAAAAGTTGTGCTAGTGATTTTTTGTAAGAGTAACTCTCAGTAATCACTAGTAATAAATTTTTAAATCCCTTACTAGTGATTTAATGAGCTAACATGCCTTTAACTCATAAAATCACTAGTAAGAGATTATCTAAATCCCTTACTAGTGATTTAATGAGCTAGCATGCCTCTAACTCATAAAATCACTAGTAAGAGATTGTTTAAATCCCTTACTAGTGATTTAATGAGCTAGCATGCCTCTAACTCATAAAATCACTAGTAAGGAATCATTTAAATCCATTACTAGTGATTTAATGAGCTAGCATGCCTCTAACTCATAAAGTCACTAGTAAGGAGCTAGTTACAGGAACGCTAGTGTAAAAATTACAATATATTTTTTCTTCTTCACATAAGACTCCAATTCGACTAAAAAACATTTGGTCGCGACCAGAATATTGACCGGTCCTATGTAACCTTTAGAACGCTGATTTAGACTAACGGTCGACAAAGTGTCTTGTACTTCTGTCTGGTTTTCACAGACGATGCAACGCGGAATAAGATGGCTCAGTTTTGGCGGGAACACTCCGCCAAGGCGTCCCTGGAGGAGATGATGCTGGACGACAACGCCAAGGAGCTGTCCAAAGATGAGCTGCCTGAAATCCTGTCTCTCTTGCCCGGGATCGAAGGAAAAACCATCCTGGAGCTTGGCGCAGGCATCGGGTAGGTTTGGCATGGCCACTTTACAACTTTCAGCGTATACACTGATGCGCTTTTTTGCCAAAACTTTCATTTGGCTGAACTGAAAAATACGTCATATATAGGAAGCAAATGCGTTTGACGACAATGTACCAGTAGCCACGAAATGTACGCCATTCAATTTAAAGAGGGAACAGATGAAAGGCAACGCAAAATGTACGCACGACAAGCTATTCACTTTTGAAAGCCGGCAACGCCTGTAACTTAATTTTCAAAATAATCATAGCCATGCTGGCGGACTAAACCTAAAAGAGTCGACCTATGGATTTCTAAGCGTAAAGTATGTTTGCAGGTGACTGTATGATTAGATATGCGGAATTATATTCACCTGCCAGGTTTAACCCTCCAACATGGCGGACAATGCTTACGTCATATATAGTCACGTGAGTTGCAAACACCCTGTTGTCAGATCAGTGATACTAAGAAAAATGTTGTGTTTCCTGTTACGGCCTTGAAAAAAAATGGACGGCAAATACAACATTCTTCCTAGACTTAAGTATAGTAATACATGTAATGATATCGATAATAATGGTTTGTTGGTCAGAAATTACCCGTGCAATGGCAGCCAGTGCTGAATTGCTGCAGGGTTTACAATCACATACTTAGTAATACTCAACGAGATACATATTTGCTCCACACTTGCACTTTGCCGGGAACTTTCGCTAGGGTCTGGGAGGCTGCCATTCGGCGCCAGCAAGTGACCTCAATACGACATTCCCCAACCTAAGTCAGGTACCCATTCACACCTGGGTGGAGTGAGGAAAGTCGAGTAAAGTCCCTTTCCCAAGGGCACATCATCGGGTCATAGCAGCGGTTTCGAACCCGGGACCTCTCGGTTCTGGGCAAAACACCCTACCGATTGCGCCACACGATGTCACATGGTATAGATCTTGACCCACATGATCCTCGCCTGTTTCCCTCCAGGCGTTACACGGCTCCACTTGCAGAGAAGGCCAAACACGTGACGGCCGTGGACTTCATGGAGTCGTTCATCCGCAAGAACGAGGAGGTCAACGGTCATCACGGAAACGTCCGCTTCATGCAGGCTGACGTCACCAAGCTCGAGATGCCTTCGAAGAGGTGAGTGTTGGTGGGGAAGATTTTGATCTGTTAATCATATGCCAGGAGAGCGGACAATAAACGGGGCATGTGACAAAAAGGACACAATCTTCCCCACCAACCTCTTCCTGGAGAGTAGATGTTGCACTTTTAATTTTACTTTAAAGTTGAAGATGGTATGGACGGAGAAATTCAAAGATACACGATGCGGTCCTGATATCTCTTCTTTTCTTCTTCTCAGCTTTGACATCGTGTTCTCCAACTGGCTCATGATGTACCTGAGCGATGCGGAGGTGCAGGCTCTGGTCGAGAAGGTGCTGACTTGGCTGAAGGACGATGGTATCTTTTTCTTCCGGGAGTCTTGCTTCCACCCTTGTGGTATTTAAAGCCGAATCTTCTCCTCTATTGATTGGGTGTTTACGCTCACGTGACTATGATGTAAGCAATGTCCACCATGTTGGATGGTAAAACCTAAAAATCGCCAATATGAATTTGAATTCATAATAACCCCAACGTAATCAACGTGTTTACACATTCAAATGTATTAACAGATGCAAATCAATGGTTCAGAAACACCCTATTTGTGAATATCTCTATATGTACATACACCAGAAACATTTTGAGTTGTGCATGTTTATAGGAGACCACGTGGTCATGAATTCCTCCAACCCGACGAAGTATCGGAAGTCATCCGACTACGACTCGTTCATCCAGGCAGCCAGTATCCCCATACCAGGCGAAAACGGCGGGGTCATGCACTCCGGCTTCGAGATCCAGCTGGCTAAATCCTTGGAGACATACATCAAGGTAATAATGCCATACCTGGCTGGCTGGGTCATTATAACGTTCGATACGGGTACCGGTGTTCCGGACCGGTCAGTATTCTAAATGTATCGCGTGGGCTTCTATAGAAAGATTTAGAATAATTCGAACGCGCTTTGCGTGCGCTGCTGTCGGAAATTTTGATACAGACGTACATCAAGGTAATAATCACAAATCATACAATAGACCTCTAACCGTGAACCCATCAAACCCAGGAACACTGTTCGGTCTTCCACTTTTTTAAGACTACTGGTGTTGTTTCAAAGGTACCACAAACTCTAGGAATCTAGGGAAAACTGTATGAACCCAAGGTGAACCCTAGCTCATTTCTATCCCTAGGCAAGGAACAACGCGAATCAGGTCTGTTGGGTCACCAAGAAGAGACGACTACAGGATGGCGCTCAGCAACAGTGAAAAGGGCAGGTTCTGGCCGTCACGTTCGTGTCCCTGTTTGCATTTCAGTGGGTCGTACCTCAAACATGCACAGCATCGTTGTGTTCCATCGTCAAGTTTTAAAGTACTCCTCTGGCATTCTCCTCTTTGATCTGTAGACACGTAACGTTATAAGTGGTTATTTGAGTTGGTCATCAGCCGAGACTGAAATGTTCGAAAAAGCTTGAGCTACGATTAAAAAAAAGCAAATTGGGACACCAACATGGAGGTACTAGGTACACCCTCCTTGGTACACCCATTGAGGACGTCAAGAATTAATAACATAATAGCTACGAGGCATTGATTTTAGGACTGTAAAGTAGTAGTTATGTTTCCCTTCACGGAATGTTAACATATTGTTTTTACTCCGTTTCTTTATGAACGTCTTCTTCTTTCCAAACTTATCATCATGTGATATCAATGACCTGGACCAGACAGCTGTCACCCTGGCCACTGGTAAAATAGCAGACACCCTGCGGGGTTCGATTACCGTAATGTAGCAAGTGGCAGGACAGAGCTGGAAGGACCAGACACCGTGTACGTGTATAAAACTGAGTGGGAGTAAGAATGAACAAACCAGTAGTTTGTAATAAACCAACCTGTAGTTTGTTAGGCTAGACCATGTGATGGATAGCATTATGTTTCTGCTTGGAAATGTTACTTTTCTAGTTACGAAACTAGTACCCCCCCCCCCTTCTCCAGGACTTCAGGTACATCATTGATGGTTGGAAAGAGAAGCTGCATCGCTGCGTGCTCGGAGAAATTGGGTCTCTTCTATGCAGAAAAGCCCAAGTAAAGACCAGGCTTCCAAGATGCATAAAAACAGCCTTCTCTATAAAACTTGTTCGGATCTATACAGGGTTTTATCTTCAAAAACAAGTATTTTTTAATCTCTGAGGGATAGATAGGAATTATTTCACTGTTTGGGATAAAACAAACTGTGAGGTTTATATCGAATTATATGACTTTTTTTGGATATTCTTCCATTGTTTCAATAGAATTGCAAACAAATAAGGAAGGTGTGTATATCATCTTTTCGGCATTTACAACCCACAAAGATACTTCCATATCTAATATGGTCTATGTATGTACTAGTAGATGAATGTTAAATATCTATTTTGAATCCATTCTAAGTCACCGATAGGGTTTTAAGATAAAATTTATGATAAATTTGAACTATTTTGATATTTTAGTCACAATAGTTCTAAATTGTTCAAACAATTAAAAATGCAAGTTTTAACATGTTTGAATTTATTTGTTGGTAACATTTTGAAAGTAGCTGCAGAAAGATCTCTTTATCTAAAACAGTTTCTAACATTTGTTTGACGCTCTTGATATTTCTACAGTGTTCCAACATTTTGCAAATATTTGCATCATTATCCAGATAATAGACTTGGGTTATTGCCCCTATAATAGTAGGTGCTAAGAAACCCTTTTGTCTGCTTCTGTATATTTCAAGATCTCAAGGCTGGACACTGGTGTCTCTTTTGTAGTGAGTCGTCCATCCATGAAGGCCAGACATGGTACCCGGTTGCTTGAGTGCCCGTAACCATCAGCCATCCCCGTAACCATTTTGCCGGTAGTACCGGCAAAATGGTTACGGGGTATAGTTACGGGGATGGCTGATGGTTACGGGCTGGCTGCAAAAAGGTGTATTATCTAGCCCCCCAAAAGGCCGGTTCAAAGCCTGCTATGGAGGCTACTGCTTTTGGCGTATAATATTCTATTCATTACCTTCACCGAGAAGGTTATGCATAGGGTAGCGTTTGTAAAAAAGCAGAATAACTGGAGAAGGCCTGGATGGATTGTCTTGATATTTGGCAGTTATGAACATCTTGATGAGACCTGGAAATGATTAGATTTTGGGTACCCTAGCGGCTTCTTCATTTATTCAACCTGTGCAAACATCAACCTTAACAATTAGCATAACCTTTTGACGAAGAAAAAAAAAACCTTCTGTTACAGTACCATGCACTAGTATAATTGCACATCTGACAGTCCTGTCAAACAGAACTAACCATTCAGCAATCATTTGGCAATAAGGCCTATGACGTTATCTCACACTTGGAGCCTATCAATTTGTCATGCTGTTTCTCTCACATTGCAAACAAATTTAGACAGAAAACAGACAATACAAGTTTCCCTGTTCTAACAGCTTTTATCTGCCCTGTGGGGCCAAAATACCTAATTCACGACCTAGCAAGTCATACAATGTATACATATAATGATGGTGTCTAGCTGTTCCGATAGCCTTTTCAATGCCCAATGACGCCAGTCAGTGCGGTGAAAATAACCTAGCAATTTATACAATTATAATATCATGGTTCAGTGGTGGGGAGGGCTCACTCAACAGCATGGAAGAGTCTTTGAAATTGCAATTGACGTTGTGGTCTTTGCGAAGTTCTTGGTCCCACAGGTAACGTTTATACTAGAACGAAGACTGCATCAGACTCAAGAACGCTCCACTATCTGATTAGCGATGGCGATGGCCTCGATCTCGACTCGCCCGTTCTTCGGCAGAGCGGCTACCTGGAAGGCGGCCCGCGCGGGAGGGCTGGCTGGGAAGTATTTCTTGTACACCTCGTTGACGGCAGCGAAGTCGTTGATGTCCGCCAGTAGGACGGTCGCCTTCACCACGTGGCTGTAGTCGATGTTGGCGGCTTCGAGAATCGAACCCATGTTCTTGAGTGCTTGTTCGGCCTCGGGAACGACGCCACCAGACACAAGGTCGCCCGACGCGGGGTCCATGCCGATCTGCCCGGAGATGTACATCGTGTCCCCGACCACCACTGCTTGGCTGTACGGTCCGATGGCCGCTGGGGCCTTTGCCGAACTGATGATCCTTCTGACGACTCCTGCCATTCTGTTTTCTTTGTGGTTTTACTCGTGTTTTTTGTCTGCCACTTCGCCTGACCTCGCCGTGACCTCGTGTGGCGGATCAGGTGACTGGTGGTCTCGCACTGAAGTTTCTGTGTAATTTTCAAGCAGATGTTGGACTGAAGATCGTAAATTTGATTTGGATTTGATTTATTTGACTGTAAAAAGTACAGCCAGGGCTACCCAACTAGCCAAAGGCTATTACAAAGGGTTGTTGTTGTTTTTTACAAGGGAAACTTTGTACGATAGATTATATTTCTACCGTCGTTTGCGTGTGAACCTGATCCTTTTGGAGAGTCTGTTAACGTTACACTTTCTTAGAATAGGATAACTCAAAGTTAAAGGAAGTGGATTGTCATGATTTGTGTGTGTGTGTGTGTGTGTGTGTGCGTGTCATCACGTGTCACTATGTGTGTATGTGTTTGTTTGTTACTGTGTGTGTGTATCTTGCACCTAATAATTTACCATTACATTTTAGCAGTACCAGCCAGATAAATGATAGATTGTCAGCAGGTTATTGCAACAAAGTCATCTGTTTCTGAGACAAAGTAATACGAATATGAAGGAAATGCAAGGAAAAAAAATAACAACATTATCTCATAATTTTTCATAATTTGCGTATTTATTCATAATATTGTCCTTCTGGAAACCAAGCCTGCAGCTCTGACAATGAGAGACTGGTGACTAGAGACAATAGATATAAAGTTCATGACCCCATATGGTTAGTTAGAGGTTATCGGCCTGGTGAGTTGTTTAGCCTGTGTTTGCACAAGCTTTCGGCCGAAGGTTACAGGACCGCCCGGCTGCTAGGAGCGCGATTTGTCAGGCTAGTGACTTGTTTACCCTGGAATCCAAGCATTTGGTGGCAGTGGTGGGATCTCAACTCAACGCTTTAAACCCTACAAACTAGGAATTAACCGTTCTCAATATAATATCAATATTCCTGGTGGTTCACCGTGAATATTACACAATACACATGTATGAGCCTTGTCTTATGTAGTCTTGACCCCTTAAAGAAGTTGAAGAAAGAGAGCATTCGCGTCCAGGGTTGTGTTTACAGTTTAGATGCTGGGTGGTCGACGACAGCGCTAGCGATGGCGATGGCCTCGATCTCGACACGCCCGCCTAGCGGCAAGGCGGTGACCTGGAAGGCGGCCCGCGCGGGAGGGTTGGCCGGGAAGTACTTCTTGTACACCTCGTTGACGGCGGCGAAGTCGTTGATGTCCGCCAGCAGGACGGTCGCCTTCACCACGTGACTGTAGTCGATGTTGGCGGCTTTGAGAATCGAACCCATGTTCTTCAGTGCCTGCTCCGCCTCTGCCACGACCCCTCCTGGCACGATCTTGCCCGGTGTGTTTGGGTCGAGTCCCAGCTGCCCGGATATGTACATGGTGTCCCCGACTATAACAGCTTGGCTGAGCGGAATCGCTGGGTTTTTCGGCCTACCAATGATCTTTCTGACAACTCCTGCCATTGCCAACGTGTTGTCCGTTTCACCTGGGCTGCGAACAGTTCGGAGTTGCTGGTCTTACCCACTAGACAGTCTGGCAAACTTTGCCTGAGTCAACAAGTCTTCAACTTCTGGGCTGGTCTCTCACTGTAGTTTCCAGGTCATATAGAGTGCAGCGACATAAGAGAATCAAGATAAAGGTGGGTAAGAGAATGTTCAAATCCCTTCTACACTGTAATCAGGCAGTCCACAATCGATGGACGATCGATGTCAATAGCCTCTTTGAACATTTGCAGAGAGGTAATTTAATTAGATAACCGGGTCTTGCTAAACAGTATCATGCATAATTTGCTGTATGCAGTCAAAACTGCCCAAGAAGACCACTCAGGGGACTGATGAAATCTGGTCTATGTGGACAGGTGGTCACTGTGTCAATGGTAAAAATCATCTAAGGGACAAAGTAGTCACATTGGACATGAGGTCTTAATGTTAAGGTGGCCACTTCTACAGGTTTGATTGTGTTGTGACTTGAATCACATGTATTTCGATTGTCACAAGATTTGGGGTAATCTATTCCTATATTTCAATGATACATATAATCTTTGGAATATCTAAAAGTCAGAGTTTTAATTTGATACGATTTTGGGTAATCTATTCCTGTATCTTCATGATAATAATCTTTGCAATGGTAGGGTATGCCAGAGTCTAAAAAAAGGAATGTAATAGATGTCTTACCTCTTCCTTTCTTACAGGTGTAAAACCCATCCACACTGGCCCTATGGTGGGGAATTTTAGTCATTCAGGTCATCATTTTACCATCAATACTTCTTCAGTCAGGAGATTAGCCATCTCGTGTACAACTGGTCAATGAATATATAAATCCTTACAAATCACTAGCTGCAAAATGTCTCAAAAACCAGTCGGTTTTGAACAGATCTAGACCTCCCAAACGCCAGGACAACATTCTGGTCTTTTACAAAGTTACAAACATAGCTGATGATTGAATATTCTAAGTAAACTGTAGCTGTACACAAAATGACCTACATGTGTATTTCTGTTATTTTACAATGTCTTGCTTTGTAGAGTATACCACTTATTTCAGTATTATTAAGAATATATCCTTTGACTGAATGTCGGAATTAGAAATCAAAGCCCCCCCCCCAAAAAAAAAACCCCACAATGTCTGATTGCAAGGTCTGATGGATTGTGATTAAGTATTTTTTATTCGAGATCATCTTGAAAGCATGTAAGTAAACAATCTGTTATCTATTTATTAACCTTTCTGTCATCATTGAAGACCATAGGTTGCTTTGTCAAATTGTTTAGAGTAGAGTAGAGTAGAGTAGATTCTTTCGGCCAGGTAGGAAGGTCATCTTCCAATTTAGGCCGCTCATCCCTTTACTGGATCACGATTCCAGGCTTGTGAGGGTAGTCTAATGCTTTGCTCTGTTTTTGAAAGTGTTCACTGTTAGAGTAGAGTCTACAGTCAGGTAGGATGCTTTACACCAAGTTTAGGCCGTTCCCTTGTACAACTTCTTTAGCCGACTGACACTGTGGGTTTCTGTGGGTGGTCCAGGGCTCTGAAGTTGTATTTTACAGGATGGCTTTCCATAAACCTGGCTTTAAAATCGTTCACTGACGGGGCTTTGACAACCTCTTCTGGCAATCCGTTCCACCAGGGAATGACCCTGTTACTGATGAATGACAGTCTTTTGCTTGTCTTAGTAGCATTTCTTTGATGGCTTTGGTGGAGAACAGTTGCCAGCTCTCTTCTGTGTTTTTACCCGTAAGCAGCTCCTCCCAGTCCTTGTTTAGGTACCGATACTGAACCTTATGTTATGTTTAGGTACACATCCCTAGTTCTGGTGCTGGGCCAAGTTCCAAAAGGACACGGCACTGCATGGTACTTTGATCTTGGGTGAAAAGGTCAACAACTTGTTTTTATGCACATTCCTAGCACTCCGATTACAAGCTCTGTCGTGATCAGAATTGGCGATTTGCCAGACTGCAATCTGTACCAACACATACATGAAAACATTCCTTTGTCATGCATTATATCAAATTCATTATGGCATGTGCCGTTCCTTTTAACTGATCTTAGGGAAACTTATGACTATAGTTCATAGGCCAAAAGCCTCCAATGCAGTATCTACAGATAAACTAATGTGCCGGGCCATTCTAAAGAAAGCAGGCATCGCCATTATGTGTCGCATCTATTCATAACACAACCAGTAAAAAGGAGAGGACACAAAGTACCAATATACAGAAATTTATTCACCTTTCATAATTACTTTTTCTTTCCATGACATACATGCCTTACCCTCGGCAGACCCCTTCCACCCCTGCTGTTACATCACCCCCCTGCTGTGCATGGCTGCTGCTTGGCACTTTTCTCAGTTCTGGGACACATTTTTCGCCCCAAAACGTCATGAGTAGAGCAGTCGTGTACAGCACAGGCATAGAACAGTACAGGACGGCGAGTCTACCTTGTAGCAATATTGCTGAAAACTTGACCCCAGTAGTTCTTAGCATTGCTCTGGCGTTATATTGAAAGAGGGTGGCATGTAGATATACACTTTTTGGAGAAGAATTTAAATGTTTCAGGTTGCAACGATCAAGAGTAAAAATTAGAGAGGTAAAAGTAATCAGACCTAAGAGTTGGAAGTACATAATGTTGCATATGTAAGGCAACTGCTGTAGGTACCATAATTATCATATCACTGACCAATACCACTGTTCCATCCATAGCCATTTACACCTTCGATGCCCTTCAACTTCATTGCATCATAACAAAAGGATTTATGTGATTAAAAACAACATCTCAGTGCAATTGCAGCAGAATAAAATTCAGGAAAGATTCAAACTAGCAGCAGAACTGAAATTCAAAATGCAATCAAGATTAAAGATTTTGTCATAACCAGATGTTGACCAATATTTGACTCATGTCCTCAAGTCCTTTTGATATATAAATGAATTTTCTTAGCTTGAAAGGCGCTGGTGTTGGTAGAAATCTTTCTGAAGAAAAGTTGACTTGCAATCTCCAACACAAAAGAGTTGGCATTACCCAAAGAGACGGGAGGCACCATAAACTTTTTGCAACTTATGATCCACTGCTCACCGAGTCAAGTTGGACAGTTGAAAATTTGGTCCAACTTTTTGTGTGTTGGAAATTACAGTTCTACTTTGCTTCAAAATGCATTTCCTCTAGCCCTCATGGTTTGCGTTTATAATATCTAACTCATCGGACCTCGTCCAATCAACTGGTTCACGTAATTAGCCTGCTCGACGCTGAGACCGAGGTTGGGAAGCTCCTTCTCGAACTTGTTCGGGCTTCCGTACCCGCCGACGTATCCGTTGAGCCGCGCAGCGATGTGCGAGTTGAGGACTTCCTTCTTGGACAGTTCTAGGCTGTTGAAGAGGCCTCTCTGCTGGCGGAGAAGGTACTTCTGGTGGTAGCTGAAACGAGACAGATAAAGTTGTTAAAGAAAGGTCTTGAAATCTAAAGAAACATTTCTTAACCTGGTTGTTTAATTTTCAGCAATAAAGAATGTATGTGGCAGTGTGAGTTGCATATCAACCAGAAAACTTTTTTTTAATCTTTAAGAGTAAAGAGTCTTCTTCCTAGCCTGGAGTCCTTCCCTTTCTTGCTTCATCCTCTGAATCGTTTTCCAGCAAAGTCATCTGGCACCCATCCCCATTTAAACATTTGGCTCTCATGTCACTAATGAGTTTTGGTATCAAATTGTTCTCAAGAGTACAACGTGGATCAAACTTCTGAATCCCCGTTACCATGCCATTCCTGTGGGCGGTTTTGACTTGGAGCCAATCAGAGCTCTCGCTAAAAATGATAAAGAATCGTCTATCATTACGTGCATGACTATTCTGAGAAGTGATTAGAGACAGAAGCTTGAGCAGGATGGATGCCAATTCTTTCCTTATAGCTTATAAGCCCTTATAACTTATAAGCAATTTAAATTTAGCAAATTTTTCTTAATCTGATAAAGAGAAATATAAATGCTTCAAGACAAGGTCTTTGTTCCAAAATCCATATGACAATTTTAAAAAGCAGGGAGAGAGGGAAGCAAACAAAATACATACTCTTCAGCATCGTAGAAACGCTCGGCTTCAGTGATCTTTGTCTGGATCGGGCGTTTGCGGTTCTGGGACTCTTTCTGCATGGTTTCTTCTGCTAGGGCCTTCTGGTTGTCGTTGTGGTAGAAAATGGCGGACATGTACTGTCGAGAGAGGCAGGCGGAGGGGTCGTGGTTCTGCCAGAAGATCTTGAGAAGGTCAGCGTAGGTCGTCTGTTTGGGGTCATACTGGATCTGAACCGACTCTGTGTGGTCTCCTCTACAGTATTAGAAAAAAAACAAAAACAAAAAAAGTTTGTTAACCTCAAGCACTCTAAACTAGCCGTTTGGCACCCATTGGTTACAAAGTTAGGCAGCAGGAAGAAGGTTAAAAAAACTTAAACTTCACAGTACCAAGGAGGTTTTATATAGAACTCAGCCTGGGAACAAACTTGAACCCGGGCCAGCGAGAAATACTTAAAAAAAACACACACACATTTTATCCCGTACAGTCAGTCGGAAGAAGAGAAGACAGTCAGTGACAAAAATGTAAACTATCATGACACCCAAATTGTGACAATTTTGGCTCTATTATTTCTATATATTCATCAAATGTGTATCTCAGTTCAAAACATACTGATTTTCAAAAGATTAACAGGTTACATAGAACCACATACTAGTAGTCAGTCTCACAACAATAACATGAATAATGCAATGACTTGCAATTCTTAAGGCAGGAAGTATCTAGGGGAAGGTATTGGGCTGAAGCCAGGAGGAAGTTAAGTTTTAAATGTAGAACTTTGTGAGTCACAGACAGGAAAATGAGGAACTGGTACGTAGCTAAGTGTTTACAGTGTGTAAACAGTGTGTAAACTTTACACTTCCTTGAACACTAAAGCCAGGAAATAGATTATTTAAAAAATATCAGGAAGTAGGAAATCAACTACCACATAATCAAAAGATATGAAAGCTGGAAGTTTTGGTTCTGAAAGCTGCTTATGGGGCCCAAAATCAAATTTAAGCCTGTTAACACCAGGGTAGTTCACGGTTAATGAATTCTTCTTACTAGACACTATAAAAAAATTACTAAGATCCCATTCTTACCAGGATTGGCAAATTGGGATTCACCCAAACTGTTCATACCTGATTTGTGAATTCTGGTATGAACAGTCTGATTCTGAATCCAGCTGCAAGGGGGGTGAATCCCAATCCGACGAATCCACCTCAGGAGGTGGGTTTAGCGGATCAAATGGGGATCAATCCTGTACCTCAGTGAATCCTGATTCGCAAATCCTGGTATGAACAGGCAAACTAGGGCTATCTCCAGCTTCAAATTTGTTTCCGTCCCTCTCATTGTTGAGAGCTCATGTTGTTGATTTTTGTTGTTCAATCTGCCATTTTAGGCTTACAAAAATTCATTTTTACAAATTTTATGTCATAAAGTTCAGACTTTTGGGACGGACAGGGTAAATTTTTTTTCCGTCCCAACAAGCAAATTTTCCGTCCTGGGACGGAAGGATGGGTCCCGTAGACAGACATGGTCAGCAAACGAACAAAATGAAGTAGCAGAAACTATGTTGGGGACTCACAGTGCATGGTAGGTTGGCATGACCTTTGTGCCACCGGTGTAGCCAACCTTGGTGCGGATCACCCCCTCAGCGCAGCCGAACTGCGCCTCGGGGAACCAGAATCAGCTCATCGCGAAGGTCGCCGTCTCCGTCACCATGTCTGGTTCTATTCGCGGCATGTTGGATGGAGCCAACTGTCGAATGATAAAAACAAATGTAATCATTTGCTAACTGAATCTTGACAAGGAAGTATGTATGTACTGGCTCCCTATGTGGCATATTGGATGGGGCCAACTGTTGAAAATAAAGTTAAGCGTTATCATTTATCAATGTTACTTGATAATTAAATCATATTTGACAAGGAAACTTCCAACGTATGTAACATTAACCATGTAGAGGTTCTAGATGCGGCATGTTAGGGCCAACTGTTTCCCAATAAAGATAAAGTCTTAACTTGATATCTGAATCTTAACTGTTTTCTAACAAGGAAGTAGGTTACATTTGGCAAAACCAGTCATACATTAAAATGGGACATACCGTACGGTACATAATCATAACACAAACCTTAAACTTAGAGCTAACTTTCCCTATGGTTGCTGAGTTCCTTGGATTACAATTAAAAAGAACTTAGCTGGAAGACAACAGCAAGAGAACTGACTCAACAACTCCTCAGAGTCTTGTCTTGAGGAAGTCTGTTATGTAAATTAGCTTAGACGAGTCATGACGTCAGGAAGAGGGGGCGGGGACTTACGAAATGTCACGATTCCTGCCGAAAATAGACGGTGACTGGACCCCATAAATATTGTTTCTATTAAAACACCAATCGAGTCATGTTCCGGTCTATTACGATGATTATAATGTCCTTGATTATACTAATAAGATTGTAAATGTGAGATGTAACAAACGACCTCTTGTTAACAGAAATGTATCCTTTTCCTGTTTGTTGTTGGTATCAAACAAGCAGAAACGACTATAAATCATGTTACCTTGATGTTACACAACATTTTCCCAAAAAAACGTAACGTTACATAAAAATTAAATTTCAGCTTAAAACACATGCAGAGAAACAAAGGTCAAATTTCACAGTACATGATTTGAATATCTTGACCGGAAACAATCAAAAATTTGAAACATTCAACAACTGGTAAGGAAAGGGAGCGAAAAAAAAGCCGTATTTCATGCGTACTCTGTTTTCATAATCGTAGCTGACTGAAGTTTCATAAGGCGAACATTGGTGTACACTGCGCAAAGTCTCCTTGTAGCTGTAGCCAGTGCCCCTCCAAGCACTGACGGCCCCAAATATGCACAACAGAGACGTAAAACTCACGGTAGAGGCCTCGTTACCCATGTGGGGGTTTAAAACTTCACCTGGGCGGAATAGCGCGGCCAAAATGTCAGGTTCCTGAAGAGAATTTTCAGTGACGCAGCCATACACCTTCCCCTGG
This sequence comes from Branchiostoma lanceolatum, assembly GCF_035083965.1. NCBI lineage: Eukaryota > Metazoa > Chordata > Leptocardii > Amphioxiformes > Branchiostomatidae > Branchiostoma > Branchiostoma lanceolatum. The sequence goes on from NC_089728.1 coordinate 6,420,701, forward strand.
ACAGCTTTCGTAATCAGACTAGACCATTCTCATATAGGGTAATAAGTTACGAAATGCAGGAGAAGCGTCTGAAGATGCTAATATCTGGAACAATAGAGGAAAGATTACATCTTAATTTATCAAATATTGTCTGTTGTGTAATGTGATTTTACTTTCAGCCATTTCTTTCTTTTACTATATCAATAATTAAGTTCCCGGTTGGTATAATGTACTCATCCAAATTATGACCGCTCGGAGGTTTCCTACCTCAAAATGTTAACTGTCGTAAAATACTAATTTTCCGTTCATAATTTTCATGATATGATGAAGAATGTGACATTTGAGGGAAATTTATTCGTTGTTTTTCTTGTAAGGTGGCTAATTACGTTTTAAAGTGCTTATTTACATAATCTGGGTTGTCTGACAGGTTTGTTTACCACAACTGTCGTGAAGCCACGCCCCTAATCAATGTTGACCTTTGGAGCAAGATGGCCGCCGAGGGTTGGAAGAAGAGGAAAACGTCCAGACTTCGTTGTTTGTAAGCCTTTAACAAGCGACTTTCGACGCTGACAGCCCCGTGAAGACACAAAGGTAAACCGTAGCTTTCCTAGCTATGCCAGACAAGGTGAAAATGTTGCCCGGGGTCGGCGTATTCGGTACGGGATCGCTGTCTAAAGTCATGGTCTGCATTCTCCAGTCCGCTGGCTTCAAAGTCGCTGCCCTGTGGGGTAGAACCAACGATCTGGCGGAGAAGGTTGCCAAGGAGCTCGATATACCGTTCTACACGAGTAAAGTGGACGACGTTTTGCTTCACCAAGATGTGGACGTTGTCTGTGTAGAGAACCCTCCTCACTTGCATGCTCAGATAGCCGTGAAAACGCTGGGGATAGGTAAACATGTACTGTGTGAGAGGCCAGCTGGGCTGTGTCAACTGGACGCCTTCAGGATGGTCAACGCTGCCAGATACTACCCAACGCTCATGTCCCTCATGACCCACGGTTTGCGGTTCCTCCCTGCTTTCATCAAGATGCGAGAGATGATCCGACACAACGAGATTGGGGACATTTTGGTCTGTGAAGTTCGGGTTCACTGCGGAAGTCTCCTCCACGAAAAGTACAACTGGATGTGTGATGAAGTGATGGGTGGCGGAGTCTTGAACACCATTGGCTCACACATCGTCGACGTCATCACCTACCTGACAAATCAGAAAGCGGCAAAGGTGCAGGGCACCTTGAAGACATTCTTGCAGCAGACTGAGAAGATCCGGGGCATAAGGCACATCACCAGCGACGACTTCTGTAGCTTCCAGATGCAGCTGGAGAAAGGGGCGTGTGCGACCGTGACGTTGAACTCCCACATGCCGGGAAGGTTCTTACATGAAGTCCTCGTCGTGGGGAAGAAGGGCAGCTTAGTCGTACGTGACGCCGACCTTTACGGACAGACCAACGACTCGTGCAAGGAAGAGATCTTATTGGCTGACACGACGGATGAGCTGCCAAGCCTGAAAAAGCTCGGCATCACCAATAACTCCGGCGACCTCCCCGTGCCATATCTCAAGGGGCTGCTGCGATTGGTGGACGCCCTGAAGGAATCCTTCGGGAAGGTTGAAGATCGTCGGAGCTGGGCAGAGGAAGCCGTGGACATAGCGGCGACATTCGAGGACGGGCTCTACGTGCAGACGGTGTTGGACGCCATCCGTAAGTCCAACCAAGAGAACGGAGGGTGGCAGAAAGTTAACATCATGAAAGAAGAGCCAGACCCCAACCCATTCCTGTCCTCGGCCCTGAGACACAGCCAAGTCTCACTGCACTAGGTCCAGGTTTTTTCTCAGTGTCATTCTGTCAATCCTGTTGCTATTGAAGGGCAGAAATTCTTTCGTCTTGGCCTAAATTTGGTGTGTCTAAAATGAAAAAGAACTCGGTCAAAGCACACCTGAAGAGGAGCAGGGGTTGGCTGAGATGACAGAGAATTAAGGCTGGGAAAAACCTTGACCAAGTCATAGATTTTATCATTATTCCATACATGTGGTCAATAGATATTGATAGATCATCCTAGACAATGATATACGTGTTTCTTTCTGATTTTACCACATGAATTTTTGAAAGGAGGACCATGTACAAAATGTCTGTGTGCCAATGTGTTTCTAAGTGGCAGCCTTACTCAACAGCTTTTTTTTATTCATGTGTTTTAGTACTTTTACAAAATATATATGATTCTAAATAAGTCAAATGTATCAGTTAGATGTATGAACATGGTTAATTTGCAGTGCAAAATGCTCTCTGTCTTGTTGATGCAATTCATAATTGTTTATACAACAAATTATTCATTGAAGAAAGAAGTTGTAAAATCGTCTCAAGTTGTAGTTACATCAATATGTACTCAAGACGAAAAAGAGCCAAAGAAGACTCAAGTTATCCTAGATAGTGATTAACTATTAAGAATGAATAGTCAGGTGCAAGATAGAATGATTTTATTATAAAGATATGCATGTACTTTAGATGGAGTGACATCGCATCTATCAGATTTTACTTGTACTGCAGCACACTAGTTTCCTGTATGAGCAAAGAAGAGTGGCAATGTTGATATTAGGCAATATAAGCCACTGTGTAAGGTATACTTATTAAAGGGGACCAATACTGTACAAGCATCTTAGAAACCTGTACTGTAGGGTGTTTGCACTCCCTGTGAGTATTGTCCACCATGTTGGATTATTAAGCCTGAAAGTTGAGTAAAATTGAGTTTTATGACAATATACACATAGGTGAGGTGAGGTGATACACATGCTTAGTTAAAGATCTTGCTCTCCTTGGTTCAACCAAGCACCTGTAGCAGCATATCCGCTGTGAGGTCTCATACACAAACCCTAAAACTCTAACTAAAAGAAGCCACAAAATTCCTGCTATTTTCACACAGGTATAGGTTGTACCTGTGCTGTTATACTGCGACGTGTTAATTCCAGTGATTTTTTTATCACCATGCAGATTTTTTCTATTAGAGATGGAAGTTTTGAACTGTGCTATTGTGAAGGCTACTTAAAAGTAATTTAGCTCGGGTGCCATCTAGTTAGTTTTCTCCATTTACTTACTAAACAAGAAATATGGGAGCTGTGGAAAACTAACTAGGATGGCACCCAGGCTACAAGTAATTGTGGAAACAACAGAATATATCATAAATGAAGAAAATTATACAAGTAGATATTTCCTCCTTATATATAAAGTATGTCAGTGATTTCCTCGTTTTAAAAGGTATATTTTATGGGATAGTTGTATGTATGTTGGGCACAGTGCAGTGCCTCTATCAGTGGAAAGCAAAGGGGTCATGGGTTTACAGTGGTGAGGATGTGTGAACGGTTCAGTGTAGCTAGGGGGTAGGATATTTTAAAGGTTCATAAATGTATGTATGAGGCTTTCACAAAGATGGTTGAGACACCACTAGTATGTTAATTAGTCTGCCAGACTTTCAGGGGGAAATTCTATATGAAACTGTTGAAATCATTCAACTCACATGTGCATGATGTGAAGATAATGGTCAAATGTGTACTGCTTATCAGATACGATATACGTGTATCGCATGAATTCTGAGACTGTAGCTTGTCAAGTGACAATGACAAAGGTATGTGTACCGGTATTATAGTTTTATTATACTTCTTAGTCATGGTTTGAGAATTCAGCTTACTTTCTTTTAACAAACAAATGTTTTGTTTCAAATTGTAACTGCCATGCCCCCTGCTGATATGTTGTAGTAATGCGGGAACATTTGATTAAGGAAGGCCAAATGAAACGAAGAACCTATTTGTGATTTTAGATGTGTTTGTCAAAGATGTTGTTTTGTTGTTTACATAGATTGTGGAGCTGGTTTCCAATATTGGGTCACATACAGTGCTGTTTGTTGAAAATGGTATAACCAGTCCCTTGATGTTGAAATAAAGATATAAATGAAGATCGGAAAACTGTTTTGAAATATGAATGAATGATTTTATTGCACAGCAATTGCCTCGGTGAGAATGTATGGCAATGTACAGATGACTTAATTTACAATCCAGGTCTATTTTTTAACAATTCGATTTACTACATTACTATTTCAAATGAAACCTACAGTAATTACTAAACGTAACTATTGTAAACATTACATTGCGTATGTATATGTCAAGCTACTAGCTAAGTATGTCAGTGACCGGTCTCGAATGTGACGTCACAACAGCAATGCTATGTGGTTAAACATGGAAGAGGCATATACTAGTATACAGTCATGTAATACACATTCAAATTTATATACATATATATTTGCATGTGTATTATATGTGTAGTACATAATATCAACAAATGAAGAAGCATCAGCAGTGAATTAATCATTCAACGTGATTGTAAACAACAAAGATAGCCGGAAGGACCACACCCAAATGCGTGCCTCAAGTTTTAGTAATTTCTTCGTGCAACTGATCATATGTTGGCAAAATACACTACTACGGAAGAGAAGAACAATAAAAAGCCACGCAGATTCGTGCAAGCTATCAATTATGTAATGCAGGAAACCAGACACTAACTTATAATAGAACGTGTCGGTAGAGAAGCTTTCAAAAGCTTATAGATACACTCCCGCCAGGCTTATAGAAAGTGTTGGCGCACAGTCACGCCATGTGAACAATATCATGTTTCCAAATCTTCTATTGATAGCTGACGCAATGTTTGCTCAAGTGGCTTTGGACAGCACGCGCGAGGGGTTCAATGAGCGAGGAGGTCACCCTCAGTCTGTTGTATACCTTCGTTGAATCATGGCGGCTTTCGCTGTGTTGGTGCTCCTGTGTTTTCTACCTGGCGCCTTCCTCCAATACACGGATTCAGATTTCGGGTTCGAACCGGCGATTCTGAATATACCAGAGCGTTCCGAGGACAACGTAACTCTTCTGTACATCGGACCAAACTCAACAGACTCCATTTTTCTGGAGGTGTCGTCTGCAAGGAGCCAGGTAGCAATGCTGAACGAGGGCTCGTTCAACCTAACCGCTGTGTCCAACAACAGTTTATCGGTACCTGTACAGTCTGGACATATAGGCATCACGACGCTAGACTTCACTGTGAACCAAGGAGCAAGTGCTACAGTTCTCGACTACACTGTCAAGGTGTTGAGGGCCCGACCGCCGTTTGACGAAGCTCTAAACTACCTTCTCATCCCGTTCCTGGTCGTCAACGCCTTCGCGATGGGCACTGCGGTGGAGTGGCCTCTGGTGGTGAAGGTGTTGAAGAGACCGTACGGTGTGGCTATCGGAGTGCTGTCTCAGTTCGTCTTCATGCCACTCTTGGCCTTCAGTTTTTCCAAGGCGTTTTCCCTTGCCGACGTCTATGCTATAGGTAAGCTAGCATAACAGTATTGTATTTCATAATAGAGGCCTGTTCCGTTGATGGAATTACATGTTTGTGAGAAAGGGCGGTACAAAAAGTTACCTGTGGGGGAAAGATTATGTAACTACAGTATGTCAAAAGCGGTGGAAGACGAAATACATTTTATCTCAAACTGCCCTTTTAATGATCGGGGAAAAAAAAGCTTTTTAAAGAAGCCTCCAAAACTTACCACAATTTCCAAACGTTAATTACTGACGAAAATAAAACTAGAACCTTGTTAACCTCCCAAAACCCACTCATTACAAAAAAAGTGGGACACTTCGTCTTCCACTGCTTCCAAAAAAGAAGTCAAACCCAAAAAGCGTAGATTGTATTCCGTAGTAGTTTTTAGAATAGCCATGTGTTCTACTAGTCAACATTGTTAACTCGCACTATCTGCACAGTATACCCTTGCTATGTATTGTTTCATGTTGCAATTAGCCCTCGGGCAAGAACTTGCAAAATAAAATTATTATGTTACAGGTAATTGCGTATAACAGTAGGTCATTCTATGATAGAGGTCTGTCTGTTCCGTGGATATGGAATTGTTTAGCTAATATTGCAAACCATTGGACGCGGTTATCGGATGCGAAAGTTGTTATATATCAGTTATCCCATGCACCTTGTCTATGGCCCTTGGGGGAACACATTGTGCAAGCACTGGCTAATACACTGGTACTGGTGTGTGTTTATCTCCAATACTTTTTTTCACGCGTGCTGAGTGCAACATATAAACAGAGAAAGCAGTATGTACCAATTTCCGGAATCTTTGGTATGACCAGGCCACGCTGGGTATTGAACATGCGACCTCAGCCCGGGTCAGAGAAAGCGAGCACTTTGTTGCTATAGCTAAACCTAATTTCTAATCCCGTTAAACGTTAGCTAAAGAAATTCCTGTTGTTTTTTCACACGATCATTATGCTCCGTTCTGTTTGTGTAATAGACGGACTCAAGTCATTCTTTGATACGGCGAAGAAGGTTAGAAATCCAGGTAATAAGATGTACAAGGTAAAAGTTACTCAAGCAACTCACTGGGTCAGCCGTTTCAGGCAGCATCTAGTGTGGCTAAAGGTAGCGGATACTACAAATGAAAGGTCCAAAATCTATCCAGTTGCTTGAGTAACTGTTGCCTTCCGTAGGTCATCCTTTCTCCCTTCAGATAGTCTCTACCAGAATAACCGCGTCGGCTATGGAGATAGCATTTGCCGGGGGACTTTGGCCATGGAGGATAACATTCCCATCCGCAGGGTTACAATATTGGACCCTATCTCCATAGCCGACCCCCTGCATACAGTTGACTCTATTTGGCCAATTTCTACTATTTTCCCAGCGACCCGCAGAGGCTGGTAGAGTCTACCCTTCAGATATAGGTTACTATAGGTTCTATTTGGGGAGTATCAAGTTAAGTAAATGATCAGATTCGGAAAAGATCCAGATTCGCGAACCCTGGTATGAACGCAAATGGCTACTAGTAGGTATATCCGGATCTACCCCGAATCTGGATATATCCAGACACGCGAATCCTAGTATGAACGGGTTGTAAGATATGATTGAGGTTCGGTATTCTCCAATCAGAGGTTTCGATCGGGGGGCTAGTAACGGCCGCAATTTTTAACACAGTCCTCTATTAGCCCCCCGATCGAAACCTCTGCTTGGAGAATAGAGGTTCAGTGCAAAAAAAAAACTGAACGGTGACGAAAGCATGTTTGTTGTTTGCAAAGTTCGGGTGGTGCCAGTCTCTCCTGGGTCCAGGGTCAATATTTAGCTCAGACTTTGACTGTGGTAATTGTATTAATATTATGGGGATTGAGGTTCGGTGCAAAAATTGTACACGGCGACGAAAGCATTTGACCGTGATGTTTGTTGTTCGCAAACTTTGGGCGGTGCCAGTCTCTGTTTGGTACCGGTTCAGGGACAATATTAGCTAGTGAGTGTGTGACGTTTTGTCAGTTCAGTCACGGTCGTCTATTCAAAGCTGACCAAGCACGCTGTCCTTATGTAATACGGCGACGTGCGATGAATAGAGTCTGTGCATTGTTCAGTGATGGTGGAATGAAGCGTTGATACGAACTTCTCTTGTTTGCAAACCATGGTAAACAAATACGTGATTCCGTTTATCAGCAAAATAACCGATGCAATCTGTAAATGTCTTATGTCCGCTATGAAACATTACGACACAGTGGACTTTTTCGACACTGAGGGCAGACATCGGAGACGAGGGTCTTGCCTTTTGGGTAATACCCTTGCTGTCATTTTGCCATTCTCCCCAGCGACCCTTGTGGTACTGAACGGTCACTTTGAGGCATATAGCCTTACGGTCACCGACCTCATGTCGCCCAGGTTTCTCCCATTCTGCCCCACTAACTCAAAGGTCTGTGTACGGAGACTTTTCGGTAATAGCCGTGCGTTCAGCGACCCTTGTATTACATTATGACCACTTTGCCGCGGTATATAGACTAACTGTCACCGCCGTCATATCGGCAAGCTTTCTCCTATTCTGTTCCACCCAAACTCAAAGGTTTGCCGGTAATAGTCGTGCGGTCAGCGGCTCTTGTGGCAATGGCAGTCATTTTGAGGCACATAGCTTCACGGTCACCGACTTTTTATCGCCCAACTTTGCTCTTAGATATACAACCTTTTTTCTCTACCTGACGTTTCTGAAGCTGCACTGCTGCCTTCATCAGAGCAAAAAACTTAAGAAAAACCTTCTCCTAGTGCTGTTTGATTGCTTTCATCTCACTTTATGTTTATTCAATTATCGTATACAATATCTTATTGTCATCATTGTATTTTTCCACAAAGTCATAGATGACTTGTACATGTATAAGTCAATCTCAAATACATTTCCCCACTTTAGTCCTTTTCAGTTTGTCAACAACGCCGACAGTACTTTCTCTTTTACTCCCGTCACCAAGGAGTCTGTCATGTACAAGTCGACGGTCCGGCCTCAAAGCTAATAAAGCAACTGGACTAGATACCATCGACAATAGAGTCCGTGTATTGTTCAACAATGGTGGAAGGACGCGTTGATACGAACTTCTCTTGTTTGCAAACCATGGTAAACAAACCCTTTATCCAGCTTATCAGTCAAAATAAACGAGCAGATCTTCTGTCCAATGTTTTCTGTTCACTATGAACATGACAACACAGTTAAATTAGGTCTTCTTCGGCACTTGGGCACTTGGCGTCATAACCGATATGGAATGGAGGCTTCCGATTGGTCAACGCCATCTGGCTATTTGATGATTTGCAATAAAGTTATTATTACTAAATCTCCACTCATGTTGTAACCAGGTCTCCTGATGGTCGGATCCTCCCCAGGAGGCGGACTGAGTAACATCCTGACGTTCTTCCTGGACGCTGACCTTCCCCTCAGCATGACCATGACCTTCGTGTCAACCGTCCTGGCTCTGGGGATGATGCCGCTCTCACTCTTCATCTATGGACGGGCGGTGAGTTCACATTCTCTTACACAGGGCCTCGCCCTCAGCCTATACAATATACCTTAGGGAGGCTGTGCTAACCTGAGCTAAGATTTCCTCTTTTGTGGGTGTGGCCTCTAACTAACTGTCAGCCAGTCAGAGAATCGCCTAATTGTTTTCTTTCGGTAAAGTCGATTCCCTGATTCACGTGCAAAAAGTATATTGTGTAGGCCGCGGGCTCTGTGTAGGAGAGTCATAGGAGAACAGTAACGTATTCCAGCTGAACAGCATCAACCTGCCCCACGTGAACATCATCAACATAACGATGACAGTTAGATGTCTTTGGTAATTATTGATTGTTTCCCTAAATTGTCAGTTCGCTACAGTCATTTCGCTACATGGTCGAAGTTGTATCGCTACATGGTACAAGTTGTTTCGCTAAATGGCAGAAGTCGTTTCTCTACGTTTGAATGTTGTGCCATGTAGCAAAACAACCTACCATGTAGCGAAACAACCTGTCATGTAGCGAGATGTACTGTAGCGAACTGGCAATGTAGCGAAACAACCTGTCACCACTTGTTTTTGTATGTTCTAGTTCCAGCTTGATAGCATCAACGTGCCCTTCTTGAACATCATCATCTCCCTCGTCTCCATCACCATCCCCGAGCTGCTGGGGATCCTCCTGCGGCACAAGAAGCCACGCATCGCCGACAAGGTCATGAAGGTGATCCGGCCCGTCAGCGGGCTCTTCATCATCGCGCTGGTGGTGATTGGTGTCATGGTCAACACTCACGTCATCTACACGCCTTGGCAGCCCATCGTGGCATGCTTTCTGTTGCCGCTGGCTGGATTCATCATCGGTGAGTTCGCCGTCTGGCGCTAGACACAGGGTTAAGGGAAAATGTCTTAGAAAAACAATGTTTATCACTATAAAAATACTCTGTCCTGCCACTTGCTACATATTGTAATCAAACACCACAGGGTATCTGCTACTTTACCCGTAACCATAGTGACAGCCGCCTGGTTCATGTCATTGAACTTATTTGCTTGGAACGGAAGAAGAAATGGGGCAGGTAAATATTACACGCAATGGCGGATCAATCGCCTTACCGATTTCTTTTCTTCTCTTGCAGGCTTTGGGCTGGCAAAGATGTTCTGCCTCGACAACAACAGAGCCAGAACCGTCTCCATAGAAACCGGGGTGCAGAACGGAACGCTGGCTTCCGCCATGATCAGGCTCTCGTTCCCACAGCCGGAAGCAGACCTCTCGTTCTCACTGTCTTTTCTGAACGGCATGTTCCAGGTTGGCCTTTCGCTGCTGGCAGTTGCAGTGTATAATATCTATAAGTGTAAAAATCCCACCACTGAAGAAGTGAAGATGACTAATCTTGAGGGACAAGAAAATCCCGTTGTGATATCTGATGTCAAAGAGTAAAATCTTCAACTAAAGACACAGTTTTCCTATTGGATGTGACGTCAGGCACGTTACAGCTTATGTGCACAAATGCACGTGACGTCAGAAATTGTGAGTGTAGATAGCCATGATCAAGTCCAAGATGGCGACCAATCATTGCATAATAAGAATAATCCATATTTTGTGCTCTGTAAATATGCATAAATTGACAACAAAAGGAAATATTGATTCAGAGTGAAATGGACTATTGAGAATATACCTCACATTATGATCTCTACCGCGACCGTCGACCTTCGTCATCCAATATGGCGGCGCCTAAATTTCGTCACAATCATGTGACCACAAACACTATAGATGCTTTCATTGACGTAATAGTAATCACAATTTGAATCCCTTGGCGACCATGTTGGCGGTTTATCGGATTAAGCAGCAATATGTACATGTAAGCGTGTTTAAGAGACGCACACAGTAATCCAAAATGGCACAAATGACGTCAATGTAAAATCATCTAGCCGATTATGTCACGACCACGGATAGAAAATGCCAAGCCTGATGCCCGAAGTAACCCGATGGTGCAATAGGTAGCCGGGTATCCATCCTACTATAGCGTCCCTGTTGAATGTTCCTTGTCTCTACCAGACTAACTGTCAGCTATAGGGAGTATTTGCCAGAAGGGTAGGGTAACTTGCAGGCGCAGTTAAGCCCCCCCCCCCCCCTCACTGCACCCGCGTCACGCTGGTGGCGTCGCTGCGGCCGATCGAATTGACAAAGCACTCAACGAATGTACTCGACAAAAACGAATCTTTTTAAGCTTTGTGTGTTTTGTTGTCTTTTTGGTCATACTTATACGTTTTGAATGATATTTCCATTATAAAGTCAAGAGTAACACAAATCCAGTCTCTACTGGCCAATCATTCCCTTTTTGCCGAATTCTACGATTCATATCCCCGACCGTAGGAGGGCTAGAACATTTATCAGGGGAGCCAATAGGATGGATACCAGACTAATTGTCTGTCGAGAATTTGTGGAACACATAGATGTTATTATATCATCTTGTCAGAAATGTAAAATCAGCTGTGAAACACTGAAATAAATTTTGTAAACACTTGAAGACCAAAGTCTTATCCTTAAGATGAATCTAATTATACTCCTGGAGTAGACATTCGTTGCATTGTGCAACCCACACACAAAACAAAACTTCACACAGGAAAAAAACCAAGTGCACAAAAAATAGTCCTGTTCTTGTGGGCCACCGTACAAATAGGTAAACACAAAAGAGAATGTTTAGGAGCAACTAGACACAGACTTCTAAGAGATCATGCTTTCAACACCTTATACATCCTATAGTCTACTCTCATGATTCCCGCCACTGTTCCCGCACGCGCACAGTCACGCATATTAACAATATCAAGTTTCCAAATCTTGATGACGCAATGTTTGCTCAATGTTTTTAACACTACACCCGAGGGGTTCAATCAGTTCAGTCTGTTGCATACCTTCGTTGAATCATGGCGGCGTTCACTGTGTTGGTGCTCCTGTGTTTTCTACCTGGTGCCTTCCTCCAATACACGGATTCAGATTTCTGGTTCGAACCGGCGATTCTGAATATACTAGAGAATTCTCAGGACAACGTAACTCTTCTGTACATCGGACCAAACTCAACAGACTCCATTTTTCTGAAGGTGTCGTCTGCAAGGAGCTCGGTAGCATTGCCGAACCAGGGCTCGTTCAACCTAACCGCTGTGTCCAACAACAGTTTATCGATACCTGTACAATCCGGGCATATAGGCATCACATCCCTGGACTTCATTGTGAACCAAGGCGAAAATGCTACAGTTCTCGACTACACTGTCAAGGTGTTGAGGGCCCGACCGCCAGTGGATGAAGCTCTGAACTACATTCTCATCCCGTTCCTGGTCGTCAACGCCTTCGCGATGGGCACTGCGGTGGAGTGGCCTCTGGTGGTGAAGGTGTTGAAGAGACCGCACGGCGTGGCTATCGGAGTGCTGTCTCAATTCGTCTTCATGCCACTGCTGGCCTTCATCCTTTCCAAGGCGTTTTCCCTTGCCGACGTCTATGCTATAGGTAAGCATCGTTCGTTCGCTCAGACACTTGCTGTTTCAGTAGCAGGAGATTTTTTACTGGAAGGGGTTGCTAGCCATTCCCCATTAATTCCCCAATCAATGCCCGTTCATTCCCCAATCATTTTGCATCCCTTCCGAAAGACGATACAGCCTCAACCGAGATGTTCTGACCCCGGCCCTTGAACCGGGATTTGCAAGTTCCAAGGCTGCTCAAAAGTAGGTTATTCTATCATAGAAGTCTGTTCTGTCTGCTCAATAACAACCATTGATCTCAGTTTGTCTTCATGCACATTGCTGGCCTTCAGTTTTTCCAACGTGTTTCCCTTGCCGTCGTCTATGCTAGAGGTATGCTTGAGTAAATATTACCTTGCGAAAGTCATTTTTTCTCTTCAGATACTTCCGCATGCCATGAGTTATATTTGGGGATTATCAAGTGAAGTAAAATGATAAGATGCATAGGTTTTGCGTATAAGGATTCGGGGTAGATTCAAATTTTCGAACCCTAGTCATGAGCGTAAATGGCTATACCCGCACACGCGAATCCTAGTATAAACGGGGTGTATGTACCGGTCACGTTAGACATGATTGAGGTTCAGTGCAAAGACTGAACACGGCGACTAAAGCATTTGATCTGTTTGTTGTTTGCCAAGTTTGGGAGGTGCCAGTCTCGGTTCGTTACCTGCTCAGGGTAACATTAGCTAGTGAGTCTGATATGCCCTTGCGGTCAGCGACCCTTGTGACCAAACGGTCACTTTGAGGCACATAGCCCTACGGTCATCGACCTCACGTCGCCCAAGTTTCTCTCATTTGCCCCACCCAAACTCAATGGTTTGGGTACAGGGACTTTTCGGATACAGTCGTGCGGTCAGCGGCTCTTGTGGTACATAATTTTCGCCGCTGTACATAGACTTGCGGTCACAGCCCTCATATCGGAAAATCTTCTCCCATTCTGCCCCACCCAAACTCAAAGGTGTGGGTACAGAGACTTATCGGCAATATGCTTGCAATCGCTCTAGCTAGACTCATGAGTTTTGTTCGCGTGTGGCGTAAGCAATGGGTCGAAGGTCGTTCGAAGTTGATAGATGAGAGAAGAAGCCTGGTGCACCCTGATGTAGATGGCCTCCTTTACTCCTCTCACAAAGTAGTCATGTTTGGTGTACATAGCCTGGGTGCCATCCTAATTTCTACCGGGGCTCCTACAATCGCTTTGAGGGTAGCGAGTGTAGGAGCCCCGGTAGAAATTAGGATGGCACCCAGGCTATGGTGTACATGTAATACAAAACTATTGACTATTGACATAACAGAAAGAGGCTATTGCCTGTAAGTTCTGTTTCTAAACAACAATATGAAATACATAAATGTCCAGAGTCACAAAAATTCTTACAACAAGGTACATATCTTTGAAATATATAAGTCCAACTGTAAGTTAAACTATTTTCAAGGCAGTCAAAAAGTCCTCAGCCAGCCTCCTGTATGTGTGTTATCATATCGCAGTATGTTTGTGTTCTGGACCACATGCAGAAATTCTAATTTGTGAACATATAAAATGAGCTTGCGATGGAAATGATCCATTCCTGTTACGACCAGGTCTCCTGATGGTCGGGTCCTCCCCGGGGGGCGGGATAAGTAACATCCTGACGTTCTTCCTGGACGCTGACCTTCCCCTCAGCATGACCATGACCTTCGTGTCGACCGTCCTGGCTCTGGGGATGATGCCGCTCTCACTCTTCATCTATGGACGGGCGGTGAGTTCACATTCTCCTACGCAGGGCCTCGCCCGCAACCTATACAAGATACCTTAGGGAGGCTTAGAATAGGCGTATGATAGCATTGTAGAGTATCTACAAAGGTTTGTCCACAACAAGTTAAACAACTTGCCATGTAGCGAAACGTACTGTAGCGAACTGGCAATTTAGCGAAACAACCTGTAACCACTTGTTACAGGTTTGCGTAGCAAAACCTTTGTTGGATCCATTGGCATGTGTGGTGGCCACCATCTTGATTTTGTGACGTCGCAGGGTAGCCATACCATTTCATTGGGAGGGGTGTTTTTTGGGTCCGGTAGCGTTCTCTCTATTTTTAACAAATCGGCCCACAACTATCACACATTCAACTCAGAGATAAAAAGAAAAATTCAATACCAATTCAGACCCCGGAATCGCTAAACTAACATAGCAAATCTGAAGTATATGTAGCACAAATACTTAACTCTAGTATTCAATGTTTTAGTTCAACTTTGATAGAATCAACGTGCCCTACTCGACCATCGTCACGTCCCTCGTCCCCGTCACCATCGCCAAGGTGCTGGGGATCCTCCTGCGGCACAAGAAACCACGCATCGCCGACAAGGTCATGAAGGCGATCCGGCCCGTCAGCGCGCTCTTCGTCATCGCTTTCGTCGTTCTTGGTTTGATGGTCAACACTCACTTCATCTACACGCCTTGGCAGCCCATCGTGGCAGACTTTCTGTTGCCGCTGGCTGGATTCATCATCGGTGAGTTCGCCGTCTGGCGCTAGACACTAGCCTCCTTTGCAGGCCTACCAGGCGGCGCCGGCGATACTTTTTCTCGTTGTCGGGGGCTTGTTAGGTCCTCCCCGAGAAAAGTGGAAGGGTTGCATGCTAGAAGCTTGATTCCGTCTAGCCTCCTTTGCAGGCCTCCCGGGCGGCGTCGGCGATAATCTTTTGGGGGGAGAGCTGATTCGCGATTTTCAAGTTATCGGGGCCAGGGTCAGTTTTACTGGGGATCCCCAGCAATACGGGTTCCTCAACAAAAGACCTGGCCCCGATAAGTTGAAAATTGCGAATCAGCGCTCCCCCAAAAGATTATCGCCGGCGCCGCCCGCAAATGAGGCTAGCCGGAATCAAGCTTCTAGCATGCAGCCCTTCCACTTTTCTCGGGGCTCGGGGAGGACCTAACAAGCCCCCGAGAACGAGAGATTGTAAAACACAGGCTAGCCTATGTGTTAGGCCTAGAAGCCCCTCCCCCAGTAATGTGCGTAAAATCATCAGATAAATCTATTAGACTAGACATTTTTTCTTCTTCACCTTTTTACATTATCTGTCTGTGTATTCCCTTGCAGTTATCTTTTAGGCATGAGCTTGCAAATAAAGATGAGGTCTTCATGCATATCGTGACATGTAATACTCTGTAATTTCATAATCACGATACTGTAATTCCACGTATTACAAATTGAAATGTACCCGACAACTTCCTGGTTTAACCATCCAACATGGGGGCACTTACGTCATAGTCACGTGAGTACAAACACGCAACTAGAAAGGTAACATTTGCCTTCACATGATCTAGCCTGAAAAACTATTGCTCTGTTTATTCTTACTCGAACACATTAACATTTATGGCGACCGGCCCCTCCAGCTCTGTCCTGCCACTTGCTACATAATGTAATAGAACATCACAGGGGGTCTACTACTTTTCCGGTAACCATAGTGACAACTGCCTAGTCCATGTCATTGAACTTATTTGCTTGGAACGGAAGAAGAAATGGGGCAGGTAAATATTACACTCATTGACGGATCAATCGCCTTACCGGATTCTCTTCTTCTCTTGCAGGTTTTGGGCTGGCAAAGATGTTATGCCTCGACAACACCAGAGCCAAAACTGTCTCCATAGAAACCGGAGTGCAGAACGGAAGGCTGGCTTCCGCCATGATCAGGCTCGCGTTCCCACAGCCGGAAGCAGACCTCTCGTTCTGTGTGTCTTTTCTGAATGGCATGTTCCAGGTTGGCATTGGCCTGCTAGCAATTGCAGTGTATAATATCTATAAGTGTAAAAATCCCACCACTGAAGAAGTGAAGATGACTAGTCTTGAGGGACTAGAGAATCCGACCATTGAAGAAGAAAAGATTGCTAGTCTTGAGGGACTAGAGAATCCGACCACTGAAGAAGAAAAGATTACTAATCTTGAGGGACTAGAGAATTCCGTTGTACATGTGATATCCGATGTCAAAGAGTAAAATCCTCAAGTCAACTAAGGACGCACAGTTTTCCTATTGGTTGTGGCGTCAGGCACGTCACAGCTTATAAGCACAAAGAATAATTCATCTGTATCTTTATAGCCGGTATAACTGCCCTTCGGCGTAACACACCAGCTTTGCAGGCACGCTGGTTATATTACACCGAACGACACCGAACGAATTCATATTTTGTTGCTCTGTAAATAATCATGAACTGGCAAAAGGAAATGTTGATTAAGAGTGAAATGAACTATTGAGAACATACTTCACATTATGATCTCAGCCGCGACATTCGTCAACCAATATGGCGGCGCCTAAATTACGTCACAATCATTTGACTACAGACACTAGAGAGGCTTGTTATTGGCGTGATAGTAATTGTAATTTGAATTCCCCTGGCGACCTTATCATTTGCGTCATAATGATTATAATTTGAATCCCTTGGCGACCTTATCATTTGCGTCATAGTGATTATAATTTGAATCCCTTGGCGACCATGTTGGCGGTTAATCGGATTAAGCAACAGTACATCAGCGTGTTTTAAGAGACTGACGTACACAGTAATCCAAAATGGCGCAAATGACGTCAAACTAAAATCCTGTATACGCTACTGTCCCATGATTTTGAATAAACAGTGATAGCCGAATATGTCACGTTTTCATGAGCCATCCACGGATAAAACTTAATGTCAAGCCAGGTGATCGATGATGCAATGGTTATAGGTAGCCAGGTATCCATCCTGCTATAGCGTCCCTGTTGAATATTTCTAGTCTCTACCAGACGTACCACGCCAGCTATAGGGAGAGTATTTGCCAGAAGGGTTTGGCCACCATAGGGTAACATTTGCAGGCGCAGTTAGATGTGAGATGTCCGCGGGGGGAATATATACCTTACCGCGGACTTACTCTACTGGCCAATTATGCCTTTTTTTGCCAAATTCTACGATACATATCCCCGTAGGAAGGCCTGGTGGAGGCTAGAATATTCCCCCGGTGGTAGGGAACCCCAATAGGATGGATATCAGATTAATAGTTAGGCGAGAATTTGTGGAACACATCGACGTAATTACTTTACCATTTGCAAGCACTCGAAGACCAAAGTTTCCTCTGTCTCTGTGTATATATTACACCCCCCTCGATTCCCGTGTGTATGAGAGCTGTGTGTGTGCTTGCGGGTACTGGTGGCGTATGTTCTGTAAGAACCTGTAGGATTTGATCTATATGATAGAGTCCTTGGTGTAACTCAAGTATAGCTCGTCGGTCTTATCTAAAACTGCCAAGTGCGAATTATACATCATCATCAGTCGACGTGCTTTCGCGACGACGGGGTTATACCACCCTTTACACATACCCTTTCGTTGTCTGCCATACAAGACGGGAATGCAATTTTTGCGCACCAGCGACAGATCATTGCGGCACCTTGCGAGGTAAAAACTGTTAGGACAGACGTACATGTACGTGTATCAACAAGGACATGCACAAGGACAAGCTTTTAAAGCATATTCATAAAGCTTTTCAAACCAGTAAAACATATGACAATAGAAGAAGAAACAAAACAATCCAATCTATACGATTAGAACCCACACCAGCACAAGCCAAGCTATCTGGTGAGATTTCATTCAGTAATGGCACATGCCATAGCGCTAATGATCTAGGTAGGGTCCGCACGCAAAGTAGTCTTGCCCCAATCCACGCAAAGTTGGGGCAGTCGTAGAGTGGCTTGAATTCACATGTACACGACACTTTCACATACCCAAGCGACGCCGACATGTTTTGAGATGGAACCATCCCACAGTCTACCTTCCTCAGCGGATTGTTCTCCAGGGAAATGGACTGCATGCTCGGAAGGTTGTCAAAAGTACCATTTTCTATGACTGTCAGGTCGTTGCCGCGAAGAATCAGAAACAACAGTTCTTCCAAGTTTGCTTCGCTGAAAATTCCAGGCGGAAGACGTTTGATTTTGTTGTCTTCGAGATGAATGAACATGATGTAACGAAGGTCCTTGAAGATGTCGTCATCCAGAGTTTCTAGTTTGTTGTCCTTCAGTTCAATTTCTCGGAGAGCAGACAGGTTAGCGAATATACCAGACGGCAAGGAGGCTAGATTGTTAGACTTAAGTCCGATGTATACTAACCTTGGGAATCTACTGAAAAGTCCTGCCTCGAGTGTTGCAATCTCGTTGTTTCTGAAATCTAGAGCTGCCAACGAAGGGTGGTTACCGAAGATGCTTCCTCTAAGTTCCAAAAGACTATTGTGGCCCAAATAAAGAAACTTCAAGTCGTCGAGGCCAAGAAATACACCTTGCTGGAGAAACGAGATGTTGTTGGATTCTAGATGTAGAGTCGAAAGACGAGGAAAGTCGTTAAACACTGCTGTTGCCAAGTCCCCCAAACAGTTACCTCTCAGGTCCAAGGATGTTATATTTGTTGGAAGCGAAGGTAAAACGTCTTCCAGCTTCTTTATGCGGTTTCTCGCCAGATGTACCTGTCGTAACATGAGTAAGTCAGAGAAAACATCAACAGGCAAACGTGAAATCTTATTTCCATCCAGCAGAATCTGGTCAAGACTTCTTAAACCACGAAAGAGGCCAGAGTTTAAGGTAGATATCTTATTATCCGCAAGATCCAGATACTCCAAAGTCGTCAAATTTCTAAACACGTCCTCCTCTAAACTAGCTAGCTCGTTTGCGTTTAGGTAGAGCACATGAAGGCTAGCACCTAACCCATCGAAAGTTCCCACCTCTATGTAGGAAATTTCGTTGTTACGGAGAACAAGCTTAGATAGTTGAGGAAGATCACCAAAGACCAGTTTAGGAAGTGACGCTATCTTGTTTCTGGAGAGCTCCAAGGAGACCGTGTCTGGGGGAATAGCAGAGGGCACGTCCGTCAAGTCGGCGTCTTCACATGAGACACTCCCTGACCAGCAGCTGCAGACCGGACTCCCGTCCCCTTCGCTCTCACAGGCAACCTCTGGTTGTCCATGGACGGTGATCGCAAACAGCATCCATAGAATTGGTAAAGTCTGGACGAACGCGGTGTTGGATTTAGGTCCCTGAAATTTGAAATGTGTATTTGTAATCACATTCACGAAATTATGATATGCCGAGGCTATTGACAGGACGTTCCGGTCCTACACAACAAACTACTCATGAATGGATGTATACTGCAATTCGACTGTTCAGCCTTTTTCTGTCAATAAGACTTCTCTTTTGCACTATCGACAGGATGCTCCTGTCAATAGCCACGGCAATTATGATATTAGACACATGGCCAAATTCATAGGTCTGACTCTTACGTTTTCAACCCATCAGCATGGGGCGTGACGTCACGCAATATAACATACAGTACATTCGTCATGCTGAATGGTTGATCAAGAGCCATAGTCATATAGTCACGTATTGGCTGCGCCAAATCGAGTCTTGCAAATCAGTTTATCCCCTTGCGACGGATGCCCTGATATGGAAGCCCTGAACGACATTGCAATGAAAAGGTCTGTAACAGAATGAAAAGGTCTGTAACAGAATGAAAAGGTCTGTAACAGAATGAAAAGGTCTGTAATAGAATAAAAAGGTCTGTAATAGAATACGTACCTCCATGGTCAGCATTGGCACGGGAGCTGGACTGGATGACGTAGAGGCTATTTTCGCAAGATCTCCAGTTCCAAGACAGCGCTGTCCACTAATTCTGTACGGGAATAACCTCCAGGTCAACACTGTTTGGCATTTCCTTTTCTTACCATGCATGTGCTGTTATTCATTTCGACTACGCTGTTGAACATACTGTGGAAGAGAATAAACTGCTTCATTAGAATATAGACCGGTGTAGCCTTTAGGTCCTAGGAGTCAAATAGTCCTCTGTCAGCGCTTAACATCTCGGGAATGTTTCCTGGGCACAGCTTGATATCATTTGCATGCATGTTGTGTATTTAAGGTTCAACAATATGTCAGAACGTTGTTTTCTTTTACTCACGTATCCAGTGCACGAATTCTTCCTAGATGTACGGAGGAAAACCCTTCTGACCGCGGCCCCTCAATCTTCAACAAAGGGTGACGTCATGGGATGGTGTTGAACTTGAAGGATTGGTTCCGGGTCGTTCTAAGTGTAGGTTAATAGCGTCTCCTTTCGGATAGTTCGAGTACTGCACAAGGTATAGCTTGGGGCGACATGATTTCTGAACCCGATATTCATCCTACGGATCCAAAACTGGTTACACTCCCACGTGTTAAATCGCATTCAATGAAACTGGATCCTGTTTTTCATATCAACGTCAGATTTTTGTCTCTTTATAGCTTTTCCCTGTGCAGATCACAGTACAAAATCAACTATGTGTTTTGCTTCTCCGATGTTTTCATAACTTTCTGCGATTCATTTTATTTTGCCAGGTCAAAGACATTGTGTATCCTATATACATATATCTATCTCCTATTATATATATAGGATATGCAATGTCCTTGGTTTGGTTTAAACGTATGCACAATGAGAGA
Source organism: Branchiostoma lanceolatum (assembly GCF_035083965.1). Taxonomy (NCBI): domain Eukaryota; kingdom Metazoa; phylum Chordata; class Leptocardii; order Amphioxiformes; family Branchiostomatidae; genus Branchiostoma; species Branchiostoma lanceolatum. The sequence goes on from NC_089728.1 coordinate 6,441,436, forward strand.
AAATCTCGTTTTATTCGTGCAAACCCCTACAAGAAGTTACATGCCCACCCACGTAGAGAGCATCAGAGATCCGTGAAGCAGGTGCCAAGTGCGGGGTCACGTTTCTTAACCCTCCGAACAGGTCATGTGCAAGGAAGGGGATAAGCGTAATTGGAAGCACTCCCGTGCGGTGTTAGCTTTGGTAGTGCCCCTGTTATAAAGCCCAATCTGCTCCGATTGCGCTACTGTAAGAGAGGGAGGGGGGGGGGGGGAGACTTGTGCGTATATCAAGTCCGTAGTTCCGTATTGACATCTAGTTGTGTTTGGTAAAGTTTGCGGCCAAAGAAGTAATTTTTTCGGTTCGATAAGAGACAGACTGATGGGTCAAAGTAGAAGTACTATAGCGGTCCAATCTTAACCAGCACCCTACATTGTTATGTACACGATCTCCTTTCTGCAATTCAGAACTGTTGCTTCCATGAAAAGCGGAAGGTATCTTTTCGTATACGTAATCTTCCCAGGAGGATAACTGAAGAAGGGAAGAACGGATTTTCATGGTCTGGTACAGGTCATTGACCTTATTTGTTCGGAGAACAAGAAGAAACTGAGCAAAAACGATGTTTTTCCCTTCCGTGAAGGTTAATATATGATATAAGAATCATAATCAAAAGAAAAGAAGACTGAAACGAAACGATATTTCTGGCGTTTGCCATCGAAGTAATGCAGTTATAACGTTACCTCATCTTTGTTTACAAACACGTAGGTAAACAGAGAAATTAAATTGAAACAGAAGAGTGAATACATTGATAAAGCTTACACATCCAGGTAATAAGAAACGCCAAAAATAGTTACTCAAGCAACTAGATAAAATTGTGAAACAGACGTTTCTGACAGCCGCATCCGCAATCTTTCGTCAGTGACTAAAGGAAAGAACTGGAGAACAAGGTTTCATACCAAAACTCTGAATTGAATTGAAAAGTTAACTGTTTAAAGATTTTATTCAGTTGCTTGAGTACCTGTTTTTTTTTTGGTGTAGAGAGACTGTTAATCTCGCCCCGATGTTTAACCTTGGATGTCACCGAGAACAAAATTAGGCGATTCTCGCTAAAAGGTCGCTCGCCGCGGGACGCCCGTAGATTGGGAGTCGCGATTTTAGCCCCCCTCCCCCCTCTGGAACACGATCGCGGGAATTGTCATCTGGAAGTGATGTGAGCGCGGCTAAGGTCACAAGTGATCCCAATAACGGACCTTGTAAATCCCCTCACAGGCGGGATTCACACAGCACTTTTAAGAGCGAAATGAACTTCTCAAGCAAATGTCATGACAAGTAAACGCAGATGTAAAGGACGAGCATATCGTGCTATAATGGGGACGGTCCTAATCCCGACATATCCCTTGTTTGTTTATCCCGAACTAGTTTAAAAACAAAGTTTACGGCGCTATGTTTGGATAGCCTGGAGTCCAGCCTTGTTAGCTTTAGCCCGCTCCCCAAGATCCGCTACGTACCTCCTGCCTGTTGGCTGGACTCCAGGCTAACGTTTGGGTGCCCGTGTATGACAAGAACCAATATCAGTGGACTATGAAAATGTTCTTATCTTAAAAGCAACAAGGCCACAAGACACGTCTAAGTTCGTAATTTCAAACAACTGACGACTGAAAATCGGTTTGAATTTGACGCTCTTCGATTTGAAGAGCTGACGAGCGAATTTCCTGAAAAATGGCTCAGCTGAATTACGGAGTGTAGATTATGAAATATTCCAGGATGGCACCACACATGCAACTGCGCTTTAGTTAGAGAGGCTGACAGAGACTGTAATTCTCATATATTTAGCCATTAGCTGAAGCTCTAGGGTTGATGTGAAGTAGGGTTTTACCATGGTCAACGTTGACCGACGGAGGTCATATGTTCCTTTTGAACTTTTGTTTTCTTAAAAGTCTTGTTCATGGTGTAACGTTAACAAAAGAAAAGAAACACAGGTAGAATCTGAGTATATTTATTCAGATGGCATCATAAGCCCCTTCCTTCAATGTGCGTTTAACAGCAAACAAATGTTACATTTGCACTATCTACTCATAAAATAAATTACATAACTAATACATTTGAATCGTACATGATTGTTACATGTACTGAAAACACATGATGTGTCAGATAAAGTTTTACCAAAGTTACATTCGTTTATCTCACAAATACACAAACCAACGCAAACGGTACGAAGAATGCTTAGTTGATAGAAAGAATCTCTATAATATATGCTTTTCAATGCTCTAGCCTTCATGATCAGTATTTCTACCAATTTCAGCTCACGGTGAGGTGCATTTCTGGGATACACGCCCCCCCTCCCTCACACACTGTCAGAGATAATGTTTACCCGCTGGGAACTACAAGTGCTACTAGTAATTAGCAAGTGAGATTATGACGGACTTGGTGGTCTCTTGCATAGTGAGACGGGGCAGGGGGCTAACCCTGAGTCGGCTTTCTGTGTTTTCTTGTTTTTGTCGCCGAGTTTCTGATCTCAGCACAAAGGGATTTTCACCTTCCCTTTGGCGTTCGCCGCCATCTTGAATATTCAGTCTTCGATCGAACAGCCGAGATCCATACAACTTGTATCATTACCACAGGAAGTTATTTGTTCGGAACGAAATGAGTTTATTATGTTTAAATTAGGCTCCATATGCAGAAATGCGAAGTTAATCATGCTCCAACACCCCTTTCATAATGATAGCTATTTCAATAAGGTCAAATACAGTTACTGTATTGCTTTTATCGTGTTTGTTCACAAGCTAGTTGAACACCAAAGTTCAACCAAGGTTATGATATAAACTGATTTTAACATTTAGACTACGCAAGAGTCCAACAACGCATGAGTCGCTGCAAATGCAGGTTACCACACGAATGTCTGCTAGTTGATATTTGAATAGAGAATTGAAATAATTGAATTGAAATGCAGGTTTCGAATGGTTTACTAGTGTTGACTTCACTGAACGGATGTACACCGTCTTGTTGAGAAAACGTTCCTTCTACTAAGGAAACCTCCATGAGCTACAAAATTCAAGTTAACGCCCCTTCCCCTAAAGCAAGGTTCTCGATAGGTTCACTGAACTTACAATTGTAAACTATTATCTATGCAACATGTAATGCATGAAAAGTACGAATCACATCTATTTCGGTATATACTAAGTCTCTAGTCTATCTGACACTATTGGAGAAATTTGCAGAAATTTGACAAATAGGTTGAATAAGAGAACTCCAACACGAAATCTGACATACCGGGTTGAAGGAGAGACAGAGTGCGTCTCGAAAAATTGTTCTGTGTAGTCGTTAAATATCTCGATAAAAGGTTGTGTATGATTACCGCAAACCCTGGCTGGCTAACTTGTCTGGCAAATTATTCAGCCTATTTGCCCAATTTCTACTACTACTATTCAAGCTGTCCAAGGAGTCAGATAGAGACTAATATACGTTCGTTGGAATGTAAAAGCAACGTAGTCTAGTTATCGATGTTAATATTGAAGCATGTCAAACCGTATTGATGCCGAAATACGAGTCATATCTTTGTATGTTACACTGAGGGATGTCCATGTCGTTGCTTCCGTGCTTCCTACTCCATTCAGTCAATGCTAACTCGATGTCGTAATCCTGGCCGTTTTCATCACCTAATGTCCATACACTGACCGGACTGTAGTCCTGTAAGCACCGGGAATCGAACCCGTGTACCGTAGTGTCACTTGTGGGGCTGAGCACGGGCGGTGGGTGAGTTGGGCTACACATGTGCGCGTCGTTGTTGTTGTTGTTTACATTGCTGCTGTTATTGTTGTTGACAGGGCTGTGTTTTGAGGTAGTAAAATCGGGAAATGGCAGAGTTGAAACAGGTGGATGTTGGTGTCCTTCGTTTGGCATTTGTGCGGCCTGAAAATGAAGGGAGGAATAAAAGTTTAATGCTCGACCTCTAACATACACATGTTAAAGTTAGCCTATGATCTCTTGGAGTTCAAACGCCCCGCGTTTGGAGGGAGTGCGTTTATAGTCTGTCATGTTTTGAAACTCTTCTGAACATGTGTTTCTCGCTTTTTAAGACCCAAGCAAAAAGTAGGGACAAAGGCAAAAGACATGTATTCTTATCTCAAACAGATGTAATGCAAACATAACTACAGATGTTTACACGTGGATACGTTCATTCTAAGCTATAGGGTCGTAAGTTAGGTTAGAACTGTGTGTATATGTCCGTCTGATTCTCCGTAACCATACTGAAATTCTCAATAAACATCTACTAAATATGATTTCATTTTCATCTATCCTACCCTGTGTAAGGTCAAACTTGTTGAGCTTGGTGACAACGTTGGCTGATCCTAAACTGCGTTTTAAATATTGTTGACTTATCCTAAACTGTATTCAATATCTTTCTAATCTGTTGTTTGCTAAGCTTTTCGTGGTAACTACAAGCTGATAAATTAAACGCCATGACAAACATACCATGTTCGTAAAACTACATGGTACTGGTAGTACAAGTCATTCTAGACCAGGTTACACAAAAATAACACCGTTACAACGTAAGACAAAATAATATCTAACGCTTGAACTTGCTTTCAAGCCCTTTCAAAATATGCAATTTTTTCCTATTAAAGATGAGAAATAAAAGTCCAAACTGACAGATTGAAAATTATGAGAAACATACCACGTCCGTCAAACTAAATGGTAACTAACTCACTCAAATCAATTTTAGGCCAAGTCATAAATAAAGAACACAGTTAGACCAAATATAACAAGTTACAACGCTTGAACTTGCTTTCAAGCCCTTTCAAAATATGCAATTTTTCCTATTGAGGTTGAGAAAAAGTATTTCAAGATTACCTTTTCCTTGGCCCAGATGTATCCCCGAGTCTTAGCCCAGTAGACGTAGTCTGCAGTCGCCGTTCTCTCGTTATAAGACATTGTCAAGGATTCCTCCAAGTCGGATATGTACTCAATGGCGAACTTGAGACACTGAATCTTCGACAACTTCTTGCCGGGTTCCCTTCGATGTGACAGCTTGGTCCGTAGCGCCTCGTACGCTCGGTTCATGTCCTTCATTCGGGCGCGCTCGCGTTCGCTCGCCGTCCGTCTCTGTTGCATCTCCCGCTCCCGTTCGGCCTCGAGCTCGGCCGCGGAAAGCATCGGGTGGAACCGAGCTCTCTCTCGGTCTCCGTCGCTCTCGTCTCCCGAGGAGCTGTCGACTCTTGACGCTAGCTCTGGCATGGTGACAACTGGGGCAGGCGTCTCTCGTCTCTCCTATAAGGCAAGATAACACGTGGAAGATATAAAATGGAACTCAGTTTCGGTTTTCTGGCAAAAGGTGTGGCATATAACAATTGCTTTCGTATTATCCCCCAGTAACCGAAAGGTAAAATTCATAGAATGAATGTTAAAATATGATTGCTACTATAGAACTAGAAAAACGTTGAAATGTACATAACTTGTAATGTGTGTAGAATATTTGTAACGTATTATGTATTATTTTTATGTAGATGTATTATATATTATGTTGCTATGGGTCGCTGTACCCAAAATAAAGAAATTCAGTCAAAAACCTTCTCGAAGTATTGTGTACATGCTGGCTGCCACCGTGCCAAGTTTATATCTCGCTTGTTTTGTAGGTCTTCGCATTCCTCTTTTTTTAATCAAAACTTCAGAAAGATACGATACCATGAATAATCATAATTTTTGTGGGAATATTGCGTTGCTATGGAATTCCATTTGTCCGATATATATTCTTCTAAAACTTTCTTGGTAGCCAAATCATTGCATGCTGCCTAAACTGTTAACTAAAACTAGTAAAAGCGAAAGATGGGTTCACAGCAAGTTTTTAGTGTACACAGAAAACATCTAATGTTTTCACCCGTAAAAGCCACCAATGCGACACATTTTCACACGTTACTTTACGATGCAGTAATTTCACGTACGGGGAAATGCAGCGCGAACAACTGTATTTTTACATAAACGATTTCGCACCTTCTTACGAACAGATTTAATCACATTAGAAAATGTAAAAATTCTCTATTTCGCACGAAAGTGACAACGACTGAGATCAAACGGAAAGAAGCCATAGGATCTAATCTATTGTTAATACGTGTGAAGAGGTGGGGCACACATGGTCATGCAAAGTAAACAAGTTACTTTTCTTACCCTTTTTTTGTTCAGAAGAGAGTGTAAAAAGGGTGAGTGTGCACTTTTTTCGAACGCCTATTTTCGTGTACACCGTCACAATCGTAATTTCAACAACCTGCTGATAGGATGCCCATAGTATTTATCAACAATGCGAAGAATGCTGAATAACTTTACGAGAATGTTTCTTATCTGAGTTAGTTTTTAAGGGAGGACGCTATGATTCGGCAACAAGAAAACTTTTAAGTCGAAAAAGAGTTGTGCTGTTAAAAAAAAAGAAACAACCAAAAAGTAAAAAAGTTTATATTTGTGTCACGACACATGAAATAATTCAAGATCAGGGAGTTATTTCTTGGAAAGTTTTCTTAAGATAATGATAAATCGACGAGGTTATCAAAATCTCATTGGACATACGAATGAATTCGACTACACCTTCACCTGACTCGTGAGCCATATGCAATTATAAGAGACTTGCACTGGCACGCCATCAAGTAGCAAGGGAGTGCAATTTGTTTCGTCTACTAGACACCGTTGGTCGCTGAAAAAATAGTAGAAACTGACCAAGTAGACAAATAACATGTCCGCGGAGTTAGCCGGCCTGGAAGGTCATCAGGCGAACAATTTTTACCATTTTTCCAGCGACCCATGGAGTCAAGTCTAGTAGAGACTAGCATTAACGCATGTCTGCGCGGTTACCTCTTTGGGACGTGGCCTCCACCAGGCATTCCTACGGGGGTATGGATCGCGTGTAGAATTCGGCAAAAAATGAAAAAATTGGCCAGGAAAGTCAGCTCACGGTAAGGTTAACATCTAACTGCGCCTGCAACTGAAACCTAAGGTGGCCAAACTTCCTTAGCAAATATTCTCCCTATAGCCGGCGTAGTTAAGTTAGTCTGGTAGAGACTGCTTGGGACGGGTGGAGATCTACTCTTTGCACACATGTAGGTGTGAAACAATTGGCACAAACACTTAAGAAACAACACACACTTCCTCACCTTAGTGTAATATCTGTCTGGAGAAGGAATATCAATGCGGCGTCGGTCCTGCAGAATTAGAATGCTCTAAAACGCCAGAAGTTCGGACTGAAGAACTCTTCGATGTGACCTCCTTCGTCTCCTGACTAACTCACTCCGGGTTTTCGAAACAACTGACGGGGACGTTTTGAGGCTCATCTATTTTTAATTTGTTATTTTGCACCTCTGGTGGCGGTGGCCACGCCTCCTCAATTAGGCCGGCCGCAAGAACAGACGACCCGACGCGGCACGAGTCCCGGTGTTCGGTTACTTTCCCGACACATTTACGATAGACAGGCGGCAGGGGTGCCTGAGTATTCATACGAGTTTTACGGAATGCATACGAGTTTTACGGAATGCATACAGGTTTTACGGAATACATACGGGTTTAACGGAATACATATGAATTTCACGGAATTCATATGAATTATGATATAGAAGAAGAAGAAGAAGAACTTTATTGCACGACAATTGTACATGGTACAAAGTATGGCAAGAATTCGTAAACATATATAACAATCGACTATTACTAATATCTAACATTTTCAGAGAACTCATCTACAACATGGGTAACAATGGATCTAACAATGTGCATTCTAATGGTATAGTACGAATAAAATACGAATGCCGCATCTGCTTGGAGATCAATATTGAGAAAAAGAGAAGCAAAGTGTCACACACCAGAAGGATTTCAGAAAAATCACAATAGGAAATATCTCTTATTCTTCCTGGAGAGAAAAAGAAGCAAAGTGGCACACACTAGAAACATCACAGTAGGAAATAAGTTACCTTAGAAAATTATTGTTTATAGTGGGCGAGGGTGCATTGGATTATCACCCAGTTATGTTTTTATTTCGTAGTTGACCGTACGAAAATGTCTGTACTTTTATTTTACTTGTGTCAATAAAGCTTATCCGTTATACGTCCTGGGCGCAAATTTTCTATGCAATATATGAAAATTTTGATTCCAAAAATCTGAATGATACATCTACGCTACGCTAGATTTATTTGATCCACTCACATCAGGAAGGACCCCTACTCTTTTCGATAAGTGTGGTGGGTTATTTTACATGCTCGAGGTGTGGCTCTCCTCAAACACGGGCCCGGGACCTCCATTTAACATCCCATCCTAAGGACGTCCCTAACCAAAGCTATGCACTCATTTTCACATGAGTGCAAGGAGAGGAAATTCGTGTAAAATGCTTTTCCCAAGGGCACAACGTCAACGCGGCATGTCAGAGGATTCTTGGGAACACGAACACCCCCCGCGTCACCGCACGATGTAGGATAAACACATAAGCAGGGGTCCGGCTGGGAAACAACAAACAGGCGAATTTTCACCGTGACTGTGAAGCGCTGATTTAATTATCTTGTCTGTCCCCCTGGCGGATTTCATGGCGATTTTCTGATGAGAGCCTCCCGCCGAGCGACGATGTCTGCGAATTCGGCTAGAACTAGCCTCTACCAGGCTCCGCGGATGGCTGAAAAATAGTAGAAATTGGCCAAATAGCTATAGAGTGAATAGTATGCAAAGGGAGTCGGCTATATACGGATGGGAGAGGATCCAATGTGTCATTCACGTGTAGGTCGCAAACTGTACTGAACTTCTATAGCGGACTTACTTCTCTGGCAGGTTATCCGTCTATTTGGCCAATTTCTACGATTTTTCCAGCGACCTATGGAGCCTGTTAGAGGCTAGACTAGAACAACAGACACGGAATCTGGCAGTTACATACAGACTATAAGTTCATATAGAAGAACTTTTAAAAAATGCACGACAATCGTGCACAGTACAATGTATGGCAACAACTATTAAACATAGTACAAAATTGAGGTAAAGAATAAAATTTAACACCCTAATTATTAATACAATAAGGGCTAGCATAAGTATTTCATATAGCGTTACAATCGAGTGGGTTTCGGTATTTTGTTCTAATAACAAAGCAGTCTTTTATATATTTACCCATTTTTTGCATATTGGGGGTTGTTGCATCAAAAAGGAGTGTCAAATCTAGAGAAGTTAGCTGGTCGAAAATACAAACTGTATTTTCGGCACGGGCTCCTCTGCTCTGGCATGTTCTGTCCATTTGGACAATTTCTACTACTTTTCCGGCAACCTATGGAGCCTGATAGAGGCTAATCCTCTTCTTCGTTTGTCATCCTCAAGTGTGGCGAAGCTTGGCGCCTTTTCAAGTACTTAGATAGAACTGGTAGTAGTGCATATGCTTTGCTACGGCTGGCGTTTTTAGCCAAGTATGGCGGGTCACGCCTACTCTTCTTAATGAGTGTGTTGGGCTCTTTTACGTGCAACTGGTTGACGCCTGACGCCGGAGGCTCCCTCATGCACGAGGCCGCTGGCTTTACGTCACCATCTAAAATGACGAATGCAATCCCTTACAACGTGTCCGAGCTGGGGCAGACCCTAATGGGTTAAAATTTAGAGTTAGCATCTAAATTAGAGTAGTCATATGTAATATTGTTAATTTTTCCTGTTACTTGCAATAGATTCGCCTTTGGGCAAGAATTTGCCGTCAACTTACTGTGCCCTCATTTCAAAATCTTCTCTTTTATATCAATGTAACCTCCTTTGCAGGCCCCCTAGGAACCAGGTTCTAATGCCGGGGACATCGTTTCTGCGCCTCTAGAAGGGACTTTGTGGGCGCCTGCTGAAAGCTTGCTTACTTGCTTAAGCAAGCTTTCAGTTGCTTATGTCGAGACCGGAAGGTCTCGAGTGGTGATGGCAGTCAATGTGGTTCTATCCCTCATCGCTTGGAGCAGACTATGAACTTGTCCACTTGAGCAGACTATGAAGTGCGACTGAAAGCAGGCCATCTGAAAATCGCGAATCAACCCGCTCTCAAAAATAAACACAGGCGCTCATATAGAAGGCATGAAACGGAGGCTGATAGAGCAATGCGGAAAAGTGGACACATTTATTTGCAAAGCCTCACAGAATACACATTCCTACAGGATGTGTATTGTGAAAATCTCATTGAGAAGATCTTCTCTACACATGTACTTGGCTGCTTTAAGCCTTACAAGGTGTGAAACGGTGATTCACACAAGGCTTACAGAAAGATTATCAACGAGGGAGGGAAGAAAGTAAAGAAAGAAGACTTAAAAGATAACCAAGAAGAACGAATAGCCGTAAGAACGAAAATGACGATAGGCAGCGAAAGCTGAAAATGTTCATATTCAAATAAAAGTTTGTTTGTTTTATTGTTTGTTTTATTTATTCGCACATAAAAAATAGAAAGTAACAATGAAATAATTAGAAGTACATGTACAATAAAAACGTGCAGGAGGGGGATGAAGCCTGAAAGGCTTATAGATGCCCTCCTCCTTTTAACTTAACAAATTTACAAAATGATAATATGAATATCGAACAAAGGTAATGACAAATGATGAAATAAACATAATGAACAACTATATAATGAAAAATCAAATACTGATAATGTAACACAGATTAAACGAAAGAAATTATTATTAACAAGGACCAGAAATATTTTTAGAAGTATTTTTAGAAGTGTAACAAGAATGTAAAATTGTAATAGAAATATACTGACTGTGTTATTCTTCCCGCCTACGTTAGAAAAGTAAAAACGTCCAACAAACATGTATATATGTTTTGTCATAAAAATGTGATTTTTGTAACAACGGTACAGCCAACGCTTCATGTGAAATCGTTTCACAAGCCTTTTTGCTAATCTTCCAGCAGATGAATCGGTTGGGTGTTACTTTGTTGGAATTTTGTGGCCTAATCTGCGTTTTAATAGCTCTCTCTAAAGAGCAGGCTATTTGGTGCTAAAAAGGTGGACTGCTAGATAGACGGAGCCTGAGTGTCATCCTAGTTAGTTCCAGGGCTCCCATACTCCCCATTGTTGGTGAACGGGGAGTATGAGAGCCTGGAACTTACTAGGATGAAACTCAGGCTAAGACAGACGAACTAAACGTCGGGGAAAGGCATGCGCAAAACGCCGAGCCGGATCCTTACATCTGCTTGGAGACGATGTGGTTGGCATTTACAGATGCATGAGAAGGGCTCGTTTCACGGCTGGTTTCAATCAGGAACCGAGACCCAAGTTCAACCAGCCCACAAATTGCGGCATTGCCTGGAACCGGACCACACAAACTGCTCGGTGGAGACTGAAAGAATATAAATCTTTCTATGCGTCCTTTGCCATCCCCTGGCGTTGCAGAAAGACTTACAATTCAATACAAAAGCTACCGTACGTACTGTAACAGCCAGGCGTTCGTCAGGTAGATAAACGAAAGATAATGGATGCTAAATGAGACGTCTGAACGTTACAAAACTAAGTAACTGTTGAATATTGAATGTTATTACCTGGCCGGGTGTCTAACTTTCATCAACGCAAGATTTACAATTGATAAGAAAGACGACATAGAGAAAGACTTCAAAAGAAAAAGTGATTTTTTTTGGGTTAATGTTTGTTACCTTGGTCGGGAGAAAATTAGCATCATGGCAATGTCGAATTTACCGAACTGCACATAATTTTTGTTTTCATATGTATGGTATGTGTGTATGTGTCGTTTCGAGAAGGTACAGTGTCCCTTATACGTACTGATTTGTTTGTTTGTTTGTTTGTGTGTTTGTTTCGCCTAACCGGTAAACCATACTTAGACGGTAGACCTAACACACCAGTTCAGTTGAACCCTGAGTACGAGCTGCGTACGACCGGAATGCAAGGTTCGCTCCACTCACACCTGGAAGAACCCCTACCCGTTCCATAAGTGTGATGGGTTCTTTAACGTGCTCGAGGTGTGACTCTCCTCAAACATCCAAACATACCATTCAAGAGGACGTTCCTAGCCGGAACTAGGTACTCATTTTCACCTTGTATTTCCCAAGGGCATAACATTGGAACGCAGCTTGGCGAAGTCCGCACGGTGCCGTGTTCCTGGGTGCATTCGCCCTCGCGATTTCGTGATGTCTTTATGGAAGCTACGCCAACATTGGCGCCTGTTAGGGATTCGAACCCAGAACCTTTATATCCAGATTTGTCCCATTATCTGGCGCTCTGGCCGCCGCAGATGTGGACTTGGGTCGCTAACTGGATTATGTACCTAACCCTTGTTGTTGTAACGATGTTCCGCTGGTTGTGATTTGTGCGGGGTCGGGGGAGGCCGAAGTGTTGATTGCTTTTTGTCGTAATCCTGTTTCTGCCACAAGGATTACTCGGTGTGGGAGGGGGGCTGGGCGCACGTTCCTCCGCAAGACTATATATAGACACCTGTTTTGTATCTGTTAAGTCCGGTCCTAGCCAAAAGTCATGCCCCTTCGTGGGTTAGGCATAAGACCATTAGTGTTGCTCTTCTTGCTACGGTCCTGACTGAAAAAAAGGGTCGGTACATAGGGATTCTCTTTTGTTCAAAGTGATCCAACAAATACACTTAAACAATCCCGTAAAACTGCAATGCATCAGGGCACTGGTATTATCAACATTATATTGTAATCATGCAGGTATATATTGTACAAACACAAGTATATTAATTAATTGACCAAAACGCACAATGTTTGCTACACACTTATAATTATAACATTAACTGTTGAAATATGGCACGTCTGGAAAAAAAGTTGCCAGACTACATGGAATTGTGCTTTGAATTTCATCACTCAGAAGGCAGATCGAGAGCTTTATGTCTCTTGCCGGCGGTCGGCCAAAAAGGAAAGGCTAGGTTCGGCAGATCACTTTTGCCAGGTGTGTCGTTCGTTCAGACCCTTGCATTGCCAAGTGGCACATAAGGCAGCAAGTTTCCTGGTAGTCTAGTTTCAGTAGCAGGGTACATTTTTGTAGGGAAGGGTTGCAGACGTGTGACGTGCTCATTTAACGTGCACCTCCTCGAACACGGGACCCTAATTTTACGCCCCTTCCGAAAGACGGATGCTGCCCAACCGAGATGTCCTGACCCAGGATTGAACCGGCGCCCCAGTCAGCAGTTTGAACCAGGAGCTCAACTGCGAGGCTGCTACCAGTTGAGCTATAGTATAGGGACATTCCTTTCTGCACGTGAATGTGTCCTACATACGACACAGTTCTGTTTCCCCGGCCCACAAGTCGTGCAAAAATCCACTGCGTCGAAGTCTGATATGCGTGTTTTCTTTTCTGTGTAATTCAGACGAAATGTTTTTTCCGGCGACCTCCAGTATGCGTGTGGTTCTTAAAGAAGTGGCCTTCGAGTTGATCTGCGATATTCCCCTGAAACTCGCTCCCACAAATCCTCGGGTATTTCATTCATTAATTCCCACCCGCCATAATTCCCGCCGTTGTTTCGACCGCCACCAAAGTCGTGGAATTTAGGCCCCGCGTTAGGATAGATGAATAGTGGTTGGTTCTGTTTATTCGACCAGGAAATTGGATTGTATCACAATGGGCACACCTGCACCTAGACCAGCAGGTAAGCCAGAGTTGCCAATAAGCCCATTGTGTCGTTGGAGAGCGTCAATCTTGAGGAGGAATTCCTTTCACACCTGTCCTAACGACAGGTAAGACGTTACCAAGGACAGGTAACGGGACCCGCCTTCTTTTTCAGGTCAGCGCACACCCAAGAGAAAATATCTCAGGAGACAAAATTGTTGTTGTTTTTCATCTTGTAGTACCTGGTGGCGCATAGGTCAGCAGGTTTCCTTGCTGTTTCTGTTTGGGTTGATAGCCCTCCCCTTTTAATGTACTGGAGGCACCTCCTTGAACATTGGACAACCCTTCTACGTCCTTTCCAAGAGACGATGCAGCCCCAACCGATATGACCTGACCCCGGGACTTGAACCGGGGTCCCCCTGTTACCAACTAACTGGAACCAAGAGCTCCACTGTGAGGCTGCTACCAGTTGAACTATAGTGACATCCTATGAGACAAAGACTACAGTCTAGATACAAAACAACTTTTCCTCCTCCAAACTGCATTTAACTTTCTCCCTGCTGACTAATCCCGAGACCAATAGAGAATTGAAAGATAAACGGTTTCTTCAATCTGCTGAAGGTTAAGATGAAATTGTAGCACCAGTTGGACGGTCATACAGTCATACAGTCACAACAAGAAATCTAACATCTCATACCTCTGCGGGAACAATCTTGCACACACACCAAGACAAACAAACAAACAAACAAACAAACAAACAAACAAACAAACAAACAAACAGTAAAGAGTACATCCAATTTCACAGAGGAATAACATTCATTGCTCAACAATTCTTAAAGATATAGAATTGGTTCTGTCTTTGTATTGATGGTACTTCTGTGTATTGATTCATTTGTGATTTATGTCTGATCATTTCTTTTTAACATGTTTATATGTTCATATGCTATTGCGATGGCAGAAAGCAAAATGGATAAAGATACAAAGTATGGCAACGTGTTATGCTTAAGAATAATCCTAGTAAACTGATGTGTCTACAGAAGACTATACTTGTACAGTCTTTGATGCAATTTCTAACACGATGTATTTAGTTTATTTATTTAATTGGTTGACTACCAGATAATTGAATTCCCCAAGAAGGAATGTTTAGAAATTATTTTTGTCTGTTTTAATTAAATTAGTATATTTAAGTAAACACCACACAGGCCCAGGTCAAAATGTACTTATGATTTTCTTTTACCATCACGACTAGCATGGCGTTTCGTATAATTGAAACGAAAGTGTATTGTGCTGGAGAATGTGACACCTCATTTGTAATGATCACGCTTATGGGTATGCATGCGTTTTCTAGTTTTGCGTGATTTCTTGCCTTTCAATCATACCTTTACATCATGGATCACATTCCAATGATAAAGTCATGAGTCGAACAATTTCAATGTCAGTCACTCGACAACGGTCTCCGTTAAAAGATCTATTCTACGAAGCGAGAAGAGGCCAAATTCACGTAATAATAAGACTAGTGCTGGCTAGCTTACCATTGTATATATGTATTTGCAAACTGTGACATTTTCTGTTGTAACCTGTACTGAACACAGTGGGTATGTGTATACAATAAAGGTCTTCATTCAATTATCTAACTGTACACTGTTTTACGTTTGGCACTCGAACACGACTAGTACAAAGGGTTCTTTCAACTCATCGTTCCGTCCATTCTGTGCACGTTTCATTTGGACGGTTGGCAAAGTCGGCAGAACTGTTCAAACTCGGATGGGTGCCACGAAATCAGAACTGTTGAATGATTTGATAGATTGCGGAGTCAGCGTAACATGACGTTTTGGAGGAAGATCAACAAAAGAACAAATCAAAGCCCCACCACCCTCTAGGCCTGGTACCGCTGCCAATCCGTACAGACGAAATTTCTGTACAAAAAAGGATTTTTGCACCACTGCCAGTTCACTCTGGACGCTAGAGTCTCAAAATGGCTAAGATGTGGCTACTTTTAACGCTTGTCAGCTGCCTCGTATACAGCAACGTGTCTTCAGCAGTGGATGAGAGGGACGAAGACGGATTCTGTTCCCGACAGTTCAACAACAACCAGAACATCACGGTGGTGGCCGCGCCCGGACCCGTCGGACCAAAAGGGGACATGGGACCCAGAGGTTAGTTAGTTAAAATCCTCCCACACCATAAAGTGTATAGGGCGGTGCCCATCTCCGTTTCATAGCCATGGGCCACACTGTGGTGACATCATTGCAGCAGGGGGCTAGTCCACTGCCATTGGAGTGTGTTTAACTTCCATACTGTTTCAGAAGTATTACCATTTTTATAAAGTCTTTGGTATGACTCAATGCGCCTCTTGTCCAGAGGTGTCCTACCCGGGGCTTGAACCCGGGCCTTCTGGTCCAAGTAATTTGAACCAGATGTGGCAAGTGACAGAAGCGCAGACCATTACACCACAAGTACACCCCGGGACCCAGAGGTAGGTCACTTAATCTCCGAAAAGATGTTGGGGTGACACCGACAGATCGTAACGTTTTTACTGCCGCTTTACTGACAATACCTGCTTGCCTCCTGTAACCCTCTTCACTCCGGCCAAAAAACTGCTTCGTCTTCACCGTTCCGCTTCGCCCCTGCTACAAATCTGCTTGGTCCCCATCTTCAGCTTTACCCGCCCACCAATGGGGCGCTGCCCATAGAAAGTAACAGTAACGAAATCTTATAAGTAGCCGTGAGACCTTTGTGGCGTTGTACATGTCCTTCCCAGTCGAGAGACTTCCTGAAAATACGTACGAATTTCAGGTGAATCTCTACACTGGGAAGGATTTGTACAACGCTAAAGTCTGCGGATCATGGGTGGGTACTGGTAGTTGCCAGAGAAGCCCGGCAGTCAGAAAACGTGACGATCTTCCACCCAACATCTGCTTGGAGATTACGAAACCGTGGGAGGCAACAGAACAGGGTGGAGATAACCAGTATATGTTTAGCCTCTACCAGGCTCTAGAGGTGGCTGGGAAGAGTAGAAATTTGACTAATAGACAGATAACATCCCAGAGGAGTTAGTTGCCAGTTTGCACAGTTTGCCACCTCAGGAGAAAGTAGTACAGCACTGATAAGGCGCCCATTCCACTAGACGGCGATCGCGCTGCGACCTCGCTGCGACCTAAATCAGATTTGTGTAACCCTCCATTTTATAATTGGAAGATCATGCAAAATGTAAAAAGACTGAAAAGACAACAAAGCACACAAAGCGGAAAAAGATCAGTTTCATCTATGAAATTCATTAAGTCGGTCTGTCAAAGCAGTCGCATCGCGGTCGCAGCGAGGTCGCCGCCCTAGTAAACAACGATCATAACGGTACTCGATTTTACTGATCTGTACATTTTTCACAATTCTCAAGGTCACGCCGGAACGCCAGGTACGAGAGGTGTGCGAGGTGCGCCAGGTAAACTGGGTCCGGCCGGACCGAGAGGCGAGAGGGGAGGAAAGGGTGAACGGGGGCCGGCAGGTGAGAGAGGAGCACCTGGTACCAGCCCACCTGCTCCAACCGTCGTGGCGTTTTCCGTGGCGCGAACGACCGCGCTTTCGAAACCGTCGTTCGACACGGTGTTAACGTATGACATCATCCTTAGCAACGTAGGCGGGGCGTACAGCTATGAAACGGGGAAGTTTGCGGCCACAGTCGGAGGCGTCTACTTCTTCACGTTCACAGGAATGACACAGAATCCAATCAACAGCAACTACTACATCCGTCTGATGAAGAACGGACAGAAGATGGTGGGTTTGCACGAGAACAACGGGGCGCAGGCGCAGTACCAGGCAAGCAGTAACAGCGCCATCTTGGTGCTGCAGGCTGGGGACGAGGTTTGGGTGGAACTGGACAAGAGCGGTCGCACTTTGTTTAGCAACGTCAACAGATTCCTGACGTTTTCCGGGTTCCTCATCCACGCAAACTGAGGCGGTCACATTTGTCGGACGATATTTTTGGTAGTAGGATTTGCAGCAAGGCCATGTCAGAACCTACTCTCTAAGCAGAGGTTCGGCAAACGGCTTGGCGACATAAAGAAAAGGGGACAAAATAGAAAACCTGACAAAAGTTTAAGAACACGTCAAGATCCTATTCGTTGGTGACGCGACTCTCACTAAAACACTTTACTTATACTTAAAAAAAAGATAATTACGTTAGTTTTTTTCTCATTTCTAATCTTCGTTGTGAATCGCTTGTACTTGAATACATTGCTCTGTCGCCAGACATCACTACTACGATTAGAAATAGGATGTATATTGCTATGGTACCCGTCGGGGGTGTAGTCCCCCCGGGCCCCGAAGCCACAAATTGGTCCCGGTGGACTGCCGGGTACCGGGAGGTAACGTTACCTCCCGGTGTTCGCACGGAGTGGAAAATGAAATACGTTTCGTTTGTAAGTTCCCTCGTTATGAGACTGGAAGAAACAGGCTTTCATTAGCTGCCTCCAAAGAAGATGCCCTCCCCTAGCAATGTACGTAGAAAACATTTGATAAACCTTTGACTATACATTTTCTTTTACCCCTTACGTTATCGTATATTTGTGTTCCCTCACAATAAGCCTTTGGGCATGAGTTTGAAAATAAAGAATCAATTAATTATAAAGAAACTATAACATTCAACACAAATGTTCGAGAAAGTTTATTTCAATACACAAGAGGTTAACATGATACAAAACAGTTGTTTGTTTTTGGTATTTTTTCTGTTGTAATTTTTTGGGAAGTCACGATAAACAACGACTTTACAAGTCGTCCGAACATTCCTGTCAGATACCTTTTGTATAGTATATTATACAGACCCTATCTTTCTATTTTCCTTCGCACAGTAACGTGTAATGAACAAAACCCCCCTTTTCACCGCGACCATTAGGCGACCAAAAATTTGTTATAATCAGTAGTTCAAAAGAATTTCGTTGCTAAAGGAGTGTATTTTGTAGGTTTTCTGCGTTTTGTTATCTTTCAAATGATACTTTTACACCATGGGCCATGTTCCAATTATAAAGACATTAGTCATACATATCCAATGTTGGTCGCTGAACGGTCGCTCAAGGGTCTCCGTCCGGTGGAAAGGGGACCTAAACTCGGTTTCCCCTGTGAAATTTACTCAGATCTTTCCATGGCTAACGGCTGACTTTGTGCCAGGCATCTTCTTTTCCCAAAGTAACTCAGTGAATCATTCTGTTGCACTTTGCATTGTTTGTGTGTGTCGCGGTAAACAAGACGTCTACATTGTTCCCGCCAGCTAGCTTTTGTCCGACTCTTTTTCGACCCTTCTTTCTTTTCTGTTTTCTTCTTATTTTCTGTCATCCCATATTCAGAACATTAAAAAAAAAAAACTTTCCACTAGATGGAAAACCATAGAGCGACAGTCCCGCGACCAAATGTCTTATGTCTTCATAATTGGAACATGAACCATGATGTAAAAGTATGATTTAAAAGACAACGAAACGCAGATAAAATACAAAATTCACTCCTTTTTCACTGAAATTCGCTTGAACTATAACTGATATTTTTGGTCGCTCAATGGTCATCTCTTTGGTGGAAAGGGAATTCGGTTTCTCTCTCGTT
Source organism: Branchiostoma lanceolatum (assembly GCF_035083965.1). Taxonomy (NCBI): domain Eukaryota; kingdom Metazoa; phylum Chordata; class Leptocardii; order Amphioxiformes; family Branchiostomatidae; genus Branchiostoma; species Branchiostoma lanceolatum. Next base: position 6,460,530 of record NC_089728.1, read on the forward strand.
AAGAAGGTAGTCCAATAGCCTTTTTGAGGCCGAAGGGGCAGTAGATTGTTGTCCAATGTGTCTATGGCACGGTATTGGAAGGCGGAGCCCATCCCTCTCCTTCCACTGCCTTTTACCTCCCCAATCGAAGTCAGGTACCCATTCAGTTTACACCTGGGTGGAGTGAGGAAAGTCGTGTGAAGTGCCCTCCCAAGGGCACAACGTCGGTGGCATGTCAGGGGATTCGAACACAGGACCACTGGGTTCTAGATCTGCGTCAAACACCCTCACCCTCGTTTTAGATTTACTCAAATCTTTCCACGGCTAAGGGCACGACTTCGTGCCACACGTCTTGTTTTTCCCAGATCTCTCTCCAGCCGTACATGTCGGTGGGAAACACCTGGTCGGGCAGGATCCGGACTCCCCCGTCAAAAACGCGCCGTCCGACGATGAAGAACACTTTACTCCCGGCTTGCACTGCGCCGGGGGAGACCAGCGATTGGTCGACCTTCGACCAGGCTCCAAACGAGTTTCCGTACGAATAAACCTCAACTACTGACGCGTTACAAGTACCATAGTCCCCGGAAGTTACGCACATCTTCCCATTCGCTACAAAGGCTATCGTTTTAGAGTGAGCTTTAGTCGTGGAACTTTTGATGTCCCACTTGTTTCTCTTCGGATCGAACGCCTCAACGGTGTTGGATGATTCCATGTCCTTCGTTCCCCCTATGGCATACAAGTGACCCATGTAGCTGACTAATGCTATCCCCGTCCTTGGCTCGTTCAGTGGCGCTATCCACTGCCAATGTCCTGTTGATTTATCGTATCTCTCGCTTGTGGTGGCACTGATAGCGTACAAGAATCCGTCATGGAGGCAGAGCTGAGAGTCCGGGTTCGGCCGGATCATGTCGGGCAGCTTTTCCCAGCTCTCGTTCCCAAGATCTAGGCTGAAGATCTCTTTCTCGCACCGGACGACCATGAATCGCCCGTCCAAGATGGCGGAGCTGCCAACCGGGTGGATGGAGGGAGGTTTGACTTGTTTCAGGGTGATCCACTGGCGCGAGTCCAAGTCGAAGTACTGCGTGTTGCCCATGTCGCTGTAGCAGAAGCTGCTGTGGTCGGTGTTGAAGGCCACCAGGACCTGGTGAGGTGACAACAAACGGAAATAGAATGAAGAATGAACGCAATTTCGGAGGTCAAAGTAAACACCGTATTAAGTTAGAAAGATAGCAAATGATATTAGCTAGTTGTGAATGAATCAGGCATTTCTTTTTTTAAGCCAAATGGATCCAAATGTGATTATTTCAATACAGGGATCAAACTTTACCTCGTTATACATGTAGAATATTCACACAGCATGCGGTATCTACCCGATTTGAAAGTCAATATAATTATGTATTTAGTCTTAGGCCAAACGGCACGCTTTCGAGTCTTGACGTTTTTCCACAAGGACTCTTTTCGTGTTAAAGGTACTCAAGGTAGAATTTTAGGGCATACTATTATTCTGAAAATATCCTGCATAATAAAATCTTAGTGCTATGAATATTTCCACTGTATTACAGACTCTTTTTAGCACATTTGCATCATTACTTCATATTACCACCGTTAACAAACATCACAAAAATAACCCGCACCAAGGTCTCCTTATTTTTGGTGATAGCAGTATGTACACGCTAGCCCAGTGTAAACAAATATATCATTTACAGCAGTTGCTGCTTACATTGGATGTCCCTCTAGGACGGTCGTACTCGAAAGACATGGAGGGACGAAACTCTTGCGGCAGGTAGTGGTACTGCACCGCCGTGTGACACGCCTCCTTCAGTCCGGGAAAACAAGTGTCGTTTGCCAGGGTTGGGCTCGTCAACATGTCTTTTGGTATCAGCCCAAACCGCACATTACTCAACAGCGAGGTGGTGTACTGCCCTCTGTCGCCCGGTAGGTGGCGCACCCAACGCAACACCGCTTCGAGAACGGCGAACTCGCTGGGCGCGCAAAGGTCGTCCCTCTCCAGCATCGCTCCAAGCCATTCGGCGTTCACGAGCTCAACGGAGTCTTTCAGTTCCATCATGGCGCAGAAGTTCCTGGCGAAGAGGTGCAGCAGGTCGTCCTGGAAGCCCGACAAGTCAGGGTATTTCTCCGCGTACACCGTCAGCTTCCAGAAATATTTTTTCAAGGTCGCCACCTCCTCCATCATGACGGATTTGACGAAGTCGCAGCACTTTTTCAACGCAGCGGGTGCCTGTTAGAAACGGTTACACCAAATCGTTAGTCATTTGTATTCAGGAGACATTCAAACTAAACGAAATGTGCAATTAAAGCAATCTTGTCGAGTGTGTATGGGCAAGAAACTCTATCGAACCAAAGGAGGGTCTATAGAACCTTATTGGTTCTATTGTGGTTCTATAGAACCTACTGCAGGTTCTATAGATCCTCATTGGTATATTGAAGTATAGCCAGCTACTACGCAGATGTATGGTATGTTTTGAGGCGTTTTATACTCCAGTTGCCTTATGCATATCATAAAGATAATACGACCGTAAAAATGACAGGCCTGTGCAACACGTCTGCTTGAAGACTAAGCAAAATTACTGTAAATCGTGAAATATTCGCAGTGGTTTTATGTTAAAAAGATTCAATCACCCCGCTCTGTCTTGCATTGCATTACCACGGTTATTTAAACCGCGAACTTCAAGCAACGCGAACCTAAAACACCGCGAATGCCTCCTTTCTCCTCCTACCGTTAAATCAAATCAATTCACGTAAGTACCTGTATATGGTCCGCTGCGGCGAGCGTTTCCAGAACATTTTCCTGCGTCAGCCCCAGATCTGAGGACGGGTCGTACGCGTACGTGAGAAGACGCCCCATCACGTCTGACGTAATGCTGTCGTCTTGCAGGTACACGACGTCAGATGACGCCTCCTGCCAATGCGGACCGTCAAACATCGTCCGGAAGAAATCACTGAACACCACCAGGATGGTTTTGTGAGCCTATTTGAGAGAGTGATAACAAAGGCGTCAATAGAATAGAAATTTCAACAGGAGTTGAAAAACAAGCATTCATTTGCAACCATTTTAGCTGTTCATTTGATTATTACATAAGCTGTTATTACATGTATATACCCATCATTTGTGCTGTAGTTAGCGTTGAACTACAATTAGCACTCTGTTAATCATCAGAATTATATTTCTACTATTGTACATTGAACAAAATTCACAAGATGTGATATAAACAAATCGCTCAGCCCGGTTCAAAGTACTTTACCAATTTAAAAAGTTACCTGAAATTTGCGATGACCGTCCACGATGACCGTCACGTCCGTAAACGTGCCCTGTTCTTGCAGGGACTTCAGGTTGAAGAGTGGATGCCGGTCGGCGCCGCGATCAGCGACGATGGCAGACATGGTACGTACTGACTGCTGGTCCCCCGCAGGCCCGGCCTTTTACGTGGAAAGCCCGGTATAAACAGAGATGACATTACTAAGGACACGGCTAGTTTCTAAAAGGAGAGATACAGGCTGCATTCGTCAAGGCCGTTTGAAACCGGACGCGTCGCGATGTCTGTTGGTATGGATGCTGTCCCGAAAACTAGGTGCATTTCCTCGAGGATAGAAATAGATAAAGCTCGTTATAATGATGCACAAACCACCTACTCGGACACGATGTGCTACGTGCCAAGAAAATGTCGAAGATGAGCTCCACTTCCTATTGACATGGAAAAGCTAATGAACTTGAACACATGTACAATGATATATTTTCTTTAAATAATGTCCTTACTCCACCAATATTTCCTTGTACTTAGGCTAATATATTTGAAGCGCTTTACACAAAGGAGATTGTACTACACCTGCATTTCCTACTCAAACATTTAATGTAGATGATGCCTCCTGTGCATTTTGCTTCAAATACTTTTTATACTTATGTCATTTAATTTCCCTAGATACAAAATAGCGCAGATATGTGACTTGTTACTCTTACTGTGGAATGAATTCGAATTTATCACTCGAGGAAAGTTCAAGTTTAGAGTTTAAAGTTTACACCGTTAAACACGCTGACAGTCGAAGTGAATTCTGCTCATCTGACCCTTAATTGATAAGAGGGAGAGAGTGATGTTGATTAGTTGACAAATTGAGCTATTCCAATTTCAGTGACAAATGAAAAACGAATGCTCCGAAAACGTGACGTCAGAGTGTGTGTCTCCGAATACGGGACAGAATTTATTCGTATAAACAAGAATCAGGTTTCAACATCACGACATTTTGATCTCTGTCCTCTTTCAAGGACAGTCAATGTGAAGTTCTTTACTGCATTTGGTTCTTCTTTCGGTTATTTTAAGTACATTTACCCAAAATCGTAATGTCTACGAATGAAACGTTAAGACTACTTTGTTCAATCAGTTCTCACACAGAATGTGGTCAGTAATTTTGTTATTCACAGTTCACTTATTCGAAACGTAAGCGATAGTGCATGTAGATGACGAAATGCCTTGCGTCATCAGAACTCCAAAAATGTGTCTGTCTTTGTAGTTTAAATGCCACATGTGTTCATGAATCAACCTTCAGACGACAGGCCGTCAATAAGGCATCTCACAGTTCCAGTGCCGCCGGGGATATGCTACGGTCACAATTCCCACCCGGGGCCCGGCCGGGCAGTTTGCGGGAACGAAAAGTATGATATAAAAGACAACAGAAACACACAAAAAGGTGCAAAAATTAAAATTCGATTGCTATGACCTAAACAAGAGTTCGGCAACCCCATACTCTCGCCAACTAATATAAATGCATTTAAGTTCGCGTGGTTTTTATTTCGCGGTAGGGAGGAAATGGAGTGTTCACAGTGGTTTTAAGTTCGCGTTTGAAACAATAGTAGCGCTACTATAGTCATAGGTGGGCAAAAGTTTCGCGGTGGTTTTAAGTTTGCGCTGAAAGTTCATCGCGAAAACCGCGAACATAAAACCGCCGCGAACATTTCTGCATTTACAGTATATGAATCATGGATTATATGCCACTTAACAAACATAACATTAATCTTTTAGGAATTAGTGTTGCTTAGCGTCTGCTATTAAGTAGCACGGGTGCCTCATAATAGACCGATCCTGTCGAACACCATATCGAACGAATAGAAGACCCATAGAACCCCCTATTCTATTCAGCCCACCTCCGTCAAAAACAGCGTTGGCGGGGCAGAAATGGCACGTGTGAAGCAGGTTACGTGTATCTGGGACAGGTTTTCCACTGTATTGGTTGAATGCATGCTCAGAACAAAAACGAATTTAAAAAGAAAATAGATCGGGCACTCAAGGAGAGGAAGCTTGTACCACATGCTGACTACTACAAAGTCCGCTAGCGCAGAGTTTCGTATCTTCAGTTACTGGTGTGTGAAACTGGTTAACTTGAAAGTGAACAGGGAAGTAAAAGGATGCATTTTAATTCTTAGTTACTAAATACCATACAGCTGTTATGCATGCAGTCAATACAGTGGGAACCCTGTCACAGATATACGACCCCTGTTTTACACGTGCATCAGCTGCTTGTCAGAAACTGGGCGCTGATGTCCACCGACAAGGGAAAGCTATGCGGCGCATACCGCTTTAACATTGACCGAAAACATTACGCTCTCACCGCAACTTTACCTACCCCCACCTTGAACAACTCTACCCGGTGGATACAGCCTTCAACAAAGAAGACATAGCATTCTTATTTGGCCCGCTCTGAAAGGGTTTCAGCGCCACAAAAGCTAAACCGAAGTCAGTGGCATTATTTTCAACCTAGCCACGGCGACCATGTTTGGTCCGTCAAACCCTGTTTTTGACGGAGGTGTTCGAAATCGAACAGGGGGCGTGGCTTTGGGATCGGTCTATTACTTCGTTTTAAAATCTCTTTTCCACAGAATAGAGGTGTACAGTAGGAGACTGCAAGGCGAGTTGACGTATTGTTTGTTTGTTTGTTTGTTTGTTTGCAACCAAATTGTAAACGCAGCCCATACATTTATGTCGAACTAGCGACATGAACGATATTTTGTCAAAACAGACACCTGTGCATGGTGATGCGTTGCGTGCGACAGGCCAGCAGTAAGACAGTCACCAGTTGCATGCTGGGAGAGTTCCGAGACAACCACAAGACCAGGGCAGAGTTTGTCAAACTGGCACGTGACTAGAAAGTAACCGCCATTAACATTAATCACTATTTTACAGACGACGGCTGGTTCGTGCCCGATCCCAAAACCCTCGACCCTTACAGTTTCGAGCCAGTGTATGAGGGGTCTTCTGAGCCTTAGAGGTGACGAAGACGACGAAGCTTCTTCCCGTTTTGGAAACACAACGTGACGACAAAGGTACAGACGATATTTTCAACATAAACGTATCGTGACGAGTTACTCAAAGTGACCCTTGACAAGTGTTCATACAGGTCGTCTGACAAACAGCTCATTATCCCAGATAGGCCCGGGGTCCGATCTGGATTATCTCAAACATCCGTTTTGGATACGTCTGTAAGACTTTATAAAAAACAAACCTCGGCCCTTACTTAAGTTACAGTTTCGAGCCAGAGAATGAGGGGTCTTCTGAGGTGACGAAGACGACGGAGCTTCCGTTATGGAAACATAATGGGACGACAAGGTACACGCGACTAGGAGTAGTCTGTATAAAGCAAACTGCAGCTGCCCGGGACTTTTATGGCCCCTACCTGGGCTGACCGGTTACGGGCTGCTGCTATAAGCGCGATTGAAATCAGGCTAACTTTAGAGCAAGGACTGTTCTTGCTGAGGACTTCAACCAAGACCTACAGAATTGGGACTCAGTTGCGGTATTTAGGAGGATACGCCCCATTTGGTCAACATGCTCCATTGACCTAGATACAAAACTCCGCCTCTATATACGCCCCGACCAATCAAACCACGTGAATCGCATTGAAACTCAGATTCGTATCAGCCATTTCCCGACAAATCCCTTTCTAACTTGCGTTAACGACTACATCTGACGAAACAAACTCACCAGTGAGATGGTGGAAGGTGTCAGCTTTCCAAAGATGTTTTCAGATGTCCTGGCTATAGTCGGCACACTAGGAGTGCAAACAACGAACGTTATTAGCAGGACCTTTCTTCAGAAAGCTCTCCAACTCACTGTTCTGGTTTACGTTGAGAGCATAGGCTTTCTGTTGGTATTCCCAGCAATGTACATCTTCAACACTCCGAAGTGGAACCTGGACATTTATGTGGTTGGCGTATTGTCAGCCCAGGCCATCACGTATACCCTCTCCATTGTTTGTTTGTATCGGAGTTTGAAGATACAGAAGGCGAGCACGGTGGAGATTTTACGTGGACTGTCGGTGGCGTCAGCTTATGGTTTCCAGTACTTGATACTTGGGTTTGTCGCGTCATTAATGGAATATATCGGAGCTGCAATCATAATTGTATCCATTGCCCTCGTGGCTGGACATAACTGGTATAAGACCTATCAAAACGATATTCATGAGGTTGAAGCACAAGCAACAAGGGTCAGTAATGTCAGCGCCACAAAGAATATCTATGATATAAATGTGACGGTGGATTCAAGGTTTCTACCTTGGCTAAATTGGCCTTTTGACTTTCCGTTGTTTTCCAATGAATGAATTAAGAAAGAACTGTAGTTGTACTAAATATTGATTGCTGGGCATGAAAGAATTCTAAATATGACCTTTTGAACCATATGGATAACATCATCAAATCTAATTGCCCTGTTATTTTTTTCTAAGAGGAAGTGACAGCACATTGGCTATGATTCTCTGAAACGCAGACAGGGGTACCAAGATAGCAGAGGATAAATTGATGATACATATAACTAACAAGATTATGTCTAACCAGTACGAAATCGTATTGGTGCACCCTTATGTTATGATAGCAGACACAAATAAAAACAGACAACCATGAACTTTCAACTCAATAAGTGCTTCTTCAAAAGAACACTTCACAACCCCTCTTCCATATAACTATTGGTATTGCTACCTTTCTGAATTGCAGTTATTCCTCAGCCAAATACGACTTTAAACAACAGTCACAAATTCATGTTCATACTTATGTCAATACAAATGTATACGCGTAGTACATTTCTATACTCCAGACAGCAGTGCAATGAATGCTTAAGACATAATCTGGGAAAATGGTCTTAAGAAGTAAACAAACATTAGGATGCATAATGTTGCTAGTCAAGATATCAGCAGAGCTATATAGCTTTTCTGAAGTAATGAGACCCTATCATGACACGATAGCAGTGATTACAATTTAGGGTAAAGATCACCTATCACACAATGGTGCTAACCCTTGCTTACATGACTAAATTCCCAACCAAGGTCTGGAGAAGGCTGTGAGGTCATGGTCGGCTATGTGTGGCAGGGGCTTAAAGGTAACCAAAGCAATATTAGGGCCCAAAAAGCTGAAATCTTTATGGTAGTGACATTTACTAACATTGTTTAACACATTTTCGTAATAACTTCATACTTTGAGCATCTTACAACCGCGCAAAATCGTGTTGTACGTACGATGATCCCTAGCCTGTATTACACAAGCTCTCGGCCGGAGGTTACTGCCCCCCACGGGGGCAGTAACCTCCGGCCGAGAGCTTGTGTAATACAGGCTAGATGATCCCCTTTAGTTTCACGAGCCTACAAAAACTCCGGCCACGATTTTCAGTGAGTTCTCACATCGCGACGACATGATATTATTGCATAATGGACGTCGCGATACATTGTGATAATCGTGCCCTAATATTGATTGGGTTTCCTATAAGTAATCCCTCGGTCCCCAATATATCGATTTCACAACGATAACTAGTGATTGACAGCAGCGTTTGAAGTTTTTGCATGTACAGAACATTTTCACGTGACGTCATATGGACGCCAACATCTCACGTTCATGCAGTCAAAGTGGCCGCCGTCCAGGGCTTCCGGGTGATCATGATCCCATTAAACTTGGGGAAATAGGGTCAAATCTAAGCAAAGAAAAACAACCAGTAAATTCCATGTGTTTCTCCATCGGAATGTTTTAATTGGTTTTGAGAACTACATTCAGGGACTTTACCCCGATCTAAGCCCTAAAAACAAGAAAGTTTTGAAATGCATGATGATGACAGGCTGTCTGTTGTGAGTAAACATGTGTCACTCAGGGTCAGCAACGTTTACAGCAATGACCCCGATCTTGCCAGGTAAAACAACATCATGCTGTGTTTGCTTTGTCTGTAGACCAGCCAAGGCAACTTAAACAGGTGCGTCTCACTTGTCTTATGACCGACTGAGGCATCTCTCAACTCTATTCAGTGTTTCCTTTGCCCAAGGACCAGGTAAGACACCTTACAAGTGGCTGTAGTGTGTTTTCTATGTCTATGCAAGGAGTTTCACGGTATCTCCATATGACCTCCTTGGTCTAGGGAACCGGCATTGCACTTTCTAGGCAAGCACATATGACCAGTTGTTACACAGGTACTTTCTTGACAGAAAATATTAAGTACCTTATAAGAAGAACTTTATTACGCGACAATTATAACAGCCTACGGTACAATGTATGGCAACTTACGAATTACATCAGAGCTAGGCGCGTTTCCTGTGGCTAAGGACAAGTTGAGGTACCTTACAGGTGAGTCTCCCAACATCAAGTGATCTTCTGATCCGTTCAAGATAATCTCTATCAGTTATGCGTGCATTCCTTTTAATTATAATGTTCCTTTTCCCCGAATGCGGACAGGATACGACAGTGCTACATAAACCTTGAAATTTATTTTTAAAAAACCATCGTGTTCGTTTCAGCTACGGTCCATTGCGATTCAAACCATGTCCTCCATGTGAACCCTGTTGGAATTAGGTCAAAGAAAGGTCAGATTCGTTTATTGCAGACAATTTTACAGACGACGACTGGTTCGTACCGGATCCCAAACCCGTGACCCTTACAGTTTCGAGCCAGAGTATGAGGGGTGTTCTGAGGTGAAGAAGACGACGAAGTTTCTTTCCGTTTTGGAATAGGACCACAGTTCACCTACCTTGGCAACGACGGCGACGTAGAGCAAGACAACAGAACTGGGAAAGCAGCTAGCTGCGGTATTTCGGAGGATTCGCACCATTTGGTCAACTAGCACCGTTGACCTGGATACAAAGCTCCGACTCTATATTATAAACAGCACAGTCCTGCCCATGTTACGAGGGAAGAGGAATAGAAACGCTCGCATAACTTAGTGCCTTTTTTGCCTGTATTATTAGGAACTACATGCGATTTTGTATTAATTCTAAAGAAATACTATAAATGGCCGTAATACCCGCCTGTGTTGTTGAGTAACCCTTTAACGTAGAATTGACAAGAACTCGACTGATGAATTTTCTTTCGCCCACAGATACAAAATATTTCACATCATGGGACTTCTGGAGCTTTTCCGGGCCGGACAAGGGGTCTTTTTTTCTCTCATAGCAGCCGTTGGATTCTCGGTTTTCCCCATCCTTGCGAGGCTGGCGGCCAGCGCAGGGGTTCCCGACTTCCAGGTCGTCTTAGTGAGTGAGCTCACGATGGCGTGTGTCAATATTCCTCTGTGCATCATGTGTAGAGCACCGCTGAAAGGACAGACTTACAAGAAAACGTTGAGTTTTCTCGGCATGGGCGTTGTGAGGGTCTGCTCGACAACGATGAAAATTCTGTCGTACTTGTACATTCCACCGGCAGCCACTATCGCCATCAGTAGTGGATGCAGTCCTCTCTTCGCCGTTGTCCTGTCCTGGTTGGTACGAAAGGAACGGGCAGGCTTGATCAACATCGTCGGCATGGTGGTCCAAGTAACGGCAGTCGGGCTTGTAGCCGGCGGAACCCACCTGCGAACAACTGCGTTGAACGATCTGGTCAACTCTACAAATGAGCATTTGAATGTAACCACAAACATCACAACAGCAACGGCAGCCAACGTCATCCAAAACAGCGTCACTCGTGACTACATCATTGGGATTGTCCTGGCTATAGTCGGGACATTAGGAGTGCAAACAACGAACGTTCTTAGCAGGACCTTTCTTCAGAAAGCTCACCAACTCACTGTTCTGGTTTACGTTGAGAGCACAGGATTTTTGCTGGTGTTCCCAGCAATGTACATCTTCAACACCCCGAAGTGGAACCTGGACATCTATGTGGTTGGCGTATTGTCAGCCCAGGGTATCATGTACACCCTCTCCATTGTTTGTTTGTATCGGAGTTTGAAGATACAGAAGGCGAGCACGGTGGAGATTTTACGTGGACTGTCGGTGGCGTTAGCTTATGCTTTCCAGTACTTGATACTTGGGTTTGTCGCGTCATTAATGGAATACATTGGAGCTGCGATCATAATTGTATCCATTGCCCTTGTGGCTGGAAATAACTGGTATAAGAACTATCAAAGCGATGTTTATGAGGTCGAAGCACAAGCAACGAATATCAATAATGTCAGTGCCACAAAGGGTATCTATAATATAAGTTTCACGACGGATTCAAGGTTTCTACCCTGGCTAAACTGGCCTTTTGACTTTCCGTTATTTTCTAATGAATGAATTAAGAAAGAACTGTAGTTGTACTGAATATTGATAGTTGGGCATGAAAGAATTCTAAATATGACCCTTTGGATGACGTCATCAAATTTAATTGCCCGTTATTTTTTCGTATAAAGAGGAAATACAGCACTTTGGCTATAATTCTCTGAAACGCAGAAAGGGGAACCAAGATAGCAGAGGATAAATTGATGATACCTTTAACTAACAAGATTTTGTCTAACCAGCACGAAATTGAATTTGTGCGACCTTGTGTTATGTTAGCAGACACAAATAAAAACAGACAACCATGAACTTTCAACTCAATAAATGTTTCTTCCAAAGAACACTTCACAACCTCTCATAACTATTATTACCTTTCTGAATAGCAGTCATTCCTCATCCAAATACGACTGTTAACAAGTCACAAATTCATTTCTATACTTATGTTAATAGTACATTTCTATGCTCTGGACATTACATGCAATAAATGGTTTAAGCCTAAGACATGAGAAAAAGGTTTTTAGAAAAAACAAACAAATGACTATGCATCTTTGCTAGGCAAGATATTAAGGACAATAAGCTTTCTGAAATAGAGATCACACTATACAATAGCATTGATTAAGGACTAGATCACAAAAATTTTGCAAGCAGATTTGTATATTGTATGTGTAGTTAAACACTTTGGGCTGGTGGAGTTCACTTAACACGATGATGTGAACTTTGGATTTCTGACATTATGATAGTTTATGCTGTTCTAGGTGTAAAGGCACAATGATTTCATGTCCACGTGTGTATGTGGACATCTTGAGCAGTAATATTCCTAGAAAAGTAACACCTCTAATCTGTATCGACAATCAAATGAACATGAACAATAAATTCTTCCAAGTCCAAAGTATACAATATAATATAGTTGTATTCTTATTGAAAATTTAACTTAAATGATATTTGTTTGTACACTTGAAAATTCAGCTAAAAGTATTTCAGATTGAAATTTAACCTTCAACCATATTCGTAGGTTAGGTTGAAACTCTGGATAACTCTGTTATTTGTTTGTTATTTCAAGTACCATTTTAGTTCGTTTACTAAAACTCACAGTCATCAGCATCATCAATATCATCATCATATTATAACTCAAACCATGTCTGCATACAGCCCAAACATAATATTCTGTATATCCCAAAATTTGCTACAAATTTAAGTCTGAAACATCAGTAAGATGTCTAGCATTACCACCACTGAAAAACTGTAAGCAGTTATGTAAGAAAAACTTTGTACATGACGTAGATATGCATATCCAAAGATATCTTTAGAAGGCACAACATTAAAGATGCAATGACGTTAAGACGTCAAACATCATCACCACTGAAAAACTGTAAGCAGTCATCAAGGAGAAAAAATTTGTACATGATCCCTATTTCTACCGGTGTCTCTAGAAGGTACGTCTTAATTCAAGGCCACGTCGGAGACAAGGAATCACATGAATCGGAAGGTCGTCCCGGTGCGGATGACCTTTCCATCCTCCTGTAGTAGGTGTCCACCCTCGTCGAATAGGTCTCTGGGAAGATACTGTGGAACAACACACAAAAATGTCAAGATCATAGTGTCAATTTGACCATACAAATGATACAAGTACAAACCTTACTGGTCTATCTTATGCCGCTTGTACTTACTGTACAAACCTGATGTGTTTCATCTTCTGGCAGTATACTGGTTATACGACACAAAACGAACAAAAGACAGGGCGCAAATGTTTTGTGCAGTTACGTATGTTAATAAGGACCACAGGAAGAATAGCTACAATGAAAACTGTTAAGCTACTTGTGGATCTATAATATTTTAACTCATGAACTCAAAAACAAGTGAATAAACAAGGTAACATTTGCCAGCAAATGAAAACTTTACATCCACATAGTCCATCCTTTACATTTCTACCAGGAAGGGTATCTAGTGTTTTAGTTGCAGACATTGACACAGGATAAATGGCAAGACTGACCCCTTCAGTAGCGGCGCGGATCGTGTCGTAGATGACCTGTGACTTAGCCGTACGCGGCTTGTTGTTGGCCGCCCACCACTTCATGATCTCTTGGGCGATCTCCTGGCGCCGTTTGCGCGCCGCGTCGCTCATGCCCGTTGTCAGGATGTTGATGTCAACCACACCCGTGCTCGGGTCTGTCGCTGACTGTTTCAGGGCCTCGCGGTGAAGTCTGCCAAAGAGATTGGTGAAGGTGACGTCATGTTTTGGATTTAACAGTGTAATCAAGCAGTATCCAGAATGTAATACCATGTACCACGTCACTGCACCGTAAGCATATGAAGTAGTGTTTATACAGATGCAGGTTATATACACATGACATAGATGGAAAACAAATTACCTTTTGGCCTCTTCAACATCAACCAGTTCCACAATGTTGGAAAACCTACGCAGGAAGGAAAATAAAATAAGACATTTGGTATACAAAACATAACCTTCACAGCCATGTGTGACTTCAATGTTTTCATAGCATCTTTGAAAATGCATCAGTACTCCAGGATTAGTTATCGATCAACAATTTAAGACAACTTGGTTACTATCATTTTGAGAGGGTTTTCATAAGTAAATCTTGTGACATATAACTAGTGCTCCCTCTATTGTTTGTTTGTACTCATGTGACTATGATGTAAGTATTCTCTGCTATGTTGGATAGTTAACCCTGGAAGTTTGAATTTACAAATGTAATTAACGTCACAGATTTGTGACACAAATAGTCATGCAAATTTACATGTATGACTCTTCCAAGTTTAACCAACAAGTGGCTGTGACATCACGTGAAAACTCCCTATAAATGCGTTGAAAGGGTTCAGTCCTCCGGATGGGGCGTTAAGCCGTGGTCCACTGTTCATTGCACTTGAAGCTTGAGGAATTCCCCCCTGTATAACGGATCTGTAAATACTGTACATAGCATCTGTCTTCTCTGTCGCAATTAGTGGAAGTTTAGCTCTTCAGAGATCAATTTCAGTTTTACTACGCGAGAACGCACCTGATCTTGGCGTGTGCCTCTGCCAGACGGATGAGTGACTCCAGCTGTCGAGGGTAGGCCGACACGTTGCCGTGGCCGCTGCCCAACTTGCGCGCCTCGACGTAGGCATGGATGAACGCCTGGCTGGCTTCTTCACTCATCTTGGGCTGGATGTTGGTCCTGGCGTAGCTGATGTAGTCTTTCAACAGACTCATGTCCTGTAGGGAAGAAACAACACTTAAGTCAGGGTTGGCTATCAACTGCAGTATTGTCAACATGTAGTCCCATAGCCTTTTTGAGGCTGTAAGGGCAGTGGGTTGTTATTTCTGCTCATCTTGGGCTGGATGTTGCTGGTGATGAAGAAAAGAGTCTGTGTTTGTGGTGTGCATTACGTGTTTGGGCAAGGGGAATGACTTTCCTCACTTCACTCAGGTAAAAACAAGTACCTAGCTTCAGTCAGGGACATTCCTTGGATAAGACGTAAAGCCAGAGACTCTGGCATGCAACAGGATTCGAACACAGGACCTTGGGTTCTGGGCCAAACACCCTATAGCTAACCCGCTACACTAACACGACGCCACAAAACAAAACTGAGGTGTTGCACTTAAGGCAGTTTACCTGGTATGTGAAACAAACAAACAAACAGAACTAACCATCTCGTCAGCCTCCTCCTCCTCTGGGCTCCTGTAGTACAGCGACACCAGGTGGTTCGCCAGACGACGGTCGAAGATCTCGTCTTGAGGGTCCAGAATCAGGAAGATCAGGTCAAACCTAGACAGACACATAAAAACATGTTAGCGGTCCATTTTTCTTGCCCTTCTGTTCCCTACTAGACTTTACAGGCCATTACATGCAATACCTCTGTCTATCTAAGCTTTCCCCCTCCCACTTTACTAGTATACATGTAGCTAGCCAACAAATCTCTAGTTACTGTTCACAAAGTTACTATTTTTTGCGTCACTCCAAAACGAAGAAAATATAGCAACTTGAGGGATGCTGTTTGTTCTCTTTGTTGGAACATTTCCTGACTCCATGATGTATCATATAACGTCACTAAAGGACATCACAAAATTAACATCTTTGCTCCTTCGTAATTCTACTTACTTTACTATTTCTCTTCTAACTTGAATGTTTTTTCTGTTAGCTTATTCAAGATCAAAACAGATAAAGTTAAGTTAGTTAAAATCCTCCCACACCATAATTGATGTAAAGGGCGGTGCCCATCTCCGTTTCATAGCCCTGGGGCCACACTGTGGTGCAATCACTGCAGCAGGGGGCTAGTCCACTGGCAGTGGAGTGTGTTTAACTTCCATACTGTTTCATAAGTATGTACCATTTTTATAAAGTCTTTGGTATGACTCAATGCGCCTCTTGTCCAGAGGTGCCCTACCTGGGACTAGAACCCCAGTCCTTCTGGTCCAAGTAATTTGAACCAGATGTGGCAGAGTAGCAAAGGCGCAGACCACTACACCACAGGGACACCCCTCAAAACAGATAAAATTGTCAAGAAAAGAACTAGAAACACAGCCCTCCGCCTACCTGGACAGCAGAGTGTGCGGAAGATTCAGGTTTTCGATGATGTTCTTCTTCGGGTTCCACTGAGACTCCACGGGATTGGCCGCGGCCAGGATGGAGGTTCGTGCGTTCAGACTACAGATGATGCCGGCCTTGGCGATGGACAATGTCTGCTGCTCCTATTGATTGAAATATACAGGAAAAAACATTTCACAAATACGGTTGAATAAAAATGTCTGATTTCAACTGGCATATCTGTCTTGGTTTGGCTTCGCTGCTGACGAAGATTTCAAGGGCCTTGTTAACTGGCTTAAAATCATTTTGATTAAATTTCTAATTCTAACTACTTTAAAAAGGTATGAAATATTGGATGTAGACCTTCAATTTCCTTCCCCAAAAAATACAATGTATAGCCGTCTTATGCCATATTCGTTTCCTTTATCTGCATTTCAGTGCATCTTAGGTCAACATTTTTGGACATTTTAAGATCTTCCATCCCTTCCAATAACTAATATTATATTTCTACATCTCATATAAGACAAGGCCAAAACAATACTTCAAAACTTGCAGATTAAAATGCGACAATGCTGTGTACACTTGAGCTACAATGCGTTGAAATTGAAGAGCACCAACACAGCAGTCAGCACCTGCCTGCTTCATTGATATTTGCAAGCGAGTGAAAATGCTCTATAAATGTACACTTACCATAACCTCGTGAAGAATAGAGCGGGTGCTTTCGTTCATCTTATCAAACTCGTCGATACAGCACACACCGTTGTCACTCAGCACCAGCGCTCCTCTGGAATAACACATGGTTGTTTTGGTTTCAGCTTAGTCTCACTTCAACAGATGTTAACAAAACTTAGAGTACACAAAAAAAACCCAGTAGAACAGGCCTAACTTGCCATGCAAGGTCCATGTATTGGTGTGTGTGTGTATGCTAGTCCAGTGTCTTTCATTTGTGACTGGACAGAATCTGAAGAATATGTAAACAAGATCTTGGGGTCCTTGGTGATGTACACAAAAACTACAGACCCACA
Source organism: Branchiostoma lanceolatum (assembly GCF_035083965.1). Taxonomy (NCBI): domain Eukaryota; kingdom Metazoa; phylum Chordata; class Leptocardii; order Amphioxiformes; family Branchiostomatidae; genus Branchiostoma; species Branchiostoma lanceolatum. The sequence goes on from NC_089728.1 coordinate 6,477,559, forward strand.
AGAACACAAACTGACAATGAATGAGAGAAAAAAAAGGAAAATCCTTACGTTTGCAGCACAAGTTGCCTTGTCTCAGGGTCCTTCGTGATGTAGGCGGTGAGACCGACGGCGCTGGAGCCCTTCCCGGACGTGTACTGGCTGCGGGGCATGATCTTGTACACGTACTGCAGCAGCTGGGACTTACTGGTGCCCGGGTCGCCGCACAGGAGCACGTTGATGTCAGACCTGGGGGGAACAAGATACGCTTTTCATTAGATAATGGTCAGGATGGAATAGTGGGAGCCACATTGTTAGTTTTTGCTAAATCTATCATACCAAGCTTTCGAAAATACATTCCTGGCTAGTTGTTGTGTCCTTGGGGAAGGTACTTTACAAGACTTTCTTCACTCCACCCAGGTGTAGAAATGGGTAAATGACTTTTGTTGGGGAGGTAAAAAGTGATGGAAGGAGAGGGTTGGTCTTCTCCTCGATACTGTTCCCTAGACACAGTGGATTAGCAACCAACTGCCCCTACGGCCTCAAAAAGACAATGACACTGCCTTTACCTACATTTTAGAAATACAAAGTTGTTGACTCAGAAGTATACCTAAATTTTCCCCGCCCAGCCTCTGTGAAGTCTTTCTTGGTCCCACCGAACAGTTGGCACAGGATGCCCTTCTTAATGTCCTCGTTTTCATAGATGCTGGGGGCTTTTAGAGAAAAGAATAACATTAGTTCTAACGTTTAACATTTCGCAACTGGAAAGTGAAACCAATCAGTAATGATAAAATCTATCAATTATACAAAATCAAAATTTACACACAGTGCACCAGAAAAAGATACTGTAAATGGCATTATGCATTTACTTTTGTGGTAGTTTTATATCGCAGTAGGAGGAAAAAGGCGGTCTTCGCAGTTTTTTAATTTTGCAGCTGAAACGATTCTGTAGTACAGTAGAATTACAAAACACAAATTCACGATGCTATGAATGATTTTGCAGTTAAATGTCACTTGGAAAACTGCAAAAATAAAAACATCGAATGTTTCAGGATTTACAGTACTCCCTATCAATCTTTCCATGTCATGATCACACATATTTTGCGTAACCGAACTGCTTCTCCTATCTCTTTTCTCGAGTACTGCAAAGAAAAATACTTCATCTTTCTGGTTGGGTTTCTTACCGAGTGCTCGAGCCAGCCGTTCGTAAATATCTCCCTGCTGAGACAGGTCCTTCAGCTCCGCCATTCGGTCTTTTGAGATTCTAATACCTCTGCAAAACATTGAAAAGCAGTGAAAAAGGTCAATAACATTTCTAGAAATATGTGATTCTTTCAATGGGAAGCACTGGTGACAGGGTGGTAAGGTGGTCTTGAGAGTTCAAATCCCTAGCAGGTCCCAGTGTTGTGTCCTCTGGAAAAGTACTATTCCTTACAACCAAGCAAAAATGAGTACCTAGCTTTGGTCATCTTGGATGGGACGTAAAGCCGGAGGCCCAATGTTTGAGGAGAGCCAAACATCATTAAAGATCCACCCAGACATATTTTTCTTAAAAAGTGTGAGTGGATTGAACCGTATAGTTTGCTCTTACTCAGCTTGTACTTACTGTACAGAACTGGTGTAATACCTGAAGACCATTTACCAGCTATGCAAAACAAACAAACAAACAGTAACAAGATGGCAGTCTCACCCGTCTTTGTCCTCGGTGAGACGCTTTGTGTCGAACTTGCGGAAGTGGATGACGTCGATGTGCGTCTTGTACACGGCTTTGACGTTGCGCTGGCGAGGGTTGGGGCGGAGAGGCGTGGCGCGGTAGATACCAGTCACCATCACCCTGGAACCAAACACATCGTTTTCTTTACTGTGAAAGTGATCTTGATCCAGTTTAGCTCATTGAAGAGCAACTCTTCCACTGGTCATGACAGAGAAGACAGATGCTATGTACAGTATTTACAGGTTCATTGTACCGGGGAAAATCCACTGGTCTGGATTCAAACTCCCAACCTCTTGGTCCAGAGGCAGGGTTGCTAACCACTGGAATGTCATGCCTGTCCGTTCTCTAATATTATCCTCCCATTCTTTTCCGTTGCCTACCCCTTTCTTCTTCCCTGGATGGTTCCATGCATAACAGTATTGAATGTGACACATGGCATACCACTTCAGTTTTTTTTTCTTTACTGTGGTGAGGAGACCTTTGAACATACCAATTTTTGCTCCACTCTTGCGTACTTCAGGATTTGTTTCTTCAGTACAGAAGTCAAGAGGAGAGCCACACCTTGAGGATGTTAAAGAACCCACAGCACTTATCGAAAAGACTAGGTGTGAGTGGATTAAATATGTCTGTCTGGATATGCAGCTTATGTACTCTTCAGTACAAACCTGGTGTGTTACACCATGAGGTGGTTTACCGGGTATGCAATACAGACAACAAACAAAAGTGCATACCTGTCTCCTGGCTGCACGCTGTCTACCAGATCATTGTGGGCATAAACCATCGTGGTGTTGGGGGTCTGGCCGGGGGGCATGTCATCTGTGAAACAAGGGGATCGCAGGTAAGGCGAGGCTACAAACTCAACTACTCCATCTATCTGTCTTCTGAAGTATTGCAAGTAAGGCTACACCAAGTAATTTTTATGGATGACGTCCTTTGGAGACCCTAAATCTAATGCGAGAGCGCGAAAAAAACCCAAGAAGGGCCGAAAAAAACAAGATGCCTAGATTTGAAATATAATAGTCTACGACACATGTTAGGACACAATTGAATGAGAGAACACAGTGTAACAACTAACAATTCTTTTATTCATCATGAAAACTGCAATAATTTGAATAATTCACTTGAAGTTGAACAGCAGTTGTTGTCCTGTCCTGATTCATACGATTTGCGGCACTGTCATAACTCTTTGGTCATAGTTACAGGAAGCGGAATTTCTTGTGTTTTTTTCTGGGAAAGACCAAAATCAATGCGCGCGCGGACGTCATCCATAAAAATTACTTCGTGTAGCCTAAAGGCAAAGCACATCAATATGAGCATATTCATCTTGAACTTTACTAGGTGACTTCAGTACTTTAAGAGGTACTGTTAGATTCAGACGTCAAACCTCTGTACGTGAAAGAACCAAACTCACTTATAGAGAAGAGAATGGGTGACTCAGGATGCTTGGCTTAAAGTGTGTGGCGTACCGAAGCCCCATTGCACTACTTGCTAAATAAGAAGCATTACGCTTCGTCTTAATTTAAGCATTACGCTCTGAATGCAACTGAAGTGAGAGAGTCACATACTCTGTACAGCTTAACTACACCACCTACCTGTTTTCTGCTGTACTGCAGGATTTTTTTCAGTGATTTAACTGGTGACCCCTGAAACTTGGCCATCAGAACCAGAGGTGAATCTCTGTCTGCTTTGTTCTCTGTCCAGCTCAGCTACTCTACCTATCTGTTCTTTGCAAAATTGCAAAAGACAACAGCGTTTTACCTGGTTTGTCTATGAACTGCGAGCGGTTGTGGACGCTGTACAGCTCAACTTCGCCTTCTATGTGTAAACCGCTGTATTGAAAACAGAAATTAACTTACCTGGCGACTCCTGTAGCTTGACTATCTGTTTATCGCTGAACTGCGAGCCATGCTGCAGCTGTGCTTCACATATTCTCTACAGATCAACTATGCCACCTACCTTTTACTTGCAGAATTGCAGGTTAAGACAACAGTGTTTTACCTGGGGACTCCTGCAGCTTGACCATCTGTTTATCTCCAAACTGCGAACGGTTGTGGACCAGGGCCATGCTGTGCTGCGTGCTGCAGTTGCGGCAGAGGGTCGGCTCGGCGATACGCCCGCGGTCGATCTCCACGGTACAGGTCCAGTGGCACACGTGGCAGCGGAAGAACGCTACCATCATCTCCGGCACAAGGTTGGACAAACGGATGACCATCCCGCCAATCGTGATTAACTGGTCTATATCTGTGTAGTGATACAAAAAATAAAACATTGACGTTTTCCAAAATCAAAAAAGAAGAACAAAATTTAATAATTTACTGTTTGCCAAACCAATGTCAGTCATTTCTTTAAACTTCCTTTCCCCCCAAAATAAACCACCGTAATACTTTCAAGACTTGCAATACACATCCATAAATAGCTTTCTATATCATTATCCTTGCATCTATCTGGACTTGACCTATAATTACATAGGATAATCTTCTCTATGTAGGTACCTTCTGGATTGAGGTTCCTCATGTTGGTCGTCTTCTCCGCGTTGTAGGGGCGGACCTGCACCTGCTGTTCCAGGTTTGTGTCAGGAAACTTCTCCAGAAACAGCTCGTTCACAGCAACGTCAAACGTCGGGATGACTTCCTACGATTATATAGGAATTGAAAAATACATTTTAGGGCTTTGCCTTAACCTCATTAACATAGCAATTCAGAGTTTTGGTATAAGGCCTTGCTCTCAAGTCCTTCCCTTTAGTCACTGACGAAAGACAGTGGATGCTGTCTGAAACGTCTTGGCTGTTTCAAAATTTCATCCAGTTGCTTGAGTAACTGTCTTTTGGCATATTTCATTACTTGGATGTCTAACTGTCATCAATATTACTACTACCGTGTAAACAGTAAGGGTGTTTAGCCCAGAACTCAGAGGTCGTGGGTTCCAATCCCCTGACATAGCACCAATGTTGTGCCCTCGGGATGGGCATTTCATACAACATTCCTCACTCTATCCAGGTGCAAAAATGGGTACCTGACTTTGGTTGAGGAGGTAAAAGTAGTGGAAGGAGAGGGATGGGCTCTGCCTTACAACACTATGCCCTAGACACAATGGATAACAACCCACTGCCCCTACAGCCGAAAAAGGCTATTGGACTACTACTATACATTTGCTACTGCATTTACAGGTTCATTGTACTGGAGAAATTCCCCCACACATGTAGCTCTCCTCGACAAGCACAACGAACAATCGATCATGGCTTTACGTCCTGTTCTAAGGACTGCAACCCTTTCAAGTAGCATGCATGTCGTGTGAGCGACACAGTCTGGATTCAAACTTTCAACCTACATTTCTTTTTTTTTTAACGAACTCGCTCAGTGCAAGGCCGTAGGGGGCCACTCATCTAAGCACTGAACTAATCGTTACTGTAGCAGCATCTCTTCACCCTAGGTCAGAAACATCAATGCTTGAGACAAGCATGACTTCACTGACCCATTAGGAGAAGCAGTATCAGTAGACATTCTTTCTTACTTGTGGGTAACAGATGAGCTGTCGGTACAGGTTGGCATCAAACTCCTTCAGGTGACCGCAGTTCACGTTCAGGAAGGGGTCTGCAGATATAGCAACCTAGAACGGACACAAGAACACTGTTTGTTACAATACGGATAAATACATCATCACAACTTGTGAGCCATACAACACCAACAATGCACAGGCAAATCCTAGTTTTCCAAAACACGAGCGTTGTTTTGTTATAATCTATTTCTTTGTTTATTTCTTGGTTTGTTTGTGACTTTGCACCTAATTTTCAACAAATACACATGCAAAATGCTCATGCAAATACCTGTAATAGAATGCATGAAATCAAAAACAACAGTAGCACTGCAGTATACATATAATATACATATAAAAATATTTCTTCATAGAAAGTGCAACTCGACTACTAAACTTCGGACAACTCAACTACTCCCCCTATATGTTTTCTGAAGTACTGCAAGGAAAATGTTTCACAACCGACCTCCTCCAGTTTCTGCATGTAGAGAGGCTGTTTGATGTCCATGCCTTCCATCTCGTCTTCGTCCAGGGACGGCACGACGTAACTCGCCAGGAAGCGCTTGAACTTGTCCTTGCAGTGGCTGACCACCACGTCCGTGCCCCAGATGACCAGCTGGGGGCCGCTGGGCTGGTCGCTGGTCACCGCGCCGGACGGCTCTGTACCATCAGGTGGACCCTGTAACAGACACAAAATGATGACTCAATATCACTAGGAAAATTTGCATATTGCAAATGCATTTAAGTTCCAAGGATTTGATTGTGCGTTAGGGAGAAAATAGAGTGTTTGTAGTGGTTTTAAGTTTGCGTTTGAAACAATAGTAGTGCCACAGTCACACTTATGGAAAAAACAGTAGCTTTACGGACAGCCAGTCAGTCAGAAACCAAGATAGCTTAGTGGCAAGGGTGCAATAGACATCCTGATCATGAATTTCTGAATGTTTGAAGATCAAGAAGGAAGAAAATTACTGATACACATCTGCTTAAAATTAGCCTATGACTCGTACATTCTACACCAACAAAGACTTTACATTTAACACCAACAAAAGGATCTATTTAAATTTATTCATAATAAATAAATAAATATTTACCTGAGCCTCGGACGCCAGGTTAACCTCCCTCATCTTGCGTTCGCTCCTGATATCGGCGCGCACTCGGGTTCTTGGAGTTCCCGCACTACGGCAATGGTCAAGGATTGGACTAAACAACTTATTTCAGTACTTTAACACTGTCACCTCTTATGGTAAAATTAAACATTACCAGGCATTGCCAAGCCCTCCTCATTTCTGATTCTACTTTTGTTTCAAGCACTACTACTACACGAGGGAGGTATTGCAGCAAAGAGTAGTTATGTTTTCACTATTAAGTGCAAGTAACACTCATCATCTTTTTTTTAAAGTACACATCATATCACAATGAGCTTCATTTGCATAAAAAGGATACACACTCCCCCTAGGTGTGCTGCCCACCCGAGAGCTGGGCGTGCCATAGTTCAGGGGTGAACTCAGGTCAATCTCACTGGCAGCTGGAAAAGACATCAGAAAAAATATATCTTCATCACTCAGATTCTTGATAGAATTCATAAACCAAAAAATATAATGTTTTTACACGAACCAAGGAAATCTTGGATGGAGCGTATCAAGAACAATATCAAAGTGTGTGGTCAGAGCTGCCTGGAAATGTGGTGTTAAGACTACTTTGAGATGCAGACCACTACACTGCCACAGTAGTACTTTTCTGTACTGTCAACTAACATTACTACTGATCGTAATTCAGGCCTTTATAAAGACAGCTGCAATGTGGTATAAATTCTCATCTGTATCTATTAATTACCATTCAAACCAAACAACAAAGCAAAACTTTTTACATTTTCCTGACACGTACTTAAAAATACATGTAGGAAAGGCTTTGAGAAGTATTGCGAAGTATTTTGTACAATTTTGTACAAATTGTAGATATCTTATACAGTTTAACACAAAAACTGCAAGAAAACTAACCTGCTCCGGCACGAGAGGCGGCAGGACTGGAGAACAGCGAGGTGTCGTGCACGTTCTGGCGCTGCTCCTGCGAGGGGGGCGACGACGGCAGGGGGGCGAGACCGCCGCTAGGAGAGGAGTCCAGCGGTGCTTGCTGGGAAGGCGGGGATGAAGGTTCCGTACTGCGGCTGCTACGAGTACTGCGCCGCGAAGCTGGAAAGTTCAGAGGTCATTGCAATTTTAGCCAGTATCATTTTGAATTTGGAAACAAGGTAAAGCAAAAATTTGATCCAAATAAATAATTCATCTGGGACAGTAATTTGCATCAAAAAGACTTTATCCTCTACTTTAAAAAACCAGGTAAAGCAAAAATACATATAATCAAAAGGTGCAATAGAGAAGTTATGACTGGAAAGGCATGGTCATTCAAAACATTATTTGTTCATAGTAATCATACTTCTGAAATAGAATATCTGATAACTTTGATCTACTCGCACCGGGAAGGACCCCTGCTCTTAGATAAGCGTGGTGGGTTCTTTTACGTCCTCCAGGTGCGGCTCCCCACAAACACGGGGCATCTGGCTTTTCATTTCAACCTTAACCGAAGCTAGGTACTCATTGTCAACTGAGCCGAGTGAGAAAATTGGTGGATATTGGTACCAGCTAGAGATTCGAACCCCGGACTTTTAAAGTCTGAGTCAACAACCACAAGGCCACCATGGCGTGATTTTGTGGACACTTACGTGTATCGTCTCCCCCTCTGCCCCTTTTTGCTCCCCTGCGACTTGGTGTGCTCCTGGGTGACGACATGTTGTAGATCGGTGCGAGTAGACACGATCAGCAAAACTGAAAATTCAACAATCAACCAAAAAAACATCAGAAAAAAACATGATTTTCAGTGACATATCGATTTGTTCCACTAGTTCTAGTGACGCTGAAGGGAGGGTTATGGATGTCACCCGAAATGTCCGGAAGTATTGTAACAGTGGGGTTCAACTTCAAGCGCCACCAACTGACCAGTCTACCTTTTAGCCATGCAGTTAGTGCGTGCGGTTTGTGCACTGGCGGGCCCGGGTTCGACCCCCGGGAGCCAGGAGACTGTGCTACTCGCCTCTTTAATGTGTGTCAGTATCTTATCCAGATGTAGAGTTTGACTTATCTTTAGATATTGTTTACCTGTATATCTAGCCTACATAAACTTTAATATCAGGAAAACAATTCATTAGTATAAAATACGATTGATTAACTGAAATGTTACTTAACAAATAAATGCCAGGTGACTTTGCTGAATTCCTAAATCATTCTCATTTGAATCCCATTACTCGGTAAGCCAGCATATAAAGGCTAAACTTGTAAAATAATGAAGAAATCAAAATGGCAAACCTGTATGTTTCCAATTTAAATACACGGAAAGAATACTGGGCAAAATTGAAGAACAAAACTGCTGAATTCAAGTCCTACGTATGGCAGGGATAGACTAGGATTGCATTTAAGTACTGAAATCAGGAATACCTACGAGCTATTTGAACGTTTCAAGTTGCTATAATTTTAAACAGTGAGGTCGAACGCCATACAGTATTTTCTTCTATGTCTTCTATGGCAAAAAACGTGTCTCCGACCACTTCGCCACTGTGCAATTCTACACCTAAAACACACAGAATTTCCGCAGTGGGTTCCTTATACATTCATAATTATATCACGAGAAAAATTTCAAAAAATGTCCTTACCTTGCGGATAAATCTAGACCCAAAACGTGGTACGAATCTTGCAAGTCTTTCTTCTCTGTTCTTCCAGCCCGCGAATTTAAATCACGTGTGCAAATTTCGCGGGAAAATCATCACGTGATTAGCTTTTAGGTCAAAGGTAACATAATTTTCATAAACATCGTAAAATAACCATAATTTTGTTATAGAATATTTTATAATAATAAAATTAGTATACTTTTCAATGGTTAAAGTAAATATAAAATTTACTAATGACAAAAAAGTCAGGAAATTTTCCCGCCAAAGGTCGGAGGTCATTGGCGCTCGGTTTGAATCCCAAAAATGGCCGGACTACCCTCAACTCCGCCGAACTCTTCGTGTTTTCCGGAGTCTCAGATCACTCAGAGTACCCCCGTCAGAGCGGGGGCCAAAGTACCGCCAGGGTTCATCATCGTCAGTGAGAAATGGAGAGGGTCTGCTCTGGTCAAAGGACTGCAAGGCAAGTATGCAGAGCAGATCTAGAGAGGGTTCCCAGAAAAGGTGGGCTTGGCTAGCGGGGTGCGTTACCTTAGCAGGCTACCCTTGCTGGGCCCCAAGGCTATGCATGGGTGTTTGGCCTCTAATTGAATTTTCTTGAGGAAAAAAATGGGTGATGATGTTGATAGGAGGATGGGGTGTGTGTGTGTGTTTGTGTGTGTGTGTTGGCGGTAGCAATCAGCATACACTTTTTCTGGGCTCATTCCCTGTCGTCGAGGATTAGTGGGAAGGGCAGGCCCTCTGATGGCTGAACAGTCCTATCCTGGAGACATGCTCGCCTGCATCGCTCGCAGATGAACTGGGTGATGTGTGTAGCATACACTACACACATTACAAACATACAGACCTATACACACATACATGCTTGGGGCCCAGAAAGGATAGCCTAATGAGGTAGCCCAAACCAATAGCCTAGCCCTGGGGTACCTCACTTTTTCCAGGAAGCTGAAGAAAGGGGGGAGTTTGTTTTCAAAACAAAAGCAGTTTTCTTCAACTCATCAGACCTCAGTTCTTGGTCACAATCACATGGGTACTTTTCTGTTTTTCTAGTGCACAAGCAATGTCTTAATTAGCCTGGGTGCCATTCGATTACTACAGAGGCTTCCACACTCGCTACCCTGGGTTAGGAATGGGAATCAAAAAGTAAAGTAGAGATACAGAAAATCAAAGGTTTGTATTTAGTTTGCCTCCCTGCCTGATAACCCATGAAATTTTACATTTGATTCATAGAGGACCCAGTTTGACAGCCCAGGCTGATTTCGATGTGTGTTTTGGTGCTGGAAGCTACCATATTCCCTAACCTGTGTTACAACAATCTGTCGCTGTCGGGGGCTGATTGGAGCTCCAATAGGGGCCTGACCTAATCTCCAAGCAGATCTATCGGTGGCAATGACAGTATCTAAAGGGCAAAAGCAGCACCAGTGGCCAATAATACTGCTTTCGCCCTTCCGATACTGTACGTGTGTCTTTGCCACTGATATATATAGATCTGCTTGGAGATTAGGCCTGACCAGTCAGTGGAAGGGCTGCTAGAAGCTTGACTTAGTCAGGCTACCATATTCCCCGACATTCAAGATGAGGATGGGACAAGGTGAAGGTATAGTCTGTTAATAGAGCTGTGTACCGGTATAATCAATTACTAGGTACAGGTCCAAAATACCTGAACCCTGGTGTACTGGTACTGTACCGGTACTAATGAGTTCAAGCCTGACTAGGATAACAGGTCAGGGGACAGCCACTTTGACAGATATAAAAATTACCATGAAATTACTGCCGCAGTGGACAGAAGCCATGATCTATACTTGGTGCAGCACAGAAAAACAAATTTGATTTGAAAGTCTCGAGTCAAATTTTCATAAAAATAATAACTAGCACAATTAAATATTATCTTGTTATCAGTTCAAACATGATTTTGGCCATATTGAAAATCAAAACCCATGTACCTGTACCTGTACCTAAAATTTGTTTAGGTACACAGCTCTAACCCCCTAAGTCTGTATAATGCAAACTCCCGCTGTCCGGGACTTTTATGGCCCTAACCTACATGCAGGGGCTGACCGGATACGGGTGGCTGCTATAAGCGCGATTCAATCAGGTAAGGTGAAGGTAAAGGTATGGGAAAATAAACACACAAGCATGTCCTTCGCCTGAAATGGCCTCTACCGTCTTCTTTAGTTTAAGTTCGTTCCTAAGGTCGCTTGAACCCCGTCAGGACCATTTATTCACATTTTTGTTGTTTGACACGACATGGTGCCCAGAGCTGACAGGTCGTTCATCACTGCTGGTTATCCATCGTGGGAACATGTCTGAGCTTCACCAGAAATGACCTGTAGTAGGCCGTACCATCTTCTTTAGTTTAAGGTCATTCCTAAGGTCCCAACCCCAACAAGACTGAAGCCATTCACACATCTAATGTTAGACAATGATGGAAGTGCCCAGGGCAAAACAGCTGAGTTGAAAATCATTCACCACTACTTCACATCCAAGGAGTCGTTCAACTTCACCTTAAATGACCTGCACCATCTTCTATTGACCTTCTTTAGATTTAAGTCCATATTCATTATCCTTGCTGCAAAACTCCATGCAATTTGGCATTTATGGAGAAATCAATTTAAAAACCATGGCTGATTTTATGGGAAAATACTTACATGTACCTCTAAGCAGATTTAGAAAGGCAAAATCGTCACATTTTGCAAGCCCTGGGAGCAATGGGGTGGTTTTCTGGACTGACAAAACAATTTTGCCACTGGAAGATCTGCTTGGAGATAAGGAAATGCTTCTCCTTCACCTGGAATGACCTGCACCATCTTCCTAGATTTAGTTTTGTGCCTAATTATAAGGTCCTGGCAAAAGTTGAAAGTCATTCATCACTACTGGTAGTAAAACTGGTCATCTTGCTTTACCCCCAAGTTCACCTTAAAACATTTTAAATGACCTAGTATCCTCCTCTTTAGTAACTTACATGAGTCAGGCCAATGGTTGCCAGGAGTCCAGCCTTCTTAGCTTTAGTCTGGTACCCAAGCTCCGCGAGGAGCAGACCTTGGGTAGCGGACTAAAGCTAAGAAGGCTGGACTCCAGGCTAGTCCAATGGTCCCTACCCCACACAAAAGTCAGCCACTCATTCTGTATTAGACTATTCAGCCATAATGTGGCCAGCCTTCTGGTTAGATGTTCTCCACAGCCTTGAATATAGTAGCCAATCAGAGGGCTAATGGCCAAAATTTGGGCTGAATCTTCACGTTAACACCAATGGGGACAATATTATTGAACTTTACGGTGTCCTTGGCCTTGTAAACAGACTGATTCTAGAGAAGATGGGACCTTAATAAGGCTATATGGTAGCCATTCTATTCCTTTCTTACTTCTATCCGTCCTTCTTCTCTATCTTCTTTAACTTTTACTGATCTTCTGCCCCCAGGTCATGTTGGGGAGAAGATTGAGGTTAGGTAGCCTTCACTGTTGTGTATTTCGTAGCTTTCCTGGGCGCTAAATCAAAGCTATCCCAGATGGTACCCACTTCACCTGAAATGACCTACATGTAGATGCTGTGGCCTTGGATGTCAGGTCATCGACCTGTGCACTAACTTCTATCCAGATATTATTTTCCTCTACCTACTGCTGTTTGTGACTTTTTTTAGACTCATTCCTGTCCAAGTTTCTCTTATGTTTTCTTCCCATTGTTTCCTTTCCTCTCAAAATATTGTCTCCATGAAAAATGGAGATATTGTTTTGGGTGTGTCTGTGTGTAAGTGTGTCTGTGTGTGTTTCCGGATTGTTGTAGTCTGCATAACTCAAGAATCTCTGGTTGGATTATCATTATGATGATATTTGGTATGTTGGTAGGTGTCGAGAAGATGAAGGTCAAGGTCGATTTTGGGCCCCATGGTATGTGACATTGTTTCTTGATGTAATAGTATCAAGTTTTTGCACGGCCTGATGACCTGTGTTTTTTTTCACAGTTGTCAGGAAACTGGTAGGGCCCCTACCAGTATACAGGGCTGGAAATTCAATTTTGGGTCAATTAAGGTGACCTAACCTTAACATTCAGGCGCAAAGAAAAGGTTTTGAGTGCACAACATTAAATAATAAACAATGTCACCAAAACCTGCCAACACAGTTTCAAGCTTTGAAAAGTTGCAATGAACCCAATTCTTAACATAGCTACTTTGAAAATGTGTCACAAGTAATGCAACAAAGGTTTTATTGCTTTTATTGACACTTGAATGTCTGAAACATGATGTACGTGTAGTAGTGAACAATACCATAACAAAATTAACATTTATCTGTACATGTATATTGCCTTTTTCACTCCCTTGCATGTTTTAAGAACCTTCCCATGGCATCTAGTCTAACACAAGCTGTGTTTTTAACTCCACAGGAAAAGTTCAGATTCTTGTAGAGGATGGCCTAGGAGTGGTGGACTTCCACACAGGTGACAGGACTGCTGTGGTGTACGTCACGGAAGTGGACCTGGTCGAGGGAAACACTTTCAAGAAGAAAATTGTCAAGCTGAGACGGGTAGGCCTATTTGCCACCTGCTTTCTTTTGATTTTGAACTAAATATATGTTCTTGTATTTTTGCTTTTCCAGAGTCTCAAATCATTATACCATATTTGTGCATAGATATGTGATAATGTCACATACATGTACATGTATGTACTGTATGTGCAAGCACGTCTAACCCTTGTGAGACAGGGATGATGAACCAAATAAAGAGAGTGATATGGACAAGTGTAGCAAACCTGCCTTCATTTAGCATTCTGCAGACTTTTACGATGACGAGATTACATGTATATATATGTTTCCCAATTCAGGTGGAGTACATCCGAGGTGTCATCCTGGTAGACAAGACCGCCATGACCGACCAGTACTTCCCAGCCGTGCAGAGGTTTGTGGTGCTGGAGCTGGGCATGAAACTCTTACCTGTCTGTTCACAGTCCGAGGCAGCTCAGGTGCTGGTTGCCATGGTAATATACATTTATATATGTAGTACCTGTATCTGTTTTGAAGGTTTGCTTCCCTGGCAACTAGAAAATATATTTTTATTGAAACAAGACTCTCAATTCATATGTGTTGGGTTCTTGTACGTGCATTGGTTTGAAAGATGATGCTCTCCCATACTGGAGACCGCTTTACATCACCATCTGAAAAGACGATTGCTACCACTAGTACCAGGGTTGTCTCCATGTTTTTCCGTCCCGCTCATTATTTGGGAGCCCATGTTGTTAATGTTTGTTCTGAAATCTGTCATTGTAAGCTTACAAAAGGTCATAAAATTCATGTTTTTTTTACAGATGGGGTAGAGTTTTTTCCATCCCAACAAGCAAATTTCTATCCTGGACAGTTGCTACCCCCAACATTTATGCTGAGTGGGGCTTGAACCCTAGCCCTTTGGATGGGCATTGTCTTAAGATTAAATGCATGACTAGAAGTACATGATACAAGAATAACAACCAATTTGGCTTTATCAGTTATGTTGCATTTTCTGTGTTGCCATACATTGGTCTTCTTTCTCTCCAACTCTCTTCAAGGTGAATGAAGACAGCAGACACAGTGTAAACCCCTTCCTGAAGAAGAAAAAAGCGCCCCCTGTCGAGACAACTATTTACAGGGTACTGCAGTGCTTTCCACGACTAGGAGGGGTCAAAGCTAAACAGCTGCTTGCAAAGTTTAAAAGTGAGGGTTTAACTTTCTTTCTTTAGCCTGGATGCCAGAATGTTTGCAGGGCCAACAAAGGCCAATTCCTCGACTCTAGGGCCAACCTGCCCCCAATGAAATTCTACAAGAGGCCCCCCTGAGTAGCCTCCATAGCAGGCTCTCTGGGCCTTTTTTTAGGCTTATACTACACTTTTGCTGATGACTTCTTTTTGGACTAGGTCGTTTGTGGGGCCAGCTCGTAACCATTTTGCACGGGCTCAGGCTGCAGATGCACAAACGACCCAGTAAAAATCAGCAAAAGTGTCACTATTATGAGCCAAAATGGAGGCTACCCCTGAGTTAGTCTCTGAGAACTATAGATGCGGTAGATATTACTAGTATATAGATCAGGGGTCTGGCATCTGGGCTAGATTGCAGTACGAAACATAGTTTCAAGGTTCTTTGTACCTATCATCACCATCGTCGTCATCATCAGGTTGTGACAAGTTCACGAGCGTTCATGGCCCTTCTCCTCCATCCCTCCCTGTACCTTATAGTTATACCAATTAGCTGTCGATGTTTCAATAATATTATTTCTACAACCTTTCTCAGGGCAATAATGACTCAGGTTCTACTGCTAATCCAGTCAAGAAGTGGGAAGTAGAACCAGTCATTATTGCCCTGAGGAAGGTCTCAGGATGACTGTCTACCAGTACCAAAATGTTGGCAGATTTTTGGATGTGTATGATACTGTAGAACCTTGAATATATCCAGTGATTAACCAACCTGATGAAACTATTCACAGTATGTAACATTTCAATAGAAATTCCATTATCTTATGTAATGTTAGATTAGTACACTAGTATAAATAGTCTGTTGTTGTTGATATATGTACCATGTTATTTGCCATACATTGACTTGACTTGACTCTATCTGCCCAGTTTGCTAAAGTAAAAGTTAGATAAGATATGATAACAATAGTGCTTGTTTATTGATTGATGGTGCAATCTCCATGTACATGACAGAGCTAAAGAGCGCTGAATTACACACTAAGGTTAAAAACTTCACATAACAATTAAATAAGATTAACGCCATGAACGTATCATTAAAACAGTTCTTTTCCTAACAGGCTTACATGGGATATGCCAGGCTTCCGAAAAAGTAAGTGTGAGACCTTTTTTTGGAATTTTCCTTCACATAATCATAAGTGAATAAACAGGCAGTAGGCCAATATGACAGCTGCACAGGAAGCGAACGTTTGCCAAGATATAAAAGAAATCATTTCCATGTGTAACAATTAACTTGAGTTCAAGAAGAGTTCGTTATGGGAGGAAAAGTTTAAGATGAATGTTTAGAACTATGACAATCTAACATCTGCTGAATGGAAAATTAATAAGTGGAGACTGGTTAGAGTAAGGTCAGACAGCACAGGATGTTGACTGAACTCAACTATGAAGACATACACACCTTAAGTTACCTCACTGACATATAACAGAGCCCTATCTAGCTTTGGAAGTAAAGCTCATATTGCTTCATGTAAGAATTTCTGGATGTTTTGTATCAACTGTTTTAATAAAATTTCCTAGTGTCTGGACCAGTTGGACTGAGAACTGAGCTTTGGGTTGGCTATGTTCTAAACTAAGAATTTCCGGATGTTTTATATATATAACTCTGTAACCAATAGATAATGGGGTGCCAAACACTGTGCTAAAGGTTAATTAACTTTCCTAGTGTCAGGACCTGTCAGAACTGAATTTACTGATTGACCTATGACCCCACGAGGGTTAGCTATGTTCTAACCCCATACCTGGGAGTCTCCCCAGAAGTCAGGTTCATCCGAACGTTGTGTCCTGACTGTGATCTTCTTGCATTTTTCACATGTTCAGGAGTTGGCAGGTGTCGTCGGCAGGGCCGGAGCAGCACAGATCAGAGTTTTCATCTCGTATCGGACGCAGAAAGGACAGTTTTCAATGGGAGAGACCAACAGATGACACTGCCCTTTCCACTACAGGCTGCGACCACTAGGCGGCCGAAGATTCGGCAGATTGCTCAACGAATTTCATGGATAAAAAGGATTTTTTTTCACTCTGAAACAAGTTTCAAGTAATTTAACAGTTACTGTAATTTCTAGCCTCCTGTGCAGGCCTCCTATAACGCGCGACATATATATTGGGGGAGGGGGGAGCTCTTATGCCGGCAAGTTGTGCAGCCGAGGGAGTTGTATAGTCGAGGGGTCCGCGCGCGGACCCCTCGACTATACAACTCCCTCGGCTGCACAACTTGCCGGCATAAGAGCTCCCCCCTCCCCCAATATATATGTCGCGCGTTATAGGAGGCCTGCACAGGAGGCTACTGTAATTTCCAAGTTCGCACAAAATTGGACTTACCCAAATTTTCGACTGTACAACAGCTAAGAATTTTTTAACATTTTCTGTGTTTTGTTGTCTTTTCAGTAGTATTCTACATCTTGCATCATATTCCAAGTACATGTATGAAATCACACAAATCTAATTTTGGTCGTTCACTGATCGCTGTCTAGTGGAAAGAGAGTTACAGCCATCATGTTAAAATTAGAAACATTGACAATATGCTGCAAAAGTTCCTGTCAAAATGACAGTAATAAATTCTAATCTGCATAAGAGGAAAGTTCTTTTTTTGTTGCCTTTCTACATCTGCTTGGAGATTATAAATCTGCCACAATGATAAAAATGTGCTTTTATGTACCTCTGAAAGATTAAACCTGCCAAAACAAGACCCCGGCTGTCCCATACACTGGCTTTGAAAACAGATCCTTGCAATTGGATAACCCAACATATTCTGTGATCGGTCAAATGATTAATAGACTGATTACCTATGAATCTGCCACAAGGATGTAGATGTGTTTCCATCCATGCATGTAATCTCTGAAAGAAGAACCCCTCCAAAACAAGACCTCACACTGGCTTGGATAACCCAAGGTATTCTGTGATTGGTCAAATGATTAATAGACTGATAACATTAAATTATAATGTATGAATCTGCCACAAGGATGCATTTCCATCCATCCATGTATCTCTGAAAGGTGACCCCTCCAAAACAAGACCCGGACTGTCCCAGACACTGTCCTTTGAAAACAGACCCTTGCCAACGCGAACATGCAAAATAAGCGGAGGTCCCCCGCTTGGCTCAACCTTGTCTGGAATGCCACTGTCAAGTCCATCCATCATATGCCCGGTGAACTTGGCACACGGCTTTAAACCACAACCCTTCTTCTAAAGCACTGACATCTGCTATTCACATATCCGTAGAACTGCTGTCGATGTCCTTGCAACTAACCGCTGCCGAACAGTAGCACACAGTTCTGTTAGTGCATTGACCTTAGGTAGTCATGATCCTGTCCTTGGCCAAATTGCTGCCTGCTGCTGCCCAAAACTAAGCTGGCACGTTGCCTGCCTGGTGTTATTTGAAGTAGGTCATAGCTATACATAGAGGAGTTATCCAAATGTAGGGTCAGAGAAAGCCAAATGTCTGTCAGTGAGTTTAACTCAGCTGTAGGCTGGAGAAAGCTAACTGTACTGTAATTTTTCTTTTCAGTCTTAGAGCCTCTGTAAATGTTGTTTGATGATTATGCAGAATAAAATGTCAGGATAAAGGTAAAGGTTACATAGTCTTTGAGGCTGTAGGGGCAAAGGTTAACTATCTGTGTCTAGGGCACGGCATTGGAAAGCGGAGCCCATCCCTCTCCGTCCACCGTCTTTTACCTCCCCAACTGAAGTCAGGTACCCATTTTTACACCTGTGTGGAGTGAGGAAAGCCTTTCTCAAGGACACAGCGCCCGGCCAGGAATGCCGGGAATCGAACCAGAGACCTCTCAATCTCGTGTCTGCTAGCCTAGCCAGTCGAAGCTATGCAGAACAAAAGTGGTGACTTAGTAGTCCATGATAGCTGTCACGTATGGAAAAATTGTAACCTTGAATCAGGTGACGTGAATGGGTCAAGCTAATCTAATCTCTTCGTTCTCAGATTTCTGAAGACCTAAACATGAACATGAATGAGGGTCTGTATGGGGGAATTCTGGCAATGCTTAATGGTAAATTTTGTAGGGCCGGCAAAGCTTGATGGTAAATAAACTTTTTCTTCCATGAATAGTTTCATCAGGTTGGTAAGTCACTGAATAAAAAGACTCTTTTCTTACACAATCAAGAGATTTATTCAACCAACGTTTCGCTGACCATCTGTAACATTCCTCAAGGCAATTCTGACTGGTTCACATTGCAATGCAGCACAGGTGTCGCTGTGTAAAGATGCGGGGTGGTGTGGCGCAACGGCAGAGCGTTTGACTCAGAACCAAGAGGTCCCGAGTTCGAATCCTGTCATGTCACCGATCTTGTGCCCTTGGGAAAGGCACTTTACACGACTTTCCTCACTCCACCCAGGTGTAAATGGGTACCTGACTTCGGTTGGGGAAAGTCGTATTGAGGTCACCTGGTGGCGCCGAATGGCAGCCGCCCTGACCCTTGCGACAGTTCCACAAAATGCAAGTGTGGATAAGATATTATATATGTTGTGTATTATGTGAACCTGTAATACCCTGCATCAATTCAGCGCTAGAAAGGCTGCCATTGCGGGTAATTTCTGACCAATAAAAACCGTTATTATTATTATTTTTATTATGCCTTCTTGTGAAATGTTTTGGAAAAAAGTTCATTGGATTGTTCCATTGTAGTCATTGGGTGTATGGCAAAACTAGGTTGAAAATGGCCACAAACAGGCAATCTAGCATTCAACTGCACTATATGAAAAATGTGTCACAACACTTAGCAATGAATTCAGGATGACAAATAATTTGATACGTAGAATTTTGATGACTGATATTTTATGTAACCAGGCTAAAGGCAAGAGACCACTTTAAAGGCACCCAGAGCATTTTATGAGGCTTGAAAACTGGAAATATTCTAGTTGCTGTAATCTTTATGAAATTGACATTTAATGCCACTGTTTACCACATTTGCGTGCGGATTTCTTATCAAAAGTGCTCAAAAGCGGCAGAAAAATAAGGTACATGGTGATATTTTAGTTTCACACACCTAGTGTAAATAGACCGATACCATCTCGTAGCGTCAAAACGTAGAAATGCAAAATTAAAACATAAAAATGCAAATATTTGACGGACATGCAGTCACTCTCTCATTGGTCAAACCGCTTATTGTGATGGACAGTCGGGATAAGTCTATTTGGGCTTGGATTTTCTATCAGTTCTCACCACGCAAAGGCATTGTATCTTTGTTCCTTTACTGTGTAGGAATGACTAGAAATTGGAGTTTTTCTATTCAAGTTTTAAGCCTCATAAAATGCTCTGGATGCCTTTAAAAGAAAATTCAGGTCTGCACACAATGGAGTCTCAGATTTGCAGATTGATTTTTTTCACCGAAAAATCTCTTGTGTGCCATTTCGGATGGGAATCAACCCTAAAATGCTCATACCTTGGAACTTAAAGTTACTACAGCTCGAACAAACACCACTTATCCCTGGGCCCAAAAGCTTGACCTCTTGCTTAAAAGCAGTCAGGCCACAGTGTGTTCAAAACAAGAGACAACAGAATCAGGTCACCTGCAGTACCATAGAAAGTCACTAGGTTAAATTCATCGTCATTTTGTGGGAAACATCAACTTAAATTACCTTGCAACTTCTAGGTTGAACCATCTAGTATCAAGGACAATACTTAGCCTCCACCAGGCCTTCCTACGGGCGTATGGATTGTAGAATTCTGCAAAAAAAGGAATAATTGGCCAGTAGAATCAGTCCACATAAAGTCAATATTTCGCCCGCACTTGCAAATGAAACCCTCTGGTGGCCAAACTTCCCTGGCATACATTCTCCCTATAGCTGGCGTAGTTAGTCTGGTAGAGGCTAAATCCTTAGTAATACCAAGGAGGTTGTGCAATACGTAATAATCATGTGAATGCAAACACTTCATTGGCCAAAGGTCTGTTACATAGATTTTACAGCTGACAACATTGCAGCCCTAGTACTGTTAAAAAGCCTTAAAGTTCACGGGAGAAAATGGAGTGTTCACTGCAGTTTTTAGGTTGTGGTTGAAACAAGAGGGGTGGGAGCTAGGATAGACGACAGAACACCCATTTTTGTGGTGGTATTAAGTTTGCAATGAAGAGGTTACCACGACATTAACATTAAATCACCACGAAAATTTCAACATTTATAGTATTTTTTTATTTACACGAACCTCATACGGCCCCCCAATACATTGTGTAAATTTATCATGTGACGTTTGTTTGATCCAAATATTGCAACACTTCGCAGTTGTCAAAAAATGTTTTTCCTGATATTTTGCTTGTAATGTAAAGCTGATTCAACAATATTTTTTCACACAGGTATAAACTTTGGCATTGCACAATATTGTCAAAAGGTCATCACCTGTACATCAATGATTCATTATCATGTGATTATTTGTTGACTTGTCTCAACATGACCATTTCCTGTATGCCAAAATAGAATTTTTGAACATGGATTCTTTCCAACACAAATATGTGCATCTGCCTATTTCTCTTCAATACCTCATCGTTAATGCAGTTGCTAGTAAAATTGTTGGCATTTGAAAAACATCAGTCTTCCCCAACCAACGACCATAACAAGTTGTCAACAACACCTATACGTTAGTCACAGGGCACGGTTTGACAGTTCAGTTGACAATAAAAACCACAAGAATAAACAATTGCTCATCTATTAGTGACCAGAGTTGACCCCTCCACAGCCAATCTGTGTCAGTTACAATTATGCAACCTGGAGTTTAAAAAAAACATCCCGTGCCTTTCAGCTATTTTTGTGGCTAGATCATGCAACAATTCCCATCAGAAAGATTCAAACCCATGTCTGTCTTGTCCCTTCCTCTTCTGAACCAGATATTATTCTGGACCAGGAAGACGCCCACCAGCTGCCAGCTGATTTACCTGCAACCTGCATACTCAAAATGACAGTTGCTTTAGAATAAATCAAACAATCACAAAATTTAACTTTCATTGCGACAAATTCTATTCTTTTTGTATATATTATGCTAGAGAGTAATTATAAGGTGGTAAACATGATTGTAGGTGTATATTTAGAAGTTTTAAGATGATATTTATTTTTGTAGTGAAGGTGTGATGCATGTTCCGGGGCCTCAGCCAGGTAGTGAAAGATGTGGAGAATTTAAACCTTGCACATGCGCAGTAGGTAAAGGCTAATCTGGGCTAGAGTCGCCATATTGGAGTTTTCCTTCAGCTGCAGGAGAGCGGTCGAGTTGTGAGTCCCTAAGAAAAAAGGAAAGAAAGACTTGTTTCTCCCTTTGCGCGTCGTTTTGGAATCCCGTCCGTTGCTGGTGCGAGGCCACGAGTCTCTCCGTTTTGTTGAATGGATCCACGAATTGCCTGGATTCAGCCGGAACAGCTAGGACAGGCGCACCAAACGTGGACTCAAATCTGGCTGACGGCGCAAGGTCTGAACCAGCTGCATCTCAACGGTAACTCCAACTCCAACCTGGATTCCAACGCGCCCGTCACTCCGCCTCCTCCTCCTAGGAACGATGGGGGACAACAGCAACAAAATTCCGCTCAGGAGTATATTCCATTGGACTCAAACAGGGCGCCCAGGCCCCCCCTACCGAACAGTGCAAAGAGAAAAAGAGACAACCGGGCGAGCACTTATAACTGTGAACCTGAGGGGGGGACTCCATGGAAAACACGGCATTACGCTGAAGGAGTGATCGGGTACGTATGAAATAGCCAAGATTTCCGGCGAAAATCCACCCGATTCTGGAAGGTTTAACCCCCAGGCTTACCTAGACGTGCACGGTGTTTATGTCATAGGTTTAAATTGTTTAGATTCGGGGAGAAATTATAGAGGTTTGCACGGGTAGGAAGCCGTGCTATGCGATGCCCCTCCTCCACCTTTTAAATCGTAACGGACTCCGCACATGCAGGGGGAGGGGGGCTAAATGTCACGGATTATCCTAAATGTACCCGTAAACTGGGAATTATGGAGGCTCAGTGAAGGATATAGGTGTGTTTGTGGGTCAGAAAAGCAGGGCTACCAACCCAGTAACACAGAAAGTTTGACAGAACGCCCCAATGTACACAAACGCATACCGGCAGTTACACAACATCCGCAGGGAAAACAAATGTCATTAATTAAATAACTTCTTACGCAACGACTTCAAATGTCCTTTAAATCTAACGTCAGAAAAAAAGATAACGTTACGTGTAGAAAATTTAGAAACATGTATCACCTTGAATCATGAAATGGTTTCAACCAACAGAAAATTTAGAATTTGAATGAACAAAAAATTCTGTTTCAGTTACACAATTTTTTTGCATATTTTAGCGGTGTCTGTATGTTGAAAAAATGTACTTTTTGTGATTTGACACAATGTAAAGGACTGATGACTGGTCCACTCTTTTTTTGGACAAGAATGCAGACTTAATCACTTTGTCAAGGACACTGAAAATAAGGTCTTAACCTTACTAAGTGTTATCTTGTGTACAAAATAACATCTTTAAATTACCATCAAGAACACCTTAAATTGCTTCATGTCAGAATTTTTATTGTTTGTGAGATTATTCATGTTTTTTGTGAAGAAACTGCAACACAATGTTTTTCGTGAACCATTTTTTATCCCAACTACATGTATGCCGACTTTCTTCTGTAGTCAGAATAGTCCTTCAGAATTTTGTAACCGAGAGGAAATCTCAAGTGTTAAAGTCAACTCTTAAGGGTCTTTTTCCACCCAGCATTCACACCTGTCCATTTCGGTACAGACAAACCCTAGACGGAAACAAACACAGCTTTTCAACAGTCGCGAGTATCAAACACACTCTGTGTTCTAGGTTACAACAGCGACCCCTCCCCCTCATTTGTTATTCAGATCACACCTTGACGAACCGCCTCAGGTTGTTATTCTGTAGAACACCTCTAAGATAAGCTAGTTGAAAGACCTGAATACCGCACCTGAAGAGGGAGCGTTAGAAGAAAATGCGTTTGATTATAGAGAACAATAAGTTGAAAGAGATGATTTCAGCAGACATGGATGTATAATTGTATTGATCTTGGATGTTAAATTTCTGCTGTTAACCGTTGCTTAAAAGCCTTAATGAACTGTATTCTTTTCTTACTGTCATTTAGGGTCACAATTTAGTGACCCGTAGAGTAAGACTACTTAGAATTTATGATGTATAGTGGCAGGCTGGATACGCCTTAGGGCTGGAATTGAAAAGAAAAGGTGAATGAGCCGTAAACAAGAAGATATGTTAACCCAGAAATAATGTGTGCTATAATGAAAAACACTTCTAACAATTTATTTAAAGATAAACAGCATTTTGTCACTGAAAAGGTAGTGTTCTTCCAGTTATGCTTTATTTTCAGGCATATTTGGGTGAAATTTTAGGTACGAGATACATAAAGGCCAGGAATTGGCACATTTTTCCTAGAAGGGTTGGGCATGATTTTGTTGTAACAACAGTCTCTTCCACAATTTCAGGGATGGGCTACTACAAGTAACGTCACTAGTCATGTGTAATTTTTTACTGTAATTAATCCACTCTTTTGTTGAACATGCAGCATGATTTCCGTGAAAAAACTACAAGTTGTTTTACTTGTAGTTTTTTAAGGAAATCGTGCTGCATGATTCTACATTTGCTATGTACAAAAACCTAGGTAAATTCACGGTGGTTTTAGGGACTTTTCTTGCAATTTCTGGGAATGAAAAAGGAAGATTTGGAAAGATATTTGAAATCAAAACTAAAATAGGAGCAATGTTACCCGTAGCTGTCGGCATTTGGTGATCTTTGTGTAGCAAGTTGATTGTAAAAAAATTTTTTGAGCTTGACACTTTGTTGAATCGGCAGGAGAGCTTCTTTGCTTGGATTTGAACTGCATACTGTAAAGACCAGTCATTTTCCATTTACATGTACCATTGGCTGTGGATTTTGCCATTGTAGGAACTTTTAAAGTATGCTTTTGTAAGTAGAAGTGGTTTATCATAAACTTTATGTTTACGTGCTAGAATAGATCTACTGTAAGTCCAGAAGTATTCGCAGTGGTTTTATGTTTGCAGTTTTCGTAGTGAACTCTCACCACAAACTCATAGTCATACTGTGTGAATTAATGTGCTCTGTCTACTCTTGCTACGGTACTGTTTCTACCTTGACCACCTCTTCCCCCTCCCACTGCAAAATTAAGTCTCTACTACTGGTACTAACGGCATGTGATTTACAGTACAGTATTAGGAACGTGGATCAGTTTTATTTTAGCCCAGTCTGCATAGAATACACAGCATCGCTACTTGCTATCACCTGATGTACAATGCTATATGAATTAGATATATTTAATACACATGTACATGTACATGAAGGTTGACAAAATGTATTTGTGACCATGTTCCCTTTGGTGTCTTCAAACAACTTCGTGAGAGAAAATAATCTCAAGTCAAGACTAACACATAATTTATAGGGTCTTCGTACATGTATTTATAGTATTTTATACCATAGTTATCCCTTCATGTAGGAATAATCCAATAAAATTTGGAGCAGGTGGTTAAATAAATTTGCATATTCATGTTTTCTGGAATCTTCACAGCTGTACCAAGACTTGTTTTTACATTTCCTTCTCTTTGTGTTGCTTGGAAAAACTGGTGGATGTTACAAGATGTGAGAATTTTACTTGACTACAGCGTCTCTAGTATGTTTTATCCGCAGTGCGCTCTGTGGGTTGATGTTGATGCGTTGTATGTTGATTTTTGTCTTTATGTTGACAGGTTGCATGAAGAAATCCTTGACTTTTACAAGTACATGTCCCCAAGGATGGAAGAGTTTGCTATGAGGAATGAAGTTGTGCAGAGGATAACCAATATCATAAGAAGTATTTGGCCAAGAGCAAAGGTATGTTTACAATTTTAGAATCGCCAGTGTTTGTTCTATGTGATATTTGTGTGATAGTTGCCATTTTGATATTATCACATGGATAGCTCTCTAAAGAATATCAAAAAGAGGAATACACAATTGTTCTCCATTATCCTTTTTGTATTTGAGAAAATGTTGAACTGTGTTTTTACCCAATATGATTGTTTTTTTGTTTGTATTCATGTTTTTGAGGATTTTTAAGCATTTTCCTTTTCACTCCATCCTGAATGGATAGATCACTCCATCCTGAATGGATAGACGTCAATAATACTTACTAAATAAGAAGAAAAAAAGGAAAATTATACATTGGGAACATGTAAAATATTTTGAAAATTCCTTCCTTTTTTTTTCATTCTTTGACTGAAATTCATTTTTTTTACATGATCATTTGTAGTAAATTGTAACAGGAAGTGTAGATGGTCTAATCTGGTCAAACCAAATATAGACCCACATAGGTTACTTGAGGTCATTGACCTCAATATGTCTCCTGCTCTGATTGGATATGATAAATTGAGAGGTGGATCATCAATGGTTGCTCCATAGTGTATATGCGCCATGCCCATAGGCTGAAGTGTTGATTGATTTTTAGACTTTTGCTTGGGGAAGCGTAAAAACTTCCCATTTGAAAACTATGAGAAAGAATGTGAAACAAATACAAAGCTCAAGAGAAGGGAATAAGAATATGAAGATGAGGGGTTTAGATGTAAAGAATACTTCAAGGAGAAATAGAAATAAATGCATTTTTCAAAATGTAATAAACTTTCCATGTAGATTTTGTCAATAGCAACATTTGTTTGTGCGAAAGACACCCCATGAATGAACATGTGACCTGTCTAGTGCTGTACAGTTTGAAGTTTTGGTGTTTTAAAATTCAAAGTGACCGCAACCGTATGCTCTGTATTCCATTTAGTTACTATGGTTGTTTCAACAGCAAACTCAAAGATACTGCAAAGCATTGATTTTTACTGTGTCCCTGGAGAAATTTTAAGGGATGCAAACTTCCAGTGTGTCCCCCTGTGTCCTGGTGACCTGTCCTCATTGTGTCAGCCTCCTGTCACTTAGTACTCTAAATTTACTTATTTTCGCACGGATTTGGTTTCGTTGTAGGAGTGAAAAGGAGGTTTTTGTGGTGTTTCAAGTTTGCAGTCGAAACAAGACTGTAGCACCAAAAATGGATAGTAATAGTGTCATGATTTGTCAGTAGGAAGGCACCGCCAAAATAAAACCACAACTGCAAGTATTTCAAGATTTACAGTTTAATGAACACCAAATGACCTCTGTAGCGTGGACCTATTTTTAGGTGGAACCTGAGCTAAAGAAATGTCCCTGGCTCCTCAAACTAATGTAAAACCCATGTGCAGAGATGTTTCAGACTTATTCTGAAGAATCATTCTTGACAAGTGTGACCCAGAATTACTGTGATTCTTGAAACTTTCGCAGTAGTTCTATGTTCACGGTTTTCGCAGTGACCGCTTCACATCGAACTTAGAAACAGTGTTTTCATTAAACTATACAGTATGTGACTTAAGCGCCACCGTGGACCAAGTACAAATAAAAGAACTGCTTTGTACAATGTAATATTGAATTTTGTTGAAACCAGTTGCGCTCAACCTTTGTACTAAAGATATTGTTTGTTCTGTTTCCATTGTAACAGGTTGAGATTTTTGGCAGCTTTGAAACTGGGCTGTACCTCCCTACCAGGTAAGCTGATTTGTGGTTTTATGATGTTCACTTGACATTGAGATTCAAAAGTTACAAATCTATGGATTATGGTGATGTCATAAATTCCACTTCTATTTCTACTTCTTTCTCAGGAGTTAAATTCTCGTTTGGGAGTAAATTTATGCCAAATTTCACAAACAATAGTCATTCTAGATAAGGTAAAATGCAAATCTACAATGAAATTTGGCATTAGTTTTTAAGAGATAGTATTTATTCCGTATAAGAAAATATGTAAATCATATGCAAATCTCCGCCAAAATTTGGTACATTTGGTACTGGTACAAATTTGTACAAATTATGTTTCTTGCAAATTACATGTGATCGGCAGTAGAATTTAGCATGAAGTTTCTATAAATGTGTTTATGTCAATAATGATATTGTGACTGCATCTGTATCAGCCAAACTTTAACAACATGCAACTTTTCGTGTTTGACACATGGGGGGTAAGAAGGCTCCTTGAACATTGATATTTCGATTGATATTGATATGCCTATTGTAATTTGTATGCAAAAGCTATCATTGACAATATTTGACATTTTAGATAATATTGGTCTTGTGTGAGTAAGGCATCAATGATATTTTTATGTCTTCAAAATGCCATGTCTGTTTATATTATTTTTTAACCTTTTCTTTGTGGTATATGGAAAGTGCAACCACATGTACACGTATCTCATTTTAAAAGCTGAAAACATTCCACAGATAAAAGATTGGATGAAACCAAGGATCACATTTTCTGATAGTATTAGTGTTGGTATTGTTCAATTAACACAAGTAAATCATGATTATCTTGGTATCCAAAACTATTGACTATAGCAGAAAGGACGAAAGAGAATTGGCAGCTATAAAAAGTATAATAGGTTTGGAAACCAGGCTAGTCATAATTGGATTAGCTTGAGTCTAAAGAATGTTTTTTTTTGACAATGTGATGTTTGATAACAGCAGAAGGCACAAAACAAAAGTATGTGCAGGCCTCGAAATTAACTTTTTCCCCTACTGTCCCAACATTGTCCCAAAAGTGGATTTCAACTGTCCCGAAAGTGTCCTGAAGTGTCCCAACCAGGGCCAAAGATATGAACTTAGTGTCGGGTCTGCATTTAGTTCCAGAGGTTCATGTTCAGGTTTGGACCTATACTCAAGTCAGGACCTGAGCCCAAGCCAATCTGTGTTAGAATATTTTTTTTAGTTATATACAAAATTGTGTATTGTAAAATAGAAAATTGCATGAAATTTGAAAAATATAATACAAACAAAGGTATATACACTCAGTAGTAAACACAAGTTTCAACAAAGTTAACAACCAGAAATATTGTTAACAACCTGAAATAATGTATTTTAATAGGTTATAAAAGAAAAAGCATAATTCTGCAGAGTTTAAAGACTTCATTGATGCGGTGGCTCTTGGGGAGGTAGAATAAATCCAAAAATGTTTGATTTCTAATCTTGCAGGGCAAACCTTAATCAAGTAAATGAGGTGTGACCATCCCTCTGCTGACCCCCTGTCAGGGGAGCAGACATGTGCCACAGCCTAGCTGGGACAGGCTTGCCTTTCACTATGCTGAGTGATAAATGATGATTGATTTTGAGAAGACTAGTACCACACCAAAAACAGTGGGTGGGACCAGTATACAGTTTCACAAGGGAGGAGCACAGTGGCACTCAGGAGCCCTGAGTGTCCCAAATATGTCCCGAATTGATTATTGAGTTGTCCCAGGTCAAATTTTGGTGGCCCCGGGACATAGGGACATAGTTAACTTCGAGCCCTGATGTGTGTATGTTAATTAAATAAAACTATCATTGTTGCATATGATATAATCAGAAAATATTGTAGATGTACTTTGATGTCATTTCGTTAAAGTAGACTTGTTTTAATCAGAAAGTTTGTACATAACCTCAAAACGCAGCTGTTTAACACAGTATCTTTCCACAATGTTCCCATTCCAGTGACATAGACCTGGTGGTGTTTGGCAGCTGGGAGGCACTGCCCCTTTTTAGGCTAGAGAAAGAGCTCCGACATAGCAACATTGCGGACCCCGACAGCATCAAGGTGTTGGACAAGGCAACGGTCAGTACAACATTACAAAGTGTCCAGTGATGTGAGAAGCTATGAATAGAATGTGTATTTGGACTTTTGGTATCAAATGCAGTACTTACTTAATTGAACACCCATGAAAATGTTTTGTGTTTTCTCAGTGGTCAATTTTTATCCTAGTGGCACTCGCACATTGACATATATAATCATTTTGGACTTATAAAAGAAGTTGTATCCAAAAGATTTTTGCAGTATCGCTCACGTACACAGCCCTAGTGCTAAGTGTTTGTTTACTTTATTCAAGTACAGTGTATTATGATAGAGCAAGCTCAAAGGAAATATGTTAATGTTCAACTATACATGTATAAGCGTTTGTTTACTTTGCTGTCCAGGTCCCCATTGTGAAGTTGACTGACAGAAAAACAGACGTGAAAGTGGACATAAGCTTCAACATGCCTAACGGAGTCAAGAGTGCCAAACTTATCAAGGTAAGACAAGGATTGGTTTACTAGTACTGTACACATATTTTGTATTTCAAAATTTAAAACTTTGCAGATGCACATTAACAGTCTTGCAGTCTAGCCTGGGTGCCATCCTAGTGCCCCCCCGTACTATCTACTAAGAGGGGAGAATGGAAACCCTGGTAAACTAACTAGGATGGCATCCCTGCTACACCTAATTAGTTGTGTGAAATACGCTGTTGACGATGCAATGAATTTATAGATTGATGACATAATGATTTAACAACTTGTATGACATTTGATTAGTATCCTTGCTGAAATTAGACAACAATGGATGTTATATTGGCGCTGTTGTTTTGTAGATAAATGTGTTGTATTGATTTCATTATGCATTTAGCCTTCTGTTCCCTGAGTTAGCCTGATGGCAACATGCTTGTTTTGGACTCATAATAATGTGGCAAGTAGAAGGTTAAAAAGTAACTCTGCCTTACTTGCCATACTGAAGAAGCTCTGCTGTGTGGCTACCAATTCTCCATGGGTTACGGGGCTAAAGCCGGGGTTACAGAGAAACTACAGAATAAGGCTAATACACTGGTAGTCACGCTCTCTTTTACAATATTTTTTTTTTTTCTGTGTTGTTAGAAATTCATGCAGGATTACCCTACGCTGAAGTACCTGGTTCTGGTGCTGAAGCAGTTCCTGTTGCAACGAGACCTGAATGAGGTGTTCACGGGAGGCATCAGCTCCTACAGCCTCATCCTCATGACCGTTAGCTTTCTCCAGGTAAGGCCAGTAAATTTAAACTGATCAATAACAGGTTATATGGAACAAGGTGTTCACATGAGGCATCAGCTCCTACAGCCTCATCCTCATGACCGTTAGCTTTCTCTGGGTGAGTCCAGGAAATTTGAACTGACCAATCACATCAGCTCCTATAGCCTCATCCTCATGACCGTTAGCTTTCTCCAGGTAAGGCCATTAAATTTAAACTGACCAATCACAGGTTATATGGAACAAGGTGTTCACATGAGGCATCAGCTCCTACAGCCTCATCCTCATGACCGTTAGCTTTCTCTGGGTGAGTCCTTGAAATTTGAACTGACCAATCACAGACTAGATAGTGAGCAGCCTTCCTGTGGTTGGGAGTTGGTCGGTGAGGTTGCCTAATACTCTTAAAAAGTCGTCTGGGCCAGTTGACTATAAATTGCCCCAG
The DNA here is from genome assembly GCF_035083965.1 of Branchiostoma lanceolatum. Lineage (NCBI taxonomy): Eukaryota > Metazoa > Chordata > Leptocardii > Amphioxiformes > Branchiostomatidae > Branchiostoma > Branchiostoma lanceolatum. The sequence goes on from NC_089728.1 coordinate 6,508,485, forward strand.
ACAATGGGAGATCATTGTGTAACGCTGGCTAGTGCTGTGAGCAGATGTGTATGATACTGTACGGTATACGTAGTAAGAAGTTGTTTGTTGTTCCCATCCAGCTACACCCTAGGTATGATGCCACCTCTCCCAGTGCCAATCTCGGAGTTCTGCTGATCGAGTTTTTCGAGTTGTACGGACGTAACTTCAACTACCTTCAGACCGGCATCAGGATCAAGGATGGGGGAGCCTACATAACCAAAGAGGAGGTGGGTTCAGTTTCCATTATGCTAGTCTTTTCCCTTTGATACTACTGTATGGGTCTTTTTCCATTTTAAGCAATAAACAACATAATTCAATCCTGGGACCAATAGAAGCTTGATGGCCAACACCCCTACTAGTAGGTCAGCTTCTGATATGCTAGTCTTTTCACTTTTGGTACTTTGAGTTTTTTCTACTTGAAGCAGTAACCAACATAGTTCAATCCTGGGACCAATAGAAGCTTGATTGTCAGGAGAACTGGAAACATCCTAATCCTGTTGATTTATACATATGTGCTAACTTAGACCAATTCTTGAAAGACTGAGAACTGTCTGTTACAATTATGTGATGACTGCTTTCCAGATACCAGAGCTTCTATTGGACTATTTTCACAGCAATAAAGAAGCCAGAACTCCTGTTGGCAGTCCTGGGAATATGAATGGTTCCCTCGAGTTAGAGTTGTATGGCCACAAGGTCTCAGGGTAGAAGTCCACTTAGCCCCTGACTGCAAGAGACTGTAGGACAGGCTAGACATTTGTGTGTCAACTTCATAATGACATCCTTTATCATTGTACTAAATCTTCCTTCCAAGTTAGGGGCATCAGCAGCTACATTTCTGGTGGACACAGTTAAGGTTCCTCTTCTCGGCATGTCTCGTAAAGACATGGTATTTCGCTCACATTTCTGCCATGCAGGTGAACATGGATAACAGTTACATTCCTAAGCTACATTCCCGATGGACACAGTTAAGGTCTCGGCATGTCTCATAAAGACATGGATGTTCCGCTCACATTTCTGCCATGTGACCTTCTGTCAGATGCAGGTTAACATGGACAACGGTTACCGCCCGTCCATGCTGTGTATCGAGGACCCCCTGAACCAGGGCAACGACATCGGACGGAGCTCGTACGGTGCCATGCAGGTCAAGGCAGCTTTTGACTACGCCTACATCACACTGTCCCGCGCAGTATCGTCAAATAAGCAGTACTATGCGTCCAATAATTTCAGGTGAGCATCGACATATCACTACCAATAGACTAGCCCCCTGCTTGCCCAGTGTGGCCCTAGGGCTATAGGAACAGATAGGCACCGGTCAGTACACCAGGTGTTGTTAGGATTTTAGCAAACTAACAAATCTTCAGATGCTTAAGATATATTTCAATGGCTTGAAAGTCACACTATTGGCTTTATTCAATGATTTTGTACGTTATACTTACTTGTACGTTATGCTGGGTTAGAATACTAGAAGATCACTGTCCATGGTGTTTGTAGTTGACTATTTTCTTATCAAATGCTGAGTGAGTGAGTGAGTGAGTGAGTGAGTGAGTGAGTGAGTGAGTGAGTGAGTGAGTCAATTCTTGGCATGAAAAAGCCAACACACTTGTTAAGAAGAGAAGGAGTAACCTGGTGTGCTTGGCTGAAAATCATGCTTCGCTGATGCTTTTTTTTATCATCACAGAGGATGTCTAAAAGATGTTTATAATGTTTTCCCAGCATCCTGGGCAGGATAGTGAAGGTGACAGAGGAGGTAGTGGAGTACCGGCAGTGGATCCAGCAGAACTGGTCCCAGAACATCCAGCCCAACCCGCTCCTGACCCAGCCCACCTACGCCAGCGTGGCCAGGATGCCGCACGTCCACAACATGCAGCACCAGATTCACATGCAGAACCAGGTGATGTAGTGTAACGAGCAAAGTCGTTGTGTGTCGTGCGTTGTTCCATGTAACGAGCAAAGTCGTTATATCGAACGGGACCGGCCGTTCGAACATAGAACGGCCGATCCCGTTCTACCGTTTGAATAAAACAGTTGTTTGAGAGGTTTCAACACATGCAGTCGTGTCTGTACTAGTGTCCGTACTTCTTGACCTCTCATAGTAGCATTGCCAGGGCTTTCTCTAGAAAAAACTTAACGGGGGCATTGCAAGGAAATGGAGTGGCCAAACATGCAGCACCAGATTCACATGCAGAACCAGGTAACACTGGTCAGTTCAAACGTAGAAAAACAGAAGCAATGTGGAATCTTCAGAAATGTTAGATTTCTGCCTACTAGTGTGGTATCAGCAGAAAGCTATCTTTATCATGAAAACAGTCATGTGAAAAATATCAGTCAGCGTTGTTTACATCTTAAAGATATGATTGATTGAAAATACCATCTAAACCATGTGCTAGTATTAGGAGGTACATATCGCCCTGCCTTTAGGCCACCTGGGCTTTTCTGCAACAAAAACTGTTGCCTGTGAATGTACCAGTATACTCTAACAAAATGACATTTCATAGAAGAACTTCATTGCACGACAGTAGTATATGTACAGATTTTTTTGTTTGTACAGAATTTTTTCGTATGTACAGAATTTTTTCCTAAGTACAGTACTGAATTTTTCATATGTACAGAATTTTTGCGTATGTACAGAATTTTTGCGTATGTACAGAATTTTTGCGTATGTACAGAATTTTTGCGTATGTACAGAATTTTTGCGTATGTACAGAATTTTTGCGTATGTACAGAATTTTTGCGTATGTACAGAATTTTTGCGTATGTACAGAATTTTTGCGTATGTAAAGAATTTTTTCGTAAGTGCTGAATTTTTTCATATGTACTGAATTTTTTCACATATTTTCCAGGCCAACCACAGTAACCAGCTGCAAGCGCATACCATGACCTCCCACAATGCCGTGGGGTCGGCGGACTCGGCTGGGTCGGAGGCCATGATGGTTTCGGATGGCGAGATGTCAAGTCACTCGGCCAGCTCAAGCCAGGCCTCGTCCCCCGCGTCGTCCATTTCTGCCAGCGCGTCGTCTTCGCCTTCCAACAGTGACACCGTCAGTTCTTGTTTTTTATTGACTTTACACAGGGCCAAAAAATTCATTATAGCATGATAATAAAAACAATGAATGCAAATTACACTTAACCATCAATGAAAATAAACAATTATAGTAATGGTAAAAATAAAGATAACAAAGGGATCAAATAGTACTAATTGTGCCCCATTTACCTCAGTTCTTTTCCAGCTCCCCTCTCCATTTAGTCAGTCCTTGTTTTTTGTATACTGTAATTCTTGAAATGTTTTTTGTGGTGATCTATCCACCGCAAAGTCATCAATTTGCATTTTCATTGTATTGATATGGTACTTTAAGACAGCACTGCAGCTGAAGTGTTGAAATTGCTGTGAAGTAAAGATTCACAAACCTGATGAAACTATTCACTAAGGATAAAAGCATACTGGTTCAGTGGTTTTGTAATGAGTTAATGTTGCTCCTATTTCTACAGGATTCCAGCTCTGAGTCGTCATCGTCATCATCGCTATCGCCCCATGGAGTCACCGGCATTCCCGACAAGACCGGAGCACCGTCCCCGAAACCGGGCGCAACGCCCGCTCCGGTGACAAACACCGATGCCCCGACGATACCGACCGCCACCACGAGAGTCGCGACCACTGTCGGCGCCGCTGCCACTAAAGAGACTTCTTTTCCTGCTTCCAACAACGTCGAGTTGTCCGCGGCTACCGCGGTTGCCACAACTACCGTTCCCTTGGCAACGACGACGAGAAGTGTCACTCCCACCGCCGCCGCAACAAGAACTACTGACATAACCCCAGTAGAGCCCCCTGCCGCCCCCATGTGTGCCCCCACCCCGGCACCTACCCCAGCACCAGCCCCCTCTACTGTTGCGGCCCCTGTGAGACAGAACGCGGTCTCCACAAGTACTGCGGCCAACAACTCCAGTAACAGCAGTAGACCCAACACTCCCAACAGAGGGCCCCGGGCGCAGAGGGTTAACAGTTCATCTCATGGAGGCGAGGACACAAGAAGACAGGTAGGCTGCAAGTACTGCTTACGGGCAGCAAACTCCACATAACTGCGCAAGTGTAATGTTGCCTTTTGTTCTAACATTTTTGAAATCTATGTATCAAGCTATTTGAGAGAAGAAACTGTTTTGAACAATTTTTAACCTTTGTTTGACGTTCTTAATACTTTTCATAGGCTGTGGTGACTGGCTTCCATAGTGACAGCAAATCCTGAGCACCTATTGGACTGATTTGTTGCAATAAATGATTCCTATTGCTTCTTATTCTTTAACTATTACGTCTTCTGACTAGTTAAAAGGTGAACAGCCACAAACTGTGGGAAGGGGCTGAATAGAGCCCTGGACAGTAAGTTTGTGTTTGTGTTACACAGACTACATGTAGATATTTCTCAAAACATTACGGAAAGTGTCCCCCCCTTGAGTCTGTTCGACATGTGTTTCATTTCGCCAGTGGCTTGTGGAAAAAATGAACTTGTCTCATTGTTGTTTCTCTCTTCCAGCATGCGGGTCCATCCAGGATGTGGCATCACTCGCACAATCAGGGCCGCACGCAATACAAGCAGTCCTCCCCGCACCAGAACAATAAGAACTTCCGCAACGCCACCAACAAGAAGAGAAGACGTCCCCAACAACAACAACAACAACAACAACCCCAGCAGCAGGCGAGAGACAGTCCCAGCAATAGCAACAACAACAGCAGCCACACATCCAGATAGGGCACAGTGTGCGGCAACCTCTGGAGATGTTGCACCAGTGTTGTTAGCAAGGACGTCTTCTGCACACTTCTCTCTGGAATCGCAGCTGTAGAGTAAGCCAGAGCCATGGCTCACAAACTGGCTCGGGTGGTAACAAAAAAGGTGGCAGTGGAAACTTAGTCTTCACCTACCTATGCTGCAACAGTATTTAAAGCTGTGCAATAGTATGTCAGAATCTCTGCTCCCTGGCGGTGCGAAAACGCGCTGACGTTTTAAATTATAACGGGGGATGTCTTTCCAAAACACGAGATGTGCTAGATGTTATCAAAGCCTGTACATTATGAAAGCACATCATTTTTGCTGAAGAGATTTTTTTATCTCAATGCTCTTATAACATTGTTGGGTGAGCATCAAGCCTGCTGAAAATATGGGGATATTTTTTCCCTACTCGCATGGAATTTTATGCCATATTGGTAGAATTGAAAGCTGATTGCAATGCATCGCTCTACAAGGATCCGATTTCCTTATGATCAGGATTTGTTTGCAAAACTTCTCTCTTTTTTTTTGAGGCGGCATATGCTGTGTTTTAATTCTTCGTGCATTGTTAGTCAAGGTAGCTTTTTTCACGTTGAAACATTTAGTGATATTTTTATGTTCCCTTGCAATGTATGAAGCAATATGTAAAGTAATGTTGCCCACTGTCTTCTTGGTGAAACGAAAAAATCAAGAAGACAGTGTCTCATGATTTCTTGAACTCAAAAACTAAGACGTGTACAGTGCTGTTGTTACTAGTGTTGTTAAGGGAGATAGTGCCATGCTGTCGTGGACCAAAGTACAGCCATTGTAAATTGCATAGCTAGAAGATCCTGACATACAACAGTCAGGGCGTTGAGAGGTTTTATGTACGTTTTACTATGTTGTCTTTTCCCCCCAACCCCACGAAATCAGGGCTAAACAATGGTAGCAACATGCTAGCCAATTGTTGCAAATAAATCGCATGTTGTTTAATATGTACAGACTAAAAAAGAAAAAGGAAGGAATCCTAGATAAAAACCAAGCCATAGGACTGCAGTTTTCTAAACATGTTTGCAATATAACTTGTAGAGGGAGAGTGACAGTGCCTAGGATGTTAAAAAGGTGCAATGAAGCAGTACCAAGTCTCACCACAAGGGGGAGCCGAGGAAGGTTTACTTAGGTTGACTGTTTTTCATGACCACAGTTAAATATATGTAGACAGAATGAGGATATGTAACAAAACAGGCGAAAGGAAGAGGAGTAGGTTTAAACCAGGGGTTTGAAAAAAAAAATGGCTGTACAAATTTTTACAACTGATGTCAATTTGTGGTTGGACAATCAGGGCTGCTGTACAGAGTGTAAAAAAATAGGAACATTTCACTTCTTGTCTTCTTAACCTGGACCCAAGCGTGGCGTCGTAATGACTAGAGAGTTGATAACCTCTCAATAAAAATATGCAATAACACTGGAGCTCTTCCATAGGTAACATAGCTGCATTTTTTGCATACATGCCCTCCACATGTATCACATGGTTCCTTTTATATAGCCAGGTGCTGCAACCGTTGCCTTCGATTTTCGTGTACACCAACCGTTTTTTTGAAATTGTAAAAAAAACTCTACCAGGAACAAGAAGTCAATATTTAAGACGAGACCACAGATTAGTGACAAAAAAAATTAAAAGTTGTACAGAGCGGAAGTATTTTAGTTGGGGAAGCTATTTTTGTCGCAGAGAGAGGAGAAAGTGTACTGAATCATATTATGCACATTGTTGCCGATGTTGTTTTATTTGTACCGGCTTTCTGCCATTTGTAAGTTGAAACAGGGTGATGAAAATGTAATTGTGACGCAGCGTCCCAAGCCAGCTGTGAAAGTGTTTTGCCTTTTTCTTTTGTTCTGTACTCGTTGTTGGTATCGAGAATTAATGGCTGAACTCTTTGTGTTGATTCACTTTCACATTCCACAAGAGTTGTAATTGTCGAAAAAAGATACAAAGCTGCCGGATGACTTACTGTACAAGTGGAAATATATGCGAACACTTTGATTTCATCTGCTGTCTAAAAAAAAAGTTGTGCTGCTACTGTAAGGAAAGCCTTTTTTTTTGTTCCTCTTTCTTTGAGACCAAGTCTATGGCAGGACTTTGAGTAAATATTGTACAGATAGTGTTGTAGAAATCGCCCAAAGGTGCCTTGTTATTCTTAGATTACTTCTTAACATAGAGACATCTTCATCACTGTAATAATGGCAGAAATTAGGTAGTGCAAAAAGTAACAATATTCCAGATTTTTTATGAACCTAGTATTCCATCAAACAAGAGATTAAAACCCAGGGATCTTTTGTTTCATATAAACCATGATAGTGCACAAAAAATTGCTGTAAATCTTATTTTAAGTCATCTCGTTGATATTTTCGTTTGTTGTCCTTTGTGAACAAAGTTATGTAAAGCTTTAGACATTTTAATCTGATGTTAAACTTTTTTGCTTGTCATCAACGTTTATGTACTTCTGGTTCAATGATGTCAAGAGGCTATTATTAAAGCTTGGTTATTTTACGCCAAGATTTATGTATATGTATCATTTATATAGTTTTGTTCCACTGCAATTTTGGCAATGGGAGAAAACTGCATTGTGCTAAATGGAAAGAATATCATTGATAGAGCAGAAACATGTGTACATGCCCATTTGTACAGTATCCATGTCATAAGTATTTTCAGTGTATCTAATTGTTCCTTTGAATCAAGTGGAACCCCTATGAACCTTATACGACGACTTTTTGTAAGATAATCAACTTTTGGAAATTCCTGTACCAAGTTGAGTAGAGTCAAGTTTTGGAAAAAAAATACAAAATAAAAGTATACCTTTTGATTGGTGTCTGATTGCGTAATTGTTGAGTCTGTATTTCTTCTATTACAACAGTGGAATATCATATATGCTTGTCAGCAATAGTTATACATACATGTTTAAAGGAATGTATTCACAGGCAAAAGCACATGTGTGCTTATGAACAACTGTATTCGGCTATTATCAGGATATATAGGCTGACTAAATCTTGCTTCTAGCGGCCTGCCCACCAACTAGCTCGGGGGAGGGCCCAGACAGCAAAAGATTTAAAACCAAGATTACCTACTGCAGATATACAAGAAAGTCTACAAAGGTTCAAGCATAGGTGTAAGATGCTAGAGAGTGCCAAGTTACATGCCTCTGAATTTTGACATAACCCTACAGTTTTCTACAAGCTAGTTACAACACTTGAGCACCACTACAGTGATCTAAAAGCATCCACTGCACTGGTAAGGCCTAGCCTGAGAACCGTAGTGACCGCTGGATCAATGCTTTTTGCTCCATGGTTATCAAGCGATAAGCATTGAGCCAACGGTCACTACGGAGGGTTGTTAGCAAGTGAAAAGCATTGAGCCAGCGGTCACTACAGAGGATGTTCACTCAGGCAAGGTAAGGCCTAGCGTGATAAAATGGCGCTTATAGCAGCCACCCATAACCGGTCAGCGAGGGGCCATTACAGCCCTGGATGGCTGGAGTTAGGGTTATACAGACTAGGTAAGGCCACACCAATTTAGTTTGTTGGCTCTGGGATTTAAAAAAAATGGAAAACTCTCTACCCTGGTACACATTGTTTAAGGGAGTGAATGTAGTCAGATGCAAAGTTTTCTCCTAGCACCCTCTTTTTGTCTCACCTGCTTGCTGAATTTTTGCGAAAAAATGTCTGATAACCAAGAAAATAAATCATGACTTAATAGTGCTAGGCAAACACACTAATGCCTGGAGATGAAATGCTTTATAGAGTTCTAGAGGTTTCCACTGTATGAAGATATGGAAAATGATTACAGTGTGGCTACTTTCAAATGATGTTTTCATACAAGTCGCCTGGGTGCCTAGGACTTACTACCAGGGCTCCTATACCCGCTTCCCTAAAAATAGGAAGGGAAGCAAGTATAGGAACCCTGGTAATAAACTGGATGGCACCAGACTATCATACACACTGGAGACAAGTGCATTTTATCTATTCATCAAGTTTCTAGCCATCGCAATTGTTTCCTTTATTCATCCATCCATCCATAAATGATTAAAAAAAGCAAATGCACTATAGAATGTCCTCTTTATATCAGTTGAGACGTGTTTAGTATCATCCACATGCATTTGAGACATGCAAGCCACAGATGGCTACGAGTGCTACATGTATTTCATTTGTGTCAACACTAAAATTACATTGTACAACAGATTCTATTCATTGAAAGTGCTTGATATTAGGACAACAGATTCTATTCATTGAAAGTGCTTGATATTAGGACAAATTACATTGTACAACAGATTCTATTCATTGAAAGTGCTTGATGAGGACAATTCCCATTTTAGGATTTAATCTGTAACTATACATCTGAATAAGCAACATTCCCAACGAAGGACAAACAGGTACTGTGTTTATCATCCTTATTCCAACAGGTAGTTCCTGTTGCAATTTGAGAGCCTTCATTGTTTTCTGCACACTTGTAATTCTGAACACAAAGAGAAGGGCCAGGAAAGTTCGCCAACAAAAGAACTGACTGCACTAGTACTAGTTGAATCGCCCCTCTCTATGGAGTGGCTGTCAACACACTGAACACAACAGCTCAGAATTATATACAAGATTTCTACTGTACTGAAAGCTTAAACTATTCCAATGCTATTTGGAATGCTCATTTACAACCATCCTTCTTTCCTAGCTTTTCCCTACTTAGCACTCAGCACTTATGTTAGCCGAACACAAGTTACTGTAGTTGCTTGAATTCTGTAGCTTTACAGAATTGGAGATGGGAACTGCCCTATACACTAGGATGTGTGGGAAGGAGCTTAATTCTCTTCTACTTCTAGCCACTGCACAGCTCTAATACTGTCAAAGTGGTGTCCTTTTAGTCTACCAAAGAGGTAAAACTGAGAACTTTCTGGAAAGTCCCATTCATATTGTCCAATGTCTACAGTGATGACCACAGGTAGAGTTGTCAGACTCGGCTCCTCCACCGGCCAGGTCATGCCCAGGTGATGTCGGTGCAGTTTGAACAGCTGTCCGTCGTCGCAGTACCACACCACGCCCTCCACCTGACCAACGGGCATGGCGAACCACTCGGCCAGCTCTTCGTGGTCGAACGGCGGGGGCGTGTCAAACTTCAGTGCACCGTGGGGCACCAGCAGGTGAAACGGCCGCTTCTTGGTACCCAGACCGTACGGGTTCGCGTTCACATTTGTGCCGACAAGCTCCAGCGTTTGGTCCAACAGTTCCTCGAGTCTGACCGTCGCGACTTCCAGCGTCTTGTCAGAGTCGTCCTTTTTCCGCTGGAGCAGAAGCGCCACTCCCTTGTCCAGGTCGGTGGACGCTAAATGCCAGCAGTGGCTTCGGGAATCCTTCAACACCGGAACCCAACCAGGTATATGCCCGCTTGGGCCCGGCTGTAGGTGACCGTCAATTCTCCGTACCCCCCTCGCAGGCTCCCAGTGCTCTGGTGGCTTCTTCAGGTCTTTTTCAACAGTCCAGGTAAATGTCGGTTCAGGTCCTTCCTTGTCTCCCGTCTCCCAGGCCTGGCGAGCACTTTGGAACTTCTTGAACCTCCTCTCAGCTTGTTTGTTGGGTTTGACGTCGTGTCTCGCCCACAGCCAGGGCTTGCCTCGGAACTCCTGCACGTACACGCAGGTACCGTCGACCTTTTCCGAGGCCACAGACTTCCGTACGTTTGCCTCTAGTGCCTGCGTAGTGACTTCGTTGAGGGCCCCTACGTGGTAAGACTGGTCATGTCTCTTGGAAGACTGCCTCTGCAAGACAGCAGTTCTGAAAACACAGGGAATCTTTTCTTGCACGCTAACTCGGTCAGTCATCTTGGAATGCTCTTCTGGGAATCAAAAGAAAGCCGGCAGAGTTGATTCTTTTGTCTGCAAAGTGCTCTTGGACACCTTGCCGTGTACGTCCCGGGTGCTGAACCCTTGTCGGTCCTGTTCAAAGTGTGTCAATGTGTCCTCCGGTGGCAGGGACTGCCCTCCCCCATGGCCCCATCTCGAGCTTTTTTCCATCAAAATGGCAACAATCTGGCCATAGACGCAACTATTTCCGTCATCTATGAAGCTGGTCGGTATCTTGTACGTATAGGCGAACTTTAAAAGCTACAGTTATACCACTATTGGAAGGAAATTTGTATCAGTCATACCCAAATTCGTTTACTCCATGCTGCTCACGTCGTCTGGTGTCGTTCCCAGAGCAGTACTCGCCCAAACCTGGTCACGAGAGTGTGACGTCACGCGCGCCACTTTTGAATCGGTGTAGCAATCTGCTGCTATGTTTAACGTTGCCGCTAGGATTCCCTGAATGCGTTGCACCGTCTCCTATAAATCCAGTCCGACGGGTCAGTCGGCTTTCTGTGGTAGTCTGAGGCTCCTCGGTGCAGGTAGGTTCTTCTTTGCTTCTTTCCTTTACTTGTTAAGTTTGTTTTTCTCTCCAACGGCATTTTGCTACATGTCCATCATTAAATAATCAACACGGAAGTTTATCTGAGTTGGTATACAACATCAGGATCGAGTTCTATCTGGCTTCAGTTGTTCTGAAGAGGACTAGAAGTCTGGCCTAAAGTTTGGTGCGTCCAATCTCTTTGTTTTGGAAGGTGTGTTTTTGATAGAGAAGATTTTATGGCCTTTTGAAGAATGCATTTTAGTATTCGAGTGAAAGATTTCATTGCCCCGAAGAAATTGTTCTCATGGAGCGCTATTGAAATGAAGAAAACTTGTTACAATGTTCACCGGTGTTGCATCAGATACCGTGATGAATTTGTCTAAACCGATTCCGAGACAACTCGGCCCCTGGCACCAAGCTCAGGACAACTCGTCACCAATTAGTTACTCAGTGCATGATAACTTTATTAAGTGTATTTGGGACTCGAAGAATGACAATTCTACCGATCTGACAGGCTGATAAGTGGAATAAGAATTTTAAGAAACAAAACTCAGCCCATACATAAGCATTTTTGTATTTCCGTAAGTCTCAAACGTTACAAGACCGTCAAAAACATTTTGCGGGCCGGTGCGGCGACGCCATTTTGTTTGTATTTTCGACACGAAGTCGCTATGCTTATATTATGTTATGAAAGTGCTTATAACTTATGACCGATGAAACAAAATGTATAGCCGTTTATTATGTTTTGTTGGACATAGATTTTAACAGTTTGTAGGTTTTCAAAACGCATCGAGACACCCGAGATGATAAAACTTCCTTATTGATATTCATTAATTATCGAAGCGTTCCGACGAAATGACCTGCAGAGAAATGAGGGTTTCACAATTTCCTATTTTTTTGGACGAAATGTTTGGCCGTAAAACATGTTTTATTCCTCACATAAATCTTTAAAAGTATCTGTTCTGTTTGCTGATCTATGTCGTTTTTGGTGCTCGGTGCCGAGTTGTCCCGAATGGCTAGGGGCCGAGTTGTCCCAGGGGCCGAGTTGTCCTGAAACCGTGTAAACCGACAAGACAACAACTCCTTGACCTGATTTGTAACCCAGTGGCACCGAGGACATTTTATGGTTGTACCAAGGATATGACAAAATGTCCTTGGCTGTACGATGCCTGTCAAGGGTTAGCTAGCTGGTGTCTATAGGTGTCGCCGGTCGGTAGTATAGAAGACAACGTTAAAAAGGACAAATTGAGAATTCATGACAATTTTGTTGTGATAGGTCCGTATAAAAGAATCAAACGAACAGCCAAGTCTCTCAATCTAGGTCCAAGGGGTCTCTCTTATCCCCTAGCTCCTAAGCTCTACCATTCAACTTGTGTCGGGGGAGTGGGGTCATCCCATTTCAGCATAAAAGAACAAAACGCCAAACATAACATTTGTATTGTTTGTCGAAGTTAGATGTTTTTTCTTCTTCTATAATACGTTACAAAGTTTCGACTTTTTCGGCTGGCTTTCATCGGTCACCCTCATTAAATCAGGACCCCTATCGCTCCACGTTGGCTCACGCGACGGGGCCCTGATCTTCAGCGCCGGTAGACATGGTTCTGGCGACGTCACCACCAAAACAGCTTCAGCCAATCAGAGGGTTTGCTTCCCCTCATCTGGCACAAAAGCGCGAAGAACGCTGGGAAGCTATCAACCAATCAGGTTACGTCTCACATCGTTACTTTAGGTTCAGAACAAATTAATCACCAAATAAGGATAGCTCATTAATCATTCATGAGTAACTGTCAGTAACGTCGCCAGAACCATGTCTACCGGCGCTGAAGATCAGGGCCACTTCGCGAGAGCCAACGTGAAGCGATAGGGGTCCTGATTTAATGAGGGTGTCATCGGTGTACGTAGGCAATATTAAAGGATGTCTTCAGCCAACTTCATAACATTTGTATTGTTCGCCGAAGTTAGATATATCGATTGTTTTCATTTTTTTCTTCTAGAATACGTTACAACTCAAGCTTCGACTTTTTTGGCTGGCTTCCATCAGTGTACCTAGGTCGAAGCCAATATTCGAAAAGATGTCTTCTTCCAACTTCGGAACCTACAAGCGAGCCATCGTCCGCCAGGTTCCCGACTCCATTCGGGACCACTCGGAGGCCCTCAAAGATCGCGAAGAGCAAGGCATCCCCATTCATGAGCCGATTGACCTGGAGAAGGCGCGTACTGAGCACGCGCTGTACACGCAGACCCTGCGGGACCTGGGGCTGGACGTCACCGTTGTGCCGGCGGACGAAGCTACCCCCGACTGTCCCTTCGTGGAGGACACCTGTATAGTGGTCGGCAACAAAGCACTGCTGACCCGACCGCAGGGCGCAGTACGACGGAAGGAGGTGAGACATTACCTTACCTTATAAAACCTCCTTGCTTACGCTTAGTTTTGAAAAAAAAATCACATATGGCAAAAAGCACAATTGCTTATATAACGCCTTCTACTCGAGAACATGAATATACAACAAGGGTAAAACACGATGACAAAATACATACACAATTACAAAATGGATTAAAAAATGAATGTAAACAAGACAAGTTGGTGATCTATCAATTACGAGAATCTACCTGTACATGTATACAGTGAATGAAGGTGTGGACTATATCGAAGATATTACAGTTACGCTTAGTTTGCACCTATCATGCATGACAATCTTATCTAACAATAAGCCATCTCACTGTTCCATGCGCACATGTTCAGTCGTGATGCATTGTGGTCTAAGGTATGAGTTTAAGGTATTGTGGCATTTGCTCATTATACATATGGAAAGAATTGTCGACGTATTAGCATGGTTCATGGGACTTGAATATCTCCTATGTCCAAATCACAAATGCTACAAATTTTATTCATTTATTTTATTGATTTATTCATACAGGGAAAATACACTCAGGCAACAAGCCTGTTTTTCAGATATTTTTCAATATCCTTCTTCAGGAAGCTATCTTAGCACTTTGTCATTTATTATATATATGATATCCAAATTCACATTTTCTATTTTCCTACATGTGTCATTCTCATTAATATTATGCCAGTTATGTCATTGGTGTTACTATCGAAAGAAGTTACATATGTAATGAATATGAAGTTCATTTTATTCAGAACAATTGAAATACAAATAAATTTACCTTGATAATTATGCAAATCAAGTCCAAATTTTTATAAAGTTGATATCAAAAGCAAATCCTTATTGGCAAAGGTATAGTAAACCATGTAGATATCAAGTTTCCTATAAACAAGTCCATGGACTTTACTCTGGTCGTCTCCTTTGGTGATGTTTTATATTTGTGTATTTTCTCTCTCTTTTAAAGATCGACACCATGGAGAAGGTACTGACAGACCTCGGGTTGGAGGTACACAGGATTCATGACGAAGAGGCACAGTTAGAGGGAGGAGACGTTGTTTTCACTGGTTTGTCATTCAACTGGTTTCCTTATTGTAGTTTTGTCTAAGGGGACTAAGGAAAAAAAACACATTGGCAACCATTGTAAATTCCTATGTTCTATGCTTACATCTACAATTATTACATGTTTTCTTACAAGTTTCGGCTAGCAAAACCTGTATTGTTTCATACCGTCGCTACATGGACGTCGCCATATCGACTTAAGACGCCATGATTCCGCCATATTGACTTATGACGTCATGCGTCGGCCTTTTTTTTTGTTCTTCAGGACACGAGTTCTTCGTCGGTGATTCTGTGTGCTCCAACCTCGAGGGTCACGACATCCTGGCTGACACCTTCCCAGACTACCCCGTGCTCTCTATCCCACTAGACGAGCCCAAATTCCACCTGAAGGGAGTCGTCTGCATGGCGGCACCAGGAGTCCTGGCCATAGGAGAGAGCGAGTGGGGGGATCGCGCATGGAAGGTAACTTCATGAGATTGTCTCGTCTGAGAAGACATTATTTGTTTGTCTTGTAGCACAGTAAGGAGGACAGAGGACAGACCGGTATACCGGGGTCGTTGCTTGATACTGTACATACAAGGCATCAGACCATTAGCATGCGATCGGTGTCAGATTCCATTTTCTTAAAAACATTCTGATCTTATTTCAGAGAATTCAGAAACATGGCGAGGCCACCTATGAACCCCTGTGGCTGCCAGACAAAGTCTTCGAGGATCATACCTGTGACGTCATCTATTTCAACGGAAACCTCGTCCACTGCAAGAAGGAAGAAGGGGCCGAAAGTGTGAAGGTTTGTTGACTTAATTGTTAAAGCTTTAATTGAAAAAAAAACGTATGTAACTGTAAGTGACCACCAACCAAAAATGACCGGCAAGTGGCCCTTATGCAGAGGTGGTCACTAGTATAGGTCGGGATTTCAACGTTAATTGATTTGAAAGTCTTATTTAGGGAGTTTTCTCAGTATCGTCTTTTTAAGTATACTAGCTCAGAATATCTAATGATATTTTTCACCTATTGCAGAGGTTTGCGGACAGGTTTCCTGACCTTAACCGTGTGGAGCTGACCATTGGCGAGCTGATGAAAGTTGATGCTGGCTTGACCTGCTGCTCCGTCCTACTTTAAAGATGTGACAACTGTGTCCAGTGGGGCTGAAACATCACCTTACGGCCACACTGCTAATGGATTTAGTTTCTTGGTTGTTGGCTTCAGTTGTGGGCCCTTTTCCCCAATTTGAATGCATCATCTAAGAATATGAATCAAACCCAAAGTATTAAACGTGATATTGAAATACATGCAAACGCAGGGCGTTACTTGTTCTCAAGGACATTATAATGTCCTTGATGTTCTTTCATAAGTTAACCACATGATACAGATAACCATGGATATATGCACCCATACATTCACACAATAAACATGGCAATTTCCACGAGACTCAAAATATATATATAATTGCATACAGGAAACGAGTTCACATGTAGAGAGACGCAGATAATCAATCCTTGCCATATGCAGACTGAATCACACCTCTCATTTACTGCAGCTCTCACAAAAATCGCAAGATGTCGCTTTTGTACCATGGTACTGAAATGCTCTCCGACAGCTGGTGGCATACAAACTCGTTTTTTCCGACTGGACAGTTAGGCAATGCAAATTAACATGTCATTATTTAAGAACAGCATCTTTACAATTATCTATGGAAGTATTGTAGTAAAACACACCCACATCTCTACCAGTGTACTGCTTTAGTGCTTGCACAGCCGTGTGGCCGAAGGGCTATTGTATTTATTATTTATTTGTTGTTTATTTCGGGCTCGACGGCCCATATTGACAGACAGACACATACACATCAACAATACATCTAAAATAAGTATTTACAGTGGGCGAGGGCGAACAAGTTTACAGTAATGTCGCCAGAATGGACTCGACGGAAAGGCCTCCGAACGGTGCAGTGCCTTAATGATGTGATTCTCTGACACGAACAGCCGAGTTGGCGTCAAATGTATCAACACAGATGTTTACAAAATGCTCACTGTTGCTGGTGCTTCTCGGTTGGGACAACAGAATTTTAGAGCCATCATGGTAGGCTACCCGTAGTTTATGAATGGTTCCAGCTCTATAGCCTGACCAAAGCTGAGCACAGTACATTGCACAACAGTGCGAACGTTAGCATACTCCGATAACCTAGGATTGTTGCGCCGCCAGTGTATATGTCGGTGCGGCGTCGCCCTCCAAAGCTCAAGCTGAAACCCTTCTGTATTTGTTTAAAATATCAGCAAAATTTGCCCCTCAAAGATCAGGAAAAAGCGTTTCAGGGGTCAAGATTTCAAAATTTTCCCAGAAGAGAATGTTGCCGCCGGCGAAAAATATGTCGGGAGAGCGTCGCACCCCAAAACTCAAGCTGAAAACCGTCTGTATTTTTTCACATATAGACATGTCATTAAACTTTATCAGCAAAATTTGTCCCTCAAAATTTAGGAAACAGCGTTTCAATGGGTTAAAAATTTCGAAATTTTCAATGTCGCGCTCCGGCGGAAAAATTATATGTCGGGAGGGCGTCTACCCACAAAAGTCAAGCTGAAACCCTTCTGTATTTTTTTTTCACATATAGAGATGTCATTGAACTAAGATTCCTTTACTATCATAATTTGCCCCTCAGAATTCAAGAAATAGCGTTTCAATTGGTCAAGAATTTTAAATATTGCCGTGGGAGCATGTCATGCCTCTGTCGACAAAAATATGTCGGGAAGGCGCCGTTCCCCCAAAATCAAGCTGAAACCCTTCTGTATTTCTTTCTACAAATAGAGATGTCATTAAACTTAGCTTACTCTTCCAGCAAAATTTGCCCCTCAGAATGCAGGAAAAAGCATTTCAGAGGGTCTAGATTTCAACATTTTCCGGGGGAGCATACCCCCGGACCCCCCTAGTTCGGTGCTCGTCTTTCATCTCAATTATCTCGCCCCCCCCCCTACAAAATTTCGTGCCGACGCCTCTGCGGCACACCTCTATCAGCCGAAGAGCTATTTACCACTTTATATTAGTGACCGAACAAGGCTGACACATATTCAAAGGGTTTGGCGGTTAGTTTACTGGAGCTCCAGGCTGGAACGGCAGATGCCGCTTGCAGCGAATGAGGGCCTTAAACGCACGCCTGAACACAGGTAGCTTCCAGCCGTATAGAAAAGGATTCAGGACATAGTTTAAGCGATACAGTGAAAAGAACGCTACTATCGCTCCTGGTGACATGAAGGGCTCATGCACATTGATACTGTACAACAGGACACTCGGGGCAGAGCAGACTGTGAATACACTGAACATGATGAACATATGCTTGGTTTGTTTGATTACTCGTATTGACACGAAGTGCTCAAAGTTGACAGGGTTCTGATTCGCAACGGCCATCTTCACCACAGAATCTTTCACGTAGATATAGATCCTCAGATAGAGACCGGCAACTACGCAGAACACAAGCCAATAGGTAACCCCATAGATGTTGGAGATGTAGTGTGGGCTGTAAGGATTTTCGTTGATTATGCCACAGACATGGGCTTTGTTCCAACCGAACTCACCATAGCCTAGGAATGCTGGAGCTACCAACACCCCACTTACAACCCATGACAACAAAACCCACAAGAACGACTTGAAAGGGCTGAACAGTTTCCTGTATGTGTCTGTTGACTTCGTGATGTGTATGCATCTGTTGAAGGCAATCAGGACCATGGATAACAACGATACGTAGATACTTAAGAAGAATAAGGCGCCTAGTATGGGGCACAAGGCGTTTCCGAGAGAAGGGGCACCCATGATCGTGGAGGCCATCCCTGTTGGATACTGAAAACCTGTCATGAGGATGTCGCTGATGCTGATGCTCAGGATGAAGGTGTGGGCGGAACTCCGTATCTGTGGATAGGATACCCTTCTCAGATGATTACGCAAATATCATTGAGCAACATCATACAGGAATATGCGGGTAAACTATTAGAAGATGAACAACTGTGTGTATGTTTTCGTTGAAACAAATCTACAGCGTGGAAAAGTTACGCAAAGAGTTACGTAAAAGATGAGGGAACTGCATATAGCCAGGTACACCCTGACACGAAAAAAGCCACAAGAAATAATGGTATTGAGAGGAAATGTCCACGCACCTGTCTGTAAGTGCAGAAGGCCAAAATCACCAGGCCATTGCCTATGGTGCCCACAATGCTGTAGATACCCGTCACTGTACAGTTGATCACCACTCCGTATAGCGGCAAAGCTTTGGTATCAGAGTCAGATAGGGCTGGGTTGATGGAGGAAACTGGTGGGTTGCCTGCAAGAAGAGACCAACACCGGAGCTCAAGTGAACAAATCACGAGAACCATGCAAGAATAGCGGCTCGTAGTAATGTGAATATGCTTAGCTTTGCACAAATTCCTATTCTATAGATCTGCAGTTCTTCAAACATGTCTCAGATTATTCCAGGAAGCTATAGATATATACGGGTCCCCCGAAAGTGTGAAATGGAACGAAATGGAACGAAAGGTGATTGAATTACTAATATGTCGTTTGAATTCTGTCTTAGGCAGATTCGATTGTAGCCACTTTTGAAGGTACCTAATGATATTATTCTTCTGATTGCCCCAACCATTAAGAACATGCTACCCACTGTAAGATTTCTCACTAGATTCCGTCCAGTATGAATCGCCAGGTGACACAGAAGTGTGCTCATCCATGTGTGTTTGGCTTGTAGGGAAGACCGTCACTGGCCTGGCTTCCAGCAATGGTAGAATAGTCACTAAGAAAAGAAAGTAACAACGTTTCATTTATTTTTTTTGTATATTGGTTTGGCTGCCGTACAGCACACACAGCCAGGGCTGTCCAACTAGCATGTTTTCAAAGGGCTAGTCCTGCTTACAAAGACAAAATATTACATAGGATTTTTTACATGGGCAGTATAACGAGCTATGATAAAATTCTAAGTACATGTACATAAAAACGTTTCAGTTGATTATATTCACACGACGTAATAACTTAATGGCTTCCTAATTTGAAAAGCCTTTTTGGTGATGGTGTTTCATTTCTTCTTAATGTATTTCTTTGTAGTTCCTCAAACGAATTCGGTACATTTGATCCTTCCGACCAATCCATTACGTTTCGACAACCCAGCTGCGACCTGGGGTGATAGTTCCGTTCACTTTGTAACGTGACAGGTGTTCTTTTTATTCTATTCATTCATTTACGATGGTTCACTTTTCCATCCTTCCTTAGACGACCTGTTTTAAGTGGCTAACCTCCACCAACCTGGCTCTTCATTTCTCTCATAGCTGAGGGACCGTTGTAGTGTCACCAAAGACCATACAGGCAACCTCAGAGCAAGAGCTTTGCCTTCTGTCTACGTTGCCAGGTTGCAAATTCAATGCTAGGGAAATTTGCTCCCCACCAAAAAAAAAATTTCAATCAATAGATAGTAGTAGGGAGTATGATACCAGGAACCTGTGGTACACAGCGCAAGATGGAAATTGCGCAACGTCGAGACAAAAAAAAAGAGCAAAAGAATACATACCTATTGGTGTCCACCAGAACAGCAGACCTGGTATCATGCAGATGAAGAATCGATTCATGCTTCCACCAAAAGACATACCACGTCCGTTGTCAACAACAGGAAAAATGGTCTATCCTCCAATTCGCTGCTTGATGTCAACCTACAAGATTGTTTTGATCCAAGGAGTTGTGAAGTGAAGTAAGGTGAGGCTCCAAATGCTCCGAAGAGGAGCATCAACTGAACCGCAAGCCTACTAATGCTATCAAAATCACTTTAATATAGCGGCAGGGAAATATAGCGGTTGTGGGAAAATGGAGTAGGACACGGCACTTAAGGTGGGGGATAGGCATGCCGCAGCACTTCTGGGGTGTATCAAAAATACTACTTAATGTTGTGTGTGGCTCTTCATTTTTTTCTCCAAGTACCTTTGTGCAAGACGATGATTTATGCAAAATGTTATGACGTCATGACGACGTCATCAACAATTACAGGGCCACGTCCCTTCTTTTTTTTACAAAATTAGCCCCCCCCCCTGCTAACGATTCAATGTACAAAGCTAATATTTTAGTGGCAGATGCATAATAGTGCTCTTGGTCGATACAAGGATTCCTTTCTTGATATCTTTTGAAATAAATTTTTGGTGAACTTTTTCAATAATTTAATCACCCGAGCACTTACAGTGACATACGGGTCAATGACCTCTGCAAACACGCTATCTGACACGCAGAGCAGTGGTTCACAGCCAGGCAAGAGAAGCCAGCTTTCCAGAGCTAGAGGGAGGGAAGGATAGCCAAAATGGGGGCCCCTGATTGGCCAGGCTGTTCTAAAAGGTATCGGCACCCAGTCAGGACGCTGGAAACTTCAACTTTACCCTTGAAGCTTGCGGTTAACTGCTAACCTATGTAGGAAAATGATGCCAGATAACGAAAATAGACCTATATATCTAACAAATCAGATGGGTTTTTTTTTCTTCTAAATTTTTTTGTTGAAATACTGCTGCCGGATGCCTGTCTCCCACCCGTAATTTCAACGGTGGGAACAAACATCACATTCTCAAATGTTAGTGATCAAATATTTGCTATGATGACATTTTAAACTAGTGACCGTTAAATTAGCTCGAACACACACACAGTTAACAAATCAAGATTTACAGTATCTGGGACGTAATCTTGGAGATGAGTGCGCCGCAGGCCGCGGCTATTTTAAAAGGGCGAATAGTATAACATTACGCCTGTTGTCAAACGATGTGGACCTCACAATAGTGTAATCAACGCTAAATATCTTATGCAAATTGTTAGACTTATTGTTGTTGCCAGGATCAGGTCTGCTACATACGCGTACTACGTAGACAAAGAGAACTTGATATCAGGGACAAGCTAGAAAGAGTTCGATGCTAAGTCGCCATATAATGGTCGAAGTGATGCATCGATCTTTCTTTCTTTCGCATACATCTTTCCTTTAGATATTGCATACGCAATGAGTGGATCAGGATCGGAGTGTACAAGTACACAGGTGTACAAACGTGTTCCCTTTGGCCCACAGCAGATCGGAATCATATCCCACGATACACTGCGAGCGGAAGTTATTAGCGATTTTCGTGTCAAGTGACCAAAGAGACTTGATTATTTTCTACATTTATTTCGTTCTTAAAATGATTTCTGTTAGAAAACGGGATAGTTTGAAAAGTTAGGATAACTTCTATTTGCAAAGTGCTATCCCATCAATTTACTATAAGATACATTTGAAATTCTAGATCTCTTACTAGTAAATTAATGGAATAGCACCCCTTTATCCCATTAATTTACCATTGTTAGTCTCTTTTACAGTCAAACCTGGAGCCAGCAACCACTTAAGAGAGTAAGAAAAATAGTTGCTGAGGTTGTTAACTATTAATCTTCACCAGGCTCCACCATTGAGGTCGCTGGAAAAATAGTAGAAATTGGCCAAATAGACGGATAATATGCCTGAGAGGAGTTAGTCCGCTAAATGAGCTACAGTTTGCGAACTCCTTTCGCGGACTAACTCCTCTGGCACGTAATCTGTCTATTTGGCCGATTTGTACTATTTTTCTAGCGACCTGTGGAGCCTGGTAGAGGCTAGTTAACTATGTAAAAATGGCCGAAACGATTTTGATATGACTTGTGCCTGGAGGCGGCCTGCGGCAGGTGGTTGCCGACCTGTACTTTGTGTACCTGACAGGATAATTATCAGCAGCTGACCCCGAATGTTGGCAAACAGGTGGAGCAACTTTTCAAATCTAAATTGTACCGATGATAACCGTCACAGTGCGAGCTGCAACAAGTGGCAGTACGGCATAACGTAGGACTTCACAGTTCAGAGGTCTCGTTTAACGTTCTTTTTATTCGTCAGTCTTGATGTCATTTTAAGGTGCTTGCGACAACGACAATGGCGACATCATTAGCTGACCAAGAGGGGTTTCAAAACGACGAGGCTCGCGAACCATTGAACAGAAGCTCGAGCACAGATGACGACGACAAGAGCGTGTCTCTCAAGAGAAAGATTTCCCTCTTCAACGCCACCACGCTCATCGTGGGCGGGATCATCGGCGGCGGGATCTTCATATCGCCGAAGGGAGTGCTTGCGGGAAGCGGATCTATCGGGGTGTCTCTGATCGTGTGGGCGGCGTGTGGCGTCTTTTCCCTCGTGGGGTCACTCTGCTATCTCGAGCTGGGCTTCTCCATACCCAAATCCGGAGCAGGGTACGCCTACATCCTGGAGGGGTTCGGCGAGCTGCTGGCGTTCCTTTTCCTCTGGGTCGAGTTTCTCATCAGGAACCCGGTGTCGGAGGCCATTTCGGCCCTGACGTTCGCCACTTACGTAGCCCAGCCATTCTTCCCAACTTGCGAGACGCCCAACAGACTGAAAGTCATTCTGGCGGCGCTGTGTATCCGTAAGTTTATACTGTATAATCATACCCTTAGGCGTTTGAAGCTTCTGTTTCACCTGTGACCTAAATGCCGGCCACCACAATATTTACGTACATGTAGTAGCACACGGGCTCTTTACAAATTTGAAAGTATCTAATAATGCCGCGAATTAAGCCCATAAGAATGATAAAATGCCGTATACTTGAGGGTTTGAACTGAATTGCATATACTGTACCATTTAAAAAGAATAACGTTAATCACATAAAAAGTAGCAACTAGATAAATACTAGGATGAAAACCACAAATTCGCCCCTTCTTTCGCAGGCAGACACTGTAGAGAAGCAGCTGGCCATGTTTGCGGCCAAAACAGACATCTAACGAAATTGATCTGTGACCGGGTCGGAGGCCGCTACGAACTATCAATAACCTTTGATTACGTCACACATCTGGAAAGTTACAAGTATTGAGCAATCGGGTCCTCGAGTATTCCGAGGAAAAACCTGTGCTGGTCCAATCTGTGCTGGAAAGGGGTTTAACATTTACCGTAGACCTGTAACATTTCTTTCTTCTTTTTTTTCTTCTTTCGCTTTGTTTGTTTTTTACTCAGTCATACTGACGTTCATCAACGGCGCTAAGGTGCGATGGGGAACGAGAGTCATCGATCTGTTCACTGTTGCCAAGATGATTGCGCTGGTTATCATTGTAGTCGCGGGATTTGTCATGATCGGGCAAGGTCAGAGGATATATTAATGATATAATAATAGGTTTATTGCAAATTCATGCCCATAGGCTAATTGCAGGTTGACAACAGTTAATGACGATGCACAAACATAAAGTGAAACATAAGGCATACATGTGACGACGAAGGTTAAACTACGTTGCTAGTCTATAAGTTTCTACATCTGCGACACTAATGCGGGGTTTGACTTCTTCTTTGAAAGCAGTGGAAAATAAAAAGTCCCACGATTTCAATGATGGGTGGGTTGGATGATTTCAGAAGGAATATGAGTTTCTGTGGATTTCTTAATCCATACATAATGTGATATAAGCATCACATTATGAAAAAAGATTAACCCAAAGAGTGTCTGAGGTCCTTACCTCCGTGATCAGTGCTAAGCAGAGAATGCAGTATGCACGAGATTTACAGTTTTTGTGATTCGGCTGGGGTTTTAACTATGATTAACTATAGATATCTTCGAATTCTTGTACCCGCCCTCCACTGCAGGAAGTACACAAAACTTCCAAAGCTTATTCAGCGGCGTGACAGTCATCGGCGGTGTGGCCCAGGCTTTGTACTCAGGGCTGTACGCCTACGCTGGCTGGTGAGTATCTGTATCTGTATCCGTATATGTATATCATATATATCATTATCAATCTCCAGATTGTGCAGAATCTACGAGGATTAGAACTTTATAGTATTAATGAAATGATTTTGATTTGATATATATATATATATGTATTTACAATCATTCTTTTTTCCTTTCGACTTAGGGATGCTGCGAATTATGTGATCGAGGAGATAGTTGACCCTTTAAGGTAAACCAAACGTTTATCTTCAAAATGGCCGCGTATTTTTACAATTGTAACTTTGAAATTCGACGCACATATCCATACCGTCAAGGCATGTCGACTGTTTTCTGGCAAATTCTCGCATGCAAAACGCGTTCGAATTATTAGATGGAAGCTCGAGTGATACAAGTAGAACTCCATGCGATAACCCAAAATATCACCCGGTCCGAAATACCGGTATCGCAAGTTATGACAGACCAGGTTTCATACGTAATACAAGCGGTGGCCTTAGCATGAAAGGACGTACATTCATATTTTTCAAGCAGAGGTTTCGGTCGAGTGGGCTAGGAGGGCAGCGTTAGAAATCCCGGCCACCACTAGCCCCCCGATCGAAACCTCTGCTTGGAGAATATTTCATTTGCACTCGCTGCACATTCCACCATTTACTTTGCTTCTGCACTAGAAACATGCCTCGTGCAATATTCGGCGGCCTGGCCATCGTCACCACTACTTACATGCTGACGAACGTAGCCTACTACGCTGTGCTGACTAAAGCGGAAGTTCTCGGTGTAGATGCTGTGGCAGTGGTAAGTATTGAGAAGCATATGTTCCCTAGGTAGCCTGGTTACTATCTATGCAAGGAGAGTATATCAGTCAAAAACCAGCCGGAACCCCTCCTCTGCTTGGAGAGTAAGCCTGGTATCCAAACCTATTATAGCTCTCGAGTCCCCTCCCCTTTTTGCGGAGAGGAGACTATGGAGCTATAACATGCTTGGATACAGCACCAAGCTATCTGTTCCCTGGTTTGTATTATATCGCTTTAATACACAGTGAGGAATTTATCAATCAGATATTCGTCGGTAAGAGAATAACCAATTTGATAATTTATGTCTTGACTCCAATACCTCAAAAATATCAGGTGCAGAACGAACCGCTACAAGAGCCCACCAATGCCTTATTTAGTTCACTTACTTAACAACAAATAATCATAGTTGGAACAGACTAGTTTTCTTCAAGTACCATTTAAGATTCTTGTATCTGCACGAAGTTTTCGTTAAAGTTGATTCATTGTGTTTTATAAGATATTGTACAGTGTACCCAATTCAGCTTTAAGCTGCCGTGTAACACTTGTTATCAATAAACCATTAATCAATTCATTAATTCATACCTGTACGTCGTACAGGCCTTCGCACACAGAACGTTAGGAGTGATGGCGTGGTGCATCCCCGTGTTTGTAGCCATGTCTACATTCGGAACCCTGAATGGGACTGTGCTGCAGTCGTCCAGGTGAGATAATGACGTCACAAACGATATTCCTCCGACAATAGATTTCCAGATCATTATTCGTAAGGTTGCTTTTTGGTTTTGCTAGAGAGAATGCTTGCGTTTCCTCACCGCTTTCAGTCTAACTAAAATAGAGGACTGGGGATGTAGACCTCACGTATAAAGATGCATGCAGGGACGCACGGGGCAAACAACATCATTACCATTTGATACAACATACTGAGTAGTCCCCATCAGCCTCCACAGCGGGCAGAAAAAATGACAGAAACTTTGGCAAACATTTTTTGAGGGCTTGGCGGGAACTCCTGTAGCCGTTGACAAAATATTCATTCTATTTGGCTGATGACGTTTGCTCCTTTGTAATTGGACAACCCATAATGCCCCGCGCCCCCAGCATGCAACGGGCTCCATGAAAAAGTCTATAGGAAGGTTCGAGGTTCCGAATGCGAATGTGCAGCTAAATGCATTGTGGGTAATATGTCAAAGTTGCAGGCCCCTGAGACATTTAGATATCACCGACATTGTATGTCGCCGCGCATGTACAATTGGAACCATGAATGTCCTTATTCCTTCGTTACCGCATCCTTACCGTCCCCCTTCTGTCTATCCAGGATGTTTTTCGTTGGATCTCGGGAGGGTCACCTGCCAGTGCTGCTGTCCATGGTCCACGTGACCAGGTTCACCCCGCTTCCCGCCGTTCTGACCACGGTGAGAAAGTCTTTTTACCTCCATGAGTAACGTTGTTTGTATGTTTGTATTTCAGGAGTTATAACTTGAGAACCTCTGGATGGATTGTGATGATATTTGGTATGTGGGTAGGTGTTGGGAACGCGATGGTCGATGGTGATTTTGCGGTGATTTTTGGCCTCCTAGTGAGCGAACTTGGTACTGCAGCTGAATTTCCATTTTTTTCTATCTTTTGTCCTAGCCTTCAGTGTAAGGAAGGTGTGGTGTAGGTTTGGGTGGCCCAGTTTGTACAGTTTGGATAACGAAAGCTATCTAAACCTGGCGGCATCGACCACCGCAAAATCTTGTTCCATTATCGATAAGCACATACCTTGAATCACGAAGGGGTCCAGAACTGTGTACCATCACATAACTTTCCCGTTCATTTTCACAGGGTATTCTGTCTACCATTATGCTCCTTTTCGGGGATGTGTACACTTTGATCAACTACTACTCCTTCATCAGATGGGCCAGCGTGGGAACCGCCGTGGCCGCCCTGCTATTCCTTCGGTGGAGCAAGCCTGACATGCCGAGACCATACAAGGTGACTTGCGGTTAAAAGCTGCGGTACTCTTGGACCATTGCTTGTTTCGCATAAACGGTAAACCGCTTTTAGGTGTAACACATCAGTTTTGCACAAAAGCTTGTAACAACATCAAGTTCATCAACATTTCAACGCCAGAATCCGGTATTCGAATTCTTGTCAGCGGCGCAGACGAAACGTGTTCTAATCATTCAATATGCAATGGAAACCCGTGGAATGCGACTTCGAAGCCCGGGCAATACGGTAAAATGTAGACCGCAATACCGGCCCGAACACCAGTATCCGGAACGTTAAATCATCCCGGCCCAGAAATGCATGTGGATACAATATTGATATGGTTACAGTCCTACAGATACACTTGATTGATACATATACTGCACTGATACACTCCCCGCATTTTCGTTTTTACAGACCCCTCTGATCTTCCCGATCCTGTTCTTCCTGGCGTGCGTGTTCCTGGTTGTGATTCAATTTTACACGGACCCGTACAACCCGCTCATCGGCATCGCCCTGATGCTATCCGGCCTACCCTTCTACTTCCTCTGCGTCCGACGGAAGGACAAGCCAAAACCTAAGTGGTTGGCAAGAGTGTACAGTAAGTAGTGCTAAAAATGTATCGCATACTAGTATTTCTTTCATCGTTGTGAGTATTTCTAGCCTTACTGTCATCCTAGTTAATTCCAGGCCCTCCCTTCACCAATTAACCAGGATGACACTCCGGCTAGAGTATTACTGCATTTGCTGAAAAACGGACAATCTACATACACATCCTTTAGATACATTTTGAGGCGGTTAGACATGTCCACGGAATAATGTTTGGGTCCATGTGATGTACAGATTAGTCAGTTTTGGCTATATGTACGTATGAAGTTAAGAGGGAGGATGCTTTGCTTGGGTAAAATGATCACAACATGTTGTTTGTAGCGCTGATCGACCTCATGTTATACTTCCAGACCCAGTGGTGGACGCGTTGCAGAAACTACTGCAGGTTTGCCCACCGGAAAAGCCGCCTGATTTCTAGAAAGACCGGTGCAGTGTAGCCAAATCGCGCTCCTAGCGGCCGGCCGGTCCTGTAACCTCCAGCCGAGAGCTTGTGTAAACACAGGCTACGGTGCAGTGCATTGTGGGCTATCCCACCGCTGTCACCAGTGTAACGATATGAGAGACGCAAGAAGAAACGTATCTGAGAGGGTACTAGTCGAGAGTGAAAAATGTGGGCTTTTGAAAATAGATTGTTGTTGTAAAAAGAATTCAACAGAAATGGCTAGACTCGGACTGGGAATGATATAGACTTCCGGTCAACTTTGACCCACGACTATTAAATCTTTTATAACTGTGTTTAGTACAACGGTGAATTCATTAAAGGGGTGTATGGAATGTGTGTTTTTTTCAAGAGTGATAATTGTTTCAATGTTCTGTGTAACTATTGTATGCCGAGCGTTTGTCAGGCGTTTGGTTGCTGCTTTAGGCGGCTAATATTTTGGTAGTACACGTAGCAATCTTATTACGTCAACGATGTACCAAGGTGCTGAATTGCTCTCCAATGGCTGGTATGTGTTCATGTGTCTATCTGATTGTCTACTTGTGAACGGTTTGTTTGTTTGTTTGTTTGTTTGTTGGTTGGTTGGACTCACACATACAAAATGAAAGTTGAAGTTGAACACATGATGACGATGTTGATGTTGTTGTTTATGTTGGTGATGATGATGATGATGATGATGACGCTGATCCTCTCGTGGTGCCAGGCCCGGCACTTTTATATGGCTACGGCCGCGTGGCGCGTTGGATACACCCGATCCCTCGATCTCGGAAGTTAAGCAACGCGCGGTCCGGACAGTGCTTGGATGGGAGACCAACCAAGGACGTCCGGATTGCTGTAGCCTCACGAAGCTTTCCACGAAATCGTCTTCCGGGAGGGACGTAAAACGGGGTCCCGTGCTCGAGGAGGTGCCTCGAACACGTTAAACAGCCTCATTACCCTACACATTGGGTACCTGCCTGTGGCACTGGCTGCAAATACACCTGATATTAATTAATATTAATTAATATATCAAGCAACGACCCTGGCTTACCGGCGCGGCCTGGGATCTGTCGTTCTTGCCAGCCGTCACCAGCCGACCGCGTCGTCGCCCACGGTCAAGAGGCAGCGTGATTGGCTGGTGATTTCCAGGGGGAGTATCTGATTGACTGACGACTGGGTAGTGCTAACACAGTGCACGTGAGAAGAACAGACCGCGGGTTGGTACGCCAGGGCCGCTGCTTGATATATACCCAATTGGAATTTAACTTGGTGAGTTCACCAGCGAAGTGGAGTGTAAATATATCATGATCACAGAGTGCGTGTGTGATGTACATATATTTAGTGTTTTTGCTGGAGTTATAGTACTGGAACTTTACCCAGCGCACCTCACCGGAGTCAAGTCCGGATGTAAGATGATGATGATGCAGTACTGCTGGTCATTTGAAGCTTGTTGGTCAAAGTTGAAATTGTTTTTGAGAAGAAGTAGGCAACGGTAACGAGACTGTGGATCGATGTTATCAACGAAAACAAAATCCAAACATTCGTGTGAGTAATATTGTAAAGGCAAACGTTATGACATGCAAAGCATCCTGTACAACCTGATTATGGTGAAGAAGGGCGGCATGGACCTTTCTTGTGCTTATGGTGTAGAGAACCAAAGTTTCACTCGAAAGTTGTCTGTGTTGGTGGAAGTCATTCTGAATCAAAGTTGAACTGCAATTGTCACAGAAGCATTGGATTGCTTATTCCTTGACAAAGACTGGAGCTGATATCAGTCGAAAATGTGTGTCCAATTTTTGTGTTGGCAAATGCAGTTCTACTTTGATTCAAATGAACCAAAGATGGTGCATTTCATTTACTATGTACAGCTGCAAACCTACATGTAACGTTACGTACTGTGTCGTCAATTTGAGAGCATTTCAGCACCACCGTGCATTGGCGACACCTAGCGGTTTTGACTAGCAATCAGACAATTTGGTTCACGTCATGTGTTGTATTTACAGATTGTCCATGTATAGCTGCATGGAAAGTGTGTTCTTGTGAATTAATAAATCAATATTATGTCACGTGTACATATACCAATTTCTATAGATATATTGGCTGAATGTACATGTACGCTAAGCATTTTTTGCCGAAAATTAGCTGCTCTTTGATGTCTCTTAACAGGCAACGACCAACGACCCGAAGGTCAAGGGACTAGGTAGGTAGGTCATCAGGTAAACAGGCATCGTCTTACAAGTACAATTACAGTGATATAAGAATTGGTATACCTTACTACATCTACAAAGACTATACTAGAAGTTACAGGATCAACGTCTTCTCGCTTCTAATAACACAGCTGTAAATGCAAGGACAGTTGGAGCTTACAATACATGGTTTATCTGATTGTATAAGGAATATGAAGTTGCCGTGCTATTAAAATATCGAAAAATTGATAACTTATCTTGTACACAATTGGATATTTCTCTAATTGCTGTTTAACGTGCGGTAAACAACAAAACGACACTCGTTATCTCCATTTTGTTTCTTCAGCAAGATCGTCACTCGGTATCTGCAAATATCATTCAGTTTACCGGGCGGGCCCCGTACTCGCACCCTTGCAAACCATGAGCAAACTACGAGACACCTCCTTGTCTCCCCCCTCCTTCCTGAGCCTTAGCTTGCCCAAAGGAAAATCGAGAAGCTCTGACTTACAGAGGAAGGGTGTGTTCGGAGTACTGGAGCGGGAGAGTGTAGTGGTTACCCGAGAAGAAGAAGACCCTTGCAAAATGCTAGTAAACTAAATGCACAAAGAAAAACTAAAAGAATATGTTTGACTAATTATCTCTCCGTTGTTACTTTATCAATTATACATCAATATAAAAGATTTATTTACATTATTCATTACTCGGTGCAATGATACCAAATAATTGTTCCGCAGGTCAAACACCACAGCTGGCTAGGTGTATATGTGAATGCGTAACAAAACAAAAGTGCCGAAATTCCCCGTTGGCAAGGTGATTTTGGACCTTCAGTGGGCGTCAACCTACCAACAAAAGCAGTCACGGTATTTGTCAGGTTTTCTATTTGTTTTCCTTTTGGTTGGAGGACAAAATGAAACTGCCTAACAGAGGACCACAGAGTAGCAAGCTCGACAAAAACGCCTAAAAGACGTCAGAAACAAGCCTAAACCTAACCTCTGCTCGGAGAGGATTGATTTTCTCCTTGTGAAAAAGTTTGCCCATCCTCCCGGTACCGTGGCATGTTTTTTTTAATGTTTTCTGTCTTTTATAAAATACCTTTCGTTCCCGTAAACCACCCTACTTGTTGTAAACGTTACTCTCCAAGCTGACGACGGGTTCCGGCAGGTTTTTTACGTGTTTTTAGGCGTTTTTGTCGGGCGTTTTTGCCGGGCTTTCTATTTTTTTGTGTCTCTATAAACGTTTAGGATTTATAGAGACAAAAAGAATGAAAAAGTAGAAAGCCCGACAAAAACGCATAAAAACACGTATAAAACCTGCCGGAACCCGTCCTCTGCTTGGAGAGTAGTAAACGTCTCGCATCTTGGCTAGTCGATTTTCTGCTTGTAAAAAGTTTCCCCGTCCCGTGCTGCACCCTAGCTATACTCTCCAAGCAGATTTCGGCTCAGGCTGGCCGTTTTGATAGCCTCCTTCGCAGACTTCCTATGAACAGCGGTGTTTATATTGGGGGGGGGGGGCAAGGTTCTCTAAAGGGAGTTCTGCAGCCAAGGGAGTTGTGTAGACGAGGGACGACGTCCCTCGTCTACACAACTCCCTTGGCTGCACAACTCCCTTTAGAGAACCTTGCCCCCCCCCCCCCCAATATAAACACCGCTGTTCATAGGAAGTCTGCGAAGGAGGCTACCGTTTTGACGTGTTTTCAGGCGTTTTTGTCGGGCTTTATATTTTGTCCCGTTTTCTTTATGGCTTGGCGACAAAAATTTTGATAAAGAAAACGGGTCAAAATAGAAAGCCCGATAAAAACGCCTAAAAACACGTCAAAAACCAACCTGAGCCGAACCTCTGCTTGGAGAGTACCTTGGCTAGTCGATTTTAAGCTTGGGAATTCCTGGTCCCGGAAGTGCCCCTCCTCTTGGTGGCATTGTTGTGTATGTTTTGTATGTTAACTTATGTGTATGTTTTTTGTCTTTCATATCATACTTTTTGTTCCCGTAAACCTTCCTACTTGTTGGAAAACGGCAGTGCAGTACCCTGGCTAATCAATTTTCTGCCTGTGAAAAAGTTTGCCCGTCCCGGAAGTGCCCCTCCTCCAAATGGCATGGATATACAGAAATTATGTTCATCCCTGTTGTCTTCTAAATCCTACTTTTCATTCCCGCAAACCTTCCTACTTGTTGTAAAACGGTGGTAACGCATCCTGGCTAGTCGATTTTCTGCCTGTCAAAAAGTTTGCCGTCCCGGAAGTGCCCCTCCTCCCGGTGGCATCTATGTTTAATTCAGAAATCATTTTTTCTATGTTGAATATCATGTACATGTTATGTTGTCTATAATACAATACTTTTAATTCCCACCAAACCTCCCTACTTGTTGTTAGACGGCAGTGTCGCACCCTGGTTAGTCGATTTTGTGCTTGTGAAAAAGTTTGCGGTCCCGGAAGTGCCCCTCCTCCCGGTGGCATGGCCAGGCGGTCACGTGACCTGACAGCTCCACCTCACGGAACTCAGTCAGGCTGATCCAGCCAACATGGCGCTCACCACAGCCCCCTCGGCCATGACGAGATCGGGCCTCCTGGAGGTCTACGTCCGCGACCGATGGTGCCGCGTGCTCGTCTCGCTGGAGGAGGAAACCCTGACCATCAGCCTGGAGGACTCGGTGGGCGCTGGGGACCAAAACGGCGACGCCATCCGCAGCTCCGAGTTCGATCACGACCATCTGCCCGAGTCCATCGCGAACCACAAACGTGTGGTGAAGGTGGTCAAGCAGGACGTCGGCGGGCTAGGCATCTCCATCAAAGGCGGGAAGGAAAACAAGATGCCCATCCTCATCTCCAAGATCTTCAAGGGGCTGGCAGCCGACCAGACGGAGAGCCTGTACGTCGGGGATGCCATCCTGTCGGTGAACGGGGCGGACCTTCGGGACGCCACGCACGATGAGGCCGTACGCGCTCTCAAGCTGGCCGGCAAGGAGGTCGTTTTGGAAGGTGAGTTCGGTAAACAATTTACGTCTCCCCGCCTGTCCCTCTGCACTCACGAACTTCCATCGACCCCACGGCATGTGGGTCACACAGACACAGCTTCATACACTGTACTTTATGTATAACAGCGATGCACACTTATGTTAGCCCGTAATTATAAGGCAGTAAAGAAAACACTGGGACCTTTGCCTGCCCAGCCCCCCTCCGAGGAAAGAAGCACGCAGCGTCCAAAGGTGACAAGATGTTTTCGAGGAATCTTGCAGCACTACTCACTGCGTTCTGACCTCAGGTCCTCCAACATTTCTGCACCGCTTGAGTCACAAACATAGCCTGCGTTTTCAAACAGAAAACAAAAGGAAAATCGATTCTTTTTAAAAAGTAAACATAGTTTTACGAGAACTCGTGGAAAGGGTGTTGCCCCCTCCCCCACCCCCTTGTGTGAAATCGACAGTTGTTGCTCAAAACTGACGGCCCGTTGTGACCGAGTGGCCGCCGCCCCTCCTGGTCAACCCTAGCCCTACTCTCCAAGCAGAGGTTTGGCTCCGGCATGTTTTGGACGCATTTTATTCTGTGTTGTTTTCTTTTTGTCTGCCAGTCAAAAAGGAAACTTGACAGAATAGCAAGCCCCATGAATACGCCTGCAAAGACGTCCAAAACAAATTATCCGGGGCCCAAACCTCTGCTTGGAGAGTGGGTCAACCCACTGACCCCTACCACCCTTATCTTCAAGCAGATGTTGGAACAAGGAGGTTATATATATAACTATATATAACCTCCTTGGTTGGAACTTGGAAGACAAAATTGTCATGTTTGCCTGTTTGTCTGTTTCTGTGACAAACTGGCTTTTGTCAGGGAGGCAGTTTTGACCAAGAAACAGGCAGCTAGGGAAATGTAAGAATTTTAACGAAATTGACTGACCTGGAGTGGAACTTGTTGCCACCAAGTACTGTAGTAGCATGCTCATTAGATAGCTTTAAACAGCACCTACAGTTAAATGCGCAAAGGTTAGGTGTGACAGGTCGTTCAGTGTAATATAACCAGCTGCTGCCGCGCGGCGTGCCTGCGAAGTTTGTGTGTTACGCCGAAGGGCGGTGGCTATATAGATACAGATGCAGATACAGAACATCTGCTTGGGGATTCCCCCACTACCCCAACGCTATGCCTACTACTAAACTTTCACGAGGCATTAATAATGAAATAACAGATGATTGGCAATAAATTGGGAAAATAATAGCTGGTCAATTTCTCAGCTATAAAAGTTAAAACCCTCTCTAAGCGGTAATCTCTTCAAATAAAAATTCAAATCATGTTCTTTCTTTTAGATATTCCTTGAACCCCTGTTTCAAACTCAACCACATATATTTCGATAATTTCAATGTATGCTATAAAAAATATTTTATTATGTTCCAATTAGAATTATTTTTACAGATAATACCATTTACATAGCAGCTACTGGTATATGCCTTGCTAGCCAATATCCGTAATGCTGAATCTTGGCCAGTTGTAGGTTTACATTCAGTTAAGATGATAATTGTAGTGCAGTGAATATCAGATTGGAGGGATGCCAACCAGGATGGCACTAGGATACAGCATGTTCTTGACATTTAAGTGTCAAAAATGTTAGAAAACTATTGTTGTATTACTTGTTTAGAATTTTTAAGTTAGCCATAGAATTTTGGTTCAATTTTGGTTCATCAATGTTTTGTAGCGCACCCACAATTTTTTCTGTGCACCTACTTTTTTAGGTTAGATACACTGGTGCACCTAACTGTTATTCCCAAAAATGAATTTCTAGCCCTGCATATGATATATACATACCAGCATTGAAAATGATATTTCATTCTACTGACATGTATATATAAAAGGAAGACTTACGGTATTACAAGCAATGTATCTTTGAGCTCAATAACAGTGTTATATGTATTAGCTAAGAGATGGGGGTGGGGAGGTCTGAGTATCTTCCCTAGCATCAATGAAAATATATAGAACATATAGAATGGACATGGGGATGGAAATATTTTTAAATTGCAGTCTTGCAACATATTGTGTTTCTCCTGTAATGTCCCGAGAGTCTAATATGCAATTAAGTAATGTTAGCAACAGGTTTCTGTTTGTCAGTTACGATGTAGTGTCCACATCCAACACTTAATTGA
This sequence comes from Branchiostoma lanceolatum, assembly GCF_035083965.1. Lineage (NCBI taxonomy): Eukaryota > Metazoa > Chordata > Leptocardii > Amphioxiformes > Branchiostomatidae > Branchiostoma > Branchiostoma lanceolatum. The sequence goes on from NC_089728.1 coordinate 6,543,905, forward strand.
CAATCATTAAACGGTAACCTTTTCACCCTATCATTTACAAAGGTTTCGCCCCACTGACAGTGCTCCTTTTGCAGTTTCTTGGTCCATGATCTACAGACACTTCCCCTAATTGCATAAATGAGTGACATGTGACTTAATTGGCACCGTGGAACTTATCTGTCATAGCTTATGGTCTCTATCCTAGGTGGTAACCACAGGCAGCCATCAGATAGTAGCCTATACAGGTAGTTCCCTCATTATGAGCGAAATGAGTACCTTGGGAATAGGAAGTACCGGCCAGTAGTGTCCTTGATGGTACGGAGGACTATGTTTTTGAGTTGTTAGTTTTGCATAACCGTTAAACTGCCTTTAGGCATAACACACAGTTGTGTATGTAGTGACTGAGTGAGTGCAAGCTGTGCAAAACCAGACTGTTTGGTTTGATCCACTCGCACCTGGATGGACCCCTACTCTTATCGATAAATGTGGTGGGTTCTTTCACGTGCTGGAGGTGTGGCTCTCCTCAAACACCAGAAAATAAACTTTACAATCAAAAACAAATATGTGCCCAGTGATGGAATAGTTCAGCAAAACTTATAAGTTACATGTACTGAATACAATGACCAAATACGTAGATTATGTGGTTAATGATGTACATTTTGTTTCAATATTTGTGACTTAAACTCGATAACTATCAGTGAGCATACTTAACTACATCATTTGCATCTTAAAGTTCAAGAATACTCTTTACACAAGTACAAGAGAAGTCAGGAGAGCAAATGCTTCTTTTCCAGGTGTTTTTCTGAGACAAGCAATCTGGAGGTAACGAAGTTTCCTTCTCCAGTTACTTGCCGGCATGCCATTGGTCTGATATAAACAGATTAGGGGTAAACTTGATACATCTCAGTTGAGTCTTTAAAGGTAGCAGAACATCTGAAAATCTTGTGTATGTTTTGGAATGTTGGAACGGCGCCAGAACTAGTGCTGACTTCTCCCAGGGTAGAGCCACTCTTTCTTCAAAACATGGAATTGACTCCAGCTACTTAAGACTGAAGTGACGTGAGCACTCCTTTCTGATCTAGAGTCAATACCGGTACATCTTCCTCCCTGTAAAAATGTTGTGTTTTGTCACACTCTTTTAGAATGCAAGTTAAGTTAAGTATCACATGTTTTGAAATGAAATCAATCTTATGTGATGCCTACATATTGTTTTGTGATGGAGAAAAGGACTAGATTGATTTAAGTTCATGGTAAGAGGGAAAGGAGCTGTGCACATTGTGTTATTGTAACAAAAACAGATATAACGCAATGGAAGACAGAGCGTATGATCACTGTGTCAAGTTTGCAGTGACTCTTAACAGATAAAACCACAGCAAATGTTTAGTGGTTTACGGTGTCATGTGGTCCTTTCTCTCGTATTTCTGTTACATAGTTTAAGGGGTTATACAAGTGACCGACAATGTGTACTATAGCCCACCCCAGAGTGCACTTGAAACTGTCTTGACTACAGCACTGCTGAAGGCGGCAAAGTCAACAGTGAATAATGACGCCACAGTCCAGGTAGGGTTCCTGATAATTGAGTACAGAGTACAGACCCTTGACCCACAGTGAGCTATTTACATATATACAACCTCACCGAGGGCTGGGGAGATGGAATACACATGGAACTATGACTGGAGGAAGGAAAATACAGAAGCGAGATACTTCAAGCTCCTGTTTATGGTTAACGAGTTAAATAGAAACTTGCAAATTTCTCACATTCATGGCAGCTACCTTCAACTTACATGTATTACTCTATTCTTAATTTTGCTACATGAAAGTCATGTGGTACATGTATCTTTGAGTTGGTGGTTGAAACTTTCAAGAATAGTAGTGACAGTTTGTTGGTCAGCGCAAATGTTTATGTGTGTGACAAATTCACAGCAACAGCCTTGAACTTGAAAACAAGTTGCAAATACTTCAAGATTTATGGTGCTAAATGGTAGTCATATGCACTCAGCCATTGCTTTCCTAAATGCTTAATAGTGTAATTCAATGCATGTATATCCCGATTTTTCATAGGGAACTAAACTAGAACTGAACAAAAATATTTTAGAGATTTTTCAGTCTCAAAACTCTTTCATCCTTAGTTTCATATCAAAGGACCGCTGGTATATACATTGTATAGCTGTACGTTTAGCGTGGATTTTGTCCCAACATTTCCTTTATAGTCAATAGAGCAAAGGTTTACATGTAGCTATCAGAAATTGAGAGCTCCATGCATACAATGTATCAACCCTACATTGTAGGTCGGCCGCATTTTTGACATTTTGATAAAAAGACAGCATGTCAGGTCAAAAATCAATGGTACCGTACCACATTCAGTTTGACACGCTGGCCTTTAATGGCAATTGGTTATGTTTTACAGCCTTATGGTTTATTTCCAGCAGATAAAAACGGCAGGGCCATAATAGTGTCACTGTGCTATAGACCAAAACATTACTGAATTTATTGGTGAGTCTAAAAGGGAATATGTTATACCATTGATTAGACTACATTGAAGGTATATAATGTGACCTGATGTAGGCACATTAGATACGGTTGCCACAGACTAAATTGATTTGCAATTAGGGTTTCGATCTTGGACGCATGCAACCAAGATAAGGAAAGGAAATGTAACAATTTAGAAATGTATGATATCACAGAGATTGCAGTAGCTATCTGATGTTCTGAAAGTATGCAATTAAAGTTTAAACTGGTCTATCTGGTTAACAAATAGTCTCCCCCCCTCCCCCCCCCCCCCACAACTATTGTTGTTTTGGGCTCAAACTCATTTCTTTAATTGTCTTTGCGTATTCTTTAGTGCTTAGTAGAATTCTATCAAATCCATTAAAAAGTTGAGTTAAGACACAAACAGATGTGTCGCTGTTAGAGCGTAATAAAAGGTACTGGTATAGGTTCAGGGACAGGTCCAGACCTATACCACTACCAGGCATTGTACCTGAACAATTTGACGAAGCAACCCATGGTCTTCAATGATGACAGCAACATAAATACACAGTTACAGAATGTTTATTTACATGTAGACGTCATGTATCCTATGCTTTCCAGAGGACGTCAAATCAAAGATGCTGCTCATTTCAACCCCCATACAAAGTTTTCATATTTGTCTAGTGCTAAGTTTTCATCTTTGTGGTAGGTGTAACACATTTTTAGTTGCAGAATAAGAAAAAAAGTAAAAAACTTGAGTGTGTGTCTATATCCAGGTACAGTTAACCAGATACATAATATGTTCGGGTATTTTGGACCTGCACCTACATGTAAATGATTTTCGCATTGCTGTACCGAGTTAGAACTGATACAAGCTGTACTCTGACCTCTAACCCTTATCTATTGTCTGTTTGAATACCATGTCATGCGCCCTGTTTCATAAATGTTAGTTTAGCAACCCCCTCATGTATAGTTAAACACCTCACCACAGCACCCAAGAAAAACTTTCCCGGTAATGTAGAGCTATGTGCACCATTCAGTGGCCTGCCAGAAACAACATGGCTTGAAGAGGGCGTGCTTTGAATCACAACTTTTTACACGCTTGGTTACACCAAATTTTAAAGCATACGAATTTTCAAACAGCTACATGTGATACAGATATGATTTTCTTACATGTCAAACTTCTGTCATTGTAACACATAAAACTACAGCAGTATCAATAAGAACATTACCATGACAGTAGATCAATCTCATAACTTTTGAAAAGCTTGCACAAACGGTAGTATACATTATTTGGAAAAAATGTTTCATATGTCAAAATGGCAAGTGTACATAGTCCATTGCTTTTGTAACAGCTGCCTTTTTTTAGATGCAGCTTTTCCTCTAGAAGAGATTAGAAGCCGCCTAATGTTTTTCGGCGCTCTTTTTCCCCCACGGTAAGTGTAAACAACCTTGGGTCACTGGCAGTGTGTGGAGTAGGTTGCGTTATTGGTTGTCTTATGTTTGTTTTCCGAGGGATTCTTATGCTTGGTTAGTTCTCAACAAGGTTCTAGGTTGGTGTATGGAGGGATATGTCTATTGAGAAGGGCACCGTTTCTACAGAACATGTCTTGATCTATATCTACTTTGAGACAGAACTATTTGTTTAGTTTCCTCGCTGGGTGTGTCGTATTGAGTCTATTTTGCATGTGATCAGGGAGGGCTGGAAATACTGGGTGCATGTGCATTTTTGTACACCCAAGATTCAACATGTACACCTAGTTTTTGCCTGTGGGTGCGCCAGTGCACCTATACATCTGTGTGATTCTTTGTAGGGTTACCTATGCCAGTTAAGGTACTATAATTTGTATACTATTATGCAGCATATTCTTTACATTTAAGTGTTAGAACAAATAGTATAACCTTTGTTATATCACTTGTTTAAAATTGTTTTAAGTTAAAGAGTTTAATATTCAAGCTATTCGAAGAGAGAGGGTGGTAAGGTTTGTAATTAGGTTTTGCTGACATTCTACTTTATTTTAGGTTTACGTGCACCCAAAATTCTTTCTGTGCACCAGATTTTTTGGTTAGGTTCTCCAGTGCACCTCTTCCCAAGAATAACTTTCAAGCCCTGGCTTAAGCCCCCGTCACAAATCAAGAATTCAGCTCGGCCGATGTGTCGGCGAGCTCCAAATTGGTATTTTCGGCCGAAGTACGGCCGACGTCCTGTCGATTACGCGGGCTTCGGACGATTTTTAGAAATCAAAGTTGATCCAAATATTGGCCTTTTACTACGTTAGTGGATTCTGACTTCGTCCATGTCCAAGAGATGGTACCAGCTCACGGGGGATTTTTAGTTTTTAGTGTTCGTCAGACGTCACCCGAGATTTTCATTGGAAAATACGGCCGACGCTCGGGCGATTTTGAAATTCGGCGAGCTTTGGGCGATCTACAAATTCGGCCGACGCTCGCATGAATTGTGACGCCGGCTTAAGGACAGTCCATTTTACACAACAGTGCCAAAGGTTGGGCAGTTTATCGTTGCGACTTGCCCCCCACTGTAAAGAGGTAATTCCTGTTTAAATCAAAGTGACTTACGTTTTGTTTGTCAAGGCATACACTTGAAATACCTGAGCAAAGAAATCAAATAAGCTGTTGTTTTATGTGCAAATACACTGTACAATGATGAAAACGTGGGGTGAATCCAACTTTTTGTTCTTGGTGGGGGGTCAACTGTTTTTTATTACAAGAATTTTATTGCATGACAATCATACACAGTACAACTATTTATAACTTAGTGAAAAATAGAGGTATAAGATAAAACTTAACATCCTAATTACTAAAATAATAAGGGCTAGCATAAGTCTTATTTCTGGTGTGTTACCATTTATGTTTTTCTGTGACAGGATTCTGTTTCGGTGTTTGCATTTTAAGATCTACCTCATGCTTAGGTACTATCATTATACTAGTATGCAAGAAAAGCTAATAGTAATACTAATAGATTGCATTGTTTACATCAACACAATGCAAGTGTTTTATTCAATACCCTATCAGTTACAGGCCTGTTTTGGTTCTTTAGTGGCGGGCATTATGCATTCTGAAGAAAATTGAATCAGCATTGCCTGAAAATAATTGATGACTTAACCTGTATCAAGCTAAGCAGATTTAAGTACTCCCTGGAGATTTAGTCACCTGTGTCCAGAAATAAGGCTGGAAATACTCACCTATATAACCAGCAAAGGGTGGAAGATTGGAGGAAAAATATATATGGAAAACTTGAAAATTTGCAGGTTGAAGAATTTCAGTCTTGGTAATCGGTATGATGAATTAATCTATAAAGTGTGATAAAGCATATAGGTTACCCCTAGCTTTTAAAAATGTGTCATTGTATACAGTTAAATCTACATAGAAGTAACCACCTCTGCAACATAGGGCCCACCAGACCAATGTGACCATTTTTTTGTTAGATAATTTTCCCCATTGACACAAGCATTTAGAAACAGACGAGCCTGGAGACAGATCTCCATCTTCACTGCTACCTTGTCCCCCAATGACCCGGAGGTCAAGGGACTAGGTAGGTAGGTAGGTATAGTGACCACCTGTTCACAGAGTGGTCTTTGAATGTATATTTTTCCATAAGAATGGAGTTTGATGAGACAATACATAGATTGTAAACTCAAGTCATGTTTAGAACATTTTTTATTACGATGATAACACTGCATAGTTGTTTTCTGGTGGAGATGGTTGTAGTCTATAGAATTAGAAGGAATAGTAGCTTGGGAAGATGAAGAAGCATATTCTTATAACTTTCCGATAGAATATTAGTCAGCTTGCAAAATTAATGGTAACCAAAATTTTTGAGCCTTGCATTGTATTCCATGCTTAGTGTTATCTGAAAGATTATAATTTGACAGGCCTAACAGAAAAGTACAGTTTGAACAGCTGGTACACCATGTGACCATTTAATAATCCATTGCTTACTGTAATGATTGCTAAATGATTTGGTAGATAAAATGTAAGGCGTAGGCCCCTTTGCCAGCCTGTTCTTTTTCAAAGTTTTTTGATCAGCCTATACCTATTTGTACCTTCCTTAGGCATGTTTAGTCTGTGCAAACTCGACGTTTGATCGAATCACAGCAAAGTGATACTGGTATTGCAGTATCCATACCTTGCTGAATCGTTATCGTTAAGGTTTGATTATCTCACGAGTCTTAGTTAATGTTATCTTTTAAAGATAAAAGTTTTATCCTTGAATGTAGTTTTAAGAAACTCACATTGAAACTTCTTCAAAGGCTTTGATTTTTGTTTTTGAAGAATTTTGCTGGTGGTTCTCATCACATTCTGAGAAGACATTTCTCCCCCCCCCCCCCCCCCCCCCCCGGGGCAAAGCAGACCAAAGTGGTTAGAAGTGGGCTTTGTTCCAAATCATCTTGTTGAACTTGAAGAACTCTACTTTTTCATGCCTTTTCAATTCTCTGTTACATTGTGCTCCTTTTGTCCTTAGCATTTGTACAAATCGTCAGAGGAACAGTGGCATTGTCAACTATCATTACTAGATACATGTATTGAATATGAATATAATATCAACACATTTGTTTGTTTGTCTATTTATTTCACATCCTAAGTCATCTAGCTTTTGATCGATCAATCAACCAATCATTCAATGAATCAATCAATTTTTACAATCAATCAAAGCGTGCAGGCAGGTCAAAAAAAATTACATGCCTGAAATAACATTAACTGGGACGGGGGTCGCTACAAACTTCAATCAACCTTTAACCTGTTGCTCTGAGCAATAGAGAGCTCTACTATCCAAAATTGTGGAAGTTCAATGATATTGAAACTAGAGTTAAGTATTTGTGCTACATATACTTCAGGTTTTCCATGTTAGTTTAGCGATTACGGGGTCTTTTTATGAATATGAATTGGTATTAATTTTTCTTTTTGTTTGAATTGAATGTGTGATAGTTGTGTGCCGATTTCTTAAAAATAGAGAGAACGCTAGCAACCCCAAAAACACCCCTCCCGATGAAATGGTATGGCTACCCTGCGACGTCACAAAATCAAGATGGCTGCCACCACACATGCCAACTGATTCAAGAAAGGTTTTGCTATGCAAACCTGTAACTGATGAACCCCATGAGGACATTTATGCTCTATCTGCAGTTGCTATTGTCAATCAAGGACTAACACAGACATTTATACATACACTGGTCAGGGTTCAGCTTTCTAACAAAATACAACTCACCAGAAAGCCAAGTCCATATTCTCAATTAAGACAATGATATATTTTGTAGCAGCTGAAATGTCAGACCTTTGATCCAGCGACAGAGATCCGCAAAAAATTCTGGCAGGTCCTGTGCGCGGTTTAGTCTATTCTGCGATGTTTTGAATTATGAAAATTAGGAATATTTTTGCTTAAAGAACTACAATATCATAATTATATTCAAATATTCAAGCTACAACTTGTCGAGGACACGAAATATCAAAACCGGGTGGATAATTTATAGCTGGGTCTTAAAAAGAGAGTGACTATGACTGGTTGATTCTGTGCTGTTTTGGTCTTAGAATAAATTTGTTGTTTCCTTGGACTGGTAAATCCCAAAATGTGTGACCGTGTGATGGTACTGTTCATTTTCTAATCAATCCAAAAATCGGTCCACCGATGTTTTCCGGTCTGTTTTTTTCCGTTTCGGTCCATCAAGATATGCCAGTTTCGTACCGTTACCACGTATACCGGTACCCACCCCTATGTAGTACAGTAGATCATGCATAGACTCTGTATCAGACATTTCTGGAACTGTGTCCAGCGATGTCAGGAACCTTGTAAGCTCCGGGGGGGCTGACAAGATCAAAATCATTTCTTGACGCTGCTCAAAATCATATTGCAATATTAATTGCAGCCTACCTAAAAAATAGTGCAATGTGTATGTTTTACGATCATCCTACTCTCACATAGCCAGTGGGCAAGATTATCATTTTCACGTGTGTACAGCCAATGCAGAAGATGGGATGGATACACAAAATGCAAAAACGACGTCTCCTTTGATTTATGTTATACTAACTTATAGCACTAGGTCGCAACAGGCCCTACTTATATTACACTAGCCTGAAGACAGGTTGACCCAACTACACTTATGCGGTTTCCTACCATCAGATAATGTCCTGTGATATTTCGTGTGAATTTTTATGGTCGTGCTGTTGCCGTCTCCAGCCTAAGAACATTGTGTACACCTCAGGCATGTACATGGTCAGAATGCTGTCGTGTCAAATGTCGGTGAGTTTTTACGACGTTACCTCGCGTACACACAGCATCTGTTCCTTGCGACCGCCTGTGGCACACTCGCTCTTTGAAAGAGATTATCCCAGCAGATACTTTGCCAAGGGACACAGCCAAGCATAGCTAACATTTTCAGCTGTTTGTGGCTTTACACAGTGCCAGTGGTTATATAATGATAGAGCTCTGTTACAAAAACAAGGTCAAAATACAGGTTGTATAGCTCTCAGTCTGCAAACTGATAATGACAGTGTGAACTTTGTCATTGTGTACTTTGTGTTTGTTGACTTCTTGAATGTGCATGTGTGTGTTGGTGTGTGTATGTATGTGTGTTTCTGTGTGTGTGTGTGTTCATGTGTATGTATGTATGTATGCATGTTAATCAACTATAAATGGCTATTCAGAATCTAACATGAATTCTAAAGAATAAATCTTTATGTAAAGATACAGTAAGTTGCACCCAATTCTCCAAATGCTTTTTCCCCTAATTCAAAAATCCAAGAAACTTAGAGTTTTTTTTCTATGGCCTCAAATTATAAGTTACTCATAATAATCAATCAAATTATGCAACAATATCTCCCAGCAGACCAAATCTGACCATTAGGAGGAAATTAGGAGGAGATCTTTTAATTCTATGACATTCTTAGAATGTTGTTATGAAATTGTCAGAATCCCAACGGCTAAAATGCATTTACAACATTACCAATTATGTACTAGGTGATGCCGGCTTTTTCCAGATATCCGGAATACCGTCTAGAGCCACATGTAATTCTTTGGTTTCGTGGGCTTACGACCACGCAGCGTTGTTTATGATGTTTTATGACATCATACGAAATAGCCTTCCTTTCAATTTAGGAAATGATATAATGGTACTCACTCATATATGACAAGTAATCATAACGGCATCCTCTAAGGAAATATGCAAGTGACATCTAAAAGAAGGTGTTACATTAAACTATAAATTCTCTTCTAATGTTGGCATGGATGCAGTCCTAGCTTGGTTCACCTATATTTTGATAGGTAACGGCAACTCTCAAATACTGCGGGGTACGGTACCCTAAGGTACTGCCAAGTTAGAGAATGATGTTATCGAGGCCTTGAACACCTGGATATCTGAAGTGTGCCTGCCTCAGGGATTACTGATGCTGCTTAGTAATAGTAGATATCTTGACTGTAATTCACCGTTTTTTTTATGTGGCGGACTTTAGGTACATATGATACACACATGCTCTTTATGTAGAGCGTAATTGGCCATACTTCGCAAGTGGACTGCTCAAGTTATGTTGATCGACAAATATCCAGAAACACAGATGCACACACACAGACAGACATGCCAAAAACAAAACCTTTTTTCATGGATGTTATAACAACAATGAGAAACACATATTTCTCTTACAAATATGGACCATCAAAACAGTACTTGACCTTGTAGATTAATCCTTTCAGTGCCGGACTACATTTCAATGTACATGATACTAATCTCTGTCAATACATACCACCCATACTTAAATACACATGACAGTTGCCTTTCAAACTCTGACACAGTACCATGTACGCAACAAGCTGCTAGCAAACACTGTTTGGTACTTTGGTATGCTGTGAATCTGGAAATCTTTGCTGTGGTTTTATGTTCACAGTTTTTGCTGTGACCTCTCCACCTCGAAAATTTGTTCCGTAATGCACTCTGTGAAGCAACAGTGTTACATGTACATGTACTGCAAACTTTGCACATGGCAAACACATCCTTTTCTTTCCTCCTATTGTTTTTGATGTGTCTGTGTGTTTGTGTCTATCTGGATGATTTTGGTCAGCGTAACTTACTGGGTAAGAACCTCTGGATGGATTGTGATTCTTGTGGGTATATGGGTAGGTGTTAGGAAAACAAAGGTTAACGGTGCACACCCCAGTTCTTCCGCGACCGGGGTCCACAGAAGTGCGCGACAAAAAAGTGACGGAAGGGTTTCGAGGGGCTGGGTTTGAGTTTAGATTTCTCATAATGTGCTTCGAACTGACATTAGATACTAGCATGGCTGAAAAGCGTATGAATTGGTGTGTTTTGGGTGAAAATTGCGTTTCGATCTGAGCCTTACTTCCGGATATCCATCCGCGTTGATGGTGAAATGTCCCTTGGCCGGAGATTGACCTTTGTTGCGTTCTGTGGGTCATGCTGACATGCCTCGCGCCGTGGATGATTAAAGAAATCTAAGTACTAGAATTTTCTTTATAATTGGCTCGACTGTACGCTAGGTTTTTCTCTTTCTGACAACATCACTCGTTTCTACCTAGAAAATTTTTTCTACGAGTTTTATCCTACGCAAAAGTGCCAAAATTTGACCATCGTTTTTGACGTGAAAATTATGTTTTTGTCTCCTGATTTACCAAAATTAGAGAGGTTGAAGAAACAGAACTCAGCTGGTCCTATAGCGGAAGGGATAGGCTTTCATCCCATACACAGTTGATTTACTTCGGAATACTTCCCTGGAAGAGACAGTACCTAGACTCGAGGGTGCGCAGCCTCCAATTGAAACCCCAAATAAACTGGGGTGTGCTCCCTTAAGGTCAAGTAGGACCCCTATCAACTACTTTTGGCACTGCAGCATAACATCCAGCTTTTGTATCCTCAGTTCTGGACATGCTATAGTCTTGATTTTTGCGTGTAGAATTGGTTTTGGGGTTGAGAATACATGTAGGTTATACAGGTTTGGATCCCCTAGCAGCTTGTTTTGGAACTGCAGGGGCATTTTTGTCAGAAACTTTGACAGGAAATACCTTGTGCAGGACAGGACCAATTGTGTTTGTACTTGAAACGGCACTGACTTAGAAGCCAAGTTTTCCCAGTAGACGCACAGAAGCCAAACCAGCCCCAGACCTCACGGTTCTGCAATACTCTTACCAGATGGAATCTTTCTCCTGGAAAGGCACCGACTTTCCCCTCAAGGTGGGGTCAAACGTAACCCAAGTTTTCAGGAAATAACTTCCAAAGCACCAGTGAGAGATAATCCGACACCATCTGGAACAGTTCTTGTGTCTCTGCTTTATTTTTGCGATGACGGAACACAATGTATCACTAAGACGTGTAAACACAACTTGGAGTCAACGTGCAGCTCGGAAGTGGTTGTCAAGATATTTTGTCAACTTGTAGAAGCTACAGCTATAGTCACACTTCATATATTTTGTACAAAGTGTGATTATAAATGTATCATGGCCCGCCTTGCTATGCATGTCTGTAGCCTCTATGCATCGGACTCTGATGCTCGTGTATGATTGATTGATGGCCTGCATGGCGTTTTACATAGAGTGTAATCACCCTTCAACAGATTTTATTGGGAAAGAACAAATGTGTGGTACATGTACATTTTGTGTGACTTGTTATCTTTCAAATCATACTTTTATGTCATGTATCATATTCCAATTATAAAATCAAGGGTCGCAGAAATTTAGTTACGGTCACTCAGCGATCGCCGTCTATTCAAAAGGGGGTCTTAATTTGATGGACTATATATTGACAGCTGGGGCACAAGTCATAAACCTACATGATGTACATGTACTGTATCTCTAGTATCATTAGTCAAGTGGTAAAGTTCAAGATCAATGAATTTTTCGTTCATTTACTGCAAAGGTATTTCTTTTCCTGTAGCCATATCTGCTATGTCTCTTCACATCAGTGTCAGTGGCGATTGGGATGTCATATGGCAGACAAGAAGCAAAAGTGCCATAGGGTGTCTGCATGTCTAGATCTGTTAGTAGTGGCAATATGTAACGTAGTGCAATGCCATAATCTTCTTTTAACTCTTGCCAACACGGTTGTCTGGTTACTGACTCTGGTTCAATCATCCATAGCTCAATATGTGTTATCACTCAATCAATGTATCTCAGTTTCGTCTGTTCTGTTCGTCTTTTCTCCACTTGAATTGAGGAGTTGCCCTGCTGTGCCAACTTCTTGGTGACCTGTTGTCTGCTTCTCATTTCTGTTTCAGTCGCCTATCCGAAAACCAGTTTTAGTGTCACTGCTGAGGATATCTTTCTATTAGACCTTGATTGCTGAGCAACCATCTCTCTCTCTCTTTCTCTCTTTCTCTCTCTCTCTCTCTCTCTCTCTCTCTCTCTCTCTCTCTCTCTCTCTCTCTCTCTCTCTCTCTCTCTCTCTCTCTCACTCTCTCTCCCCCTCTCTCCTTCTCTCCCTCTCTCTCCCTCTCTCTCTCTCCCTCTCTCTCCCTCTCTCCCCTTCTCTCTCTCCCTCTCTCTCCCCTCTCTCTCTCTTTCTCACTCTCTCTCCCTCATTCTCCCTCTCTCTCCCTCATTCTCCTCTCTCCCTCCTCTCTCCCTCTCTCTCCCCCTCTCTCTCCCCCTCTCTCTCCCCCTCTGTCTCCTTCTCTCCCTCCCTCTCTCTCTCTCTCACATGGGTGGGAGAGCTTGATGGCCGCTCGCCAGGTGCCTCTGTCCTGCGGACTCACATACAGCAAACCAAAATTGGATTTGTGTGACCCTTGATTTTGTAATTAGAATATGAGGCATGATGTAAAAGTATGATTTAAAAGATTCTTATAGAAGTTGCAGCCTCTAGTGGAAAGGGGTGTAAGAAATTTTCAACCTTGAAGATGCACTACCTGGTATACATGCCTAAATTTTAGGTACAGGTACAGGTAGAGGGGTTAAGGTACAGGTCCGGACCTGAACCTGTACCTAAACTACATGTGCGGAAAATGCTAGATTTTCAATAAGGACAAAGGCATGTTTGAACTGGTAAAAACATAAAATTTGATTGTACTAGGTATTATTTTTATGAAAACACAGATGAAAATTTGCTTTCTGTGCTTTAGAGTAGCTTTAGAGCACTGCCACGGTAATTTCATAGTAATTTTGTCTGTCAAAGTGGCCATCCCCTGAGTCAGGTCCAGTACGATATAGCAGGGTCAGGGATTTTGGACCTGTACCTAATTGATTGTACCTGGCACTGTATTGGTACAGTGTACCAGTACACAGCTCTATACGTGCCTCCCTGAAAAAGTGTGTCTCAAGAGATCTCCATTTGCAATGTCATGCAGTATGCACTCCTATAAGCAGTGACCACCTTTACATATCAAGGATCACCTGGCCCATGGGACCACTTTCTGGTGGTCCCTTAGATACAAGCATTAAGAACCATGTCTATAGGGCGTATTCAGTCACGTGACCCGCCCCCTAGCAACGAGCACTGTCGGCCATGTTGGTGCTCACTTGATAGTGGAGCCCTATGGAACTCTCCTTATAAATGGCAGATGTTTTCTACGCCATTCACAATTTCCCTTCAAAACGTTTTGTCTCATACTAATGGTGTTTTGCCTCGTGGTCAGATGTTGGATTGGGACTGATAAAGCAAACACTGATCGGGTTACAGTAAGATTGGTTTTACGTTTCTAGTGTAGGTGCGGGCTTGGTGCGGGAACATCTGTACGAAGGGACTAACGACTGAAACAATTGCAAAAGTGGATTTCTGACATACGAGCAGCGGATCTAAATAGTTGAAATTTGAGAATCAACGTGTGTGTATGGAAACCTTTTGTATCTGGTGGAAAAGCAAATTACAGGCCCGTTGTGTAACACAGTCGCGGCAACGTGTAGTCGTTGCTTGAGATACGTTCGTAAACTGGGGGTCTTTCAACGTCGAACTTTCCCGATCATAACATACTCCCTGTCAACAAAATGTTTTCACGACAATTTTCACGACACTCAAGACATTGTACTACGTGGTTGCAGGCCTTGGAACACTTGTATGCTGTGAACTGATTTCATGCGTACTCTGTTTAGCAGCCATGTTTGTAGGCCGCCCTTTGTAGGATTGTAGGCTGCTGGGGTAAACCTTTCCTCGATTGTCGATAATGGGTCATTTCCAGTAGGTGAAATTGGATTTTTGTAGCGAAAAGGATGTGAAGCTGGAGACTCTTTGTATATGATAAAACAGCGATCAGACGACTTCGCATTCATTGGAAATTTAGAGACCGTCGGACACCGAGAAACTTCGCTGCAGGGTGAGCACCAACATGGCCGCCCACGGAGGGCAGGGGTGAATACGCCCTATAGTGACCACCTGTACACATAGACTGGATTTTGTCTCCTGAGTGGTCTTCTTGGGCAGTTTTTTACTGTATCTAAACTATGCATATCTGGAGGGCGGGGAGAATTTGGAAATTGAGCTATATTTTGATATAAAATGGTTTCTACTGGAAATTCAGAAGATTGATGAAAGTTAGGTGAAGCCTGAAATTGAAAAGATTTTAATCATCCAGCCCAGCGGTCTGGTCAGGTTTGGCGCGACCTTGAAGATTGCCCCCCTCCCCCTTTCCCCAAGGATCAACTGTTATGCCTCTACTCAAACTGTCCCTCTATACTAAGGGATAGTGAAATAGGTTTATACAGAAACTAGGATTAAATGTTACCCTAGAGGTCATGTGAAAGAGCAACCTTGAGGTCTGTATTTAGAGGTTCTACATAATTCCATATCCCCATTCGTCCCTTGTAGTGCCTAGTGTCGAGTAGTGGCACTAAGGTCAGCAAGTTTCCTTGCTATTTCAGTAGCACTAGCAGGGTATATTTTTACGTGGAGGGATTGCTAGTCCTTCCTGTTTAACATGCTCGAGGCACCTCCTCAAACACGGGATCTCCATTTTACGTCCCTTCTGAAAGACCCACCCCATTGCCCAAACCGTCGCAAATACAATGTAGGCATTTCCATTGTACTACTGTACTGTATTCACAATAAATGAATTTACAACTACATTCATCATATGCATATGCATGGTGGGTATGCTACATTTAGAACTATATCTTTAGTAACAAATTGAATGATATTGTTTCAAGAGTTTATGACATTTAAAGATGGCCCGAACTGAGTCTTTTCTATCATTCATATAAAGAATCGATCCTTTCTGAAATCATTCATGCAAGTTTTAAAACAATTTTCCGAGAATAAGTTGCTAAAACTGCCACCTAAAAATGTGTGGTCTGAGAAATCTGGTGCGACTAATTAGGCAAGGGTCGTGACGTCATACTGTTGACTCCCCGTTGGCCAGTATGGCTGACACGGTGAAAACAACAACTTTGATGGACCCATATCTTATAAAGGAATCAAAATTTTGCTACAAAAATCGGTATGTCGGAAGAACACACATCCAATGTTAGGTGGAAAAAAATTCAACCGAATTCACGCCACAAAAATCTATTTTGGAGGCTCTTTTGGATACTGCACCTCGTACGGGCGGCGTGAGTAACTGAACGGAAGACAGTCTTGAGTTACCATTTTGCTTAGAATCGGCGAGGCACAAAATAGTCATCGCTTCTAATGTACACCAATCATAGCATCAACTTACGTACTCATAGGGTATGGAACTGATGGATCTGCTGTGCATTTCTTGTACAGATATTTGTTAGCAAAAACCCCGGAAGTGCCGGGAATCTTGCGTCTCTCGTGTCCGGGCTAAAATCTTTGCGTAACACCGGGGAAGCCCCGCGCGTTGTTTATAAAATCAAGGACGTACAGACTCACAGAGCCAATTACGGCAATTTGTACCAGGATTTCCATAAGAAGTACACCCCAAAAGCGTGTGTGTTTGTTCTCTCGCATGGAAGCTTATACATGTATCGAACATTGTTCAGCGGGGTCGACTTCAATAGCAAATTTGCACGTCCATACTGACGCCACAGTTCACAGAACAGCGCGAGGATAATTTCACACAGCGTATCACACACATACATGCGAATTAATTCATAGGGACAACGTGCTTTGATGTCTGCCTTTGTTTTTCACAAATAATGGGTTACATCTGAATTTCTTCACATAAGAAGAGAATCACGGTGGAGTCCGGACACTAGTTTCTGTTGACTCTTATAATAACACACATTGTATTATAAGATTTTCGAGTGAAAGCTCTCACCTTGAAAGTCCAGTAATGTCAGAGGAACAGGATCTAGAAAGCCAGATTTCCGACCTCAGCAGCGACGCAGGAACTACTGATACAGATGATACAGATAGTATTACTGATGCGGATACAGAGAGTGAAGACGAACCTTTTGCGGCAGGGTTTGTCAATGCCTATCAGGACGAGCCGATAGCCATGCCAGGAGAAAACGAACTTCGCGCACAAGAAGTCGACGAGGATGGCATTCTGGCAGCTACATTGGATGCACGGCTAGAGGGAAGAATTCCCCTAAACGACTGGTGAGAAAGCTAGTCCTTCTTTGATAGGTTTCCGAAATGATAAAAGCCGACGACGCTCGCTTGAATTCTTTTGCGAGTCACAACTTTATACCCGGCCTCGCGTTCCCGGTTGTAAACAAAGTCGGCCATTTTTGTTTGTTTAGAAGCGACAAGAAACTCTGTGGACGTACACATGTTTTTTTTTTCTTGCCGAATATTTGTTTGAGTTTATTTGCGTGATGCTGAGGAAATCAGTAACTCGGAAAATGGAATTTGTAATGTAAGTGCGATTCGGCGTGAGTTCGTTTGGCTTTCAAAGATCTGACCACGTACGGTTCTAAATGGGAGGGGGGCTACAGAGGTCTCGTGTCGGCACGGTATAAGTTCACCGGTGCAGAGTTCCGTGAATAACTCAGCATTTAGAGTGATGAAGTAAGATGATCATGCATGCGTAGAGCTGCATCATGGAGCACGAATTTGACAGATCAGGGGGGACATTATACCCTTAGTAATGCAGCAGGTGGTGTATTTTCCTCGTCATTTGCGCACTGCAAAAAAACTTTTCCAGCTTGAAATTGCGTAAAAGGCATGTGCTATACATTTTGCACTTGGCTAAGACAACACAATTAATTGTTTTGTGTACCCTAACAAAATCACCTGATGGTGTCTCAAAGACGTCTTCATTTATTCAGTTTTTTTTGTTACTATAGGTGCGAGTGTAATCAGTGCAGAACTGATTTGCTAGTAAATGCCAGGGAATACAGGTGTTGCTGGGAAGTTGGGCCGGCAATTGGCAAACTTCAGTTTGATGGCAGCATTGAGCACACACGCTGTGTTACACAACACCAGGACTACATTGACCTGACTAAGAGGGTGGTACTGGAGCAAGTTGGTCCCCTGCTGCGGGACAAGCAGGGTCGGGCTTACCGCCGACGAGGTCAACAGGATATCAATGAGTAAGATATCCTTGGTTATTAATTTACACTTTCACATGATTTGAACCATCATTCTTTATTCAACAAGTAACATCAGAAAAATCGTTATTCCTACTACCTGGACAGGATATCAATGTGTAATATATCCTTTGTAATTACCTAAATTTTCACATGATTTGAAGCATCCTTCTTTATTCAACAAGTAACATCAGAAATTTGAATTCCTACATAGCCAAGGACTCTACACTACTCTATGAAAAAGGTGCTTTTATTTACAATACATTTCAAATTGTTACAGGTTTCGGAGAGCAGTGGCCTACAGGTGGCTTGTCAGATGGATGTGTGGGTACCTCGGCTGGGATCACGCAAGACCCCTCCCAGCATGTGTTTACAACAGAGTGAGAACTGACTTCAGCCCGACAGGTCAAGCCAGAGGGTACAGCTCATCTCAGGACAGAGAATGATTCCAATAAAACACTTCAAGTTGTTGAAAGACTAAGTGTCATTTTTCCCCAAAAAAAAATCGAAAAGAAAGAAAAACACAATACTGTAAGGTGGATCTGCCCTAAACCAAATATGGTCTTACAGGCACAGGCAGTATCTAAGTACTGGGGCAATGGCCTCTGGGGTGGCCTTTCATAGGATTCTTGCATTTTTTGCAGGTTGGTGCTTTCCTGGCGTTGCTTGCCCCTGAGGTAGTTCTTGTCTCTGCCTCGGCTTCAAGCTGCGACTTCATGTTGTCCTGCTCCTGCACTGTAAAAAATACAGGAAAACTATTAGTAAAAAGAGTATATCAATAGGTAAGAAGAAAAAGCATTCCCATTTACAGTATGGCTTTATTACTAGTAGTTTTATTTAGTAATGTACCTGGTGGGTATAGCTCTGTAGGAGCTTGGTTCCTGGCTTCATGGCGCTGGATGGCTTCCCCTCTGGTCCGCTTGTCTGGGAATTGGCTGGAGAGAGGTGGCGGAACCAGCTTTCTGTACTTCTCACGTGTCTCCTTTAGCTCGTCCTTTGTTGTGTTCAACATGACCTTCTTGATCTCACTGACATAGTCTGCAGAAAGTACAGAATGGTGCATTCAATATCTAGACCATATGAATTCTCTTGTCTGTGCAGCAAAATAGCACTCACCCACTCACTCACAAAATAGCATGCCTTGTTACCTAAATGAAAATAACATGACAGCTATTAATTGAACATGTACAAGCGAATACATAAAACGTATTCGCCTCAAAATGGTTTAGCCTAACAGTGTAGCAAGGTATACCATCAGTCCGGCAACTATGTACATGTGTATGTACAATTGTATATATATATAACGTTGTAAAATATGATTATGTTATAAGAGAACCAGCTTCGCCAGTAACCATTGTGACCACTGGCAGAGTATTTGCTACATGGCTAGCAGGACAGGTAACCATGGTGGAAACCATCCGGTCCAGGTCATTGACGTTATTTGTTTGGAATGTAAGAAGGGGAAACAGATCTAAAGTCAAGTTAGTAAACATAACTATTTCAAATGAAATAGTTATCAATGCAAAAGGTAAGTAACACACGGTAGAAACAGCCGTGGTAACTCCCAGATCCACTACTACCACATTAATACACAATGTATGTACCATGTTGATTATACTTACTGTATGTTGGTGGTGATGGTTCACGTTTCACCACTTCTTCACCAAGCTTGAACTTTGGGTAGGTGACCTTGTAGTATGTCCTGCCATCTTTGGTGCGTTTGGGTTCTCGCCTCAGATTCTCGTTAAAATGCAGGACAGCTAGGATGTGCCTGAGGTAAAAGATACAGAATGCAGTTTAGAAATTAGTTTAATACTAATACTGTGACAAGACACCTCACCATCAAAACAACATTTTAGCTGGCTTGTAAATCAAGGAAAGGAACACATTACCTGCAGTAGCTCCCCATCCATGAGAAGTGTGTCATTTTGGGATGCCAGTGGTTGAGGGTTGAGTGGAAGGCCTCAAGGCAGCTTGTTTGAGCCACTGAAGACAGCTTCTTGATGTCTGCAAGTCTGTCCTTCTTCAGGAGAACTGCAGACAGCTTGTCATGGGCCTTGCTACCTGTTTAACATAAAGTTTATGGTGATAAGATTGTTGAACAGCTGCATTATACAACATTAATCAATACAAAATTATACAAAAAGTAAATTTTCTAATAATTTGTTTACAAAAAAATTGAATCCACCCTGTCCTGTTGCATGGGGTCATTCAGGGAGTAAAGGTGCAAAAATGTTACATTCAAACATGAATAACCGCTGTGTTTCCTGCTTTTACCATAAACATGCTTACACTATCATTGTGTATTAGTTCAAAAGCCGCTTAGTTCAAAAGCCACTGTGTTCAAAAGCAAGGAACACATGTGTACAGCGGTTAGTCATGTTTGTGTACATGATGGTATTTCGGATGGTGTCAATTGTCAAATGTCAAATTATAACTCCAAAATACAGGTAGTATACAGAAATTGTGTACAAATTTATAATAGCTGACAAAAAATGGGAACATGACTTTACCGCTGAAAATCCACTTTCTCTCCTGCTCCAGTGGACCGTGTGCACAGGTGGGGAAGGATGTGTCTGGGTGGTCATCATGCTTGCCTGCAATGTGCCTCACAATGGACTTCCATTTTGCAACAATAAGCTCACCAAATCCTTGTGAGGTGGATAGTGCACACCAGTACAAGTGCTTTTTGATGCTTTTTAGCCAGTCTTTGATGACCTCACACCCTTTCTCTTTACACGCCTTACGCAGCTCCTTGACCAGGCTCTTGCACACATGCCACAAATCATAGAAATGTGCAGTGCCCTTCTGTTCCTCTCTCAGCCAACTACCAATGCCTTTGTGCCTGTCTGAGATGAAAGTTTTGACTGCTAACCCTGCATCAGTCAGGAAGGCAAAGCTGCGTTTTGCTCCCTCGAGCTCCATGGCATTGCTGTTCTTGCATTCATTGGACTGCAGCAACTCGAAGTGTACCAGCTTGTTGATTGTATTGCAGAACATGGTGTACGCTCCATACTTCGCGCTATGTCCCATGGAATCGTACCGGCCATCCCCACTCCAGACTGCATTCTTCTCTCCTTTGAGTAGGTTGATCAGCCTCTGCCGGTACGATTCCCAGTAGTGGAGTATGGACGGAACAAGGTATTTCTTCTGGTGCTTGAGATATGCTCTGCCAGAAAACATGGACAGCCCGATGTGTTTGAACAGGAGCAGTGTTTTGGACAGGCTTATTCCAGACATCAGGATTCCAAAACTCAGCAGAATGTTTCCAGCAGGGTACTTGCCGAATACAAATGGTTGGGAGCGCCACGTGTAGGCATCTTCACCGCATGATGTGCAGTTTTGCGTCACGATAGCCATTGTTCCAGTCTTCTTCACTGTTACGGTGGGTCTCTCCTCTTTGCACCGGAAGCAGAACAGGCTGAAGAGACTCACCAGCATACTGAAGAAAACCATGAACTTGGGCTCTTCGAAACAGTGTGTTCCAGGTTCAACACTGTAAAACATGACAATGAACAAAAATTACAGCTTATCCTTTACAACACAACTGCGAAAAGTTATCCACAGTCAGCCAACTACATGTACGAAACATACTGTGACATCTTTCATTCTGAAATTATAAAAAGCAAAGGCAATACCTCCCTATCTGGGTCCCAGTATACTCTCTGAATAAATCTGTACATGTAGTATAAAAAAGCATACGTGTTGTTCACAACTACCTTCAAAATTTTTATCAATTAAACCATAACTTACGTCACAGTCCTAGCACTTGAGCCTTCGCCATCCACTTCATCTTCATCTGAACCTGCTGCTGACGAATCCTCATCAGTGGTAGCTGACTCCTCTTCAGGATCATAGTCCTCGTCATGATCAGCAGCCTCCAAAAGCTCCTCTTCCTCGCAAGGACTTGATGGCGCAATCGAGGGAGTGTCAGCGTCCTCCAAGGCATCCTCAAACGCATGATCAACCTGAGCATGTGAGAAGTTAATTTGAATTTAATTCACATGAAGTATGAAAATGACAGTATGCTGTATTGGGACTGTTAGTGTTACTCATACTTGTACTTGTAGAATTATCTAGGTACTAATGTTACAGATCTGAACACCTGTTGTACATAGACCTGCATCTGTACCATGACAAAATGAACACTAGTTGACACTATTGTTTACAGTGTCAGAAAGGCAACTTGTTGACAGCGCCAGAAAGTAAATAAGACCATGTTTTGTGAAACAGGCCAATACAGGCGATAGATATGAAATTAGACCAAAAGGATGACAAATTTGATAAGTAAGCACATGAAAAACAGCAAACTTGCAAATGCTATCAATCTTGGATTAATATATTGTCTCAGATTAAGACAGCAATTCACTACTAAAATGCACTTGGATACATGTAAAAGTTACTCAGACTTACAGATGACAGATTGACCAAACTTGTTTAGGCACTGGTTGTAACCTGTACATAAATCATGTACCTGTAGCCTGGTGTCCAAACCTATTTATAGCTTCTGAGTCTCTTTTAATTGTATCTATGCTCACCCATATTTCAAACAGAAGATGATCATTCAAATGTCTAACAGCCATCTATCAAGCAGGGGTAAACCTATTGTATTTATGGACAGGACAAAAGAGACTTGACAGTTCAATAGGTTCGGATACCAGGCTAGTATAGCCAGTGTACTTCCACAGCATACCTACAATTTCTTTAGCCATCAGGGAAATACTGGCTTTATGCTTTCTATCTTACAAGAATTATGTAAAAGGAAAAATATAACACAGAAGCAAAGCAATTGCAATAACTACTTTATTTGTGTATTTTTGTCTTTGAGCACATGCATTTTATCTGGCCTCACAGTCACAAGACAAGAAAAATTTGATGGAGCAACACCGCTTCACAACTTACTGTATCTGATTCTGAATCTGTTTCTGCCTGTGTATCTTGCTGACTGGTTCTCTGCTTTCGCAGCCGACTGATGGTTTTCTGAAGGCCGCGGATTTTCTCCTTCAAAGCATCACACCCATCACAGTTCCTCATAGGTGGCTCGAGCACACTGTCGTCCACCACCCCATGACCACTTTCTCCATCTTGCTGTCCTGAAGCGTGTTCGTTGTCATCTTGAACACTTGGTGGATCAACGGAGACAAAGGCCTCACGGACGACCTGTTTAGTTACATAAAAAATCGTTTAAGTTGTTTGATACGTCAACATCAATATCGGCATTAACAAAATATCCGAGTTATCAAAGCGACACTGGTGCCAAGAACCATTGCTAGCGCATGATACATGCGGTCTCGTAATTTGTTCCATAAATTATGTGTTTCCTTGTTAGGTGAGTCGCTCAGAAGTTTAGAACATATGTTGATTGTAAATTTGTTCATCGCCAAAACACCATGTGTATTAGGTATGTACCATTTATCATAACGATGAAATTTGAAAGCTCACAGTCCTTGAAATAAATAAAAAAATAACAGACAGAAAATTTCGTGGCAGGGATCCCGCTCGGGCGCCATTTTGTTTGTTTGTTATGGAAATGACGCCGCGCTTGGTTGACGATGCTGACAAATAAGATTCACTAGTGCAGTTTGTTTTTTCGGGACCAACGGAAACTAATACCTCACTAATGTAATCACTCTAAAGATCGTAAGAACAGCTCTTGAAATTATTTAGGAATACGGACAGTAAATTTCGAAAAGCTAACATGTGGCGGCGTCGCCATTTTCGTCACGTTGGGACGATTTTGTTTGTCATTGAAATGCGTGCTTGTTTTCAGACGCCGTCGACAAATATGTCACTAGGTTGCTTGTTTTTGGAGACCAAACGTACACCTAACATATATCGATTCTACTTGATTCTCCTATTTTCATGATAGAAATCGTTGGGAGGCACCGCGGGTGTATAAAAAAAGAAAGGATAGAATTCGCAAGTTACTCTACACTGCACTGGGAATATATAACGTTACATATCACTATGACATCAAACTCACCCGTCTACGCGCCCGATCTGTAGCAGGGGCAGTTGGCGTCGGCAAACCAGCGATGTCTATGGTTGGAACTGCATCTGTTTTTAGCCTTCTCCTCATTCCACAGATCTTTGCGATGTCAAGATTGGCGGTGAAACACGAGGACTCGAAGTGTGCGGAACACAACATAGATGACGCGGAAGCTTCAAAATCGTGCCGATGCCGCTTCACAAACTTGATCCACGATTTTCTTCTTTTCTCATTCTCTTTGCCCGCCACAGTTCCGGTATTCTTCACTTGAGGGAACTGGTGCATAGATATACCTTCGGTGTAGCTGCCATTTTTGCAGCTAGCTCCATTTGGCCCGCCTGCTACACAGTGATTTCCACCACGTTGAGGCTTACTACAATCTGTTGGCGACGCCATGACAGTTGTAGTACTGAGTCAACAGTTTTACGTCACGCATATCATTTACATCTCATTTGAATTCGCACCAGATTTCTCGGAACACACATTTTTAGGTGGCAGTTTTAGCAACTTATTCTCGGAAAATTGTTCTAAAACTTGCATTTATGATTTCAGAAAAGATCGATTTTTTGTATGAATGATAGAAAAGACTCAGTTCGGGTACTCTTTAAGGGATTTAACACCTGTCAACTAAAGGTTTGGACTGGTTATCTAAGAATTTAAAGAATATTTGTATTTCTTACCCTCCTTGTTATAGCAAGCGAACATGCCTTTATTTATGCACAGTGTGGCTCCCCAAAGTATCATTATACGACAACTAATCTCCGCGTTTTACCAGAAATTATGAGTTTTAGGCGATGAGCCGATTCCTTAATGCATGGAACTTTGCACAGAAGACCTGGGAGACCCATATGTCTCTATAGATCAGGGACGGTAGAGCCATTGCCTGGAATAATGTATGTCCTTCATTTTTAAAGCTGCGCCGCTGTGGTAATACGTATTACTGGGGAAACCTTGCAAAATGATTCACTATCTTTGGCAAGTTTCGGATCTGGCAGGCAATAAAAGTAAATTCTGATCTGTCACATATGGGCTGCATCACTCATCATTAGTGCTCTATCTCTACACTTTTCTCTGTCCTCTCAGTTTGAACGGGTGTGTGCGCTCTGGGTGGCACAAGAAATATAGGGGGGTCTGGGGGCATGCTACCCTGAGAGACGTAACCCTCCAAAACCCCTTTTGTCTGCAATTTCCTAGTACTTGAAATCTGGCTTTTAAAAAGAAGGGGTTTCCCTTATAGTAGATAGATGAAGCATATAGAAATCCACTCTTAGGAAACCAACACATGTAACTACAGATTGGTAATTTGAAATGACAAGTGGATGAAACAGTGATAGAACACAACTTTCCCCCATCTAACAGGCTATCTGTTATGATAAAAGTAACTACACTTTTCCAGCAAATTGGACGGTCTCTGTGGGTGTCAAAGCCCATGCGAATACATGATCAGTGGGACTCCTGGCCTAACAGACCGTACAAAAGACTTTCCACCGTCTAATGAGCAATCTGTTATGATATTACTGTTACAGATAATGAGACAGTCGCTAGCGCTGTAGGCTTGAAAACTAAATAGTGAATGGATGTTTCTGATTCCTGGACTTTCGTACTTTTGTAGTACAGTTGCTCAGCGGGGATACTACAGTATCCCTGTAGCTCAGCTGGTCGAAGCCTCATAGTTGCGCTCCTGCTTCCAATTAGTTGGTACTTACTGTATAACTGGAAGACCCCTGGTTCAAACCTGGAAAGGGCATCTCGGTAGGGGCTGCACCCATCTTTCGGAGTAGTAGAAAGTGATCCTTACATGTAAAATGCAAGTTGATCGGAAGAAATCTCAATCTGCATCTTAAATATCATGTAAGAAGTTATGCATGTTACCATTAATTTTGCCAGTAGGGCAAGCCTACAGAGTCTTTAGATTTAGATTGAAGGATGTTACTTGTTTACACGACAAACTAACCAACCATAACCCAGTTTGATGTACAAGGTGTCTGCACACTCTACAGGTGTCGTCTTTACTGAAAGCATGACAAACTACTTGAGTCATGGCATAGATTTGAGGTAAATAATGTACTTCTGTTGGTGTTGGTACTTTCGATCAGTTCTCTTACTAGTTTAACAGTAGTTGTGGTTAGAGGAAAAGATGTCAAAAGTAGCTTAACATGTAAAAGTACCTTCAAGTGATATTACATCGGTCTGGAAACTTTTGCATGCAAACTTTGTTTGAAAATTGAAATGTTACCGTACGCCCGTTTGTTTGTGTTGCACTTTGCCATGTATGTGTGTGTAAGTGGCAGTGTTGGGAGGGTACATAAGTCGTGTTGACTATTCACACACAACTGCAGACAGGAACGGGAGGGTATCATAGGAAAGGAGACGCTGAGGCTGGGTTAAAAGACAAGAAAGGAGTCGCTAAGACGCGGCCAACTGACAAGAAGGCAAGCCTGAGACATCATGACTCGGATCTATGTAGAATGGAAATAGTGTTGTATGATAAGGGACTTCTCCTATAAATATTGACTCAGTAGCGGACAGATGAAAACAGTTGCCGATTTTAGTGGTAGCAGTTGCTTATCAGTCATAGAGACGGTACATAATGATACACCTGTTGAAAATTGGGACCGATTCCGCGCATGAATTGGTCCAAAAGTGCCAACTGCTTTGTTTTCCTTTTTAGTTTCATATTATACATTGTTTGTAGGGACCGAATTTTGCGGTAAGATCGGAAAGGAGGTCTTCATGCATCGTTTTAAATTTGCAGTTAAAACAACACTAGTAAAGTAGCAATAAAACAAATACGCTTTATGGCGGTGTTGTGATTTCGCAGTGGAGACGTCACTGCAGAAACTGCTAAAATAAAACTGCTGCAAATATTTACCGTATCACCATCAGATCTATCATAATGCCCAAAGGAGGTTTAGGAAGACAAAGATTTACCAGTGAATATACCAGTTTGTGATGGTTTCCAAGCATCCCAAATCTTACACAATCTCGTTTCCATCAGTAACAAAAAAACTTTTATAAGCCAAGCCCTCTTAAGGTTTATGAAATATTGAGTACATATTAGGTGTATACTGGCCTTTTATTTGTTAATTCAAGGTTTGATACCCAAAGAAAATTATGTGATCCTGACCCATTCCCAGTAGTATATAGAAACAGTAAAACAGCTTTTTTTAGTCCTTCTGATAGCAAGCACCTTAATTACCCTAGCAAATAAGTTCAGGGATTTAAGGGCACTAATGTGTTTAGTTATTGTTGTTTAGTAAGTTAATGTTTTGTTTCTTATTTATAAGTGACAAAATTTTATGCAGATCCTGAAAACTTTTTCTGGAATTCTTCATCATTGTGGGTTATGCAATTCTCCTAGCAGCTTCCTTCAAGACAATAGATGTATGATATAAACTTATACATGAACTTTATGTATATAAAAGACTGTGCTTTCTTGTTTTCTCCGCAGTAAAATATCTTCGGGAAGTGACGCCATACTTCAGACGCAGCACAGTGATTGGCGAGGTCGGCTGGGAAAACGCGTCGCCCTACGTAATCAAAGAGCCAGGGGCCGACAACAAGGCCTCCACGAACAATTTCACCGAGATGAAGACCATCCCGCTGAAGATGTGCTACGTCACGCGCAACCTGACCATGCCGGACCCAGAACAGCGCACGTTCGAGCTCCACTCCCCCGACGGGCGCAGCTCCTGCATCCTGAGGTGTCAGGACGCCAGCAGCGCCAGTCAGTGGTTTGCAGCAATACATGCCAATACCTCAATGCTCACGGCCTCCGCCATGTCCGAGGCCAACAGCAAGCTCGTGAGCGGCAGAGGGTCGGCCGGGGACAGAGAGATCAAACACATGGGATGGCTGTGTGAGCAGGTGAGAGAATTCTTTTTTTTTTTGTATATTAATTCTTGTGTAGGCCAACTACTCTCCCTTAACAGCCACGTGCTGAATTGCGAGGAGCGCACAATTGTGGGGCTGAATCGCAAGGGTCTATAGCGGCTGCCATTGGGCGCTAACTCAGGTGACCTCAATACGACAATTGTCCCATGTGCGGCCATAGGATTGTAGGTTTTGAATCTCTTCAACCGGGAAGGACCCCTACTCTTTTCGACAAGTGCAGTGGGTTGTCAGGTTGTCAACAGTGTCAAAACTTTCAGGAAAGATGAAGTTGTCCCGGCCCTGTAATGTGCAAAATACTGAAAATTGTTCGCATTGACTCAATTTTGCAGTAGGAGGGGAAAAAGCATTTGCAGTGTTTTAACTTAACAGTGTTTTAACCTTAGTAACATTATCCAAGACGGAGCACATGTACATGGTGTGAAGAGTTCACAGCGAGAAATCGCTGGGCATGTGAAAACCGCAAAATAGAAACCCGCAATACATGTAATAATAGTTGACACCCTGCTCTCCTGGACTACTAATGTACGGAGGACTGTCTTGATGTTTGCTTCATAATACCATGGCCAGTGGCAAGTTCACTATGTCACTGATAGAAGTTCTGTTCCATTCTCCCCATCACATCAAAGTTTGACAGTTGAACAGTCCGTACATCAGTCACAATTTCACGCCTGATTGCATCAAAATTGCCGCCAGTATCTACATGCCCACTACTGTATTTTCAGCCTGTGGACTAGCATGAATATTGGATTCTTGCCAGGAGTCTTCCCTGGGTGTGGGAGCTTTGCCCATGGCTAATCATACCAACTCTGCCTAACACCCTGTGGTCAACACGATCAAATACCCTAACCCTGGCCCTAGCCCTAGCCCTAGCCCTAGCCCTAGCCCTAGCCCTAGCCCTAGCCCTAGCCCTAGCCCTAGCCCTAGCCCTAGCCCTAGCCCTAGCCCTAGCCCTAGCCCTAGCCCTAGCCCTAGAGTTGACCAGGGTGTTGGGCCGAGTTGACCAGGGTGTTGGCTAAGTTGACTGGGCCGAGTTGTATTGGTAAAGGGCCGAATGGTCCTGATCCCGTTTTCCCTTTTCTGTGCCAAACAACCCACGGAGCCTCAACTTAAGCCTTAATCATTCCCACATGTGAAGTCTTGCCTGTGTAAGTTCAGGTGAACCTCAAACTAGGTTGACCTTGACTGGAACCTATTTTGAAAGGCAGCGGAAACAACATTCCCCCCGCCAAAGAAAAACATCATTATCACTCTAATACCTAAATGTAGTAATCAGGATGGTAGCTCCCACTCAACACATATCAGGGCTCAAAGTTGTGGGTGCATGTGTACCTGTGTGCACCCAAAATTGGAGCTGTGCACCTAATTTTTGACTGTGGGTTTACTCTATAGGGTAATGGTTCTCTTGTACAGTAGCAAACAGAATATTCTTTAAATGTACATGTAAGTATCAGAAGAAGCAATACAACCTTTTGTTATATTTTATTTGATGTATTCCTTGGTTGAAATTTGAAATCTGGATAGAATTACAGTTTGAAGTTCATAGGAGAGGCAGTAGCATCAAACTTATGTTTTGCTGACATTGAACTTTATTCTATGTGGTGCACCCAAATTTTTTTCTGTGCAATTGATTTTTTGGGTTGGGTGCACCAGTGCATCTATTCGTAAAAATGAATTTCGAGCCCTGCATATTTTGCACAGAACGTGGCTAAACAGAACAAGGTGTTTGTAAGATCCAGATAAGTGTGACGGCAATGTCCAACTTGCAGCTTTAAAGTCATTACCATAATACGAAAGTTACTCATTAACAAGCAACTTGATAAGTTTTGTAAACAGTCAGACATTTCAGAAAGCATCTACTAATCACTATGATCTTTAAATTAAGCTGTGACTTTAGTGGATGCCATCAGTGGATGCTGTCTGAGATGAATAACCATTTATGAAACTTATCCAGTTGCTTGCATTGAGTAACTTTTGCATTGTATTAATGTGTTTAAAGTTCCAAATTGGAAGTTATTTTGTTCCAACAGACAAACATAATTATTCTTTTAATTCACATTCTGGATGTCTAACCCTCATCGATGTTTCAAACTTTTGCCCAGCAGGAGTGCGTAGATCATAACAGGCACTAGAAACCCCATTTAAAAGCCTATAGCCTGATCAGGATAAGAAAAACAGAACAATTTGTCTTTGTCCCAAGTGCTCTGTGGACTCCATGACCCCGGCTGACTTTGCATGAGGTTGGCCACCTTTCTGGTGAGGTTGGGAGATAAGGAATGCTATCCATGGCACCCCTGACACATGGCGCCTGTGATAGATGTTTTTAGAGCAGGAGGACTGACCTCACCAGGGCTCGAAATACCATACGTAAAAGGGGGAAATGTTTGAGGGTACAGTCAAACCTGTCTATAGCGGTCACTCAAGGGACTGGCCAAAACTGGCCGCTAAGGACAGGTGGCCGCTATGGAGAAAATGTTGATTAATTGACCACGAGTGACACATGTTTTCAGTAACGTTACCCACTGAGATGCATTTATTCACCGTACAGTACACATGTAAACATTACATAGGTAAGGCACATTTTAGAAATTCGATTGTTGTTCTTTTACTTCTATTATGGGCTTGAAAAAAGAATTATTGTATCTGCCAACTCCAAAATCCATGGTTTGCTCGAGCTTCATGTCTGAACAGACCAGCATCGCCATACTCAACTCTTGATCCTTCGCGACTGCTTCGCTGCCGGCACACGCGTCACCAACGAGTTTTAATCATATGAAACAAAGTTCTTTGTAGCAAAATGCCCCCTAGTTAGTATAGAACAAAATATATGTTGCTCAGTTGCCACTTACTGTTCGTTTTCGACCGTTTTCAAACATAAAATCGTGGCGACAATTTTCCTAATCTGTTGTTGTTTGCTTGTCATGGTCGGCTTCTACCATTATGCTAATAGGGTAATGAGAGGAAGGTCGCTCTTTTGAGGGCTTTTTTCTTTTCACAAAATTGCAACAGCCCAAATTTTACAAGATAGTAATGTTGTCTATATTTAGTTTGAAGCTTTTGGTTCAGTAATTATCCTCAGTGATAGTTTGCAGCAAAATAGATTTAACACACTATACCTCCGCAACAGTGGTGTCTTCCGATGACCTTTATGCTGCTCCGCCATTTTGAAAATCGTGTTTGGGCACATTTTCGGATGAATTCCCGGGGAAAACGGAAATATTGGGCCGACATTGAAATAATTCGCCAACTTAGCGCATCAGATACATGTGCGGGTTGTATTTTCCAAAAACTACCGTAATCTTTGTCCAATCCAAATGCACAGAAATAGTCAAATATGCTACGATGTACAAACGCAAGCCATGTGAAGAAATACTTGACTTCGCGCGCGTCAAACCATGGATAATCTAACGAAGATAAAACATTCTTGTTTTCTTTATTATTATCCTGTCAAGTTGAGTTCACATAAACTTGATAACTGCATTAAAAAATGAAGATTTTGAACCCGGCGTGCGGTGGCGATGTGGCTTCCACCGGCGCACATTGGCCGTTATCGGCAGTGTTACTGTACTCGCGGGACCGAAAATCGTCTGGCCGCGACCGCGTTGGACAGGTGGCCGCTACAGCCTAATTCTTAATGCTTATGTCAATGGGAAAAATCCAAGGGACCGACAAAAAGTGACCACTATGGGCAGGTGGCCGCTATGCAAAGGTGACCGCTAATACAGGTTTGACTGTACTAACTTTCACCATAAGATGAAAATGTAAGAGTTTGCTGTTTAAACAAGGTGGTAGGCCGCGCCAGAAGACAACCAAAATTTTCGCATTCCCCATTTTACAGTACTTGATGCAAATTAATTGGAACTGTGCACATAAATACTCATACAAGGTTACCTTAAGTACGTCAAGGTATTATGATATTGTACACAAATGTTTTTTACATTTAAGTTTCGGAAATACTAATGAAGCTTTGTTGTTCTTTCTGTGCACCTAAATTTATAGGTTAGGTCTCCCTTTTCCCATTTATGAATTTCGAGCCCTGCTTATACTGTAGCTGTTTGGGATGTATGACAAAACCCACAAAACCTTCACGGTAACTGCTATGGTTTAGAAATGGCAGCAAATTGTCCCACTTCCTACAGGGTACCACATAGGAGTCCAAATTGGCAGGCCGACAGTCGACCTCTCTTCGTGACTGCAATCAGCTCTTCCAGACGTTACTCTCAGTCTTAACCAGACTCTCCTCTGGCCTGAATAAGGAGTAGAAATTGGCCCAAATACAGGCAGGGTGAATGACATGCTACATGTACATCAGTAGAAAGTAAAGGTAGTCCTATACTGCCATAGCCTTTTTGAGGCCGTAGCTGGGCAGTGGGCTGTTATACACTAGTGTCCAGGGCACGGTATTGGAAGGCGGAGCCCAACTCCCTCCTTCTACCGCCTTTTACCTCCCCCAACCGAAGTCAGGTACCCATTTTTACACCTGGGTGGAATGGTTCCTCCATGGGTCACTAGTATTGACTAACCCAAAAGTGCGTCCGACTTCAAGAAAGAACAACAACAAAGCTATGATAGTATAAAAGTTCCTGACTGGTTTGTAGGCTAGTAAAAAAAAAAGAAGATGGAAATGTGGACTGCATTAGGCCAGAACTGTATCGCATGATCTACTTACGACTCCTGCATCAAACTTTAAAGCCATAGCCAGCCACCAAGAAGTATTACCGACTGAACATGCATCAAACTATAACAACTGCCTGGGGGTCCATTAACCTTATAACCAGGACTACTCTGCCCTTTTTGGGGTGAACAGGTCCTTCTGAAGCACATCATTTCCCGTCCTAGTGGTGCTGTGAGACTCGTCAAATGGTGGACACGAGAAAATTAAAAGTACTTTTGCCTTTTGAAAATGGGACAAACTTGTCATATTTCATGCCATTCTGTTTTTATGACCTCGGGGTAGGTTTTGCCATTCTCAGGCAGTGGTAAGGCATGCAGCAAGAGTGCTGAATATGCATGAAGGACCATCTTTTCTTGTCTCGGCTTGAAATCTTTTGAGTCGCTCAGCTTGTCTGTGTTTCTCATCATGACTTGAAGGCATGTTTGTAGCTTTTAAATCACAGCTACTCCATATATTAGAGAGATCCCCTATCGGCACTCTTACTTAGATGGAAGGCCCGTCTGATTTATGGTCTACAGGGTAGAACATGAGGTATTCATCGTATTTTAATGCTCGCAGTTTTTGCGGTGAGTTCTTACCGCGAATCATCCCACCGCAAACGTGTGCTCTGTCTTGCATTGTAAAACTATGGCTGTTTCAAGAGTGAACTTCAAACAGTGGAAACACAGTGGAATTCCCTTCCTACCCTGAATTGACGTCCTCAGGAATTAAGATAGATTTAAACAAACCATTTGATTAAGGCAAATGTGCACATAACAGACCTTTAACATTAATCCGCCCTGTTACAATCATAGATCCACCACTTTAAAAACAGTGTTCTTGAGAGATCTCTATTGCAGCACCGCCCAGGTATGCACAGTTTAGATATACATGTAAAAGAGTGCATTATACTGGGGGACGTTGGAGATCTGTTTGGACATACATGTATCTTTTCAATTATGCACACAAATGTATATTTTAGTAGATGTTACCTGTTCCTGTATGTTACCTGCCATAAATAGTTTAAGCTGGTTGGTAAGCCACTGAGTAAAAAGACTCTTTCAGTCTTTAAGTGATTTATTCAAACAACGTTTCAGTGACCATCTGTCACCTTCCTCAGGGCAATGCTGACTGGTTCACATTGCACTGCTGTTTTTGTTGTTGTCTACAAAAACAGTATGGCTTGGCGATTTAATGTTTATATGTTGAATCTTGAATGTGTTATATATTAGGCTCATGGAGAGGGCGATAGTTCCACCTGGAAGCCAGTGTTTTTAGTAACTGTCGTTGTACAAGTATGGCTTCATGATTTAATGTTTATATGTTGTGTTACATATTAGGCCCATGGGGAAGGCGGTAGTTCCACCTGGAAACCGGTGTTTGTAGTAACTGTTGTTGTACAAGTATGGCTTCATGATTTAATGTTTATATGTTGAATGAATGTGTTTCATATTAGGCCCATGGGGAAGGCGGTAGTTCCACCTGGAAGCCAGTGTTTGCCGCCTTGACGCCGACAGACCTACTGTTGTACGACACCGTGCCGTGGAGCAGAGAGGAGTGGGCAGTCCCGGTACAGAGCCACCCGC
The DNA here is from genome assembly GCF_035083965.1 of Branchiostoma lanceolatum. Taxonomy (NCBI): domain Eukaryota; kingdom Metazoa; phylum Chordata; class Leptocardii; order Amphioxiformes; family Branchiostomatidae; genus Branchiostoma; species Branchiostoma lanceolatum. The sequence goes on from NC_089728.1 coordinate 6,577,855, forward strand.
TGTTGGCTACAAGGTAATCACCTCTGTCTATCATACATTCTCCCTGTTGCCTAAAGTCCTGTTTACACATAGCTGAACATGGATCCCAAACACCAGCCAACCAAGGTTGGCGGTAGGTTGGGAGCAGTCTGACCAGTAGATTAAGAGTCTTATTTGACTCCCAAACACACCCTGACCACTACTGACTTACTCCCAACCACAAGCCAACAACCACCAGCCAACCACCAGCCAACCCATTCCAGACCTGTCGTCTACAGCCAAATGTTGGAGTAAATACAGCCCTATACACCTTATTCACACAAAAGCCGGTTACAGTCAGCTCCCAGTAATCCATCTAGTTTTAGTCCCATTTTCCCCAGACCAAGCTGTTAAGGCCCCAACCACACAAACATCACGCGTGGTTTATCGAATCTTATGTGGTCGCAAGCTCATTTTCACGCTGTCCAAATTGCCTTTCAGTGTTCACTCGATCCTTCTCTGAGCCACTAACCACGGGAAAGCCAATGTTGAAAGACCGTGGGACCTAATTTGCGGGAGACAGGCTAGCTGCCTCCCCAGTTATTGTAGGTAAAACTGGTGTGAATGGACCAAGATGAGGAACCCTCGCTGGAATTACATTTGTTCATCAAAAGCTCATGAAGCCACTACAGGTGATAGAACCAGTAATGGCACTGGAAATTGGGCTCGTTTTTTAGGCTCGTCCAAGTCAGTACAAGTTCAGTGATACTTGAAATGAAAACTAGAGGGCCCAAACTTATGTCACTTCTTCCCGAACAGAAGAGCTACATGTAAATCTACTACCCAAAAATCATATACACAACGTTAAAGACATTGTTGTAACAGAATGAAAATGACTGGCTTCCAACAAGAATCATTTCAACCAAAATTTAGTTTGGCAAAGTAGTTATCATCTTTTGCATCGTTGGCAAAAATACAAAGCTAACAACATTCAAGGTTTCTCAAAGATTTTATTAAACTTTGATCAAGATATATAATTGTTAGTTGCTTTGCACAGGGAGTCCTAAATGGATGGATTGCAAATGACAACAGATGATTGGGTAATTATACAAGAATGGTTAGGATTGCCTTTCAGAACATGTGAGCTTGTTACTGGCTGTGTGATTACTCGAGATAGTCGAGTTTAGTCTTGTCACAGGGAATTATCTCCAATTCTAATTGAATTGTCAATGTGCATATTTTTCCCCTATGTGAGATGTATCAGTATAATGATGTCACCTTGGAAAATAAGGGGAAAATAGAGGGCACATACATGTACCTCAGAGGGTAGAAACATTAGGATTATCTACATTTTTGAGACTATGATGACAAGTCTATCCTGCATACATGCCATAGTCAACATGGTTATGGAATAATGGTATGTTTATTCGAACCTGCTATCCATCCTATGGTCGCGTTGTGTGTGTCCTTGTAAAAATTTGTTCCTGACTTTGGTTGGGGAGGTAAAAGGCAGTGGAAGGAGAGGGATGGGCCCCGCCTTCCAATACCGTGCCCTCGACACAGTGGATAACAGCCCACTGCCTCTACTGCCTCAAAAAGGCTATGGGACTACCTTTACCCTTTTTTATCCATCCTATGCTAGCTTTAGCCCACTTCCCTGCCAAAATGTCTGTCACCTGTTGAAGACAATTGGCAATTAGATTTCATGTCATATATATATGTAAAATGTTATACTGTCCCAAGCCCTACAGCTGCCGTATAGCTGTGGAACTCGTGAGGTGAGGTCAAATACATTGACTGTACAACTAGTACAAGAGTCAGAGCTATGGTTCGCTCCAAGTCACACTGCTCCTTGCAGTTGTAACTTTGATCCCAGTTACACTGCTTTTGAAAGCTGTTGGATACCCGAAATGATTAATGATGTTAGGGCCAAACATTTGAATGGGAGCTGCTACCACACTCTTTTGCCTGGATGTGATCAGAGGAGCGAAGCGGACGGATACTGTAGGGAATGGTGGGGTGATATTGCTCTCCCTATAGGTGAGGCCGATGTTTAGGAGTTGACAGACATCGGCAAAGACGACTTTCAGGACACGACATGGCGACAATGAAAAACACGCTCTGAATCCTCAAAGTCAACTTTATTTGAAACGTGCGAATGCGATCGTAAACTTTGACGTTCAAACGGCTGTTCACATTCTCAGGTACGGATGTCAAACAGCCGTGATCTAAGAAACAATGTGCTCTGTTAGAACATGCTCATTTTCACACTAGGCTAGGTCTTTTTCTATTTACAACTGCAAAGCAAGGTAGTTTCAGCGAGTGGTGTCCTGAAAATGGAAGCCCAGTAACATAATCCTTTTCATATCCAGCCGCTGACAGGCAACATAGTGGGAATATTGTGTCAATGTCCCAGTGTTTACCCAAATGACAGAAAACCTCTTGCAATGCAGCATTGCTACAAAGTATGAATGGATTTCTGTATCCTACATTCATGTGTCGTACTGACCCTCTAAAAATTTACCTCCATCGTAGACATCCTTTAAAGATGCAGGGCTTGAAATACAGGGTGCACCTAAAATTGGAGCAGTGCACCAATTTTCAACTGTGCACGTGGGTGCACCTAGATATTAATGTAAGGGTGTATACAGGATATTCTTGACATTTAAGTGTCAGAAAAGAAGATAAAACCTGTGTTGTATCACTTGTATAAAACTTTAAAATGTTAGACGATGATGATCTCCCTCTACCATATAATCTGTAACATACATTTTGTATACTCTCATCATAGTTTTTTTGATACCACCCCTAACCCTTAGACCACGAAATTCAAAATCGGTGAATTTAAAGAGATCTAGTAATTCAGTATCAGTAATCCCTTAGGTATGCTTTTTTCAGATATTTAGGTGTTCAATAATTTCTTTAAAAGGCCACAGTAATGTATTTCAAAACAACGAGGTCAAAAGTTGACGGTACCTTATGGGGACAGGCAAGTTCCTCGTGGGAAGAACATACCCTGGATTTGCACATATTAATCACACATTAATGTGTTGTCAGTATTTCGGGGAACAAATACCATCGATAGTATTCAGCTTTTTCTATATCCCCTGTTAGTATAGCTATTTCACTTTCCATTTGGCACTCGATATGTTGATGGATAAGGAAGGATATGCAACTTATGTCAAAGTTAATAACCAAGTCATTCACTGATTTCTGTACCATCCACATAACATGCCACAAGTTTGGCAACAGTAGCTCCAGCTAGACACAGACTTTTCAAGGCCAACACTCAGCCTCTTATACTTAGGAGAGCCGTTCCACAGGGCCAGTACTAACCAATTACACGGCTGCTGGAAATGGTTTATTATCATTTACTGTGACTAATAGAGGCCAAGCCAAAAACAGAGGCTGTCGCCATCCACATAAACATTTAGGTCGCTATGGGCAGCATACTTTAGAGGCTATTCGAATGCCAATTATTTTCCCTGGCATTGCTGAGCCATTAGCATTACCAATATGGAAACATGTATGAATAGCAAAGTTCTTTTTTCACAACCATGTGTTTACATGAGCCAACGTTTCGATGACTGTCTGTCATCTTCATCAGGGTAATACTGACTGGTTCACTGTGCACTGAAGCTACATTTAGGTGTTACTGCTAACAATGCAGTCCCAAACGTAAAGTATTGTTACATTGTTAGCAGTAATACCTAGCTTCAGTGCACACTCAACCTGTCAGTAATGCCCTGATGAAGATGACAGATAGTCATCGAAACGTTGGCTCATGTAAACACTTGGTTGTGAAAAAAGAACTTTGCTTTTCAGTCATTCTCTAACCTGATGAAATTATTAATGGATGGGAGCATGTATTTTATAGTATTTCATACCAAGGACTACAAAAAATGGTACATACTGCTTTCTCTGCTTAGCATGCAGTCAGCTCTTATGAGAAAGAGTAATTTTAGTTACACACACTACTATCATTGGACTAGCCCCCTCCTTTAGTGGCCCCCATACACCGAAATATGTGAGAAGGATTTTAACTTTAACTAGCTATAATTGCAGGTGTGTATAGCATGCTGAATGTTACAATGTTTTGGTAACTAACGACTATGTAATGTTCAAAGGGTAAAAGAACCAAGGAAATAATTGACAGGTTCCAGACTAGTTAAACTTAAAGAAATTTTGATGCTAAACTTGAACTATAGATTATCTTTACGGCTTTGAGGTTCACTCATTTTTAAGCTACCAATAAAAACTTGCAGTGCTGAAGTAAAAGGTTACCTTGAATTTGTTTTGAACTTGACCCAACATTCTCCTGCTTGATTGGTAAGCAAAAGACAGGCTTTCAGGAGGTGTATCGGTGGATAAAAACATGCCAATGGGAACACCCTTCCACAAAGAACGGTTAATACCGACAAAGCAGTTTTGCCATCAGCAAGTGGTCACCCTTTCATCTATCAAGATGACCTGGAGATTATGCGTATCGATTCGGGAGTTATGTGGGATGGCGATCTCATATGTATGGATGTATACTGGGATGTGCAAAGCCGCTGGAGTAACTAGATATTGAATATCGTGACATGACTGGGTCAATCCCTCTACACACGCATTGTCGAGCGCCGTTTGAATCTATCGATTGCTTTGTGCTTGGAAAATATCCCTGACTCAGCGTGATCGTCGCCAGAATGAGCGGGAGAATGCGTGCTGCCATAAATGAAACGTTATTGATATCAGTCTGGAGCGATAGCGACGTTTTGGTTGAAGGAGGTCAACGGACAAGTTTGTGGGTCTGAAATTTAATTAACCTCTACGCCCCAGATAATTGTACAGACCCGATGTATTGATTGCAGAATTTGTGATGAATTGTGTGAGATTCAAGGGCGGCAATTGCTTTGAAACCACGTTGAGCACAAATCAATATGGTGTGTGGGAAAATCTCGCTTCGGATCACTTTTAATTTCTTGTTTGACAGTGTTGAGAAGCAGCAGTTGCAGGATGTATATAGTCTTTTTTTCTACAGAATGAAAGGTGATGAAGGTAATCAAATGAAAATTGGTACTGTTTTCTTTTGATTGTTCAGTGATACCTTGATCTAAAAGTAAAATTTTGCTCTCTAAAGTTACACCCTGAAAGAAACAATAAATTGGAAAAAATGACCATTGTGATTGGCCTCACTGATGAGTACATTCAGCACTGTCATTGTACATACTAGTAAGTACATGACAATTTTGAGCTGTCATTGGTCCACGAAACATGTGCACAAAAAGGCATGTCTATCCTCAAACATGGAACCTCTGGCTCCACGTCCCATCCGAGAGGACATCTTTAACTGAAGCTACAATGTAGGTACTCATTTTCATCTGAGGGAGTAAAGAATTAAAGATGTAAAGTGCCTTTGTCATGGGCACAACATTTCAGCCTGCTGGGGATTTGAACCCAGAACCTTTAGATTCTAAGTCAAAAACTTTCCTCACTCCACCCAGGTGTAAAAATGGGTGCCTGACTTCAGTTGGGGAGGTAAAAGGCGGTGGAAAAAGAGGGTTGGGCTCTTCCTTCTAATACTGTGCCCTAGACACATGCACAGTGGATAACAACCCACTGCCTCTACTGCCCAAAAAGGCTATGGGACTACTACATTTACCTTTTACCATCAACCCTAATAACCACAATACCTTTTTTCCAGGTGTTCTGCCTATTTTGACTCGCGGGTTGGCCACACAGGAACAACGCCCTCCCGATCGCCTGGTGGAGGAGCTTCGAATTCGGGGAGAGATCTGGCTTTTGGAACAAGAACAGGATCAAGGTACGTATCCCAGCATGCACGGGGCTGGAAATACTTGGTGTATATGCACTTTTGTTCGCCAAAAGTTAGTGCTGTGCTCTTAATTTTTGACAGTGGGTGTGCTAAGATATATGTGTAGGGTTTTTCTGAGTGCCTACAATGTACATTGTACATGTTTAGGTTAGGTGCACCAGTGCACCTATTCTCTGCTTAGCACTCAGCACTTAGGGGAAAGAGTATAGTTTGAACACATCACTACCAGAGGACTAGCCCCTTCCTGTAGTAGCCCAAAGGCTATAGAGCTCTGCCTAGGCTCTGCCCCCCATTTGCAGAATAGTGAGGGAAAGATTGTAACTTTTGTGATGGTTTTAGACAACAAAAAGAGATATAGAAACAGGGATTGGCTCTTCGTTCACCAAACTGAGAAGGATTTTAACTTAATTTGGGGTTTTGTGATGGTTTTAGACAAAAAAGATACACATGACATTGTATACATGTATAAACAGGGATTGGCTCTGCCCCCATTCACAGAAGGGTGTGCAAAGGATTTTAACTTTATTTGGGGTTTTGTGGTGATTCTAGACAAAAAAGATACACATGTATACATGTATAAACAGGGACTGGCTCTGTCCCCATTCACCTAGCCTCCACCAGGCCCTCCTATGGGTGTATGGTTCTAGGATTTGGCAGAAAAAGGGATAATTAGCCAGTAGTCAGTTAACGGTGAAGATCACATTTCACCCACGTAGACTGCACCTGCAAATGAGACCCTCTGGTGGCCAAACTTCCCTGGCAAATATTCTCCCTATAGGTGGCGTAGTTAGTCTGGTAGAGACTACCATTCACGGAGAAACTTTATGTGGTGTTTTGTGATGATTTCAGACAAGGCATCGAGGCGCACCTGTTCAGAGTGGAGACACAGCGAGACCTGGCCGCGTGGACCCGGCTGATCGTGCAGCTCTGTCACCAGGCCGCAGAGGACCTGAAGGAGGTCGTACAGGGTCAGTGTCTGTCTGTTTGTTTGTTTGTCTCACTCTTCTTCAGCGTCACTAGAAGAAATCACCTACTCAGTCCTCTTCTGGGCCTAGTGGCTCTTGAGGCTCTAGGAAATCTCTCCATCTTGACCGGTCAGCCGCAATGCTGGGGGCTTCGTTCAGGGAGAAGCCTCTTCTCTTTACCTCTCTCTCCACACTGCGTCTCCCTTAGTCTTCCTCTAGATTTTTTACCCTGTAGTGACCACCTCAGCGCGACTCTTGTTAGGCTATTTTGTGGCCTTCGGCAAACATGTCCTAACCATCTCCATCTGCGTACTACTAGAAGAACTAACCAGTACTTATTTGCATTCTAGTGACGTTAAAAAAGAATGATGGATTTCACTCCAAATGTCCGGATGTAATCTCCATAATTCATCCAGTAGTAGAGTTTCAGTTATATTTGAGTATTGTTTACATGGATGTCTAACCTTCATCAACATTGCAGTAGTTTGTTTGTTTGTATGGCATGCCCAGTAAACCTTCTCATGGCCTAACACACCAGGTTTGTACTGAAGAGTATAAGCTGCATATCCGAACAGATTTATTTGATCCCCTCACACTGTGATGGAACCCTACTTTTATCTACAAGTGTGGTGGGTTCTTTAACATGACCATTGATGTGGCTTTCCTCAAAAATATTTATTGTGCTATCCTGACCAGAGCTAGGTTCTCATTTACACCTGAGATGAGTGGGGAAATTGGTGTGAAGTACCTTTCCCAAGTGCTCAACAACGGGACTTGTCAGGGATTTGAACCTCCAGGTTCTTAATCAAGAACCCCAGCCTCAAGGCCACCGTGCCACTGTGTCTTCTTCTCAATTCACCACAGTTTAAGTGTCATGGACAAGACAATCACTGACCGAGTATTTTGTACCAGCTCAGAAAAAAAATGGTCATCCCTTCAAGTACGAGAATGGTCAACCCAGGATTGATGTTGTTTTTCTCTAGAACTATCACAGAGTGGGACTTACTGCCACAAAGTCCAGTAGAATATATGCCAAGCAACCTCATTAGATACATTGTAGCTTTAAACAATGCTTGCAGCTAGATGTGCAAAAGTTCGGTGTGACTGGTCATTCAGTGTAATATAATGCTTGATTTGTTAACTGTAACTTAATTTTAGCTAATTTAACAGTCACTAGTTAACCGCTAAAATTTCATAATCTCTAATATTTGATCACTAATATTTGAGACATTGATGTTTGTTAAAATTAAGTGCAGTGACCTACTCCATTTCCCCCAAGCCGCTATATTTTCCTGCCGCTATATTAAAATGATTTACAGTAATATAAGCAGCTGCTGCTGTGCCGCATGCCCTCAAAGCTGGCATGTTACGCCGAAGGGCGTTTTAACTGGCTGTACAGATACAGATACAGAACATCAACTTTTGCCATTCCATCGGGTACCCTTAGACCACAAAAAAAAGTATGTTTCCAAGAGATCTGCTAATACAGCATCAGTAGCCCCAGAGGTTTGCACACTTCATGATCAGCGTGTGACATTCGTCAGGTGTATAACCTTTATCACTCTTTCACTTTGCTCATTTGTTATTCAGTATTTTGTACTGGGTTGATTTTATGTTTCATGCTTTGCGTTTATTTATTTACTGTGATGTTTATGTTTATCAGTTCTTTAGACAATGAAAGAAATGTCATCAAAATATAACCTGGGGAGCGATATCTAATGGCATTTAAAACTGCAATTACCTACCAGCTGCAAGAGGCTTTCTGGTGCTGAGAGAGCTCGACCACAGTACTCAGATCAAAATAGCGTGTATGTCCGACAATCGCTTGGATGTTGAAACTTTCCTGCCTTATCCTGTCAGACATGAACAAGCTTTCACCTCAGATCCTTTGTATATCAAGTGGGATCGATCAAAGGCAATTTATGATCAACTTAAACATCTGCATTTGGGGTCCAATCATTTTTTAACCCTGCACTCTTTGGGTATCTACACGCAGAGTAATTCAGGCATGAGACCTTAAATTGTAGAACCTTTATAACTAGTTGTACCAGTCTGTGCTAGCTTTGGGTATGTGGTTCACTCCTTGGCCAGGTAGTGCTTTTATTGTTGTGAAAAATAGATAATTTTTAGAAAAATTTGACAACAAAGTATGGCTCTGTCCAGCATCCGTCCTTCCGTCCCAGGACAGAATTATGCTGCGTTAGTAGGAGTGAAAGATCCACCATAATGTCCCATTGACAAACAAAAATGGAAACTCCACTACATTTTTCATCAGGTCATCAACAATACTATCAAAACTTCCCCACTTGATATTTGCCCCTTGAAATACATGGAACAGCCTTTCACTTGTTTCAGAGGGTCAAAATTTCCAGGGAGCATGCCCTCAGATGCCCCTAGTGCCCTCTGCAGTTGACAGAGAGCTTTGCTCCCTCAAACTGACGGCCTGACAAACATTTAGAGCTGGAGACAGGCCAGCTAGCAACCCTCTGACATTGCTTTTGGTTGGAAGGTCAGACTGTAGTGAAAGGACTAGACCGTGTAATCCCATGTATTTTTACTCTGTCGTGTAACAACGTCAAGAGGCTTTGAAAATCACTTGATAACTGACACTATTTCCTATTTGTTTGCTGCACTTAGATATTAGTCTCAGATGAAGCCGTTTCGCCCCACAAAATACACGAAATGATGTTTCAGAGGGCTGAAAATTTCCCAGGCTCCTATAGTGGCATCAGTGCTCAACACACAGCTTTATTCTGTCGAATTAAACTGAGAGGACAGACAGAAATACAAATGGAGAGAGGCCTGCTCACGTAACCCTCTGACATTGCCTGTGCACTGGAAGGTCAGATTAGATATTTTCTCTGAAGTCAAAAGAGAACAGTCAAAATGCAGTGGAAGTTGAAAAGACAGACAAAAGTTGAGAGACAGATGGAGGGAGGGAGGCCTGCAGTTAACACTCTCACATTGCTTGTGGATGTAATTTTCGCTGAAGTCTAAGAGAACTGTAATGTAGTTGAAACTGTAAAAGAGGGGTTTAGACATGTAATGCTGTGCTATACATTTTACTTTGTTATGTATCGTGTAGCAACTTCAAGAGGCTTAGAAAATCGCTCTAAATGTAGTGAGAGTTGAAGCAGTAGCAACAAGAGTCTTAGGACCCAAAATCTCCATGAAACCTTTTCTTTTATTAAACCTGTTCCCCCCATTCTATATCGCTCAATGGTATAACCCCGACCACATGTTGGGGGCTCAGGTTCCACAGTGACCCACTTTCGCTAGTAACAGCTGTTCGTAGTGCTACAATGGCCAAAACTGCAAATATAGATTTCCCCATTACTTAGGCAAATTAAGTCCAATTTTCATAATTTGCACTTCATTGTATACAACCCTCTCTAAGATACCTGCCAAGTAAATAACATGTAAATCTGTCGCTCCTTTCTTCAGTTATTCTCCTTTGAAAATATTTACAAACACGCCATTGCAGTTCCAGTGACACATACCAGGGGGCCCAAAATCGACCTTGACCTTTCTCCTCACAGCACCTACCCACATACCAAATATCATTTCAATCCATCCACACGTTCTTCAGTTATGCTGATTTTAAGCTTCCGGTGACACATACATACAAACACGGTGACACAAACATACACACACGCGCACACACACACAAACACAATAACTTCGCATGATTTGAACTTCAGTGTGTACATCTCCATCCAACCTACCAACGTACCAAATAACATGAAAATCTGTTGTTCCTCTCTTCAGTTAAACCCCTTTAGAACATTTTTACAAATAGGCCATTGCAGTTCCAAGGACACAAACCAGGGGGCCCAAAATCGACCTTGACCATTCTCCTCCCAGCGCATACCCACATACCAAATATCACTACAATCCATCTACACGTTCTACAGTTATGCTGACTTTAAGCATACGACGACACCCATGCAAACGATTTACCTCCTTACTTATGCAAATTCAGTCTCATCTGCATAGTTTGCACTTAAGTGTGTACAACTTGGTCTAACCTACCTGTGTACCAAAGAACATGACGATCTGTCCATCCACTCTTCAGTTCTTCTACATTTAAGATTTTATCAAATACGCCATTGCAGTTCCAGTCACACATGCTAGGAGGCCCAAAATCGACCTTGACCTTCCTCCACCTAACACCCACCCACATACCAAAAATCATTTCAAACCATGTACAGGTTTTACAGTTATGGTGACTTTAAGCGACCGGTGACACAAACATACACACAAACACCAAACGCAAGCAAAACAGTACTCCATGAAAAAGCCTTTTTTCATGGAGATAAAAAGGGTTAGATGTGTTATACTGCGCATTTACTTTGTGTTGTAACAGCTTCAAGAGGTTTACATAAGTGACTTTTTCTCCTTTTTTGTTTGCTGATCTAAGTCCATATCAGTGTCTGACTGATGAACAGTAAAGTGATGAACAAAGTGAGTGATGTTTTACAATTCCGTCAAAAGTCCTTTTCCTGGCAATGTTCCTCTTTCCAACTTGTAATCATGTTTGTACAGGATGCTTGCTGTAAGCCCAGGACTAGACATTACTTACAGCTAGATGTTTAACTTCTGCTTGAAAATTAACTTCCACTAGTAGTGTTATCCCACTCCTCGTAAAGTGTGAGATGTTGAGCACTGATGACTGTGAAGTCGTTCACTTCTGAGGGGACTTGATTTCACAGTAGGATTTTTTCTGCCGTTTCTGAGTTTTTGCAGTTTTTTAAGTTTGCAGTTTTTTTAAGTTTTCTGTGGAAACAATCTCTGTAGTAAAGTAGTGATATAATGGAAACACATATTCGTGATGTCATCATTGTACAGTGGAGAAGTCACTGAGAAAACAACAGAAATGAAACTGCTGCAAACATGTCAAGTTTTACAGTTTTTAAGTGTGTCCTTCCCGCACCAGATGGTGCATAGGACGGTGCCCATCTCCGTTTCAATAGCCCTTGGGCCACACAACTTTGTGCAATAGCCCGGCAGCCACAGGGTGTCCCACCGGGCCACATAGGAGTCACGCCTGAAAGTGCAAAAAAAGCAGCCCATGAACTATACGGTGGGGCCCCTTTTTCCAAATGAGACCGAATCATCAGTCTGGTAGAGACTAACTTTCGCCTTCCTTCCTTCCCGCAGCCTGTTTCTGGCAGGGGAGGGAGTGCAAGTTGTTGGTACACTACGAGAGTGGATTCACGCTGATGGACAACTCGGACTCAGACGTGCTGTGGAACTTCCCGTTCGAGCGCATGCGAATGTCGGCGGACGACGGGGTCGGGCGGCTCTGGTTGGACTTCGGAGGGGCCGAGGGGGAACAGGTAGGATTTCCTGATGACGTCATAAAGAATTGTTTCATTGCAATTCTGAAATTCTTGATTTGTTAACGGTAGCTTAATTTTAATTTTAGCTACTTAAAGGTCAACTGCTAAAATTTCATCATCGTAAATATTTGATTACTAACATTTGATGCAGTGATGTTTGTTTCCACCGTTAAAATTAAATCCTGTGAACTACTCCCTTTTCCCCCAACTGCTAAAATTACCAACTGCAATATTAGATGGATTTACTGTAGTTTGTTTGCATTGCATACCCGGTAAAACGCCTCATGGCGTTACACCCCATGGCCAGATTTGCACTGAAAAGTACAAGTTGCATATCTGGACAGATTTATTTGAACCACTCAAAGTGGGATGGGCCCTGCTTCCTATGTGTGGTGGGTTCTTTAAAGTGCTTGAGGAATGTCACCTGCTTACGTTTCGATGCCTGTCAGACATCTTCGTCAGAGCTTCTGACTAGAGTACTGCTTCTAGACACTATGTGTAGCCGATGTAGGTGATTGCAGGGAGGTATTCCTGGTGGTGAAAAAGAAAACTCCAATATCCTAATAGATTCACCAACCTGATGAAATTATCCTCGGAAGGTGTTCATTGTCGTTTTTCTCATCTTGCAGCAATTGGACATGGGCACAGGTCCTAAGCCCATCGTCTTCATCATCCACAACTTCCTGTCGGCCAAGGTCACCAGGATGGGACTCTTCGCATGACCTTGACCCTGCCAGCAGAGGTCGGGATCTGTGTGCACAAGCCACCCCTGTCCACGAGTGGTTCGATCCGTGCCATGACCCTTTGAAGAATTAGGTAGATTTGGACCAATCACTGCAACGGGTCCTGCATATAAGGTTCATAAACTTTGAGAGAAAAGCTGTCTGAAATTATTGGTTAGCAGTTCTAAATACTTTTCAACGCCACCGTTCTTTTCAAGTCAACCCACGTTCATCCTCGTAGCATTCTTCACCAAATAGTCTGGGTTGTAATTTAAAATGGTGAGTTGTTTTGCTGGAAAATGGATCAAGGTTAATGTTATTTGAAGTTGGAGTTAGGTAGTTCATGAATTCAAAGTAGGATTCAAGGGTTTCGGTAACTTGTTCTAAATTGTTCGCATTTTGAATTGATTGATCTTTGCAATGTATTATGGTTGGAATCATAAACCATTTCACAGTTCCTAGTGCACATATGCTGTGGTGATGCATTGTGATCTAAGGTCAAAGTTCAAGGTCCTTGGCTCCTATAAACTTTGACCTTTTGACTGCATTGTGTCATGACTGCACATGCACACTAGGAACTGAGGTGGCTTATTGGAATACTGTTTGTGTGTATGGGGAAGATTTACATGTAATTTTATGAATGGAGATTTGGCAAGGCACAATTCTACAATATGCTCAACTGAACCTCCACATTGATATTTTCAATTGAGCTTATCCTTGAATGTGCAAGATTGATGTGCTTTGAAACAATTGTCACTAGGTTGACTAACACAATTTTCTTTGTATCTGAGGGGTCACAGAAACATGTAACATTCCATGTCATTGAAAACTAGCCATATTTCCATCTTTGCATATATTGTATATGTTATTAATTATTATTGTTAATTTGATGTTTAAACACATTGTTTTATGATAGATAATTTGGTTGGTGGGGAAAAGAAGGTATATTTTAGTTTTTATATTTTAACCTTCCCAATGTCAAGCAATTAGGCTTTATTATCAGCCCATGGCACTTGGAGGAGTAATTATGTACTAGTTATGTCTTGAAGGGGATGTTTTTATACTATGTCATGCGGAACCCTCGCCTGTACACGTGTTTTAGATGTATGTGGTCACAAAATGGTCATTTCCTTTAAATTTCAATTTTATTGTAAAATCATCCTGGCAGAAGTACACTGTGATAACGTTACATATTAATTTTTTAAACAAACTTTTGCTTTATTTTCTTCCATCCAGTTGGGTGAAATGACCTCCAAACTGTAATTCCAACACAAAAATTGGACTTTTTTGACTGTCCAACTCCAGCCTTTGTTAAGGAATGAGCAATCCACTGCTTCTGTGATGTTACAGAAACTGTTCATTGCTCATTGAACTGTCAAAAATTTAGGTAAGTCAAATTTTTGCTTTGGATATTACAGTTCAAACTTTGCATCAGAATAGTTTTTACCAACAGCAGATGAACTGTGAAGCTACGTTCTACAAACTTTCAGTAAATGATTACTTACTGTCATGGCAGATATTGGGCATGTACATTAGAAAGACATTGCACACAAGCAAACTTCTATCCATGCGCCCACCCTTTTGGAGCAGTAATAGGACCATTTACTTGCAGCAGTACTTGAGAGAAAATCGAAACATTGTTAGAAAATCCGGCTTTATTTTTACAGCCCTACATTTTCCTGGCCTGAGTGTCATCATTGTTAGTTCCAGAGCTGAAGGGGAGTATGAGAGCCCTGGAACTAACTAGGATGACACTCGGGCTAACACTTTTCGTCTGTATAAAGATAATCTTCAGGGAAAATCAAATTGCTGCATTTAAAGAAAAAAAAGCCTCTTCTGAAGTCTTCTCTCTGCTCATGTAAGCTTTAGAAGTGCTCGGTGCGACAAGCTATTACTGTTCTGTGTCCAGTTGATTGAAAACTGGGTTCTGTGATCACAGTGTGAAGGTGGTGATCCCTTATGGCCATCAGAAGTGTGAACAAGATTTGGCTGAATTGGGTACTCATATCAGGAGCGTTGTGATTTCTATTGACGTATGGATCAAGACGCCATTTCCCTAAGACTCGAACCCTGCCAGTAGTCAGAATTGACCGATTAGATTCTGTGCAAAGTTGCACTGATAGGCAATTGTTGTAGGAATCATACTGCTCTGCAATCTGCCTGTGTGCAAGAGGTGGGACACTCACTGTGCTGAACTGTGCAAGTACTGAATGCGAAATACGCGTAAGATTACTGACATATTATGTCACTTCTCTGCAGTTATAAGCCAGCTCTTGCCAAAGCTCTAAATATCCATGTTGTGAAATTACAAACTGTCTTGTTGCGTCGATGAAGGTTAGACATCCAGGTAATCATAAGTTACGCAATACGAGAGTTACTCAAGCAACTGGATAGATTTTGTAAATGGTCAGATATCTCATGTTGGACTAAAGATCTGTCATTGACAAAAGATCGGAAACGTCTGGCCGTTTGCAAGATCTAGCCAGTTCCTCGAGTAACTTTTGTATAATGTGAAAACTGTCTTGTGTCTACAATGTTTGAACAAGGCTGGATCCAGGTACGGACAATCTCCGACAAGAAATACGCTTCAAGATATATACAGCTGAATTCTAAAAATATGCCGATCGATGCTGCTGCTGCCCCCCTCCCCCTTGACTTGATAGGTCATTTTTCACCACCTCAGTGAGAACTTTTGTGTCAAATGAAAGATAATGTGGTAGGTGTGCAGCTGTGTCTGAAACAGTATCAACAAGATAACAGTTATATACTCAAGGGACTGGATAGATTTGTACAATATCAGACGGCAGCGTCAACGTAGATGTGATATGAATTTTAAAAGGGTACGTGTACATGTGCATATCAGAAGTCCATTTGGACAATAAGCTAGACCACGTACATGCGTATAGTATAGCTTCAGTATAGACTCGGCTGGTATCTGTTAGATGTTATCGTTGATACAGCGAATACCGACGTATGGCCTGCAGCGTAAGACATGCAATGAATTATATGGTACAGGCTGATGTGTATGATCCAGGGTTTACATTACAAGTATCAGTGAGTCATATCACAAAATTGTCCTGTATTCCAAAAGTGCCTAAAGTGGAACCTTAAGCTTGTAGTATCACCTATGTTGAAGTTACTGGAAAAGCCCCAGCAACATCAAGGGTTGGTTCATTAATTCGCCCTAAAGGAAGCACACAGTGAAATCTGTGGAGGGAGGGGGGAGAGGAGAAAGAAGATGCTTGAAAGTTTTCAGTCTTAGGGGTGGGAATTTTTTAGATGTTGTAGCTATTCTGAAAGCAACAAATGTGTTGATGACATGTGCAAACTGTTAATTTAAGCCTGGGTGCGGTTTACACAAAGAGGATTGGGGGAAAATTTCAGCCACACATAAAAGATGGGGATATCAGATATATATATATTGGGCTTCCAGGTTCTTCGCTGTCTTTGCTGAATCTTCCAAGTGCCTACCTTCATACCTGCAGTACCTCGCTCTGTTGCTAGGTGGTGTTGCAGTATAGCTCAACCAGTCTGTGTCATATCACTGTTTTGTACATGTCGAGTGATGGAGGGGTCAGTAGTTTTGGAGTGATGATGATATTTTATTCAGATGTCAGCCATGTGATGTAACTCAAGAACGTGTGTTTATATGCAAAGTGTTCAGAGGTTCGCTTCTTTGCCATGATTGTCTTCCATGTCCCAAACTATGCTGGGTTTGCTGGATAACAACAAGGTTCCTTATTCACAACCAGGATCTATATACAAATATACAATCAACAGCTGACATTTTGGTGACCGTCTGTCACCTTCCTCAGGGTAACACTGACTGGCACTATTCCACAATGCAGTTTTGTGTCTCTGCTACCTCAGTATTGCCCTGAGGAAGGTGACAGATGTAATCTCCAAGCAGATCTATATGTTGCTAAGACCCTATCAAACTGGCAGAGGAAGTACATTTACAATATACAAGCTCCTTCTTTCAGTTGGATACGATCTTTGCAATCCATTGGGCCTGCTTGGAGACTATGACAGATGGTCACCGAAACGTTGGCTGTTGCTTGTGTGTAGATCCTAGTTGCGAGTAAAGAAGCTTTTTATCCTGTGAGTTTCCAACCTCATGAAATTATACGACTATGCTGGTTTTAGTACGCTCATGTTGAGCAGAACACACCACCAATTGTGCAAATAACAAACAGGAGAAATTCTTCTGCAAGCAAGAAGTGCACCTGACAACAGTAGAAAATGGCTCTGCCCCTGAGGCTTTGTCAAAAAATCATCCCACGAAATGGAATACTTTAACTGCATTTTGTGTGTTTCTTGCCACATTACATGTAAACTATGTAGATTCTTTAATAGATGAAAATGAATTCATGTTGAATATTGTTATTATTATCATTATTGTTCTTTATTATTATTGTTATTATTATTTACAAAGAGAACATTGTTTTATTGTAAGGGCACGCATTGTTACTGTTAATGAATATTTATCAAAAGAAATTACAATGGTTAAAGACAATTACGTGTATTATTGTTTGGGGCCACCATGATTTGTTTCATTCTTGACACAACACTGTAAAATCATGTACTTTCGCAGTGGTTTTATTTTGCATTAGGAGGGAAAAGTAGTTTTTTTGGGTGCTTTAAATTCGCGGTTGAAAACATTCTGTAGTACAGTACCAATGGTAATGCCTATTCTTGGAAGCCTAGTATCCAAACCTGTTATATCTCCTGAGTCTCTTCATTTGCGTGAGTGGGTGGAGAGACTTGGTAGTTATAATAGGTTTGGATACCAAACAGTACTCTTGGCTTCGCATTTGACAGTTTACCATTAAAACCAGGGCAGAGAAAACCACTGCGAAAGTTTAGTGATTTACATTATTAGAATGGTCTAGTGCTCTGCATGGAAGGGGTCTTTGGTTATTTGGATTGCCTCACAAGTATAGTTAGGCTTTGTTCATCTAATCTGAAATGAAATGCAATTGTAAAAGAATAAACTACTGTGATGGAACCTCTAGGTTGTTGAATGTTTTGTTCCCTGTTGTGTGTAGCTTTATGTACTGTAATTCTTGATTTGTTAACGGTAGCTTGATTCTAGCTACTTTAACAGTCACTAGTCAACCGCTAAAATTTCATCATCGCAAAGATTTGAAAATACGTGTACTAACATTTGAGACATTGATGTTTGTTCCCACCGATAGAATTAAATGCTGTGAACTATACTCCCTTTCCCCACAACCGCTATTATTACCGACTGCAATATTAAATGGATTCATGATCATTCATTTTACAGTATCTTTACCCATCCTATTCAACATTTGGTTCACTCCTCTGATAAGTGACCCAGTAAGGCCCTCAGCTTATCTCCAAGCAGATCTATCAATGGTAAGGCAGTATCAAAAGGGCCATCCAGTATCCAAATCTTCCAGTGGATTTCGAAACCGGTTGGCCCTTTTAAATTGATACTGCCTTGCCACCGATAGATCTGCTTGAAGATTACTCTTAGCGACCAAAACTATTATTGCAGCAAAGAAATTGGCCAGGATGCTGCAGAGACTACACGAACCGCCAGGTGTCCCCACTGCCTCACGAGCTTATGCAGAAATATTACGTATGCGGCATATGTTGACCTGGCTGTGACCTAAATTGTGTGTTGGCGCTACCTTTGACTTTATAGTGGGAATATCATGCAAAATGTACAAGTATGACTAATTAGAGTGACAATAAAACACAAAGCGTAAAAAGATTCGTTTTTATCGATGAAAATCAAGTTGCAGTTGTATCAAGGACTTGGTTGTATCAAGGAGGTGTTAAGAACCTCCTTGGTTGTATTCATATCTGTGTTCGCACAGAGATAAAATCGGTCAGTACATAGCAGGAAATTTAGAGCTCGTCTGACCCTACGATTCGAACCTTCTTTCCCAATAACCTTGGAACCTCATCGTTCCAAAACTTCATATTGGACTCTCGAATCTTGACGTCAGCAGATGACGTCACGTCTAACTTGAGGTACTCCTGTGATGACGAAGAGTGACGTGGCCATTTGACGGTGTCGCGCATGCGTGCTGCTCCCGTCCAGTCGTTGGGATCCCTTTGGAATTGGGAGAGGAGACATTGTTTCAATAGGGTAGAGAAAAGTAACACAGTTAACACTAGAATGTTTATCTTTATCCAAACCAGACAGTACTCAACAATATCTTAGTGCTTCCACCGAAGAACGGTAAAGCCTAGCAAATCGAAGAGGGAGAGCTAACTATGATTTAGTAGGTCTGTTAATCATCAGCCAAGCACAGTGAATTTTTCTGCTACGAGGACATACTAGTACTCATAAGATACATTTTGTCATGGATTGGACGTAACGTTGGTTTGAGCAATTTTCTCCATCACACAGTAATAATTAGCTGGAGGTAAAAGCATAAGGTATGCTAATCCTGCCTTATCACCAAAAAATTGTAAACCATGCGATCGGTTATGCAACGAAACATGATGTGTAAACTACGTTAATGCAAATTACGAATATCGTCTTAACTGGCGTTTGAGAACACCTAAGACTAAGTGACATAAAAGAAGTAAACGTTCATGAAATCCGAAAAGGACCTATGACCTTAATTGTTAAAATATCAGCCTCAGTTGATAAGGTAGCCATTACGACAACTGCATGTGGACATACCCGTTTGCGGCGAAGTTGACCCAGTACGCCATCATGTCCAGACTCAGCTCCCGCTCTTCATCTGTGAAGCTGTACCTCCACGAGGCGCCCGTGTCGTCCAGCAGTAGCGGCATCCCGAACAGGTAGAACAGGTCGTCGGAGTGGTCGGCTTGGATGCGGGGCGGTCGCGAGGCGAAGTACGAGGTGCGGCGCTGAAACTCGTACAGGTAGACACCCACAGAATGGGCTGTGTGATAGAAAAACACAGATTTTGACTATTACACTAAAACTATAGTAGAGTGGAACTTGTTACCACCAGCTATAGGAGTATCCTTATCAGATAGCTTTAAAAAACGCTTGCAGCTAGATGTTCAAAGGTTGGGTGTGGCTGGTCGTTCACGTGCCTGCGAAGCTATGTTACGCTGAATGGTGGTTTATGTGGTTGTCTTGGGGTACCGGCAGAGGAATTATTAAAGTTGACATTAAAGATCTGAGAAGGAGACACCTAGAAGGTGCGAATTAAAAAGTAGGCACCGTACATGCTGCTGCCTGGGTCATCCCGGGTTCAGGACATCTCGGTTTGGCTGCACCGTCTTTAGGAAGGGACTCAAGATGGGGGTCCCATGTTCGAGGAGGTACCTCGAGCACGTTAAAGGGGAGTGACTGCTAGCCATTCCCCTGTAAAACTTTGCTACTGAAACAGCAAGGAAACTTGCTGCCCTATGTGCCACTAGGCACTCTACAAGGAACGAACGAAGCCGCCAACCCTGTTCTATCGACAGACGGAACTGTGCAATAAAGTGAACTCTTTAACTTGCCGTGACGTTGCTGCCGGCTCTGGACAAAGAGCCACTAGCCTAACAATTGACTCTATCTGGCCAATTTCTACTATTTTCCAAGCGACCCACGGAGGCTGGTAGAGCCTACGTTCAGACCCTTTTAGTGCCTAGTACAGATAGAGTCAATTGTATGAAGGGAGTCGGCTACGGAGAGAGGGTCCAATATTGCCTGCGAATGTTACCCTCCATGGCCGGCCAAAGTCTCCCGGCAAATGTTCTCCCTATAGCCGACGCGGTTAGTCTGGTAGAGACTAGTCTGAACGAACGAATGGACGAACGTACCTGCTGCGGCCTGAGCCATCAGAACGGTTGGTGCAGTGAACCAGAAGTCGATCAGGAGTTGGATGTACTGGTCACGTGTGGCGATCGGGTCGTCCGGCCTGTCCGGGTCCAGGTACTGGTCAATCACAGGCTGGACAACCACGTTGACATCACCGCCCTAGTAACAAGAAGACAAAGGTTTGGTTTGATTTATTTGCACATATTAAAATCAGTCTGTAGTACATGATAGAAAAGAATAGAACAAAAAATACACGTGCTGGGGAAGAAAAAAGTCATGGTGGCTTATACAAGGTCTTCAACCATCTAAATTAACAAAGAAATAACATAAATCTAACAATTCAAAGGTGGTTGCTACATTACCAATCCCTGCCAATAACGTGGCCGTCAACAGAGTGTGTCGCGGTCAAAGAAGGAAAAGCAAGGAATTCTGATGATCTGCAACGACCTCATTCTCAGACTCTATATCAACTCTCATAATTCCGTCGGGTATTCAAACAAAAAAGGAAAAAAGAACAGTGGCCTTCTTAATTAAGAATGTCTTGATCGTCTGAAGTGCACATACTCCGGGATTACTGATGCTGCTTTAGTAGATCTCTTTACAGACATTGTTTGTTTGTTTGTTTGTTTGTTTGTTCCCATGTGGCGATCTTAGCTACAGGTAATCTGATTCAGGAGACTTGTCGTTATATCACACAATGTTCAGAGTAAAATAATGCTCACCGCCCAAATGTTCGAGATCTATTCTTATTCTGCCAAAGAGAAATGAGAAAAACTGTTACCGCAATACACAGGAGACAATTAGAAACTACCGATTGCTCTTAGCCAAGCATATTCATCTACCATTAGATGGAGCAGCACGGGCCTTACCAAGAACTGGTCGGTGAACCACTGCAGGTCAGTCGGTAGATTCTCGTCTAATTCGGTCCTGTTCATTCCGTCTTCATCAATGACAGTCTTCTCGATAGCTTCAGCCATCGTATTTCCAAACTCATAGTTGTTTGTTCCCAGCAGGTAGTCAACCTGGTTTACCTGACCCTTGCTCATCAGATCCTGTGAAAAACACGCATTACTTTGTCAGATTCTCCGTCGGCAATGCCAAGAGGTGCGTTCAAAAAGTTCGCTTCCTCAATAATCCCCAAGTAGATGTTGGGGTGGGTGATCGTAACGTTTTACAGTTATACAATGTCTCGATATACTAATATTGACTTTGTTCTGCCAGTTCATTCTGGTAACGCTGAAGAAGGGTCACTCGAAACGTCCGGAAGTAGTTTCGGTATCCAATCCAGTTATAGACATTGAATTGTCTTCAAATATTGTTTATCTGGATGTCTAACCTTCATCAACGTAGTCATTAATTCATTCATAAAATAGTCAGGAACCAAAGGAGTACTCTAAAATATCCCATAAGGCTTTGCCCAAGGCACATCCACACGACCCCCCAAGATGGCTACCTGTGAACGACTTGCCGCAAAGTCTTCAGCAATGCAGCTCTATATATATCAAGTTATAGATTGTCTTCAAATACTGTTTCCTGGATGTCTAACCTTCATCAGCGTATCTGATGATATGGTTTTATAGAATAGAATATATGATAAAATAGAATGGTTCATACCCAGGGGCTCTCTGGGAGAAACTCGCCACCAACTACTGCTGATGCGTTCATCATGATAGCGGTGTCTTCAGCCATCGTTGCAGCGACCTCTTGACCTGGTTTCCTGTGCACAAACAATAAAATATAATCACTGTTCCTGTATGTGAAATTGCTTGAATTCGTCAATGTACATTTTTTTAGATACACTAGCTATAGATTCTTTTAAACTACTTTCCTTAGCGGTGTTTCTGTCAATTTCTTCAACCTGCTTTTCATTGAAGTTCATACCTGTCCTTACGGCTCAAATCCAATGATTAAGACTAACAAAACGTTAGAGGCTTCTCCGGGTATTAAACAAAACAAAAATGACCCGAATCAGATTCAAGATTGAAAACTAAATTCAGCACAACAATAAGTTCGGAAACTTGATTTCGGTGGACAATATACCTCCGATTCTCCAATGTACCTTGTCAATTGCATCGTATCATCAAACCTTACAGTCCGGTCTTATATGTAGCTTGTACGTACCTGTTGTGTTGCGCAATGAGGCGGTTTACCGTGCATGCAACACAAACAAAAAAACAAAGTTTACATTGAACGCACCCTCGAAGACAGCTCATCATCTCCGCATAAGGGGTTGTGGTGCAGTTAAATCCACGAGCCATGTCCTCCGCCCTCCTGACGTCCCCCTTCTGCGTGATCGGCACTCCCGCCACGCCGCTCTGAGAGATGGCCCGATGGAACAGCCCCGTCGCCATGGGAGACATGACGAGCAGGGAGACGGCCCAGCCTCCTCCGGACTCCCCGAAGATGGTGACTCTGTCGGGATCTCCTCCGAAGTTCCGAATGTTCGCTTTCACCCACTGGAGAGCTTTTATCTGTCATATAGGGCATTGTATAGCCTGAGTACCATTTTCCGTAGTGACCGCTGTCTTAATGCTTTCCCGGCTTGCTAACCACGGATCCTCCGTAGTGACCGCTCGTGCGAAAAGCATTGAGCCAGTGGTCACTACGGAGGATGGTTAGCAAGCGAAAAGCATTGGATAGGGCCTCTGGTCAATATTGATTTAAAGAGTGAATGCTAGCCTGAATTACCAGTCTATCTGGTGAATATGTGATGAACAGGTCTAGGTGCTGTTTTGTGTATATTAAGAATTGCACTTCTGTGTGTAGTACTGAAAAAACACGGCGGGCGACACAAACTTCCGGGCACCTTCTACCCGCTCCTGACGTCATGTTTTCAGGAAGTCACGTGCGAGAAGCAACAAACTTCCGGGCACCTTCGACCCATTCCTGACGTTTCTTTTTCAGGAAGTCACGTGCAAGAAGCGACCAGGTTATATCTATCCGAGGAAGGTTTAAGAATGATGATGAAAAGATACCCTATAAGAAATTATTTTAGAAATAATAAACTTACCATATCGAGAATTCCGAAGTTGCCCGGTGCATCGTTGTCCAAAGTCGGCAGGAAGCCCATCATGCCAAGCCGGTAGTTTATGGTTACCATGACGACGTTATGTAATGCTGTCGGGATCTCTGCCGGGTAGGTGTCCCCACTGCCAAAATACATCCCGCCACCATGGATCCACAGCATCACCTGAAATAGTCATTGCCTACGTAACGGTGTGTGTAGCAAATTTGTCTTTATTCAATACTTACATCAACCGTACATATAACTGCAGTAGGGTGTGCAGATCGAGTATTGGGCTGCACAGCCGCATGAGAGCTTGCAGAGGAAGACAGCCTTCCCATTGATCTCAGTTCGGAAGCGAAAAAACATGATCTTATTCATGATACTTACAGGCAAGTTGGAAGTGGAGGAAACTTCGGGAGTGTACACGTTCAGAAACAGACAGTCCTCGCTGCTGGAGTTGCTGCGCCACAGAAAGAGTTCCTGCGTCATTGGGTCAGGGAGCATCAATTCGAATTCCTCTGGCCCAAAGTCCATCATTTGGAGGCATCTGTTTCCAAAGTCGGTGGCGTCTCGGACGCCTGTCCAGCTGCTGGGATCCTGTGGAGGGCGCCATCTGCCGGAGGGTGAGAGAAGTGCAGATATACTGAGCTGGAGCTGAGGTTTCCACTTTTGTGGGCGTGGCCTCTAACCGCAATTGTCATTCAATACACCCAATACACAATCAACTTTATTTGTCTTATACCCGCTTTCCAAACTTGATTCAATTATTCACTCATCGAGGTGAAGTCTAGATCTCTCTCTTTCCTCCCCTTTCTCTTTCGCTATTTCTTTCTTCCTCTCTTCTTTACAATATATGTTTATATTCATTCGATCTACCTGAGGTCCCCTACAGGCGGAGCGGCGTAAGGAATGCCCTTGAAGGTGAAGACGCGGTCAAAGACGGCATTTCCGACGACAGAGGCGGTAAGGAACTCTGAACCTTTCACGTCGCCATAGGTGGTGGAGACAACAACGGCGTCTAGAACAGGAGGAGATGCACGGGAGAAATACTTTGGCATGACCTTACGTCGTAATAAGTTATTCGCATTTCTTCTTAAGTACTACAGATTTCAAGACACCCGATAGCAGCCTCACTGTTCTAATTAGTTAGTAACTTGAGAGACCCCGGTTCAAATCCTGGTAATATGGCATCTCGGTTGGAAGACTTAAAAAGGGGGGGGGGGCAGTGTTCGAGGAGGTTCCTCATTGAGCAAGCGCTAGCAAAACCCCTCCCTGTGAAAATATACCCTGCTACAGAAACAGCAAGCAAACTGGCTGACCACTAGACACTACAAGATGAACAACTAACGGGAACCTGCACGATATCGATAGTCGAAGACCTTTATGTCGCATTCCGGTCATCTTGTAAAAATAGGACGTTCCGACATGACCTTTGTACTTGTGACCTTCTCCTAACAACCATAAATGCTATACGTGCACTACGGAAGTTCGTTCGTTCGTTCATTGTCGTGCCTAGTGGCACATAGGTCAGCATGTTTCCTTGCTGTTTCAGTCACAGAGTATTTTGTACAGCAGAGAGATTGCTAGCTTCCCTTCTAACGTGCTCGTGGCACCTCCTTGAACACGTCCCCACTCTAAGGGAAGTGCAGCCCCAACCGAGATGCCCTTCCCAGAATTTGAACCGGGTCTCCCAGCTACCAACTAATTCGAACAAGGAGCTCAACTGTAAGGCTGCTACAGGTTGAGCTACGGGGACATCACCAGCAGGCATATCCTTTAATTGCATCACGGAAGGCCATGTCCTTGGGAAGGCCAACAAGGTAAACTATAGCGTACCAAGAATCTACGTGAAATCAACCTTACCTGATCCCACAGTAAGAACGGCTATCACCACTGAGAAGGCCACAAACGTACAATGACCTCGCGAGCAACCGCGATAGACGGCCATTTTTAAACACTGTTCAACGCGGACCTGAGCGTCTAAATGCCGCTTGCTCTGGGGAGGGCGTCAGCCTTATAAAGAAAACAGGACAATAGAACTTGTTTGACTTTGGTCACCAAATCGCTACGTCATTGTAGACACAAGAGCGAAGCGGGGCAGCGACCAGTAGGGCAGCACGCGAATCGACCGAAAAGTCGTTCCTGTCAAATGTGATTTGGTTTGGGGTGAAATATACATAGCCTCCATAGCAGGCTCTTTGGGACTTTTTATGGTTTGTAATAAGTAGCGTATGATACTCTTTTTGCTGATGACTTCTTTTTGTAATGGGTCGCGCCGCCAGCCCGTAACCATTAGGTCCCTAAGACCAGCACAAAACTAAGTCATCAGCAAAAAAAAGTATTTATGATAGGCCACAAAAAATCCCAGAGAGCCTGCTATGGAGGGTAAAATATACCCGTTAGAAGTGTTCTTAAAAGACAACTCGTTTGTTGTGTACGACGTCATAGCGTCCAGTTATATCGGGACGACAAAAGGGAGTTTGTTGATGGTTGATTTCACTTCGAGTCCAGGTGTGGATGTGACATTTATCTGTTGTTGATTTGTCTGATGTTCCACCGAACAACACCGTAGTTCGAATCCTCCCATGATGCAAGGATGTATGATGAGAGCAGTCTGCTCAAAGAAGAGGCGGAACATTTCTGACGAAGGAGGTTATGCTACGGTCATATTTCCAAACCGGGGCCCGGCCGGGCAGTTTGCGGAAACGAAAAGTATGATATAAAAGACAACAAATACACAAAACGCAAAAAAAAATCAAATCATTAATGATCATCAATATGTTGTGTAACGGTCCGTTATATTATCACGTTACACTTTTATTTTTCTGTTTCCGACCGGGCCCCAGTTTGCAAATGTAACCGTAGCATTATCCGGAGTCCCTTGTTTATTTGACGAATATAACGTTAACGTTATGTTTATTCTATTAACGTTAACGTTACTGGGTTTCTGAATCATCCATCGAATTGCCTGCTATTGTTACAATCATTCCTTCCAAGGTCGCCCCCCTCCCCCAGAGGTGGCGGTAAAATTACGGTTCAACATTTCTGCAGCATCGAGCCTTACTTGACACCTTACGTATATCACCCATGTTATTGTGGGTTCTAAAACACCCGTGAGAAGACGCTGGAGTTCGGCTGACGTAATGAATTCATAACCGTTAGATTGATAAGAGACTTCTTTGCCTATAGTTTGCATCGTAATGAGACAAATAAAATTCGTATGAATTCTTTGGCACCCCGAGTGAGAGAGAGAGAGAGAGAGAGAGAGAGAGGATCAGAGAGAGAGAGAGAGAGAGAGAGAGAGAGGGTGAGAGTGAGAGAGAGAGAGAGAGAGAGAGAGAGAGAGAGAGAGTGAGAGAGAGAGAGAGAGAGAGAGAGAGAGAGAGAGAGAGTGAGAGAGAGAGAGAGAGAGAGAGAGAGAGAGAGAGAGAGAAAGACGTACCCTGAGCATGTCTGTTCCGTTGTACTGACAGTTCTTCACCCAGTCCGGTGTGACGGCTCCTAACCCGTGTTTCCCTTCGCCATTAAGAACGAACACGTGTAGTTGTGGGGTTTTTCGGGGTGGCCGAAGAGCGGCAGGCACCAGTTGATAAAATCACCGCGTAGTGTCTGCAAAAATATGAATAATAACTTATCTGAAGTACAGCCAAAATGTACCCATCTGAGTAATGAGGCTGTTGTAGCTATAGTGCCTTTTCGGACGCGCTCGAGGCACCTCCTCGATCACGGGTCCCCCGTTTTAAGTACAGCGACTTTCGTAAGGTCTTCTACAACTATAAATGCAAACAACAAACAATGGGATACAAAATGATTAACCTACGTACAAGTATATGAATACTTCAACATGTCGATTTTAACCTATCACTTAAACTACTAGTTCTAAGATCTAAACATTCTTTGATATATTTACCTGTTTGAACACAGTAAGGGTTGTCTCCTTCTAGAGAATGGCATGTATCAAATTCTGTTGAGCAAGAATACTTAAGGCATCATTCCCCTCATGCACTACTCAATCCCTGGATTATAAATGGTCCTTTCATTTCTTCATATGTGATAAATTTCTTCCAAATTTGGTGGAGCAAAGCTGCATTCTGTTTCCTCAACGTCTGGACTTCGAACGTCCTTGAAAGTTACGTGTTAGTGCTGCGCAGAACGGATGCGCATATAGAGTTGTAGACTACTTACATGTAATGAGTGTCCCTGAAAACATGGCTTCACTCGTCGGTGAGTCCGTCCAAGAGATTTTGCAGATCTCTGGGCTGACTTTGCGAACTTTTCTTGTCTTCTGTTCGGCCTTTCTTCTGGCATGTGTATTTTTGAAGCGCCCCAGAAACCTGCCTCCCTACCCGGAAGGACGCGTGCCTGTTCTCGGGCACCTCCTCGCCTTGGGCCGAGCGCCTCACCTCAAGCTGACGGCATGGAGGCGGCAGTACGGGGACGTCTTCACCGTCAGGATGGGGATGGAAGATGTGGTGGTTCTGAACGGCTACACTGCCGTCAAGGACGCCCTCGTGGACAGGTCCGAGCTGTTCGCATCAAGGCCGCCAGTCTACCTACTTGATGCGATTTGTGGTGGTGGAAAAGGTTATTATTCTGTCACAATTCCTTCTCCCTGTCCAGACGATCAAATTTTCTTTCCTTTATGCACTAGCTGCTAGCATATTAGGAAAGCTAAGTTTCATGAATGAGCAGAGAAAAAGATATGTCAACTGATCTTCAATATATACCCCGAGGGGATACTCGCCCTATCAAAGTCCAACTCGCTCCAACAATCAATTAACGTTACCAAGTCGCCCTAGGTTTTATACAGGTTCACACCTAGAGTCAAACGAAAGCAAAGGTTGAAACCATAGAGTCATGGCCATGGGGCTTTCTAATGTTTTAACATATAAAATTAGAATATCTTTACAGTCTTTGCGGTGAGCCTCTATAAAACCAAGGTCGACTTGGTAGGTACTAGGTGATCGTTAGGGCGAGTTGGGTTTAGGGCGACTCGACTAGAAATCGGGTCAGGGACATTGCTCCACCCTCATTAAATCAGGACCCCTATCGCTCCACGTTACATCGCTCGCGAGCGATGTTAGCTAAGCGATGTAACGTGGAGCAATAGGGGTCCTAATTTAATGAGGGTGCATTGCTCAAGGACAAAATGGCAAACCCCAAAACCTTTTCGGCTCCGCCGAACTCCCCGCTCGTGCCCTCGGCATCACTTCGGGTTTCGCTCGGAAGCTCGCACGGGTGATCCCCGCGCCGAGTACTTCGCCACGATCGGAACTTCAGCAGCTATTCAACGACAATACCTTTAATTTGCCTACCACCTGTGCTTGTACTGCTTCTACTAGAGCAGATTATTGGGTGCTCCGACTGATCTTTCTTCGCAGCAAGGGACTGGATTGCTAGGTCCTGGAGCGGCGCTAACTCAGGTTGACCTCCCTACAATGATTGTCCCAGGTACGTACTCTCCAAGCAGAGCTAGGGTTTCGGCTGGTTTTTAACGTGTTTTTAGGCGTTTTTGTCATGCCTTCTACTTTGTCATCGTTTTTGTTGTGTCGCAAACCTTGGGTTTGCGAGACAAAAAAAAAAGATGACAAAGTAGAAAGCACGACAATAACGCCTAAAAACAGGTCAAAAACCAGCCGAAACCCATGCTCTGCTTGGAGAGTACCAGGTACGGCCATTGGACTGTAGGCTTTGAACCATTCACACCACTGGAGCCCTTTTCGATAAGTGTGGTGGGTTCTTTTACGTGCTCGAGGCGTGTCTTCCCCTTCCCTCAAACACGGGACCTCCATTTAACGTCTTATTCGCCCCAAATCGAAGCTAGGTATTCATTTTCGGCGTGAGAAAAGTCGTGTAGAGTGCATTTCCCAAGGTTACAACATCGGTGACACCTCATGGGATTTGACCTCTGGGTTCTGGGCCAAACAATCTAACCGTTACGCCAACACGATGCCTTTAAATCTAGATCTAACTCTCAAGGCTCTTCCTGTACGTAGTTTAAACTACAAATCTCAATAAGAGCACAAGAGAGGCGCATTGTCTTGCTTTTGATATCCGATCGTCATGATCATATTTCCTGTATAGCCTATATATTGAATTCTGTATAGAAATTACACGGTGGTCCTCTATTTTTCCAAAGACGTAGTTGCTGCACGTTGGGGGAACGAATTCAAACAGAGAAAGAGGTTTGCCTCCACCGCCTTAAAGGACCTGGGCATGAAGGTCGGACGTGGCAGCATTGAGAAGAAAATCGGGGAGGAAGCGAGCTGTCTCTGCAACAGGGTAAGATAGATAAAACATTGGCATGTTGAACAGTCTGGTGTCTCTCCTAAAACATTGACATGTTGAACAGTCGGGTGTCTCTCGTTGGCAACGTGACTTATTACCTCCTTGAAAATGGAGGTATTGTTTCTGGTGTGCCTGTGTGTGTGTCTGTGTCTGTGTATGTGTGTGTTTGTGTTTTTGGATATTTGTGGTCAGCATAACTTAAGAGCTTCTGCCTCTGGGTGGATGGTAATGATATTTGCTGTGTTGGTAAGAGCCTCTGGGTGGATTGTAATGATATTTGCTGTGTGTGTGACATCGTTTCGCCCAGAACCGAGAGGTCCCGGGTTCGAAACCACTGCTATGTCCCTATGTTGTGCCCTTGGGAAAGGCACTTAACACGACTTTTCTCACTCCAACCAGGTGTGAATGGGTACCTGACTTCGGTTGGGGAAGGTCGTATTGAGGTCACTTGCTGGCGCCAAATGGCAACCTCCCAGACCCTTGCGAAAGTTCCACAAAGTGCAAGTCTGGAGCAAATATGTATCTGTTGTGTATTATGTGATTGTAAACCCTGCAGCAATTCAGCACTGGCTGCCAGTGCACGAGTGATTTCTGACCAATAAACCATTATGTGTAGGTTTTGGGAATACGAAGGTCGAGGTCGATTTTGGACTATTTCACCTACAACATATTTCATTCTTGTAGAGAGGACTATCATCTAAAGTGGATTAGGCTAATTACAGCCTTATTTGCATGATCAATTAAAAAAAATGAAACAACAAATCTACAAGATATGAGGTATCCGAAGTTTTGTTTACATCAGATTTATGGAAGTAAGCAGATGGCCTAATTCGTTGGCTGCTTTGACTTTTTCAGGTGGCAGAATACGCGGGGCAGCCCGTGGACATCGCCCATGACGTCACCGTTTCGGTCGCCAACGTCATCTGCTCCATGATATTTGGCAAGCGCTACGACTACGAGGACGAAACGTTCCAGGAGCTCTCGAAGGCTGTTACCGCCGTAGCGACCGAACTGTCGGCTGGCCAGATCATCAGCGTCTTTCCTTTCCTGCGCTTCGTTCCTGTAGGTAAATGGAAATGTTTGTTTTTTTGTCTGTTTGTTCACCGTCACTCGGTTCACGGTGGTCAAATTCATGCTCAGAAACTCCCATGTCCAGCCGAATTCGAACGATATTGGACGATGTTCGAAATGACGTAATTCGATCCGAACGCGCATCCGATTTGGGGTCACCTGCGGTCATTGCATGTTTTTACTCTAAACCCGCGCGGTCAGGCCCCTTTTCCCGCATCAGGAGAAAAACTTCTTTTTTTTCACAAATTGTACCTGTTTTCTGGAGAGTATATCTATACTGGTACTTTGTTGTGGACACCTGACATGTAACGAAGCTACTGGTGTCATTTTGGTGACCTTGAATATTAGAAGGATTGTTTACGCCGATGTCAATTATCCCCTCCCCCTATCCGTTCGGCATGACATGCGTTCAACTAATTATTTATTTTGCTGTAAATTGTTTGTTATTTTATTTATTTATTTCCCGTGACACCCCCTCCACTTGGACCCCTGGGAAGAACGTACATGTATATATATGTAATGTACTGGCCGACAGGGCCTTCCAAGGAAAATAAAGGTTTAGTACTACTATTACTTCAAACATCGTTAAGGATCAGCTTCAAAAAGCATCCACCTTACCTCATTATAGGCTCAAAATGACTGTAACGGTTTTGCAACATCTAGCTTTTGCTTATCTTTTGACAATGTGAAGTGCTTCTCAAGGCAGCATGTAACGAAATACCTGACCAGCACCTTCTAACATCACCTCAAATGATAGATGGCTGCTATTCGAAATTTTTGAATAAACCAGTGCTAAAGTTTTTTTAGGACTACAGAAAAGGACTTATGATCCCTACACGTTTCCCCAGTGAACAGATCTGGTGCCGATTTGCTCAAACACGTCTCGAAGCTGCAGGGGGTGTTGTGGGAGGAGCTAGCCCGCCATCGTGAGAACCTGGATCGCGAGAATCCCCGAGACTTCCTGGATTTCGGTCTGCTGGAGCTCGAAAAGCACGAAAAGTTGGACGGTCTGACGGACGAGAACGTCATGTACATGGCCATGAACCTCTTTCTCGCCGGAACAGAGACAACCAGCAACACTCTGCTGTGGGGTCTTCTCTACATGACCCAGAATCCTGCCATTCAAAATAAGGTACTTGGACAGAAATACATTGAATACATATTGTGCACCTTTGAAAGAAAAGATGGAATTCCGGAAGCGTGCCTATTACTACTACTTCCTATGCATGCTAAATAGATAGTACACATTTTCCGGAATGGGCGGATACTAGTTATCAATTTGCCAGAGGCCTGGGAGTTCACCTGCTTGCAAATGTGCTGCAGCTCTATACCGAATAAGTCATTCACCACATTTGCCCAGCTTCTGTTGTTTTGTCAGCAGGCAAACCAACCTGGTGGTCTCAAACTATCAATACTCTACTGGTGTAATTGTTTGAGCGAGCTAAAGGCTACTTTATCAAGATTATCGGTGTTTTTGTCCAAACAGATACAGCAGGAGCTTGATGCCGTCATTGGGGAGAGTCTGCCCGCCCTGTCCCACCGTTCCCAGCTGCCCTACGTGAATGCCTGCCTGTTGGAGGTCATGAGAATCCGCACGCTTGTTCCTGTTGCATTTCCTCATGCCACCACGCAAGAGGTTAAAGTGCAGGGATATGACATTCCTAAGGGAAAACAGGTATGCCAAGTTGCTATCGCTCGCGCGCACATACACACACACACACACACACACACACGCACTCACACATACACACGCACGCACGCACACACGCACGCACGCACACAAGCAAGCAAGCACACACACATACACACACACACACGCACACACACACACACACAACAGTTATTCGGGCGCGAACTCCAGAAATAATACTTCACTTCCTGTGGTGTTTCCAGGTGACTTCTATCCAGGTCCAAGTACAAATATGCTGAAACGTTCACTGCATGACTGAAAACATTCCGATTCTTAACCTTTGATACGTCAAACTCTTTCCTCGTTGCTTGATCCAGGTACTTCCGAACCTGTACTCCCTCCACGTGGACCCCGCCTACTGGCCTGATCCGGACCGGTTTGACCCCGAAAGGTTTCTGGACGCGGAGGGGAACGTCATTAAGAAGCCTGAATCTTTCCTGCCTTTTGGAGGAGGTAAGGAGATATCATCATGCAATTAGATAAGTGATGTACGCGCACGCCTTGTGTTTCATTTCATGTTTGTGCATCGTCATCAATGTTAATGTTTCACTCGATGTTTGTGCATCGTCATTAGTTGTTGTCAACTTGCAATTAGCCTAAGGGCATGAATTTGCAATAAACTTATTATTGTAAAGTCGATTTGTCCCTGCATGGACTGTCTGTAAAGAAGTTGAACTTCTAAGTTGAACATAGTGGTAAATATTAATCATTGTAGATACAGTAAAATATCACATTATTATATCATTGTACTTGTACTTCTGCGGAAAATTATTGGGCCACGGTAATGATAATGCACTTCCTATTCGAAGAATGGCTTATTTTACTTCTCGGCTTATTTCATTTCCAGGCCGACGTGTGTGTCTTGGTGAGCAGCTGGCCAGGATGGAGCTTTTCCTGTTCTTCTCGACCCTGCTACAGTCCTTCACCTTCACGACGCCAGAGGGCGCTCCTCCTCCAAACACTGACGGCGTCCTTGGAGTAACGTTGACGCCGCATCCGTTCCAGCTCTGTGCGATTCCACGTTAGATTGTGCTGAATTGTGCAGTGCCAGAAGTCATTTTACGATGGAATAAAAAGATTCATTGTTCGACAGTTTTACAAGGCACAATGTGATGTAACAACCTGTGATAATCCCTGCGCAGGTCCCACTACAGTACCTTAGAAAGCCGCTAGGGCGCTCTTTATCGCACTTGTCTTTCGTTCTCCCGACCCCTACCGAATATCATAAGGATCCATCCACAGCTTCTCGAGCGGTCCACACACACACACACATACATACACACACACACACACACGCGCGCGCGCGCGCGCGCACACACACACGCGCGCACGCCACCCCCCCCCCCCCACACACACACACGCACACACACGCACACACACACACACACACGCACGCACACACACACACACACACACACACACACAAACAAAAGGGCACACACACACATATACATACACATACACATACGCGCCCGCGCGCGCACGCACACACACACACACACACACACACACAAACACACACAAACAAAAAGGCACATATACATATAGATACACATACATATACGCGTGCGCGCGCACACACACATACACATACACATACACAAGCACACATACACACAGCTGGAAGTGTATTTTGTATGTTAAAAGCCCGCCATTATCGTCGGATACATAAATCATTATTCACTTACGTGCCGCTTTGCTTGTACTACCAGCGGGTTTCTGTTGGATTAGCAGTGCACACACACCCCTGCCTCTCAGTCAACAAACGTCTAATTGCTATTCAATTGACCAGGGAGGGTAAAGAGACGGTCTATTCAAACCACCGCCCCCACAGCAGTTACAATAACACGTGCATACATACTTGCTTTTCATCAAACGTATAGCGTTACAGTATTCAAACCTTTCTAACAGGCCATCAATTTATCTCTAGGTTTGAATTTGTGTCCTTTCTGTGTATTTTCTTTTTTAATTTCACAACCAGTCCGACAAGATGATGATAAAATATATTGCATTTTTCACATTGCCAATGCTGGTATGAGAGATGGTCAGAGTTTGGGTAATGAATAGATGCTAAAAAAGTTATGTCGTTGTTTTCGCTGCACGAAATCAGATATTAAGCAGGCCCAATGAGATTCCTAAATGAAACACAAAAATATGAATATAATCAAATAATCCTTAAGCAACATTTAAGGAGGCTACAATCAAAACTCAATTTTACGACATTGTAACGAACAACGTAACATCCACTTAAACATCTTCACTTAATCTTTAAGGGCGCTTAATTATACCTTAAAGATAACGAATCAACCTACGCCGTTTTGCTTGCAGATTTTTCACACAGACAAAAGTACGCCACTTTTACACGTATTATTTTTATTTGTCAGAAGATGGAGGTGACCTACATAGATTGACAGTAGGTCTATACACAGTGTCGATAATATTTACACACGTCTGAGATACGGGACTAAACATCAGTCTGTTGACAACTGTTGGCAGGGTTTAATGCATACGCTTATCAAAAAGAGAGAGACTCGAAACAGTCGTTACGTGGATGTCTATAAATCACAATACAAAAGTTACTAAAGCAACTGGATAGGTTTTGTAATCGGTCGGACCTTTTTTTATTACCTGGATGTCTAATACCCATCGACGCATGTCTATGATTCTAGTCATGTGCAGTATCTGCTTGGTTTTCGTCCACAAGTTATCGTCATAGATGAACAGTAACATGTAGTATAGAAAAAGAATAAAATATGTTTTGGGCTACCGAGGCTTCCTAAACATATATCGATGACATTCCCATACTATCGGCAACTAGTACAAAAGGCGCACTAGTCATTTGAATGATTACAAAAATAGTTCTTAGTTAAGAGGCTACTTGTATAGACGATTCAAAAAGAAAGAGGACGATGTTAGTACAGAAGTTATGGTTAAAAGTATTGCAACGTGGAAAGGTGAATCCCCTCCCCCAAAAAAAATTCTTAACGAGTCAGTCTCTATGCCGATTGCTGCGTGATCTTGATGTTGCTGAGACAGATCCCGCAGGACTCGGTGCAGGGATCCATGCACGTGTGCAGGAACGAGCCCCAGACCTTCTTGACGGAGGCCAGGGTGATGTTACAGGTCTTGATGCACGGCACCATCGCCCAGATCTGGCAGAAGCTGAGACAGGCGAACTCGCAGCCCCAGCAGCAGGCGATGGGCAGGGCGCAGATGTACGTCAGGGTCTTGTAACAGCAGGACTTACTCCCGTTGTAACATTTGAAGGACCAGCGCCAGACTCCGTCCGCGCTGTGGGTGCCCTCCGGCTCGGCGAACACGTCTTCGAACAACACCTGCGAAAAAGAAAACATCGCTTGAACCGACCATCAACGAGGATCTACGTACGAGTCTTATCCATCACAAGATCTATACAGTTTAATTAATTGTGCGACACATGCATGAACGTCCCACGAATGCCTTAAATGTTGTAAATCTATCATACGACGAATAGTTCAGCTACACGTGTATACAGACAAAGGAACCCCAAAAGAGGGCCTAGGGAGACAGGTCACTTAAGCGAATTCTTAATGCTTGCGTCAATGAAAAAGTTATCCAAGAGACCACCAAAAAGTGGTCACATTGACCGGGTGGTCTTTTTTCTAGAGATGGTCACTTGTATGTATGTATGTATGAATGTACAAATACCTTGGTGTGAACGTTGATGTCGTTAGGATCACGCATCTCCATGTCGAGACCAAACTCGCTCGGGATTTCGTTCGCCATGACTGATGTTGAACTCGCAGACTGGACTAGGAGCGGCTTTGCCATGCGAGAGGATATAAATCCTGTGTTCGATCTATCGCCACGCTTCAGTTCAGAGCTTTATAACACGCGTCTTTCCGTCTCCTAGCGACCTCTCTGTGTTGTAGCAACACGTACAGGTGGACAAATGTTTGTGCTAAATAGTTGTGTTTGCTGTCTTCACGGGGAAGTGACAACAGGCGTGTTTTATTTACACACCTAAGGGGGACAAAATAAACAAGGAATTTCTGTGGGGAGGGCAGAAGTTAGGAATGTCCATGCCATACAATAGACTACAATGAACCTGGTCGTTCCAGTCACGAATGTACAATAAAGGTCTTCATTCTTCTTTATGAAGATGACGTCAGTGCTTTATGATCGTTTGAAAATAGCGTCATAAATATCTATATATATGTATCTATACAGGAATATATCATCTAATTTTACGCTACCTCAAGTTCTGATATCAAATGTAAAAGTAGCACATCGTGTTCTTACTCTGACGTAATACAGGTGATAGAAAATAACAAAAATGTTCTGAAGACTTTTTTTAATGATTTATTGATTTATTGAAGAAAATAAACGTAGGTCTATGTTTTATCTCTTTGAGATGCACACGAATGCGAACAAAAACATGAAACGTTTGAGGCGTAATCTTTATAACTGTCACTTTAATCTATGTATGATCATCATGAGGAAGAGAGGCTTAGACGTAAATATTTTCTACATTCTGAAAATACAAAGGAAAAATATTTCCTTGAAAAATCTTTAAAAAAACAAATTTCGTCTAGATGCTATCTATACCATAGTCTGTGTCATGACGTCACGAAACTCTTCTGTCCATGGCTATAACGGCTTATCGCCGCATGAGACATGTAAGAGGGAGCCGGCCAAAGTTGGACGGGCCGCCATAAGCGCGATTCAATCAGGCTACTACAGTACTACTAGTAGTTAACATCATATAAAAAATGCGAGAAACGGCAACCAAACCTTACAAACGTTACATGTGCATAAAAACATTGGACTTCATTGGCGTATTTTGTTTGTATTGACAAAAAAAAAACGTTACGGAAGAATTAAGTGGTGACTAGCTATACAGACAAGAGGTGCAATTGTATGTGAAGCGCATTCTATGGTAACAATGACGCTTCTTTCACCGCACAATAATATGCTGACTCTAGCAAAAGTGAGTACATGGCACTAGAAATGTGACAAAGCTGAAGTATGTGCTATGTACAAAGTTAGCACAGCCAAACGATAAAGAACGAAACGAAAGCACAACGACATCGCCGCCTCTGTAGCAAACTTGAATTGTAATTTCCACCATGTACCACAAAAATTTAACTTACCCTAATGTTCGACTACCCGACTCCAGTCTTAGCTGTTATAAAACCATGTAACCATGTTACTCGTAGCTCCAAAATCTCTGTCTTGGCTTCCTGCACCTGTCTCCAATGACCTCAACATCGGTCCACAACATTAGCAAAGGAATAAATGAACAGTTTTTGTGTTGGAAATTGCAGTCTCTATGCCGATTGCTGTGTGATCTTGATGTTGCTGAGACAGAGCCCGCAGGACTCGGTGCAGGGATCCATGCATGTGTGCAGGAACGAGCCCCAGACCTTCTTGACGGAGGCCAGGGTGATGTTACAGGTCTTGATGCACGGCACCATCGCCCAGATCTGGCAGAAGCTGAGACAGGCGAACTCGCAGCCCCAGCAGCAGGCGATGGGCAGGGCGCAGATGTACGTCAGGGTCTTGTAACAGCAGGACTTACTCCCATTGTAACATTTGAAGGACCAGCGCCAGACTCCGTCCGCGCTGTGGGTGCCCTCCGGCTCCGCGAACACGTCATCGAACAGCACCTGTCGTCAGGAGAAAACGCAGCGTGACTTAGAAATGGTCGTCTTCAAACTCACAATTCACAATTGCAAGGCTCATTTCACTGCTTGACATGCGCCATTTCGGATGGGGATGTAAAAACGGCTGGTCGTGTATGAGGGAGCTCCCGTCAAAGCTCTGCACGTGAAAGAACTTATCAAGAAGCTAGAGCGGGGCAGGTTGTCCATGTGTTCTTGTCCAAAAAAATGCGAGCCGTAGCGAAGCTACATTGCACAAGCATAGCCCTAACTTTATACAAAATGTACTCAAGGTCCTTTCACTTGAATTCAGGGATGTGGTTCACATTTTATTTCGATGCAAAGATGTCGGAAGCATCTTTATTATATCATGTTTTCCTGAGCAAACTTTTCCCCAATGTTGAAGTCAAAGTTAAAGCGCATACAGTACAAACCCTTCTTTATGCCTATCACTCATATGTTACCATCCAAGCTCTCCCTCTTGGGCACATGGCTCTTCAAATTCGCTTTTTGGCTCTTCAAATTTTGAAACCGTAACTTTCCGGAATCATGTTTTTCGGATCTCGTATAGAAACTTTCGATAGATTTTAAACATGATGTATGCCCGTATGGTCAGGACATTAAACTGTATTTTCAGTGCAAATTTCTTTCCGATGAAAGAGTTGATAAGCAACTCTAATCTCGTCTTACTTTAAGATGAACATGGTTTACCTACCTTAGTGTGACCGTTAAGGTCATTAGGATCTCTCTCGTCCATGTCCAGGCCATACTCGCTGGGGATTTCTCTCGCCATTGTGTTGGAACTCGTAACGGTGTTTCCGTACATAAAGCTTCGGACCAGAACTCTCCGTTATATGTACGTGTGTGTCCAAGCGACCGTGGTGTGTTGGTGGCAACCGGTGACTGCCCTACCCATCGGGCTTAGCAATCTTCATTGTGGGTTAGATTTGTTCAATGAGTTTGAGGAAGAACGGCCTTAGTTTGTTCTGGCCACGGACCGTTGACAGCGTGTGTGTGTAACGTGACGTGCAGTTGGAGACAGAATACACCGGATACGGAGCATAGACTGTTAATTAGAATGACGTTAACTGACGGCTAAGTCTAGCCTCCGTTGCAGACTCCTTCTGGCTGTTTTCTTTTTCAAGTTACAGTTTTACTATTACATTTTTTTCTTCTTATTGCTTCCCGACCAGCAGTAAGAGAAAAAAGGTAGTAGTAAAACTGTAACTTGAAAAAGAAAGCAGCCGGAAGGAGTCTGCAACGGAGGCTAGGCTAAGTCAGCGTTATGGTTGATTTATATCTTTTATAAACATTTCCTGTGTACAGTCTCCAGAAAAATTGGAATAACTATACTCCTTGGGACTTTTTCATGGAAACTTCCAAAAGCGATCATACATACTACCTCCTCTTATAAAATGTTAATATGAATTAATGATGGTCAAATATTTTCAGAAAAAGGAAATCTATGTAGACGGGTGTTGTCGTAAAATCTTGAAACGTTTTCAGTCATTTTTGTAGAGGTGTCACTGACTCTAAGGTCATTGACCTACGCCTGACCTTGACCCTAGCTGGAATTGAAGTGCGGTAATCCATGTGCTACATGGGCTACAATCCGATTTCTAGGAAATACTTGGGGCGAAAGCATCAATATCCTGGTCATGAGTGGAGTAGAGTACAGCCAGAGGCTCATACAGTCAGCGAGGGTTTATGTGACACAAACTAACCATGGTGGTTAACAGAAAACTAGAGATCAATTCATCATTTACAGGAGTTGATGTATACTTTAGTAGTTGGATTTTTTCCATCACAATGAAGAGAACTAAATCTGATACAATAGACAGTGATGAAGATATGATATACATATGATATTTACACGTGTTAATTGGTGGCTATTGATGGTTGGTCAATACTTTAAGGGAGGATCTCTTTTCTGTGTGTGTGTGTGTATTTATACTATAGTATACTAGGTGTAATGCAAACTCCATTGTCTGGGCCCTCCACGCAGTCTAGGGGCAGCCGCTATAAGCATGATTCAATTAGGCTATGTATACTACACACCTGTACTGGGTTTTTACTTTGTTTACTTGACTTATCATGTATTTTGTTCATTTGTACTTGTAATTTCCATTTACAAAATGTACTTTTCATAAGCTATCATTCTTAAAAAAAGGAAGCGACGTGGTTGCACACTGCATGTTTATTACGTCAAGAACTTTATACACGGTCAGGGCTTTAGCAAACATAGAACTTTTCAGCACAAGATTTTCAACATATCCTTCGTCATTGCTGCATTTCGATTCACTTCCGCATGGTTAAGTCGTAACAAACGAAATTTGAAGACAAAAATTCTAACAACGTCATCACCATCTCACATATCTCTTTACAACATATCACTCTATATATAGTAGTCTAATACCTTCATCCGACTATGGGTATTTAAAGAATAACTCAGGAAACAATTAAGTAATCCTCCGAGGCTGTCACAGAAAGTCTTCACTCGTGTGCCTCAACGTGCTGCGGCTGTTTCTGCTGCATACAGCTGCGCGCGACCGACTCGAACAGCCTGCAGGTGAAAACAGAAAACATTGTCAGTTCATTTTTCTATAGTACTGATGTAGAGTGGAACTTTTTGCCACCAAGTAATGTAGGAGCATCTTCACAAGATAGCTTTGAACAACGTGTAAAGGTTATGTGTGACAGGTCGTTCAGTGTAATATAAGCAGCTGCTGCTGCACCGCGGGCCAGGTAGTGGTGTGTGTTTAACTCCCATAACCTTTCTTACAAGTGCTGAGTGCTAAGCAGAGAAAGCAGTTTGTAACATTTTTAAAGTCTTTGGTTTGAACCCACGCCCATAAAGCGAATAATCTTCCCACTAGGCTATTGTTGTCTTTTCTCTAAAATCTTGATTGTTGCCCAATGTCCACTTACTTCTCGATTTCGGTAGCACAGTGGACAAAGTCGTGGTTCCAGAACTTGAAGGTTGGGTTCTTGATGAGTTTTTAAGTCTTCCCTTTGAACCCTCCCAAATGCAAAGCGAACACTCGACCTACTCAGCTATTGCACTGTTGGCTTTTCTCTGAAATCTGCACTAAAATCTTGAGGTAGCCCAATGACTTACTTTTCGATTTCAGGAGCACAGTGGACGAAGTCATGGTTCCAGAACTTGAAGGTCGGGTTCTTGATGAGTTCTATGAAGGTGATGAGGAGACCCCACGGGTGTGGTCGGTTCACAATCAGGCGTTCCAGCAGCACCCTACATGGACGCAAAACAACCACTAAGTTATCGACATGCTAAAAACATGCTTAAAAGGTGCCAAGGTGGTCTAGTGGTTAGGTTTCTTTACTTAAGACAATTATTCTTAAGTTACTCATGTAGCTAACTGTCTTTTTTTAAGGGTTCATTCATATCTTGTCAATACAACCCTGAATTCAACAACAGGCTGTTTTGTTGGCCTCCTGATGGTGGTAAGTTGTCATCTTTCCTACTTCTGAAGTGCTTGATCATAAACTTTGTTTGTCATATTTGATAAGGAGTGCGCCTAGCTTTAGTCTAAGAATGGTAACCACTAGCGTTTTTGTTTGTTCGAATACAGGTACATTTGACATTCAGGTCTGGACCTGTGCTTTAACAATTGTACAGGTACAGGTACAAGTACAGGTACACCTGATGTTCAGGTCAAGACCTGTACCTGTAAAAATTGCAAAAGCACAGGTACTGGTACCAGTAAACAGCCCTAACTCAGCACAATCTGGTAACCACTAGAGGACAATGTG